>NC_083351.1:95114575-95777075 GCF_030254825.1 Meriones unguiculatus
AAGAGAATCTCAAGGAGAAATTTTTCACCTTGGGTTGTCTCATGGGCACACGTCCCTGAAGGAATGTCTTAATTAAGTAAATTAATGTGGGAAGACAGTCCACCATGGGCAGCAGTATGCCCCAGGCAGGGAACCCTGAACTGTTTAAGAGTTGAGAAGTACAGCTGAGCATAAGCAAGCTACTGAGCACGCATGTACACATTTCTCTATGTTCCTTGGCTGTGGTTGTGCTGTGGCCAGGTGCCTCAATCCCTTGTCACCAAGAGACTTCCCCTCCGTGACAGACTACAACCTGGAATTGTCCATAATTGTGCGCAGTTTTACATCAGGTGTTTTATCATAGTAACAAGGATGGGATTAGGACATTCTGCAACTGCCCTTCAACCCTCCTTTCCCCCTGCCTCAGCATCGGGTATTTAAGGAATCCTGTTTATGGCAGACCACCGCCGTCAGCCTCAGCCTGTGTCAGTCCTCTGCTTTGTGATAGATTGCCATACTGCTTCCTCCTTTCCCAGCATGCAGTGCGGAGAGTCACTCCTCCAGAGGGGTATCAAAGCTCCTGACACAGCACTGTGCATGCAGGTGACTTTGTTTCCATGGCAGGGATATAAAGAATTGAAAGACATTCCTAGAGGTGGAGTACCATCCTATATAAAGGCAACTCATGCCCAGCTTTACCTTAGCTCCCACTTTGCCAAACCCACAGAGCTCTAGCTTTCTCACATGTTTCCTTGGTGACAGGTTATCTTCAAGACAAGCTGGTCCAAGGATCTGGCCACGGCCCCTCAGATATGATGATTCCATAGTGACACTGCCGGGTAGAGCATGACAAGAGATGACAACGTGGGGAAATACTTTCATTCACATAGCCTTTAGGTAGACCAATGATTTTAGTGGTGGAATCATGTCCCCAAAAGATATTTGCATATCCAAACCCCACAACACCTCCCCATGTGCATTTCTTGCTAAAAGTTTCTTTGTGAATGTCTGGATCCATTTTGGCTGCTGTAATGGCAATCCTGTGGTTTGGACAACCCAGAAACAATGAGAAAGTATTTCTCCCAGTGCTGTCAGCAAGATGTTGTGCCTCGGGTGACAGCAGATTTGGTATCTGGAGACAGATGCCTTCTGGGTCCCGTGAAGTGTCCCTTTCTTCACATGCTGGGAGGTACCAGCTAGCTCTCTGGGGCCTCCTTTATAGTGGCAATAATTCAACTTATGGGGGTTCTGCCATCATGTCCTAAAACCCTACCTACACTTCCAGAGCAGCATTCTGGCATGTAAGTTCTAACGGGCACAAACATTACAGCAGCAGAAGATACATGATCATGCTGAAAAGCACTGGGTGAGACCTTGCCTTGCCTTCTTCCTTCACAAGTGTGAAAAGATGCTTTGAAGGGTTAGCCTGTTGGATTGGTAGTAATTTTCTGTGGTTGCTACAGAAAATTAATACACCATTCAGAGATGTGAGGTCTGTTCATCTCCCACATAGGACCTAGTTTGGAACTTAGATGCATAAATGCGCCACGAGTGAGATCTGGGCTCCCTGGGCAGAATACAGTAACAGCAATTGATGAGGGATGTCCTAGCCCACTTATGTCTCTCCAGATGCCATCAGCTCAAGGTGACTTCAGGCAGACATGTATACATTTGGAGAAGTACCAATAGAGGGATCCATAAGGCAGAAGTTGCTATATTACAGGAACCTCAATTAAACTACAGAACAAAATCCCTGAGGCTCCTAAGCCACCACCTTCATATGAATGTACTGTGAGCATATGAATGTGCTGTGTGTGTTAAGATGCCACTAATCAGCCCACTTATCACTCTGTGTGTGTGTGTGTGTGTGTATCTCTTTGTCTGTCTGTCTCTGTCTCTCTCTCTATGTAGGCATAAGATTATTTTATAATTCAAATGCTGATTTCTGTATCCCCCATATCTGGTTGCAAACCTTGTTCTGAAAATCTCTTAATGTTGTATAAACTCTGCTCCCCAATGATCCCCTGATATGTCAATAAAGCACCTTTCAGCCAATCACTGAGCAGGGGAGGAAATAGGGCTGGACATCCTGCCAGCCAGGAGAGGAGGAGTTAAAAGAGGAAGTAGGGCATTCAGTCTGGGGATTGGGCAATAGGAGATGTTCAGGAAAGGTGAGGAGAGAGGAGCTGGAGCAGGAAAAGCTACAAAATGGAAGTATCCTGGGATATACACTGGGAGAAAAGCATTTTAGCCTAGAGGGTTAAGAATAGAGTAATAACAGCTCAGTTCTTGTGTTGTGAAGCATATAATAAACAAATTTAAAGAGTCTCAATTATTTATATGATAGTAGTGTTAAGAGTAAAACTAAGAGAAACACAGTTAATAAAACTAACTCTCTCTCTCTCTCTCTCACTCACACACATACACACACACACTCACTTACACATTTTCTATTTAGGAAGCAGCCTGGCAGCCGCAGTAGACCCCACCCTGTCCTTAGCATGTGTTTCATAGTGCCCTGGTCCTCTGATCAAGTTCCAGCTGCCCCTCCTGGTTGCTGGAAGGCAAAGGCAACCTATCAAGTAGCAATCTGAATAGAAACAGACACATAGATCTGGAAGGGCCAACTGAAGCTTTCCAGATTTGCAGTCCATGGCTGGCTGAGCATCTGTACACAAACTGCTGCAGCTGCAGCTAGTTCCCATGTCTCCCAATGGCCTTCTGAGAATCAGATTTTCTTGCCACTGGGTTCACCTGCTCGCACTACTGAGATCTTTCATGGTGTTTGCAGCCACCCTGCGCATGCATGTGCGCGCGCGCACACACACAATGCCTATCTTGTGCATAAACAGACTATGCACAAGTCTTAAATCCAACATACTTTTTTGGGGGATAGAAACAAGTTTGGGAGAACCTTTGAGCCTTGGATCCGGCAAACTCACATGCTTAAGATGGACAGATGGAAGCAGAGAATATATGGGTGTCACTAAACTGAAGCACAGATGTGCTTTGTCCCTGGGTGAGATTCAGCAATGCTAGGGGACTCTTTTTTTTTTTTTTTAATGTATTTGACTTGAGAGGCATGTGCCGATTAGGTGTTATTACATGCCTGGCTATGCAGAACCATTGAAGGTTTCATGCACCCAATGGCTGAAGTCACCCTTGCTCCTCAGCCTCTAACCTGAGAAAGACACAGTGGTCTTGTGGGTGGCCTCTGAGGCAGTGTTTCTGAATGGACTTAAGGAGGCACACCTGCCAAGCCTGACAGACAGGAGAGGGGGTTCCCTTTCCTCTTGTCCTTATGGCCATTCAGCATCAATTACAAGGTAAGAATAGATAATTTAGAAAATCCAAACTACTGAGAGGAACGAAAAGGAAAATGTTCTTGATAGAACTGCCTGTGCAACACCGGAAAGTTCTCTTCTGACCCATCATGTTGACTCTCCCTGTGTGTCCATGTAGACGCATATGTCCATGTAGTACTGAGGGCGTTGGCCTCCTCAGACAAGGTAGGTAAAGAAGGGTGTGGGCTACGGTGGCTCCCTCGGATGTTCCATCTGCCTTGTTAGTTGAGCACGTCTGTGCTTGCAAGCTGGCTGGGAACAGACGGTCAACAGCACATGCACCGTGAGCAAGCGAGCAGGCTCGGTAGAGACTAGAGATGTGGTGAGAGGTACTATGTAACCTCTAGGAGACAGCAAGTGCGTGTGCTGGGAGTCCAAGTACAGGGCTCCAGAGTCACTAGGGAGTCACAGTGAGTGGGGTCACTGCAAGTGTATAGTTGTTAAACTAGCCCAGGCCCACTTTCTACCATGGCTCCCGCCTGTTCCTGCTTTATGTAACGTTCCACAACGTAGCAGTGTCTTCTCAGTGTCAGGCTACCCAAAGAACCTTTTTATCAAATCCAGGTTTCAGTTCACTCCCTCTGCAGGCTCAGTGGATGAATTGCCCCAGAAACACCATTGTGGGGGTCAGACAGGCCCCTGAAGGCAACCTGCACGGAGCCACAATGTTGCCCCTGAAGACGACCTGCCCAGAGCTACACTGTTCTCCTGTTTACCAGGAGCCATGCTGCATTTGGAGCCTGTCCCCATCAGTTAGCAAGGAAAAAAAAAAAAAAAAAACAGAGCTGAGAGAAAAGAATTAAACACCACAACAAGCTTAAGCAGGCATGCATGCAAGGGGCTGGCTCCTATTTCAAGACAGCTTTATCTCTGTGGTTCCGACCCCAAGGCTCTTAGCAATTTCAAGGTTGAAGGGGCAGCAACTGTCGGGCATTCTTCCCAGTTGTTGCTTCTATCTCTCAGACTTGTAGCAGGAACACAAGGGTGCACTGGATGGAAATACCATTTACGTTCCTCTCTTTGCTCATCCAGCCACATCAGACCTTTCCAGGGCTAGGATGCTGAGCCCAGTCAGGGAACATACAAGCTCCTGCACGTCACCGTGCTATGCTGACATGCCATGTTCTCAGTCTACACACATTTCATCATCCTGTGTCAAGAGAGCAGTACCTGCCAGAGTGCTTCCCACCTGCCCCACCTTGACAGGACGGTACATGTGGTCTGCCTTCTCTACATCAGCGATGACTACACAAGTCTCTCCTCTGTGCTACAGCTCTTCTGGAGGCTTCTGTGCCAGTCAGTAGACAGTATGAACCACATGGGGTGGAAAGCAGCCCAGCTGTGTAAGAGCTGCCACTGCACCTACATCTGCTTCTGCATTAGTGGACCTTCCACGACCGGCTCAGATTCTCTGAAACCTACATCCCCTTCATTATCTCAAAGCTGCTGCAGAGGTTGCACATAAAAAAATAATTTCATAATAAATGCCACCTCCTCCTTCAGCACTGGCGTTTCCAGCTGTGGGCCGTGAACCAGAAGCCAACCTCCCATGTAAAATCTCTTTTGTGATGAGCCCATACTCCTGTGGACTTCCAGCATGTTTACCTTTGGTTAAGCTTCTTTCCTTAGGGCACACCAGGGTCGTCCACCTTGTAATGGGCTCTTTCTGGGAGAGTCAAGTCTTTGCCAAGAGAAACAGTAAATGCAGAACTCTCACACCTAGCAGGAAGTCGCTGGGGACACATCTCAGTGAAAAGGCAGCACTTCTGTGGGCATGGAGAGTGGGGATGAGGAACAAGTGGGAAGTTTTAACTTCAGAATGTTGTGCTGGACTTTGTAATAATGACTCGGAGGGCACCTCCTGTGAAGGTGCACATGTGATGGAAACACGTGCATAAATATTTTTATAGCCATTTAACACAGGCACAGCTGTTCATGACAGCAGCAATGAAAGCCCCACCACTTTGCCCCACATTAAGTTTGCTATGGGTTATAACTTTGTTCCAGGAAGCTGTGTTTAGGTCTCAAATGAACCTTAATATTTGTGACTCTGAGCAGTGGGGTGACCTGTCCTTCACATGGATCACACGAAGAAGATGAAGTTACTTGAACCTCCTTGTGGAACTTTCTGAGGGGGTCAGGAGATGGTTTGTGGGTCATACTTTAAGCCTTCTGAGAAACTCCATTCAAGACAGTCTCTCTGGCCAACCACAAGCCTACCATGGGTCTTATAGCAAGATCCTACAACGAACTGCACACATGTATCCATGGGCAGGACACTGAAACGCTGATGACCTCCTGGGTCCAAGTCTTCCTTCCTTCTCCCCACTCTCCTGAGGAGGCTGGGCTTCCTCTGCCATATCCTCACATACTTGGGACCTTCTCTAGGGTTCACGTCTACCTTCATCAGTGTGGATTCTAAGCCTGGCTCTCTCACATGTTGGCTATGAAACTCTGAAAAACAAGGGACTTCCTCCATTGTCAGAACATGGTCCAGGAGTGGAGTCCTGTGAGGAGAATTCTGACTGCTTATGAGAACACTCCAAGAATATAGGGTCTTGTGACTTCAGTTTCTTCAAAACACAGAATAGTTCTTAGAATGTGTTTTAGTATTCCTTCCAGGTATAGCAGAGAGGAGTAAGCTAACCTCAGATTACCCTTTAGTGTTTGCTCATGGTAAGTTCATTACATGTTTAAACTATCCTTCATATGCCTCCATATAAAAACATGTTTTGCCATGTACAGCTTGTCCTTGTGATTCTCTATAGCTTGAATTTATGAAAACTTTGCTCTTGTAACCTTTCTTAATTGTTAGAGTATATTTTTTTTTAAATTAAGCTAGCTATTACATGAGACTTTAGTCAGCCTTGTTTATAGGCTCCATTCTCCCAGGTCCTACCACCTGTAGAGCCATGACACCCAATGTTCCTAGCTGCATTCCCATTTGCTAACATGCAAGGTAGAAGCCAGCACTACCAAGGCCTTTTTTACTTTTGCCTGATACAGAGAAACTGTCCATAATTATCTTCCTTTATGCACCAGAGAGGGCAACGAGGCTCAGAGGCCCCATGCATCACGTATAATCATCACTCACATTTTTCTAAATGTCCCTTTTCAAAAGACATCAGTGGTCTTTTCTTCTTAATTAGGATATTGGTTTGCCCCCTGGAAGATTTGCAAGAGATTTATCTCTATGCCTTTGACTTTCACTGGATCCACTGAAACATCCCTTCCTTGTTCTTTTTCAAGGGTGAAATAAATGCAGACCAGGGCCTAGTGCTGGGCTGTGACTCCCCAGGATGATAGATGTTTGCAGAAGAAACTGATTAATAAGTGACTGAATCCAAGTGCTCAATACTGGGCCAGCTGAGTGTTTATCATCCAATGCCAGAGCAGGGAAATAAGAGGCTCAGGACAGTTCCTGGATTGATTAAGGACAGACTCTGCAGTGCTCAGAATTCAAGACCAGTTTATATATCACCTTCCATTTGAGAGTAAGACACAGCCTTCTCTTAGGGCTACAGCTCATGCCTAGATACTCATCTCAATTACAAGAGCCCTTTGAGCTGGGCTGGGGATCTACACCAAGGATGGCTGGTCATGCAGAACACCAGGTACTTTCTGTCTGGTCAGCTAGGGCTGCATAACAGAAAGCCATACACTGGAGGCTTGAACAGCCTCAGAAGCTGGACATACAGAGTCAAGTGATCAGAACTCAATATCTGGCGAGCCCTGTCCCCTGTCCTAGAGTTAGTTGGCTCCTGCTTGTATCCACGTGCTCATGGGGCTTTTCCTGCCATGCACACAGAGGTCATGGAGTGGGAAAGAGTACACTGAGGGGAGACATGTTTTGGATCTCACTCATGTTTAAGTTATCTTCTAAAACCATTTCCTCACAGGTACTCACACTGGGGGTTAGGTGTGAATATTGGGGGAATGGATAAATTCAGTGCACAGTACTTAAAAGGAGTTGAAAGCTTTCTCCTTGGCCCATTTTAACAGTTAGAGACCCATGATCAGATTCCTGCCTTAGGAGAAAGGATGCTTCAGAAAGAGACTGTGTGCCTGTCATCTATCATTCTCCTAACTACAAACAAGGGGGAAAGAAATGAAGGAGGGAAGAAGAGAGGCAAACCCATGGTGCTGATTCACAATCCTGCAGGAAAAGGGAAAGATTAGAGAAATACATCCCTGTGTTCTGTAATGCTGAGCACAGTTCATGGAGAATACTTTAAAAGTAATGAGAAGAAAGCCGTGCTCTGGGGACTTCAGGCTGGGCTGTTCTCAGGACTGGTGAGCTCTCAGCCCTGTGCCTTAAGGGCTATGGAATGCTCTTGGTTCTCTGTGGCTTATTGAAATGGGCCTCCCGACCTCATTGCCATGCATACATCTATTATGCATTCGGCAAACTTTCAATTATTCAAGAAGTAAACCAGTATTTCCTAAGGAAACCACTGTAACTAATGAAGCCCGGCACTGTGTGGGCTGATTTATCATTATCGTCCTCTTGAAAGGGCTTGGATTTCTTTCTCTTTCTTTATGTGAGTCAAAGAATTCCATAAAAGGTTTGCTATCAGACTGCTAAGCCAAAACCAACCCTGAGGTAATTAGGATAAAGAAATGTACAAATTAATTTTTTGTAGTGTGGACAATTTGCATTGGCATGCCTTTTCTCATTTAAAATTAAAACTCAAAAATGTAAAGCCAACCATAAGCTTGAATGTTCTGCACACATAAATTCCAACAGTTATCAATTTAATCCTCATGAATGTTGTAGGTATTGCTATACACAAAAACATAAATTGCCTTTATTAGTATACAGCACCAGATTTGTAGCTACAGTTGACTACTGAGGCCCTATGCCAAGGATTTATTTGTTCTCGGGTCAATGGTCAACTTGGTGGCCTGGTATGTTATTCCCATAAATACATCAACATATTCTGCTAAAGTCATATTTTCTTAAAGTATGCATATGCTTTTATAGCTTTCTCATCTATCATTTGCTCTATAATTTTTAAAGTTTTATTTATCTATATATTTGAGTGTGTGTGTGTGTGTGTGTGTGTGTGTGTATCTGTCTGTCTGTCTATATGAGTTTATGTATACAATATGAATTCAGTTCCCTCAAAGACAAGGATGGTATCAGATATGCCTGGAACTGGATGTGCAGATTTTCACCTATGCTGTGTAGGTGCTGGGAACTGAGCAAGGGTACACCACAAAACCAGTAAGTGTCTCTAGCAATTTAGTACACACTCACTTCTAAAATCCAGTTGTTTAAGAGTAATTAGATTAAAGTTGTCTTTCTGGGGACGAGCTTCAGAGTTCGTCATTCAAAGAAAACATAAATCGTCAAGAAGAAAATTCAAAGCAGCTTGCATATAAGTTAGTGCTAATAAGTAACTAGTACCAAGCATTTTGACTTACACTAAGCCCCCCTCCCCATTGTACCTTTTTTTTTAATACTCTGAAATATCCCAGAAAGATGCAGGTCTAAAGTTTTCTTCATTATCTGGGTTCCATCTGCAGGTGAAAGTATGAAGAAATCTTGTCTCCTAATGAAAAGCCTGTCTCAAATCACCATGAGTTTTGCTTCTACTCTGTCCCCACTGCAACAGTACAGGTATTGTGTTGTCAATAAGGAACTGCAGCATAATGTTATTTATAACTTACTGCCCTTGACTCGTGCACCAACAGACATGTGAAGGCTGCCTGGATAGATGAGCATGTTCACTGGTCCCAGGTGTAAGTGGTAATGACCACACCATGAAGTTACCTTGGCATCCTTGAATTTTGTGTCTGGTCAGCAAGTGTATAGATCTCATAAAACTGGACAGTTGTGCCCCTGATGGACATGGCTTAATGGAGACAGACTGTTCTGGGGCAGCACTTTCTTTGCGACTTCTGAGTTGCATGGCCACACACAAGTCTGTTAACCTTAACGATACCTTGCCTAGCTTCAAGGATGCAACTTGCACCAACACCGGCTGTAGCAATTGCTCTGCAAGGTTGCTGCTCTGAAAATAGTGAGGAAGGAGAAGATGCATCAGTGGATTTTGATCATCTAAATGTTCTTGGAGAGTGAGACAGCAGATGAGACAATGACAGAATAATGTCCTTTCTTCAGGCCATTTGTAGCTTATTTAATTTTCATAAAGATGACAAGAGGATCATCAAATCAAAGAAGGCAAACCTGTATAGTATCAGTAAAATGAGAGAAGAACAGGCAGGGTTGGAAGGGCCTGTGAACCACAGCTAACTGGGTGTCTGGCTCTTTTGGCTAACTTTTGGGGCCCGCTAAGATGGGTGTGAAACATAGCTCTCTTCTGGACTTCCCCAGGGAAATTAGTGCAATGCTGTTAAGATAGCAGGGACTAAGCATAGTGGACTTACTATCTCATGAAAGCAAATTCAGACAAAAATCTACCCTGGAGACATGAGAGGATCTTTGTGTTGTATGTCACTCAAAAAGACCCTCATGAGATAGGAGGGTCATTCACGTCAGGGCATTCAAAGAACCCAGCATGGACAAGAGAGGAGCCCACAAACCTTCACCCCTAGCTGAGAAGCTGCTAGCAGTTGATGACTTTGGGGGGAAAGGGTCATTTTTCCTCAGTGATGTGTCCCATAATAGGCTGTCCACATTCCATCGAATGGTCCTATACCCATATTCATTCAGGCAGCACTAACTACACTAACAGCAGGTCTATAAAAAATAACAAGACAGGCTACTCAGCCCAGGCGGGGAGCAAGCCTAAGGAGATACCTCCATCCTGATGCCACAGGGCTTAGGCAAGCAGAGCAGGCCTGAGATGACCCCCCAAATCCAAAGACCCCAGGAGACACTAAACTGTGGTGTAGAACAGCCTGATGTGGATAGCTGGTGAAGTCACCTAAAGCCACGGTGAAGTCCTGGCCTGTGGTGCCACCGAGGGCCAGGTCTTGGTCCATGACCCTGCAGCAGCAGGTGTCTGTTACCAAGCAACAGGTGGATGTCCCTGGTCTGGGCTGCTGCCTGAGAGCATGCTGGTATCTGAGGGCTGTGCGGAACTGGCCCCACCTCTCACCTGAGCATCATGAGAACGCTGGCTCTAAAGGCATGAAACTAGAAGAGCTGTCCCCACTTCTCAGCTGCAGTGTGGGCCTTGCCCAGGAAGTACAATGGATCTGGCCCTGGTTGTGGGGTTGCAGGTGAGTCAGCCTCAGGGTATGAGCATGGGAGAGCTGGCCCTACCACTCATCTGCCATGTGGTAGAGTGGGTGAGAGAGAGATCCCCTTCTCCCTACCCCGTACCACCTATGGAAGGCAGGAGAACTGGCCTAAAGTCAGGAGAGCGGGACAGCTGGCCCTGTCTCTCACTGGTGGCAGTGCTTGGGGAAGTGGGCCTTGCACCACACCTGGGCAGCACGGTAGGGCTGTCGCTGGTTGCAGAGATTGCAGGTGTGCTAGCTCGGAGGGAATGAGAGCAAAAGAGCTGGCCCAGGCCCTTTCCTGCTCAACTCAGTAGGGCTGGCACTGCTGGCATGGGGGTAGATGAGCCAGCTGCAAGAGCATGAGTTTCTTGACATATTAGTGCCCCTGACCACCCTGTAATAAACAGATTAGAGGAATTTGTCCACACTCTAAACTCAGTGCTGACCATATTCTCTGCAAGAGTCAGGATCGGAGCATCTGCTTAGCTGTTGGAGATTCCTGTGATGGGCTTGTGTCTGAGCCAGGCTGGGGGGGTGATTTGGTTTTAAAACCACAAGGAACAAACTTGGAGAATTGGTTGCTTCTGTGTCTCTTAAAACCTGTCACCTCCCCATCGCTGGGGTGATGCCACGATTTCCCCGAATGCTGCATTGCAGATGACCTGACACCACTAAACCTCCTTGTGAGAATGTTCCATTAAAGCACCCCACTTGTGAGGCTCCCATCCAGACTGCTGCTTTCCCCTTTAGGAGCAATTTGTTTCATCAGACTTGCTTTAGCAGAAGACTCAGTAAGCAGGAGCAGTAGATGGCATCTAGGGATACACAGGCATGCAAAATTTCTCTTTAAAAAAAGTTTTGATACTCAATTCTATTTGCTACTCAAATAGAATATTTGGGACAAATCAAATAAAGAGCTCGGCAATGTGCTGTCACAATGACAAGCGTGGTAACAGCCCATTCGAATCTTTTCTTACAGTGTGTTTGAGCACATTCACCCACTCCTCACATACATCCCAGGTCCACCCCCTTCCTTACCCACACAACATAATGTTCTCTTCTTTCTTAAACCTCCAAGTACAGTTTGTGCTGCCCATACACACTTAGATGTCTGTCCATCCACTGCAGAACTGTCAACTCTCCAGGGGCCACTTCCTTAAAGAAAACCGAGTCTCCCTTTCCCAAGAGTTCTCAACTGCCAACAGCTCCCTAGCCAGGGATGGGACTTCCTGCCCACCTCTGTGCACTTCATGCTGGAGTTTCTCTGGCCTGAGTCAGCACAGACGTTATGCATGCCATCTGTCTCAGCGGCTGTGAATTCATATGTTCAACTGTTCTGCCATGTCTGGAAGGCTTTGCCTATGACTCTAACAATCTTCCTACCTCCAGCCTTCAGAGGAAGGGGTGTGCTATTTATACAGTATTCAGCTGTTAAGAAAAGTGAGGGGCTGGAGAGGTGGCTTGGCGGTGAAGAGCACTGACTGCTTTTCCAGGGAATCTGGGTGCAATTTCCAGCACCCACATGGTGACTCACAACTGTCTGTAACTCCAGTCCCAGGGGATCCGACACCCTTACTCAGACATAAATGCACATTTTAAAAGTAACAAGTAAATTATTTTTAAAAAATGAAATGATGAAAGTCAGAGGTGAATGGCTGGAGCTGGAAACAATCACTGAGCAGATAACCCTAACCCAGGAAGAAGACAAATGTTATACGTCAATCACAGAGTAGATAACCCTGACACAGGAAGGAAACAAATGTCATATGTCAATCACACTGAGTAGATGACCCTGACCCAGGAAGAAGACAGATGTCAGGTTTCCTCTTATTTTCAGATGTTAGACTTGAAATTTCAGATGTGTATATTCCGGTCTGAAAATTACCAAGGGGTCTGACATGGGAGATATTTCAAGGGAGGGAAGATAGAGTGGTAGAAAGGGTTAAAGAGAAGTAATGGAACAAGGAGGGTTTAACCAGGAAGGAAATGGGAAGGCAGGGTGGAGCAGGAAGTACAGGACGGGAAACTTACACGAAAGATAATGGAAAAGAAATTTTATGGAAACCTGCTCTTGAAAAAGCTCTTAAAGCATATGTATGCACGCATGCATACATACACACATACATTTATTTAAAATGCAGTTACCCTATAAAGGGGCAGCAATGCTCTTACTAGACACTACAGGATAACAAAGAAAAAGCCCAAGGCCAGGGATAGGCTACTTCTTCAAAGCTTTTGATCAGTGAGGTCCCAACAACCCCTGAACACCGAGTTTTGATTTATATTCAATTCATGTAAGTGCAGCTTGCTAACTCATAGCACCATTGGAGGTATGATTTATATCTGAGTCTTGTCATAACAAAATTTAAATGTGATTGGTGAATCACTGATCTCCCGATAATTGGAAGCACTCTTATTTTTACATAAAAATTCTCATGAATCCAGCACAAACATCTTTGCTAACTATACCTCCTCTCAGAGACTAAGTGTTTTAAAATGTCTCCTGAAAAACACACACTTCTTAAATGTGCAGAATTCTAGCCGAGACCACAGGCTCCATTGCCTCCGAGTTTCTTCAAAACAAGGTGAGCAAATCCCGCCACACTCTTCACCCATCTCTATCTTCCTGCTTTGTTATGAGGTCCTACTTTGTAGCTTAAAATACACAGAACAAACATCCATCATGCTCAACCTGGTTTTGGGAAAAATAACCACAACCCAAGGACTGCCTTTACCCACTGACCCACTTCTGAGGTGCAGGGAGATTCCTCATCTTCTGAGATCACAGCAGGCCATCAGACTCCAAGATCTATGCTTTCCTGGATACTCTGTCACCAGATGCAATGACTTCATCAACTGCTCTGATTAGGAACAAGAATGCTGGAACTAGACAAGCCTAATTCGATGCCTTGGGAATAGGGTTGAGAGGAGCAGTCTGCTTGGTGTTGCCTGAGGAAGGAGCCCATCTTGGTCAGAAGAAAGAAGCTAAGCAGACATTTCCTCAGGAGAAAGAGCAGAGGAAAACTTCTTAAAGCCAAGACTTGAGAAGATATGGCCAGGAAGGAGCTTGAGGCATTGATAAAGAAGATGCTTTGAGGACGGAACCTTCTGCACTTTCTACTCAGCATTGGCTCTGTGGCTTCCCTATAGTATTTGGAAACACAAAACTCAGATTCTCTTTTAAAGATTCATTGGCTGGGTGGGATTTTACCAGCAATAAGAACGAGCTAAGACCTTCTTCTATTCCTCCTTCTTGTTCTCTCTACCTGAGACTCCCAGGCTGGAAACAGAAGCCCAGCCTAGCTGTCCTCTCTGCCCAGTCATTGGCGCTCAGCTTCTTCATTCGTCTGTCAGAGGTAACTGGGGAGCAATGTTTACACAACATTGATACAGGAGATTCTTCATAGACATTACAAAGTCCTGGTCCTGACTCATAATCAGATCTCAGGGCATGGAAACCAGCATCTGAATAACAGTGCACAAGACATCTCCCCGCAATGATGTCTCTTCACAGCAATAGAAACCCCACAAAGACATGTACCATGCACTCACATGTACAGTCATACACAATCACATTTAGTCATTTTCTCTCTCTTTCATCCACTCACATGCATAGTCATTCACACAGATGTAGACACACTCACACATATATGAGTAGCACACTCAGGTCCACACACATTCACACACATCAACACACTGGATGCACACACTCCCATGCACAGGATACACACATGAGCTGTGAAATCTTTACACACACTTCACAAGTCACTCATTATGCTGTGGCTTCAGAATTATTGCCATATTCACACTATGGAGCGGGCATTTGAGGGTCAGAGGGATTGACCCACTCCAGGCCAGTTCCCCCACTGTCCACACCTGGCCCAGTCCCCACCTTCAGTATGCAGCTGTTCTCACTGTAAGCCACATGTACAGATAGCATGCACTCTCTAGGGCACAGGACATCTACAGAGCTAAATGATGAAGACCAAAGTGCCTGCCCTAGCTGGAGGAAGTTCCTCATGGAGTTCACATGTTCATGTCAGCATGTCAACTCCACCCAACAAGCAAGGACCTCTCCTGCCAGAGCTGCATCTAAACAGAGCAAAGTGTTATGGCCAAGAGGATAGATGGTTCTATGGGAACACCCAGGGCCAACAGCTTTCCCAGGACTTGGAAACAGTGAGATCCTGGAGCAGTTGGTGCTGCTGGGACCACCTGGCTGCCATCTCCGCATAGAATTAGTATTATGCACAGCGCTCCATATTGCAAATATCAGAATTGGTTCCCCAGTCCCAGTGGCCTCAAAGGTGATGCTGGCACTTCTATGCCCATGATGCCCTGCAATGCACTTTCATTCCTTTGGTTCTCATGACAATAATATCATGCAGGATAAATTCCAGTAATGAGGAAGTGGAAACAGAGAGTCCCCTTGGTTTTAGGATTCTGAATCTCTTCATTCACCTGGGTGACTCTTATGGTCATCTATTACTGCTAGCTGCTGCTTCTGTAGTAGGAGAAAAACTGCTTCCCAGCAGAAGTCCTTTCTCGCTCATTGACTCCATTATCTGGGGAATCCTGCGAATATGCATGTTCTGAGAGTGCAAAGGCTTCCTGTACCGCTCTGCTGTCAGGCCTCCTGAGATGGAATCATGAATCACTGGCGCTCTATTATGGGTAGTTTGGTAACAGAGTGTCTTCGGTGTCCTTGCTCACCAAGGAGGAAGGACAGAGGCCACACCAACATCTGTGAGGTTCAAGGTGGTTGGGAGGCAAGCATCATTACCTGTATCCCCAAACACAGCAAAAAGTGAGTGCCCCAGTTGCACAGCTGGTGCGTAAAACACTGTAATTCCATGTTTCATCCATGCCTGTCCAGTTTTTCTCTTACCCACAATCCAACCTCCTTAATCCAACCTCCTTCAACAAAGCAATCACACAGCCATGACACCATTTCACAAACAAGAAATGGGATGACTTGGAGTTCAGGAAAGCATGAGGCTGGTAATTTAACCCTGAGAGGCTGTTCAGAGTCAAGCCACTAACCACAAGGCTAGGACACTGGAAGAAAGTATCACCTTCTTGCCACAAAGTGCCTGTTGACATCCCAAACCCAACAGCAGTTTCTCTTTATAGAAACTTCTTAGATAGAGTGGAATTCCTTGATTGAAAGTCATTGGTATTTACAGGCCTGCTATCGAATTAATGATAGAACCAGTAAAATAAATCTCTCTCCCCTCACAGGAACTTAAAACATAGCTTAATGTAATAAATGAATCTATTGTCCGAATCTTGAGATAAGTTTGCATGTCAGGGGTTTTTAAGGGTGTGGAATTACACACATCATCTATAGCAGCACTTCTCAACCTGTGGGTCACACAGTCCCTTTGGGGTCAAATGATCCTTTCAGAGGGGTCACCTAAGACCACATCTGAAAACACATTACAATTCGTAACGGTAGCAAAAATACAGGTGTGAAGTAGCAAATAATAATAATAATAATAATAATAATTGGTTGGGGATCACCAAAATGAGGACCACAACATTAGGAAGGTTGAGAAACACTGCTCTGGAGGAAGAAGGGTATATGTGGTTTGCATGGGGCACACACATCACAGAAGAATGCTCACAAACTATACATTTATTTTTCTCATTGGAACAGAGGAACCTTTTATGTATAAGAAAGGGCTTTTCACCAGGGTTGTCTTTGGGGTATATGTCCTCTTTTGCCCTTCTGTGGGCAGGAGCATTTCTCCCCACCACAAACAGCTGCAGCCAGTGAAGTTGTAATGACCCGTCTGCATTTGTTTGGTCAAATACCTCAAGAGGAAGCAATCAGCAGGAGCACACGCAGGGGCCATTTCACTTTATGATGACACATAAAATTAAAACAATTCAATTTCTGTAAGGAATAGCCAACTCACCAACTCACAGGCACTATGATGTAAGAAAAAAAAAAGGCTGAGAAGGAACTGCCTTCCTCCCCTTCCTCCTCTTCTTCCTCTTCTTGTTTCTTTTATCCACATTAAAAGAATGATCAACAACTCCCCACTTCCCTTTTTAAATTTCCATATATTACATTTTGATCACATTCTTTCTCCTCCTCCAAATCCTCCCAGTTGCTCCCACCCATCCAATTTTGTGCTCTTTCTTGCTCTTAGAACACACACACTTGCGTGTTGGCACACGTACACAAAGACAAAAAAGCACAAAAATGCACAGGGTCTATTTTGTGTTAACCAACTACTCCTGGGCATGGGCCCTCCCTAGTACATCGTTGCTATATCCAGTGACATTCTATTAAAGAAAACTGATTTCCTTCTCACAGCAAGTATGAGTTACAAGTAGCTTCTTGGTTAAGCATGAGCCCTTGTGCCCCTTCCATTCTCCATGCTGGGATTTTGCCTGGTTTGAACTTACAGGCCTGTGCATACAATCACAGTCTCTGTGCATTCATGTACTCATCATCCTTGTCCTATCTGAGAAAACACTGTTTCCTTAAAGCCTTCTGCCGCCTCTGGCTCTAACAGTTTTTCTGCCTCCTCTGCAACATAGGTTGTGTTCTATTGTCTCAGCACCTGACTCGATCTGGACATCAGGCTGGGCTCCAGAAAGAAGTGGAATCAGGGGAGGTCCCAGATGAGCAAACGAAGCTTTGTGGTAAAAATTGTCCCCATTAGGGCTGAGCCAACTTCTGCTCCAACCTCAGTAGCTGGGGTGAAGGAACTAAATCCTGGAGCTACCCAATAACACAACCCACCACAGGGCCATTTCAGCTCAGTTCTGCACTGTTCTCAGCCACTGAGACTTGAAAGTAGAAGACAAATCAGGTGTGTATTGTGTGACACCTTTCCTGAGGACACATGATCAAGCATCCATTCACCCAGTGTAGTGAGCTAGTGACAGAATAAAGTAAGTGTACCATCAAAGTCCAATTTCAGGAACCAAAGAATTTTATCGGAGTTATCACAGGAGAATGGGTAAAGCGTTACTTACAAGAGCAGAAATGACTCAAAGACAACTGAATCATCAAAGCCCACCCACCCCAGCATGGGTGGCAGCTAATAAATGGTGGAAACTTGAAGCTTACTGAACAATTTGCTGGCAGCTCTACAGGCTGGGGAGTATCTCATTCAGTAGCTCACCTGGTGTCTACCTCATCCAGCTATTGCCACTGATCTCAAAGTGTCTCTCAGCACGTCTTATTGGTTGTATATGCTTAAGGAGCCTAGTGAATCTAGTCAGTTTCAGGGATTTGCTGAAGCTTTTGTGCTGTTTGCTTCCTGAGTTTCAATGAGCTTCTCTTCAAGGGAGATTTTAATCTCTGAGGAAACTAATATACAATAGTATATGAGAGGCACATATATCTCTTTCAGTTTTATACCGAACTCTGCAGGTCAAATTTCACTGGCCATCTTGGTAGTAGCTTGCTAAGTACCTTTGTTAGACTTATAGTCACACAGTACCCAGCATGATCTAGGCAGTACCCAGCATGATCTAAGCATCAGGCTGCACTCCAGAGGCTCGGTAAGAAAGACTCAATCACTATTCACAAGAGGTCCAGAATGATCAAGTGCAAAAACAACCTAATATTCATTGTTTTCTGAGATAGATGCTTGCAAGCCAAAGATGTTTTATAATATACAGCTTCAGAAAACAATGCATCCCCTGCTTCAATAACTCTCAACTGAAAAGGAATTCAGTTGGGATGAGTTTGTCTACAGCCATTCCTTCTAGATGTATTGGTCACAGCTCTCCATTTGGTGCTGATTTCTGTCTACTTGACTCTCACTGGACATGGAACAGAGGAGAATCTTTGGCCAATTGGTACCAATGGTCTCTGGCCAATGATATCTTCATATGGTCAGTTTCTGATTAGTACTATACTCTGCTTCATTCTTAAAAAGTAAACACCCTTCAAGTACTAGTCAGTCTTGGCTCTTTAAGCCAGCAGTGAGAATTCTCTGTGTATTTCCATTTATATGCCTTATTTTTAGCTAGATTAACAGCTGCCCAGGGATATCAGCTTAAAAATCCAGCACACAGCAGGAATTAAATAAGTGTTGCCTCAAATGAAATGAAACGAAGTTAAAGATGGTAGCATTATTTTCTTCAAATTAGGTACACACAAGTGCATACACTTACACACAAGTGCATACAAGTCTAGGGACAGAAAGGAGATAAGCAGGTCACAGGTAAGGCTTGTGAGGTCACATGGCAATCTCCTGCTCCTACAAATGTTCTTAGCTGATTCATTCACTGTTGTCTCTATGTGCTTGGCTGGAGGGAACATCTTACAGAGACTGGGGGATTTGATAGACTCCTAGTCATGCTGCGAGATTAGACAAGTCCTCTCCAGAGTCACACATCAGAAATTAACATCCCTGCTGGAGGACCTTTTACTGTGGGGAGCATTTGCAAGAAGTCAGTCTAATAGCTGGGTGCTGTGCACAGTAATTACCGGAAATAAATGGAACAGGGTGGGTGGAAGGCAGGGGGACAAAACCATAGGCACATGTGCTGTGTCCGACGCAGGATCTGAGAGCCTGCGCTTACTGGTCCTTCGCTGGTAAGAGCTGAAAGCAACAATGTTTTGCTCTGTGTACAACAATGTACACAGAGGAATGACTGTCATGTGGTGGGTGGAAAGATGAATTAAAAGTGTCATGAGACCTGGGAAATCAGAACCCAGCATTCCCAGGAGAAACAGATGGATGCAGTGACAGAGGGCAATGAATGACATTTCCTTTACAGTTCAAAGTGAACATGGGAAAGGACTTGCTTGCCTTACAACCTCTTCAGAGATTCTGATGTCCCTGCCAGTGCTCGAATCTTCACCTTCCTAATTCTAATCTGTGCCTTTTCCTTCTCTATCCTGAATTCTAAGTGAGCAAGTGCTTAATGATATCCAGTGCACCTGAAACATTCAAGAGGCATTTATCTCAACAGTCATGGGTCAGGGATAGTATTGTTAAGATGAGTCTGAGGTGCCACTGCTGTGTACCAAATGCCTGGTGAAAAGTCCAAGAAGCATTGCATGTGTCCCACTGAGGAGGAGCTGTGTGCCACAGGGACCTGCTCATAGGGAGAAGAAACAGAAGGAACTTCATATGGGAAGTCCCCTCTGCTGCACGAAGGTGCAGGAGACTGTTACGGATGTTGCCATTTCAATGTAGGACCCTCAGACACATACACTCCAGCCGATTAAAAGATGGGCCCTGTGTGGAAAGGCTTCACTAACATGGACTATGTGGCTTCCTTTCCTCCCTGGAGCTCAGGTGAAGAAAACATGAAACATTTATAAAACAAAACAAACAAAACATGAAGAGCATTTGACCAGAATCTACTGACTCCTCTATAAATGGCTAAAACTGATAAAGTTATCTTTATAGAATGAAATCAAGAGGATAAATATAAATGTGAAAGATGAAAGTAAAATTATAGGATTGGTTTTTACATGTCGAATATAATAGACCAAATTCCCTCTCCCTTCCCCACCTGTGTGTGTGTGTGTGAACAACGTTGCAAAACTTTGTGTTACATTGGCTTTTGTGAATTGGAGTTGTAGTTTATTTGCTTTGCATATGGAAGATCCTGTGTTCAATCCAAATACCACAAAAAACTTAAATTAATTATTTTTGTGGTCTCACCTCTGACTTTCTCCCCTCCCCATTTTTACTGTCTGCACACCTCAAACCTTGGCTTACAAACCGCTTCTGTCTCCCATCCATTTCCTCTTCCATGCACCCCACTTCCTTCCAGAGAGTTGTCTCGGATTTATAGAGGCCTGCTGTGCAATATCAGAGTGAGGTGGGGAGGCTTGAGGTGAACCATCTAAGCCATTTCATTTTGACACCATGAAGGAGAACCAAGAACGGGAAAGGAAACAGAGGACATAGCTATAAAGGATATGCCATTTAAGCTGAGGCCTGGAGATATGATGGGTATGCAGAGGGTAAATGGATAGGAAAGGAAGATCAACTGACAAACCAGATTCCCTGAGCAGACCCACCCACTTCCCTTGTGTTTATACCAGGGCTTCATGTGCTAATGAGCAGATGCAGGAAAAATTTTAGAAGCTGTACAATGACCAGACATCTAAGTTCTTTTAACCAACTTCATTCTCATTCTCAATACCCAAGGGAGTTTGCTTTTTAATTTACAGGGTGCCCTGATAAATTGTAAATATGAATCTTATAGTTATCTTATTCCATCTGTGGACATCTGTGATTTTTTATTTTTTATTTTTTAAGAATACTAGTATTTAATTGCTGTGTAGTATTCCATTGTGTAAATGTACCACAATTTCTGTATCCATTCTTCAATTGAGGGACATCTGGGTAGTTTCCAGATTCTGGCTATTATGAATAAAGCTGCTAGGAACATGGTTGAGCAAATGTCCTTATTGTGTACTTGAGCCTCTTTTGGATATGTGCCCAGGAGTGGTATAGCTGGATCTTGAGGTAGCACTATTGCTAATTGTCTGAGAAAGTGCCAGATTGATTTCCAAAGTGGTTTTACAAATTTACATTCCCACCAGCAATGGAGGAGGGTTCCCCTTTTTCCACACCCTCTCCAGGATATGTTGTCACTTGAGTTTTTGATCTTAGCCATTCTGATGAGTGTAAGGTAAAATCTCAGGTCTTTTTTATTTGCAGTTTCCTGATGGCTAAGGATGTTCAGCATTTCTTTAAGTGTTTCTCTGCCATTTGATATTCCTCTATTGAGAATTCTTTGTTTAGCTCTGTACCCCATTTTTTTAATTGAATTACTTAATTTGTTGGACTGGAGCAACAGAACCCAAAAAAATCTGGGCCCAGACTGATATTCCAACCAAGGACCATTCATGGAGATAGCCTAGAACCCATTGTACAGATATGGCTATGGCAGCTCAGTCTCCAAATGGGCTCCCTAGTAAGGGGAACAAGGGCTGTCTCTGACAGGAACTCAGTGGCTAGATCTTTGATCACCTCCCCCTGAGGGGAGGAAGCAGCCTTACCAGGCCACAGAGAAAGAAAATGCAGACAGTCCTGATGAGACCTGATAGGCTAGGGTCAGAGGGAAGGGGAGGAGAACTTCCCCTAATGGACTGGGGAAAGGGCATGAGGGGAGAAGAGGGTGGGATTGGGAGGGCCAAGAGGGAGGGGTCTACAGCTGGGATACAAAGTTAATAAATTGTAATAAATAAGTAAAGTGAAAAAATAAAAGAAATACCAGTCTTAATTCACAGTGCATAATGATCTCTTGTGGAATGGTTAATTCTTGGGGCTTCAAGGACTAGAAAAAGGTTTTATTTTGTTTTCTTTTTTAAGAATTTTTAATTTATTAAAATTTATTCACTTTGTATCCCAGCTGTAGCCCCCTCCCAATCCTGCCCTCATGCCCTCTTCTCCTCCCAGTCCACTGATTGGGAAGGTCCTCCTCCCCGTCCATCTGACCCTAGCTTATCAGGTCTCATCAGGACTGGCTGCATTGTTTTCCTCTGTGACCTGGTAAGGTTGCTCCCCCTCAGGGGAAGGTGATCAAAGAGCCAGCCACTGAGTTCCTGTCAGAGACAGTCCCTGTTCCCATTATTAGGGAACCCACTTGGACACTGAACTGCCATGGGCTACATCTGTGCAGGGGTTCTAGGTTATCCCCATGAATGGTCCTTGGTTAGAGTATCAGTCTCAGAAAAGACCCCTGTGCCCAGATTGTTTGGTTCTGTTGCTCTCCTTGTGGAGCTACTATCCTCTCCAGATCTTTCTATCTCCCCATTCTTTCATAAGATTCCCTGCACTCTGCCCAAAGTTTGGCTATGAGTCTCAGCATCTACTCTAATACCCTGCTGGGTAGAGTCTTTCAGAAGCCCTCTGTGGTAGGCTCCTGTCTTGTTCCTTGTTTTTGCCCTCTTCCATTTGCCTTTCTGAATGAGGATTGAGCATCTTAACCAGGGTCCTCCTTCTTGCTTAGTTTCTTTAGGTGTACAGATTTTCGTATGATTATCCTATATTATATGTCTAATATCCATGTATAAGTGAGTGTATACCATGTGTGTCTTTCTCAGTATGATCTTTTCTGGTTCCCACCATTTGCCTGCAAATTTCATTATTTTCTTTTTTTAATTACTCAATAGTATTCCATTGTGTAAATGTACCAATTTCTGTATGCATTCCTCAACTGAGGGACATCTGGATTGTTTCTGCAATTTGTTTCATTTCAACTTTCACATTTAATCTTTAATCCACATAATTCCATTATCCAGTGAGACCTGAATTGGCCCAGCTTCACTTCTTATGCTGTTCATGTAAAGACCATTTTTTTCACTTTTTCAATGTGCTAAAAAGACATAAACAAAACGGTCAATCCCCATCCTGAAAGGCAAAGAGGATGGACATCAGAAGAAGAAGAAAACAGGAAACAACCTCGGAACCTGCTACAGAGGGCTTCTGAAAGCCAGAAAAAGAAAACAGGAAACAAACTAGGAACCTACCACAGAGGGCCTCTGAAAGCCTCTGCCCTGCAGACTATCAAAGCAGATGCTGAGCCTGATGGTCAACTGTTGGGTAGAGTGAATGGAATTTTATGTAAGAAGTGGGAAATAGTAAGAGCTGGAGAGGACAGGAACTCCACAAGGAGAGCAACAGAACAAGGAAATTTGAACACAGAGAACTTCCCAGAGACTCATACTCCAACCAAGGACTATTCATTGAGATAACCTAGAACCCCTGCACAGATGTAGCCCATGGCAGTTCAGTGTCTAAGTGGGTTACATAGTAATGGGAAGAGGGACTGCCTCTGACATAATCTGATTGGCCTGCTCTTTGATCACCTCCCCCTGGGGGGGAGCAGCCTTACCAGGCCACAGTAGAGGACAATGCAGCCACTTTTGATGTGAACTGATAGACTAAGATCAGAAAGGAGAGGAGAACCTCCCCTATCAGTGGGCTTGGGGAGTGGCATGCATGCAGAAAGGGGAGGGAGGGTGGGATTGGGAGGGGAGGAAGGAGGGGCTTATGGGGGGATACAAAATGAATAAAGTGTAATTAATAAAATAAATAAAATTTTAAAAAGACATAAATAACAAACTCTCCCAGACACAAACTCTCCAAAGACACAAACAAACAAACAAAAAAAAAGAAAGAAAGAAAACAAAAGAAAAACAAACCAACAAATAATCACAAAAGCAAGTATTCTCTCTCTTTTGAATGCGAAGTGTGTGAATTAGTATGTGGGCCTCTTGGGCTCTTTTCCTTCTGTTTGTTTTGTTCAATTCTGATATGTTAGTTTTATCATTATATAATATCATATTATATTATTATACTATCTCCAAGAAGCCTGTTTGTTTCCTAATGAGACAGACATTGCAGCATGAAGGGGGAGATAGGAAGGAACAACGAGGAGTACAGACAAGAGAAAACATAATCAGGATTTATTATATGAGGGAAAAAGCAATTTTCAATAAGAGGGAAAAAAGAAAATTAAATATCTGGCAAGAATATCCAAAGAAAAATAGAAGAATGAAAATAAAAGTATGTGAGTGCTAAGTAAGGTATGACGCTGGTGATGCCACTGTAAGACCTAGGGTCTCACAGCTCAGGAGTTCAATCACGCCCTTCCCAGAAACTCCCCCAGACCAAGACTCGTTGCAAAAGCAAGAGGTTTATTTACCATTGTACAACGGGGTCACCCTTGCTGGTCAGCAAAGAGTGGCACCGGGAGACAAAGGCCTTTAGGTTTTTAAAAGAAAAATTGCGGGAAATTTGAAGTTTTAGTTTTGGCAATTTAGGATTGGATGAGGAAGCTATAAAGTAAGATAATTGGTTAGTCTTAGGTGCTCAAGCTTAGCCAGTCCTGCCAAGTGTGGATGCAGCTGCACTTTAAGGTGGGGGTGGTTAGCTCATCCTTGAAGATTAGGGCTGCGGGCTCTTGGCCGGAGGTCAAAAGCTACTCAGAAGAAGTCTAGGTTCGTTGCTAAGAAACGCTATCTCAAGGACAAGGACAAGGGTCCTTCTTTTGCTGAGTGAAGGTCATTGCTTGCTTGCCCTTTTTTTATATCTGTCCTCACGGATAGGGTCACATTTCTTCACTCTCTGGAAAGGTACTAAGAGGCTTTAGCTTAACCTGGACCTAAAACTCAAAACTATAGGCTTTAGAAGACATATAGGTTACAAAGTTAGCCTAACCCTTTCATTTCCCCCTTCTCCTTGTAACTGCTTCAATCATGAAGCAGCTGCAGAGTGAGAATTTTATCTTAAGAAAAAAAAAAATTTTTTGACTCAACATTTCAGCCTGTAGAATGGGACAATGGGCCAATGATCCGTCTTCTGTAATTTTTTTATGCTGATGATGGATCATTGAAATCTCAGTTTAAAAGAGGCTGAAATGCTGGTCAAAAGTTGGGGAGAGTACATGGGTAAAGATTACTAGGAGCCAGTCAAAGGCTGGTCAGTGAGGCAGTCCTTAACAGTCTCTGGTTAGTTGATCCAATTGAAGAGACAGAGAGCAGTCATGTCAGCTTCCAACAAGTCCAGATTTCAGTTTGCAGCCCAGAGTCAACCAGGTGAAAATCTGCTGAGACAAATTCAGACTAGAGACAGAAGTTAAGATTTGTCTGTTAAATGGAAAAAGTGAGGAATCCCAACACCAGGGAAAAACTCTTCTGGGATCCATTTGAGCTATGCCAGATCTAGGTCTTATGACCTTTTGATTTTTATAAACTCATATAAATTTTTGGTACACAAAAGGAAACTCAGAGAAGTAACATACCAGCAAATCTAATACAGCAACATTTTGAGAGTAACAGATAAAAACTATATCCAACAGAATTGGTACCAGTCAGCTGTTTGTTTTATATCTTTTATAAACAACTTAAGTGTGTCCATGTGGCAGCCTTTTTGGAGTTAATGGCATCTGAGCAGCGGAACTCAGCTTCTTGGCTATTTTTTAAAGTCCAGTCTCTCACAGACTGACCTTGGTGGTCTTACAATGGACTGCTCTGACCCTGAGAAACTCCGTGCAACCATAGTAACCAGACAGCAGGCTCTGTGTAACCTTGAGTAAACTCTCCTATATTTTGGCTAAGTAAAATTGCCTGCGTGAGAAACTGCTTGTACTTTTTTTTTATTTAAGTGTTAACCTGACATCCATTAAATTGACACTTTGATCAGTATGTAGACCAACATTTTTTAGATTTTTATAACCTGAACTCCTATATCCTCAGACCCTATATAAACCTTATATTTTTTTTATTTAACTATTAATATAAGACATTGGCAACTGATGTAAAGCCTGTGAGCAGGGCAAACCTGTTTTGTTTTTGTTTTTTTTTTTAATACAAAAGATATAGTACCCAGTAGTTTTAACTAACTAATGAACTGTCCAATGAGCTGATAGTGAACCTAACTGTCTGCTCTTTAACTGCCAAGTTACTGTTAACTAAGCCTAGCCTTTTAGCCTAGCTGTCAATGTGATCAGAGACCTGAGAAGGATAAATTATGAGCTAAGTAAATGTACCAATCAAAATGACAGAGATAACTAGTTAGTCCATCACCTAGGCAGTGTCCCTGGCTCCTGTGGTCTCCTGGCTTTCTGAGCAGAGGCAGTCCAGCCATCAGGCATAGAGGATGAGAAACTGCTGCTGTGGAAAGAGGAACAGGAGAGATTGACCTCACCTTGCCTCTCACAATGTGAGACAATGGCTCTTCAGGTGTCCCTGGCTTTGTCCACAGTTTAGGCTGGGCCCTAGCAGTGGGCCAGTTGGGGCAGTATTTCCCAGTGGTTAGCATACCACAATCCAGAGTTGCAGTCATCTGTCGTTGTCCAAATCTTCTCGGAGACCTTGGGGAGCTACTGCCAGGATTTTGGGACTTTCTGTCACAATAAACTTACATATGTTAAAATGCCATATTCATCAGATCTCTGATAAGCTTGAGGGCCAGCATATCTGAGTTACTCTGTTTTTATCCTCTGTTTTAAACTGTGTCCTATAAAACAGAATGCTATTTAATCTAGTTTTAGCATATTTCTGAGATGCATGTTTTAGAACTATATATTTTAAGACAAACAGACAAACTTTATAGTTACCCATCCTAGGCTTAACCTTAAAAAAAAAACCCTATACAAAGACACTAGGTAGAGCTCAACATCTTAACCAACTGCAGTCGTTAGCATAGCTTTAAGTCTGCTCTTTCTGAACTAAAATTAAAGCAAACATTTTAATCAGATACAGTTTATAGAGGGGCTAGCAAATCTTGCTGATCACTTTGTATTAAAATTGAACAGTAAAAAGCTTTGCACTTAACACTAATCAGAGGACTGAACATAACTGAGAGACCTAAACAAAATGGTGGTAAACTCATGTCTCCACCCTCTTTATCTCTGAACCAGCATGGTGGCTGGCCACGTGTAACTGAACTCAGCTGGAAGTCCTAAACAAATATGCCAGCAAAACTACAGCTTCATGTGCTCTCTATTCCTGAACCATCATGGCAGCTAGCCATGTGTTAGCACAGGCTGTGACTGACAATACCAAAAATAGCTATTAGGTGCTGTTGATGATACAGCAAACACTGGGGAGCATCCATAATCCCCCACAACCAAAAGTTTTAACATAGTGATCAAATAAGTTTTAGAACCAACTGCATAACAGAACAGTACAGAACACTTTTAAACTGTATGAATTATTTTAGCCATACCAAACCTATTAGCCAGAAATTTTTCCCCTTAAAAGAGCATAAAAAAACATTTTGCAATGAAGAATCACCAGCCTTTTAAATGAATTATAACATATTTAAATACAGTTGTTTTTTTTTTTTAATCATATTAACTCTCAGGCTTTATATAATACATCCACTAACCTTCTGCAACATCCTATATACCTTCAGGTTTTTAGCTTTCTTTTTCTGGCTTAACCGACATTTTTGCTTTAGACAAGCTATTTTTTTTTAATATCTCTTGCTCACTCTTTTTTTTTTTTTTAGACAACAGGAAAACTCTCATTATTTTTTTTTCCAAGGGTTGGGAAACTGTTTTAAGTTCGTTGTTGGACTGCCCAAGAGTTATTGCTTAAAAAATCTGATAAACTGTAAATGTTTTATCCTCTTAAACATTTAAACAATTTTTAAAACTTGTCCCTGCAATATCAAAGCAAAGTATCTTTTTTAGGAGTGAATTTACAAAGCATAACCATAATTTTAAAAGTCAAAACCAGATTTTAAGACCAAAATTTATCAGTGAAAACAACCCAATCTTCAGAACCAATATCAACTTAGAATAAGACTTTCTTCTTATCCTAAAGGAAATAAAATCATTTTGACTCAGAGATTTTGCAACCTTTGTTCTTTTCCTGAGCCACACCATGTGGCAATTTATATTGTTGTTATTTAAACATATGTATTTATAGACCCTGCAAACACATAGGCACATATACGTGTTTAAAACAAGAATTTGAATTTAACCTTAAAACATACCCAATTATTTTTTTTATCATATCAACCATTTAAGACCAGTTGAAAACAATCGTATAATGGCCATATATTTAAACAGACAGACTCAGCTGTAATTCTAAACATTACAGCAAGTGCAGTTTTTTTTTTTCTAAATTACTGTTTGATCTGTAAGTTGCAAGCCCCCTAGGTGGGAGGAGGGAAGAGAGGAGCAAGAGGGCGTGGTGAGCTCTTGCTGCTCACTTCCCTGCTAAGCTGGCATGAAGGCAAGGGGGAGGAGTTTTTCCTCACTCTCGGCAGCCAGAGCAGCTCCTATCATGGAGCAGCTACGGTGCCAATCCCCGCCTAGCCATGTCTAAGGACTTCTACCCAGCAAGCCCATGAGCCTTGCCTGCTCCCTTGGCTCCCTTGTGAGCTCTACTGTAGCTTACCTCCCCCGCAGGTCCTGAACCTGCTTCCTGGCTGGGCCTCTCCCCTCCCCCGTGCTCTTTGGCTGTCCATCGCAACAAGGGGATGGCGCATCAAGCCCATGCCCTGCTGGGTGTGCATTGTTATTCCACAGACGCTCAAGTGCCTGAGCACCGCCTGCCCAAGCTCCAGCCCCAGCTCCACATGTCTCCCCAGCCACCCGAAAGCATTCCCTCCTTGGCTCCCTCGGGAGGGAGAGCACACTGCTTGGTGTCCTGCCATGCAGCCATGTGCACTCCCGGGCCAAGTTCTAATTTTAACTATCCTCTGTCCAAATTTTTATCAGTCCAAGTCTACCAAGAAACAGACACAGAAAAATACATACATACATGAGAAACACAGGATTTAAATTGCTGGGGGAGCAGAATCTCTCTGCTCCTCCCTGTTCACAGAAAGGGGCAAGCTGAGTGTCCTACAGGATGTCCCATGGACTTGGCATTAATGACATGTCTGTCTGCCTTAATGAAACCGTTCCAGGCAAGTGGCCTCAAACCACTCAGGGGACTCAAACCCCTTCTACAGATGCTCTCAAGCTAGACCATCTCCCTGTCAAAAGAGTCAGAGAGGCAACAACAACAGAAACACAAAGAATCAGGCAAGTAATCAAACAAGGACACCCTTGTGAGTGGTACCACAGTGCTCTGATAGAACGGCTGCCTGGTGGCGGTCGTTCTCTATTAAAATCAGACGGGAGGAGGACCGTCTCAGATCCAACCTCCCAAACGGAAACTTGGGGCATCCCCCAGTTCCCAGTCAAGCGATATTCTGACACCGTCTGTCAATCGCAATGACTGATCAGATGACCAAAAAGGTCCAGATAGGCGCCTAAACTGAAACAGATTGGTACCACAGAAATCTAATTGAGAGGCTGCCTCATGGCAGCCATCTCTGACAAGAAACAGATTGGTAAGACAGAAACAGACTAACCTGTTCCGAGCTCGACCTCTGAGTTCAGTCTGATGAGGGTTGGGGAAGGGGCATGCCCTTTCCCGGCCAATGCACCAAAAATGTAAGACCTGGGGTCTCACAGCTCAGGAGTTCAATCACGCCCTTCCCAGAAACTCCCCCAGACCAAGACTCGTTGCAAAAGCAAGAGGTTTATTTACCATTGTACAATGGGGTCACCCTTGCTGGTCAGCAAAGAGTGGCACCGGGAGACAAAGGCCTTTAGGTTTTTAAAAGAAAAATTGCGGGAAATTTGAAGTTTTAGTTTTGGCAATTTAGGATTGGATGAGGAAGCTATAAAGTAAGATAATTGGTTAGTCTTAGGTGCTCAAGCTTGGCCAGTCCTGCCAAGTGTGGATGCAGCTGCACTTTAAGGTGGGGGTGGTTAGCTCATCCTTGAAGATTAGGGCTGCGGGCTCTTGGCCGGAGGTCAAAAGCTACTCAGAAGAAGTCTAGGTTCGTTGCTAAGAAACGCTATCTCAAGGACAAGGACAAGGGTCCTTCTTTTGCTGAGTGAAGGTCATTGCTTGCTTGCCCTTTTTTTATATCTGTCCTCACGGATAGGGTCACATTTCTTCACTCTCTGGAAAGGTACTAAGAGGCTTTAGCTTAACCTGGACCTAAAACTCAAAACTATAGGCTTTAAAAGACATATAGGTTACAAAGTTAGCCTGACCCTTTCAGCACAAAGGGGCTCACACAGTAATATGAGGAATACCTTAGAGCAAACCCATACATGTAAAGGCATCTCAAAACATAGATGACACGCAAATGCTTAGAAATAATACTACCAAATGTAAAAGATGGAATAGAAGAAACAGAAAATCTGAAGACTTCTATGTATAGTAAATAAATCTCCAGGTTTGCATAGTTGTATTTGTTAATTCTTCCAAACAGTCAAGAAAGAAATAGCAATAACCTCCTACAAACCTTTCCAGGAAATAATAAGAAACAGAGCTCAAACTTAACTGTTTTAATGGAACCTGTATTACATTGATTATAAAGTTGAAGGAAATGAGGCAAAGTATAGTTACTAGTCACTTCCTCTGTTCATAAGTAGAAAAGTCCAAAATATGATATTACCAACTAACATAATCAGCAGCTAAGTAAGATCTCAGCAACTAAGATCTCAGCAGCTAAGATCTCAGTAACTAAGTAAGATAATCAGCAACTAAGTAACATCTCAGGAGCTAAAATAATCAGCAAGTAAGTAAGATCTCAGTAACTAAGTAAAATCTCAGCAACTAAGTAAGATAGTCAACAACTAAGTACAGGTGCTTCCAGAGCCTGACCATCTCACGGAAACTCCCTTAAGATAAGCGGGATCAGGTTTAACTGAGAAAGCAGAATCCTTTCATTTTAGCAGGGCCGGAATGTAGGGAGACATTATGTTTTCATCACAGGGGTGGCAGACCTGAATTTCTTACAGTCCATGAGATTTTGTGATGAAGCTGATAGAATTGTGGAAATAGCTGTATCCTTAATTTGATGACGTGTTCCTCAGCACACATGCTCTCTTACAGCTAAATCCTAGAGCTGTGTTCTCAGGCCAGAAAAGGGGACAAGGACACTCATAGTCATAGGGCCATGGAAAATGATGCTGCAATTTGACATGTCAAATATACAAAGAATAGTTTAATATGAAGAATGAATATTAAACATCCATCATACCATTGTTCAAAGATTATGTTTTTATGTAAACATACTGAAAAATATTTTCAGTACAAGTATCAAACTTAATAAACATATTTAACAAGCTGAACAATAACAAGTGATAGAAGATAAAGGTTTTAGAAGATATTTATGGTGGTTTCAGAAACATAACATCAAGATCTCTATACAGAAAATTACTATTTGAAAACAAAAAGAAACCGAAATCGTGATGAATTAGGTGACTACATAAAATGGTTTCAATTCTCCCTAAAATGGTCTATTTTTATGCAGCTCCAATAAAAATCCAAAGAAGTATATACTCTTATTTATTTATTCTTTGTTCTTATGTTATGCTTGTTGCCTTATGTAGCTCAGATAGCCCTGGGATTCACTATGTAGCTGAGGTTGGGTTTGAACTCTGGCAATCCTGCCTTACCCTCCAAATGCTGGAGTTGAGGTGTGACACCTTGGGACCCTTTCAAAGTCTGTATACATGTTCTATAAAACTGTAAAAGGAAGTAATGTGCTGACATCACTGTATCTCTTATTCTAAGGGCATAGTCTTATCTCTTTCTATGAGGTCTTCCTTGTAGTAAGCTTTGGGGAATGTTTTATTATATAATTCTGCACACATTTTATTAGATTTATTTCTCAAGTACTTTAAATGATATTGTATATTTTGCTCTCTTTTTCAGATGTAATTCAAAGAGTATGGTATACTGTAGTAACAAAATGAGGTAAAGCTGGTTAATGCTGAAATTCCACCATGAATGAGAGGCCATGCTAATAATTTTCTTTGTTTTAAATCCTCACAAAATCATTATTGCTATTTTGTTGCTTTGTAGAGAAAAATGACAATAGCAAAAAATTGCAGAAAGATTCAACTTGTCTATGAATAACTTGCAAATTTTTCCAAAATTTTTTTATAAATTTAGACTTCTCAGACTGAACTTGATGGAAATAATGGCCAAACCAATAGTCGTTAATAAAAGAATGTAAATTCCATATGCATAGTAAGCTATCAAATCAAATAATTAGTATAATATAAATTAGCAGTATAATATAATATTACTATTTAAAACATATCAGTGAAAATGTACACTAGGATTTATATAGTTAAAGAAATAATATATGATTGAGATTTTCCATAAGTCATTCAACTATATGGCAAAGGAATTTAAGCAAGGCTTGGGATAACCCTAAAAATGGGTTATCAAGAAGACTTACTGGACATAACAGGAAACTCTTCTGATGATGGTTGAGTGGGGCACTGACTTGTGGGTAGAGCGGGAGTCATTTTATTGCTCTGTTTCTTTAGCACAAGCATAGTTGTTGTTTCTCCCTTTGATTCGTGACCTACCTAGTTTCAGGTTCTTGGCCACTCAGTGTCAGGTATGGGGTCCATCTCATGGAATAGGCCTTTCATCCAATCAGATAGTGGTTGGTAACTCCTACAACTTTGTGCCACTATTGCACCGGCATATCTCACAGGCAGGTTACCATTGTAGATGGCAGAGTTTGTAGTTGGGTTGGCGTTTAACTTTGTCTCTGGTAGTGTCCAGAGTAACTTCCAGGAACATGAACACCAATCAGTAGAGGTAAAGGCTCTACTTAGTCTCCAGCTTGACTTCCCCATATTCAATGAGATGTGTAAGTGTTCTGTTCAGCAATAAGACCTTACCACCAGTTTGTGGTGAGCAACCAAGAGTCTTGGCAACAGCCTGAGTTGTTCACAGGTTTCCAAGGGAAACTCTTTTCCCAATGATTCAACTAGATGTAACCCATTCCGGGGACTTGGTGGCAAAAAAATAAGTCTAGTATTGTCTCCTCCCCATTATTTGGTGACTCCATTTACCTTTCTATCATATACGTGTATATATACATATATGAGATATAGATAATATATATGTATTTAAGAACTTCTACACTATTGCTAAACCCTGCAGAATATTTTTCCCTGAATATGCAATGCAAGCATTCCTGTGACTGACTGAACTGTGGGTGGGCTCAGTCTTATGATTTTCCTCCTTTCTTGACTGCTGTTTCCCCATTAAAGACCTGCTGCCTCTCACTAGGAACCAAGCTGAAGAGAAGCATCTGACCCTCCTGTGCAGTGAGGGACGATGTCACACTTGGGCTCAAATGAGGGCAATAAAAGTCCATTTTTATGATTATGTATGCACAGGCAGCAGAGAAGAAACAGGAGAGGAACACAGTGTGTCCCGAAGGAGGTCTGAGAAGAGCAGGCATGGGACAGATGATTAACGAGCTTGTCAATGGCCAACGGCCATGCCTAGCTTAGCAAATGTGAGCTGAAGGTCCTCTGGGACCAGGGTCCTGGCCATTACTGCCAAATGAACAGCAGCCTCCTGGGTTAATTTAATGCTGTGGGGGCTCTGGATCCATGCTGTTCTGTTCACTGGCTGTTCAGAGTAGAGATGGCATTAGCATTTAATCCAACAGCAGATATAAGTGGCCTTTCCATACAAAAGGCCATGCACGTAAAGAAGGCTATCATGGGCACACAGGCACAAACAGACCTGAAACTACACAGCTTTGCAGGAGCTGCAAGGTGAAATGTTAACACATGCAACTTTACACAACCAATCAGTGGGAGACCTGGTGCACAAATCCAGCTGCAGAGGGTAGGCCAGAAGTGTTCTCTCCTTTCTTATGCACCAACTCCGGGCATCCAAATCCTGGACAATGCAGAAGTTCCGCACCAACTAGGGATTCTTTTGAGGAGGGATTTTAAAGTTACACACACACACACACACATGCAAATGTATACTTATCTTAGTACACACTTTCTCTAACACATACTGCGAAGTCCTTCTATTACTTAGGGCCCAGAATCCTGTCTGAGGTGACAAGGGAATGAAGAAAGGACAAACACACAAACACACAGAAAAGCTGGGATTGGGTGTTCTGGGCTCCCCAATAGAGAAGCCCCAGAAGCTTAGTATATTCATTAAATACATTTGAACAGGGAGGTGGGCTTTTTGCAAACAGATGAAGAAGGAAGCAGGTTTAATCTCTACAGGCACAGGGTCTTCCAGGGATAAATATCTGGGGTGGGGAAGCTATGGTGGACATTTTCTGCGCACTGCCAGCATTCACACATGTGCCAGAGGAAGCTCTGCCATCCCTCTGAGCATCACCGATGGGACATTTTGTCACTCCCATGGGACTGAGGCATTAGAGCCTTGGTGTTGTCCATGGCAACAAAGCATACTCACTGAGGACCCCACTCACTCAGGGCTTGCTCTGGTCTCCACAGTCTACCAAATCCTTTAAAACTCACAGGTGCTGCAATGGTTAATAAAACACAGAAATATGAGTTCACATATTTTATCATAATTTAGTTCTTCAATTAGTGTTTATTTAAAATGCCGCTCTCTGAGACATGGGTGTGCGTGTCACGGAGCTGTGTTCAGTCTGCTCCCGTCCTGACTCACTGCACTGTTCCCTCCTGCTGAAGAACAAGTCCAGCAGGAAGCTGGACACAGCCTTGGCTTTTAAAGATACTGGAAAGACGCCTGTGGAACCTGAGTTGACGATTCACCAGATTCGAATCACACTCACCAGCCACACAGAGAAGTCTCTGGAGAAGGTGTGTGCTGTCTTGATCAGAGGCACAAAGTAAAAGAATCTGAAAGTGAAAGGACTGGTGCGCATGCCTACCAAAACACTGAGACTCACTACAAGAAAACACCCTGTGGTGAAGGTTCCAAGACATGGAATCTTTTCCAAATGAGAATCCACAAGCCATTCAATGACTTACACATTGAATGGAGATGGTTAAGCAGATTACTTCCATCAGTATTGGCCAGGAGTGGAGATTGAAGTCACCATTGCAGATGCCTGAGTCAACTATGTTAATAAATTGACTTAACCATTAACAAAAAAAAAAAAAAAAAAAAAAAGATTTTTTTTCCTGGAATCCCTCTAGGCTAATATTATAAAAAGGATTTTTACTAAACAAGTCAGGAGCCATAATCCCAATACTTACCCATTTTTAACAATCTACTTCCAAAAGTAAAAGAATATTTAGGTAGAATACAAGAACATTTGAGATTCCCTTTCTTTCCTCAATCTAAGATAATTGGAGCATCTTGCTGCTTTCACTCAATAGCCCATCTGTATGGTGAGGAGTGAACACCTACCAGTCTTCCTGAAAGGCGGCAATTGCAGTATTGACTATGCCAGTAAGTGCTGGTATTGTACCTGTGAATTGCCATGTAAATGAGCACAGTGTGTGCGAGAGAGAGCAGTCGCTTCATTAGGAAGCAAAGCTGGAACTCTAAGCCACTCAGATCCTTGCTTGCATCACAAATCACTTTTAATGCATCTTTAAAATAGAACAAACAAAGGAACAAAGTCACTTTGCCTTAATTATTTGCATCTAGAATAGAATTTCTTACATTATTGACAAAGGACTCCATGAGTCAGTTAGGATATAATTCTTCTTTGCAAACAAGACCTATCAGGAAAGCCTTGGGTCATACAGTCTTACACTGATGAGCAGTCTGTTCTTGTTGGACATTTCCCAGGCAGGTTTACAATTGGGAGCCATAACATTTAATCAGACAAGAACTGCAGCCTAAGAATCCACTCTGTTCCTTAAATAGAAATTATAATGCTTCCAATGTGGGTAACAGCAAGACAGAGGTCAGCAATCTCCACATACTGGTGATCTGACTGGATTGGATTCTTTTTAGTTGAACCCATTATTACTTAAAACAAAACTAAACAAAACAAAAATTTACAGAGTCTATTGTTTCTCACACTGACTCTACATATTTGCAAGCTATGTCTGTAAAACTCAAGTGCAGAGCTCTGTGGCTACCTGAAAGCAACGAAGATCAGATTCAACATAGCTTCGACTCTAGACAGAGATGTGTAAGCAAGTTCAGCTGGGACCAGGGAAAGCAGATCTGTACAGAAGAGGAAAGTCAACTAGACCATCCAATGTCACAGCAGCCTCCTCTCATTCCACCAAAATGAAGCTGGATGCTGTGGATTTGGAGAGATTCATTGGCTTATGAAAAATTAAGGACGAACCAAACACCTGATGAGTCTCACCACATGCTCCTGCCACTGGAGACTTGGCAATAGCGAAAGAAAAGACCAAGCAAGGAGGAGCACGGCCACAGAGGACCAGCAATGGCAGTACAAAGATGGGGGACTAAGGAGCACTATCAAATATTTCCTTTGGTGTTGTATTAGTGCATTAAGTTAGCATAACAGATGCCTCTCTCAGTTCTCCAGATCTGACTTGCTACACAGAGCCCAGCCAGGAAGGAAGTAGAACAGGTCCACGCTTTTGCTCCACCACTTTTGCACATTTCACACCTCCCGCGGGCTTCATCATCTGCCAAACACAGTAATATAGTGACAGCAGCCTCAGTCGTTTTTGTATAAACTGCACCACTACCTGGCACAGCTAACAAGCACATGTGTTTCCTCAAGCCCCTGCATTAGAAAGAAGAAAAAAGAAAAGAAAGAGTATTAAGGAGATAGTTCCCCTTTTGTAGGGTTCTAGTGTGACTACTTGGCAGAAATAGTAACGGAACTTTTTTGTTTGAAATCCCACATATTCCCCCTAACAACTACACAGCATCTGAACACTGACCCACCAGGACTGTAGGGCTAGCTCATCAGCACCAGCAGGAAGCTTAGAGACCATCTGTGACAGGCCCCAATGCTCCTAGTTGGAAAGGGTATCTGCATTAGATTGCATTGTTGGCAAGTGCCAGATGACGGCTAGACAGTCATTTCACACCTGTGGGGTGTTACCTGCTTTTCTGGGGCAGTCATCGAAATCCTTGGCAAGAAGAAATGTAGAGGAGAAAGGGATTTCTTTTAGCTAACAGATCCAAAGGGATTTGTCACAGTGGGGAGGGCATGACAGGAGGAATATGAGACTGGCTTGGCCCTCAGAATGATCACATTTCATCCACATACAGGAAGCCAACAGAGAAGGAGCAGAAAATGGGGCCAGATTATACACCTTCAAAGCCTGCTTTTAGTGACATACTTCCTCTAGCAAAGCTTCTCCTCCTAAAGGTTCCATAAGCTCCCAAACAGCACCATCAACTGGGAACTGAGTGTTCAGGTGTGTGAGCCTTTGTGGTATACGTGTCAGAGTAACCACGCTTAGGAGCCATGGATTCTAGCAACCAGCAAAGAGTCCGAAATTTTCGAACAGCAGAAGCAGTTTTAGGAGGAATGGGCTCAACCAGGAAGAGGGTAAAGAAAAGGACAATGGGGCCATACACAGGGACTCTAGTTTTAAGTGATAAAAAGGCCACACAGCTGTTCCCCAAAGCCTGAAAATGAGGTCTGATGGCTTCCAAGTATTCTCATCTCAGAGCCCTGGGGGTGCAAGAAAATGAAGTGATACTGAGAGTTGGCAGGAGGAACCTGACAGGCTGTAAAAGCTCAGTGGAGCTCTCCTTCCTGCTCTGATAAATAAATAACCCACGTGTCTTTGTCCACTTGACCAGCTAGAACAACATTATCTGTAGAGAACAGGAATGTGTTTCTGATCTTGGCAGAAGCTGAAGCACCCAGGATGGAGGTGGTAGTTCTTGGTGCCCTGCTAAGGGAAGGGAGGTGTTCCATGAGCGAGGTCAAGAGGGATGACTCCTTCTGTCAAGTCCTTTAATAAGAGCAGGCAACCCATCTATGAGGCAGAAGCCTTCATGACCTAGTCACCTCTAAGAACCCCACCTCTTAAAAATCTCCCATCAGCAACAGCTGAATTGCAGGGGGTGCATATTCACGTCATAGCGGCCGCTCATCACCTCGTGCAGAGCAATGAAGCATGTCAGAATTCGGCACCACGAGAAGCCAGCTATGCATTGGCTCCAGTAAAGACCGCTGAGCACACAGCACACATCGATGTACTGATATTGCTCCTTGGGGAGGCTCTTCCCCTGCCTTGCATACATCCCGGAAATCAATGGGCACTATGCTTCACTCGCTTGGATGTCTGCAAGCATAATTAATTAGCAGGAACTTAAGCCGCTGGAATGAAGCTCACTTTTCATTACTCAGATTCTTAAAAGGCTTCGAGGAGACTTAATCATTCTTAGAGTTTTAAGGTGACTATTTCACATATTACGTCTCATCTGGGAGGGGGTGGTGAGAATACTTGACTTCATTTGTTTGAATCCTTTTCACAGTAAACTTCACAATGTGTTCAAATCGTATGATGAAACTGAAAGTCGACATTCTTTTCTAATTTCAGAAATTTTCCACTCCATAATTGTGGTCTCGTGGTGAAGGCTCATTTTTTAGCAGTCTCTCTCTCTCTGCAGTTACAGATGACAAGAATTAATATTAGAAATCTTGTGCAATTGAATTCCCCGCTTGAAGACTTTGCTTGGAAGTTGGTAAGATGTGAAAAGTAATTTAGGCATACTCTGTACAGCTTTTCTCTCTCCGTGATGTGCCTTTCTGCAGCTCTGCAGTTTGCTTCCTGCCACATTGTTCATTGTCTAAGCCCTGGCCCTGATGGTGAGCCTCTGGGCTGTCTCTCCTCCGAGTCCACAATTCTGTGGATGCCTCTCTCAGTTTGGTCTTAGTACCATGTTAAGCAGGACAGTAAAACTCAGTTGACCCCACGACCCCGTGTTTGGTTCTGGGAGGAAGAGAGCAACGGAAAGAAACTTAAAACAGAAGACATGATAGCACCCAGGGAAAACATCCCTTCTCTGAGTGTGTGTGTGAGCATGGCTGCACACGCATGTGTGGGGCTGTGCACATGTTGGGGGGTTAACACAAACAGAAGTTCCTTTAAAGCGGCAAGAATAGCAACTGGCATATTCATAACAACCCTTTAGACAGAAGCCACACAAGTGACGCCGTCAACAACTGTGAAGGGTTTGTAAGTCAAACCCTGCACCAACTGAAGATACCTTGCAAGAATTGAGTGCTTACAACAGCAAATTGAAAGATATTCTTAAGCATTATAGGTCAGACAGAGAAGAAGGTATCCTGCATGCAGGTTTGGACATTCAAGGAAAATTAAGAGCCAAGAAAATGGAGTATATGCGTAAGTCCAAATGAAATTTGCAATGTAAAAATTAAAATGTATTTTGAGATTAAAACAAGCATATTAAAACTACAATAATCATAAATAACAGAAATAAGATTAATATGATTTCATGTGTTATAAAGATCTTTGTTAGAAAAAAGGCTGAAAGTGTTGAACTGTTTTAGAAGTAACCATGTTATAATTTCTAGGAAAAATAATAAAAGCAGGTGTGCATATAAATTGCAAATGAGGGAAGATAAAAATTTTAATTGTTCATATAAAAGAAGTTTTGAGAGAAAAGGGTATAGAAAAAGCTGGATAAAATGCCACAAATGAGACGCCTAAACATGGTATTCCAGAAACTTTAGTGTCAAGACAACTTTCCCATAATAAGCAGTGATGATATCATACAAAACTAAAATAAGCAAGGCACATACTAGATCACGAACAAATTGAATCTGGTTGGTCTTGGGTCACTATGGAAGGCTGGGTTCACAGTAAATGCTTATTAGTGCGATGAAAAATATTAAGGAAAAATAGAAAAGTAACAGGTGTGGTGAATATGGCACTTGGTGGAATTATACACTTCTTAACAAATTGTTGACACAGGCACATCCCTCAGTCTCACATACACCATTTACAGGCAAACACTGCCACTGCAGAGCTCACCTTGGTGGCAGAGTGATTTCCTCAAACGCACAAAACCCTGGCCTCAATACCCACCAAAACAATAAAATCCTCCCGAATAAAATCAGTGACAAATATTATGTCAGTTGGGTAGTAATGTGAATGTTTAGTTTGGACTAAGGAGCACTATCAAATACTTCTTTCGGTGTTGTTAGTGCATTAAGTTAGCATAACAGGTCAGAATTAACAAATAATATAAAGGAAAGATATCTAGAGAAAATCAGGCATGGCTCTTAGCTCCAGGTCAGACAGCACGGTCTACTGTGTGTGTGTGGTGGGGGAACAACATTACAAAACCCTGTAAAGGAGGGAAGGAGAGAAGGAGGGTAGAGGGGAGATGAAAAGAGGGGGAGGGAGGGATTGAAGGGGGGTTGAAGGAAGGACAGAGCAAGGAAGGGAGGGAGGAAGAGGGAAGGAAAGAAAAAGACAAAAAAATGTGTGAAAGGGAGATGATTTTTACATAGAGACATGATTTTTTACATAGAAAAAAATCCATAAAGACTGATTAGAACTTACAAAATAATTTAGTAAAATTTAAGTTTGTTAGCGCAAAATGTATGAAAACAAATTTATTTTATGTGACAACAAAATGCTATAAAACAACAAAAAAATGAAAACTTTTAACTGTGATGGCAAACAATGACGAAATAATTAAAAACACCTGCAATAATTTTACTAGGGAAGTTTTTGAATGTCATTAAGACATATTAGAAGAAAACCCAAGAAAATGAAAGCCATCAGCTGATACACTCAGTTTTACAAAGTTCTTCCCAACTTTATCTACAGAATAAATCAAACCAAATTAACATCAAAGAAGAATTTTTGAAAACCTTGACCAAAATATTCTAAATTTATGTGGAAGTTGTTATAGTTTTCCTGTTAATACTCCTTTAAGGCCCATGTGCCAAAGGCCTTGTCTGCAGGGTGGCATTGTGGGGTATCATGAGACCTTCCGAGCTGGGGACCTGGGGGGAGGTCTTTAGGTCTTTGATGCTTGGGACACCAGTCCCTTTCTCTTTTCCTCTTTGTTTCTGTCACTATCAGAGCACTCAAGGGCAGCCTTGCCAACACACCCTGTATCCATCCCACTCTCAACCTAAGCTATGAGGAAAACAAGCCTTTGTCCTGCATAAGTTCATGATCTCACACTTCGTTATAGTCCAGGGAAGTCAACAAATGCAGGAATTTGGAGGCGTTAGACTTTCTGAATCGGTAAAGAAAAGTTGTGGAGACAAACTTGCCTATGGTATCTGAGACTTTACAACCATGGCTGGACAGTGTGGTTCATGTATAGTCTAAATGGGGTGTTGGGAAGAAAACTGGGCCTACATACAGCCCTGTCCATGGACAGATCTTGACATAAGGGAGATGTTAAAGCCCAATGAGAAAATAGTGTCCTTTCAATAAATGCCTTTAAGATAGTTAAGTATTCATACATAAAAGTGAATATGACACCCAGCTCTACCTCAAGTGCGTGCAATTGCTCTCACCTAAGAAGATGACCTATGTGGCTACAGCACAGTGATCTCAAAGAATGATCTAGTCTTAACAGTTTGGTTGCAGCCTCCTTTCAGCCTTAACTCACTACTTGGGCTGCTGTTTGTGGTCAAAGATACTAGATCACATTACTTAGGACATCTCGTGGCACTTAGCAAGGGATTTTCCCACACGAGAGATGGTTAATAATTGAATGAAGAGCAGGTGTGATGTCAGTTCCTGTGAGCACCGGCTTTGACACAAAGACAGTGGTTCACAGTGCCCATTTTAAAAGCATGCTCCTTCTGGGCCCTGTATTTTCTGAGTGTCACCCCACTGCTGAGCACATGTCTGCCTCTGAATAATTAAGGCTTCATGAGGCAATCCAAAACACTCAACTTCCTCCCAGTGTAGACAGAGAAGACTATAATTAAGATATTTGTTGTCAAAGAAATTATAAGAAGTCCAAGTAATAAGGAATTACGGTGGTTCTTGAAACCATTAGTCCTTATTTTCCTGGTAGAAGATAATACACACTTTTTAAAATGGGATGTACAACATTTGGTGCTACCAACAAAAAACTAAGAGGATGAACGGGAAGAAGCCATCGAACATGGGCTGCAATTACACGCTATGTCAATTTTACCCTCTCTCTAAAGAAAGCACGTCCTCCAGTCTCTCGAGATCTGGGCTGGCCAGCCTCGATTCTCTAGGGACTCAGCAGAAAGAGGTCATATGCAAACAAAGTTCTGGGTTCTCACAAACAGTCCTTTCAGCCACTGTTCTGACAGGACCACATCTCTGTCACCTAGCAACAGATCACTTCTGTTTCCATTAGGTCACCTGAAGAGCTATATCCTACCCAGTGAGCAAAGGCAGGCATAAAAAGCATAACACAGATTCTGGAGGGGCAATGGGATTATAGGGCTGAGGATCATGCATACCCTGTGTTATTTCTGTAAGTCTCATAACATATATGAGTCAGTGTGGAACATCAAATGTTCCTGCTAATCAAAGACAGCACTTACTTCTGAGGCCTCTGGGCACTGAGAAGGGAAGACTCCCAGACTCCTGGGAAATCAGAGCACTCGACAAGTCTTCCGAAAGGGTTCACATTTCCTAAGTTCTTCACAAGGAAACCATGCATGCATGTCCCATACCAACTCCAACTTTAACCCTAAGAAATGTTCCTCAGCCCTTAAGTGTCACTCGGGGGACACATGATATGGAGTCTCTGACTGAAAAAAGGAATGCATCAGGCCTGATTCCCACTGAATAGAGACCATCCCATGCCTCTCCTCGGAGGATACCCTTTGGAGGCCAGATTCCTTTGTAATCACCTATTTCTGGATTCACCAAGGAGGCCTGTCAACAGAAGTAAAGGAGGTCACAAGCTCTGCTGCAGCTCTGAGGCAGTAAGAATGGTATTGACGAACTCTGTTCTCTCTCTCAAAAGCACATTCAACCACTTTCTCTGTGTATGGTTAAAAAAAAGTTAAGAAAGAAGAGCAAGTAAAACATTCAATCATGCAGACCTCACCAGAGAGAAAAAGGTTAACAGGAAGAGGGAAGGAAAGAAAGAGAGAGGGACAGACAAAAGAAACCAGACAAGTATCATGTCCCAAATCCCACCATGCCTTGGGCCATGTTTCATAAGGACCAACAGTAGTGATGGTTCTCAGGTTTGGTCATGGGATTCAGAGAGATCGGAGGGAAAGGAAGTTGTAACAGGATTGACAAGGAGCTTTGGAATGCCACAGAAAACATTCACATGGCCTGGCGTGATGGAGACCCACAAGGCTCTCTCTTGAAGTGATTTCTGAGTGAAATTTTTCAAAGGGGTCTTGTCAGAAGCACATACCTTCTCTCCAGGTCCCCAGAGGGAACTGAGGATCAGTGTTTTAAGTGTGACAGGGCGCACTCCCAACAGTGTCCACTGAGCCCCAAACTGTGTGTGTTGTACGTACATGTGTGTGAGTGTGTGCACCTGCGGACGCCAGGAGAACATCTCTCTCTGCCCATTTTTCTTAAGGGCCTCACATTGAATCTGGAGCCCAGTGTTTCTTTACTAGACCAGATGGAAAGTCAGTTCCAACTTTGTTCTCCCCTGCCCCTCACAGGGTTTGTGTTATAGGTATATGCACAGACACTCACAGTCTTGTACATGGGTGCTGAGACCCAAACTAGGTCTTTATGCTTATAAGCAAGTGTTCCTATCCATGAGCCATGTCCTTAACTGTGGGGACTTATGGGAGTGAACGCTCAGTCCTCAGTGCTGAGTGATGTTTGGGGAAGTTTATGAGGCCTGGTCTTGATGGCAGAGGTAGAATTTGACAGTATAAAGACTCACATCACATTTTAGTTTGCCCTGTGCTTCATTCTTGTGTTTAAAGACGTAAGTTCTAACCTTCTGCCACTTGCTGCCATGATGGACTCAACCTCTGGAACTGCAATCTAAGCAAACCCTCCCTTCTTTAATTGTCTTGGCCATCGTGTATTTTCACAACAGTGAAAAACCTCAGCTTATCCCCTGACTTCTGATCTGTTCCAAGCACTCACTTGATGCAGACTCCAAATCCTGCTGGGCCACCTCGCAGTGAAATCAACAGCTCCCACACAGGCATCTCAGCTGACTCCAGACACTTCTGTCTTGGGCTCCTCACCACTCACCTGACTTCAGGTTTGCATCTCCTAAGAATGCACATGTGTGATGATGCATGTGGCCAGTCATCCCAACCTCTGCTTCTTCTTTCTAAACTACCCAGCCTCTAGGCCCATCGAGTTTCTAACAGTTAAAGGAGAACATTCTCCATCCTGATTCCAGTCTAAATGCACAAGCTATCCCAGATATTTGGAAGCCCTTTCATTTGTGTGTTAATCTTTTAAAATACAGCTGGCAAGTAACCTTGCCACGGTGAGGCCGCCTGTATATGGCTAGTAACGCTCAGCATAAAACAGTTGTTGCTGTAACAAAAGAATCTACATAATCTTATACTGAAAAATAAAACCATTTTGGAAATCTAATCACATTAAATTCATACTGGGTTCAAGATAGAACCCGAAAGTAGAGTAAGCAAAGATAAGACTTCCATCGTTATTCCAAGATTAGCAAGTTCCAGTGATGCGCACTGTGTGAAAACATAATCAAGTAAGATGGGCAGATGGAAACACAGCCACACAAATCCACACTGTAATTAAGTGGTAAATAGAGTGAATCAATCAATATTCTAGGAGTGATCAGATCCATTCATCTGTAGCATTCAAGGAAGCGACACCCATCCCCTCTGCTTCTTTCTATTTGTGAAGGTTTCCTGGAGAAAGCAGCTCTAGGGGCCATGTTGACTGTGTAAGGCTTTCTGCTGAAAGAGTTCTCCGTGCAGGACCAGATAGGCAAAGGGCCGGGTAGGTCATCCTCCATCCTCCCACCTCATTAGGAAAAGAGCAAGGGTGGTGGCCTGACTCACGAATTCACCAAATGAGAGGGCAGTAGCATCCCTGGGGTAAAGCTGATACTTAGAGGGAAAGAATCTTACATATTAAAACAATCAGCGGACATTCACAGCTCAGTGCTAGTCAACAAAATCTAGTCCTTAATATTTAATTTAACTCATCAAATTCAATTAAAGATGTCTCCTTAGGGGGTTGATAATGAAAGCAAGTTCATAACCACTGATGCAAGCTTTTCTAGAAAAAGTTGGCCAGAGCTTTCAGCAAAGATTCAAACTTTTTTTTTTCATCAAAAGATGTTATTAGGGAGATCAAAAGACCAAGAGAGTGTGGAAAATTTTTGGAAATCATATATTCAGTATAAGTCTCTTATCCTTCCTAAATCCATGGAACATTTAAAATTCAATGATAAAAAAGATAAATAAAGTTAAAATACAGGCAAAGGATTCAGATAGACCTTTCTCTAAAAAAGATTTATCAGCTATCCATGCATACTCACACACATACACACACACAGAGGATGTGTAATATCATTGGTGATCAAGGAAGTCAGAGCTACCCTTGACACTCATTGAAGATGGGTCTACAGCCATGGAAAATGTGTTACTCTAATAACTGAATGTGGTAAAATGGTGCCCCATGATAAGCATTTAGAAGGCCTAATGTTAAACATAAAATTCCTGTGTACCTTGTGGAAATAGAAATATATTCACAGGAAAGGCATATGTGTGTGTGACACACACACAAACCAGTGACATTTACACCATCCATTCAATAGAAATAATAATCTATCAATGGATACAGTGATAAACAAAGTACAGTGCATCCATAGAGTAGAAGATTACTTTTAGTTTTATTTTATTTTTGGAACCCCAAGGAAATTTTATTAGAGTTTAAAAGCAAAAGCCCAGCACACACAAGCTGTAAGTCTTGGCAGCTCCTCAGAAGAGGAGAATGAGAAGGGAAGGGAGAGAAGCCAGTCATGGCACTTGAATTAATCCAGCACGGGGGTCAGCCACACAGCAGACAAGCTGCGGTGTGGTGGGAAGGAGAGCTTTCCAGAAAGAATAAAGAAACCCAAAGTACCCGAGGAGGAATACTTAGGCTCTGGCTAGCAGCTGAGAGGAAGAGACAGAAGGGAAGAAAAGGAAAGGCTGTTCTTTCTGAGTGAAGACAGACCCAGACACACATAGGAAGACATGTTATCACACAAAAAAACCTGATAGACAGCTCAGACAACAGGTCAGAACAATAACTGTGCGAAGCGAAAAGCCAGCTAGCAAACCGCACAGCACACGACTCATTTTGAACCACAAGCAGTATCACATGACTCAATCTGAACAGCATGCATTACACGCATTACAAGACTCCATTTAGAAAGCATGTCTGTCCAGGACAAGTCAATTAATAGCAACAGGAAGTGGATTAATGGCTGCCAGGAGCTTGGGGGAGAAAGGAGTACAGCATCTTCTAATGTGCATATCTCTCCCTGGAATGATAAAAATTCTCTGCACTTGAAACAGTTATCACAGTTGTACGACCATCTATCTCAATATGATAAAAATCATTGAAACACATAATTTCATGTGGTCTGTTTTATAACATGCAAATTAAATCTGAATTAAAATAATTGACCTAATCATTTTTTTCTGAACACACTTGATAAGAGCTCACAGCAGCTTTGAAATACAGAGGTGGGAGTAGGGCCATCATCATGAAGATATTTCCAATGGATTATCCCATCCCACATCACCTCACCTGACACCACACCATCCTTGACTTTTGCAGTCTGTGAGCTCAAGTCAAAGATCCACCTGGCCCCCAGGGTACAGCTCTTATGCTGTAATTGCACAAGGCTCAGTGATTTGCCTATTGATTGTTCACATCTCCTCCACTAAGCAAGCATGGCCACTCCTGATAACTGCTGAGGAGATCTATCACCAAGCAGGCCCAGCCACATCAGGGCTGAATGGGTGGGGACAATCAGAGGAGAGACTTGGATTTCTAAGGACATTAGGGAAGGGAAACAATCTTTAGCTAAATGTATGCTCTGTCCAGCCTCAGCAAAAGTTCAAGAAGTGAGGTTTCATCTCCCATTGCATTGCCCTAAAACAAGGAATATTGAGATGAGAGGAGCCGAAAGGATGAGGACCCAGGATGGACAGGATTCACTACCCTGCTCTTGACATGTTAGAAATGGTTCCTAATATAGTTAGTTGGTAACCAGCATGTGCAGGTGTTTACTACCTCAGGAGTCAGTCTTTCTTCATCACGGTTGCTGGGAAGTGACTAAGAGCAGGAGAGAGAGCCCAGATGAAGGGAGAGAAGAGAACATAGTGGCGAGTGGGGGTGGCTCGGCTCAGAGGTGACCTCCAGCCCTCTGCTGCATGGGGGAGGGAGGTAGTGGTCCCAGCACAGCTGACTCCTCTGCTCCCAACTAGGGCCACATATCTGAGGCTGAGCTTCCTAGGAGCCTTGCCGTTTCTGGGCTCCAGGGAACATCTTGCCCTCCAGCCCTGCACTGTGGAGGAAGGCCCATGGAGGAGAGCCCTCTGGGAAAAGAATGCCAAGTGCAATGTGCCACAGGCTTCTGCTGAGGTACTGGATCTGAGCCCCAGTCTCCACCTGTTCCTGGTCCCTCTCAGTCCACAGCTGTACCCCACCCCCTCTAGCACTGTTCTCTGAGCTCACTTCCTTTTGTTTCAGCATCAGCATGTAGAACAGACATCTGGTCACCCTCCTCTGCACAACAGCTCCCTTTTATTCCTGAGAATTGCTCTTCTGTGACCAGGGGATATTATTTCCCACCACCTCTTCCTCATCGTCACTGTTTTCTTAGCACTGCAGCACAAGCCATGCTCTCTGCAAACACCTCTCTTCTCAAACAGTCCCTTTCCTGCAATCTGTGGGCTCTCCGGTGGGACCACTCATTTATTGGCCTCTCATTAGGGGAATAAGCATGGAGATTTAGCTAAAGTCTTTCTGTTTGCATTTTAATGCCAATCCCTGCTAATTCATCTGTCTTTTCCCTCTAAGGGGTCTGCCTCCTTTGCCCCACAGACCAACAAGCCCCTCCCCTCTCCTTTAATAAGCAGTTCCTACTGCTAATTGAGCCTCCACCTGCTCCTGCCCTCCCTTTCCCAAGTCTCAGTCTTAGGCCCACAAACTCCATGCAGGCTATTGTTGCCCCGCTCTAGGGAGTCAGCCATACCCTGACAGAGCAAACTTCTCATTTGATTTCTTCCCACCCCCACCTTTCTCCCTCCCTCTTTTCTTCCCTCCAAATCCCCTGGCAGAGAAGAAAAGTGGTAAAAGCAATGCCAAAGAGAACTACCCTCCCTCCTTTAAAGCTAGTTTTTTATTTTGTTTTAAATTGATTTGGATTAAGGGTTATAACAGGAAAATAACCCCAGTTGTTTGCAGTGTCACTCAAACAACATCTCAGGATATTACTGGAAAAATGTGGTCCATGGGCTGGAAACTTTCTGCAATGAGGCCTGATAAAGGCTCTCTCTGTCTCTTTTTGATTTTTAAGGTTTGGTTTTTGTTTGTTTAGTTGTTTTTTGGTTGTTTTTTTTTTTTGTGTGTGTGTGTAGTGTGTGTGTGTATGTTTGTCTACAAACATGATCCCTGGAGAGGCGTTTGTCTCCCTCTCTCTCTCTCTCTCCCCTCCCCCTCCTCTCAGACATGATATTTTACATAGCCTTGGCTGTCCTGAAACTATGTAGACCAGGCTGCCTTGAACCACCTGCCTCTGCCTACTATGCACCACTAAGCCAGACTTCTCTGACCATTCTTAACACGACGTCTTTATCTACTTTTCTCTAATTACATGGTGATTGTGCATTTTTAAAGTTGGTATATATTTGTTGTACCTACTACTGGGCTTCCTAAAGACATTTTCATATATCTATATAATGTCCTTATATTTTCCACCACACTCCCATTCTCTCCTTCCACTAATCTTCATCTCACCATTCTCATTCCTACTTTATCATCCTATATGCATAAATTATTAATATATTAATGAATGAGCAAAAATGTGGCATTTGTCTTCCTGTGCCCAACTTAATCTTCTAAATATGATAATTTCAAATTGTAACCATTTTTCTGTAAGAAAAAATATTATGTAATTCTCTATGGTTGAATAAAATTCCATTGTGTTTACACAGTTCATCTCCCTTATCCATTCCTCTGTTGATGGACACCTAGCTGATTCTATAACTTGTCTGTTGTGAGTGCAACAGAAATCAGTGTGTGGCATCTCTATGATCCATTGACCTAGCGTCCTTCAGGCAACCCCCTAGAAGTGTTAGTCTGCATCGCATGGTAGTTCTGGTTTTAGTTTTTGAGGGACCTCTATACTGGTTTCCTTAGTGACTAGAATAGTTTGCATCCCTACCAGCAGTACATAGGAGTTCACTTTTCTCCATGTCCTTGCCAGCACTTAATGTTACTTGTTTTCTTATTTTATTTTATTTTATTTTATTATTAGTTACATTTTATTAACTCTGTATCCCACTCCCTCATTCTCTCCCAATCCCACGCTCCTTCCCTCATCTCCTCCCTGCCCCTTTCCAAGTCCACTGATTGGAGAGGACCTCCTCCCCTTTCATCTGACCCTGTTTTATCAGGTATCTTCAGGACTGGCTGCAAAGTCCTCCTCTGTGGCCTAGCAGGACTGCTCCTCCCTTGGGGTGTTGGAAGATCAAAGAGCCTGCCATTGAGTTCCTGTCAGAAATAGTCCCTGTTCCCCTTACTAGGAAAAACCAACTGGTTACTGAGCTACCATGGGCTACTTAATGACTGCTGTTCTTATTGAGGGGGCTTAGAATCTCAATGTTGTTTTAGTTTGTGTTTTCCTGGTGGCTAGTGGTGCTAAAATGTAGAAATTTATTTGGTCATTTGTAGTTCAGCTTTAAATAAATATCTGTTTATTCCATTAGCTTACTTATTGGTTGAGTTGCTTGATTTCTTGATTTTTAGGCTCTTCAGCTGTTTATATATTTTAGATATAAATGCTCCGTGAGATGTGTAGTTAGGAAAGTTTGTCTCCCACTCTATAAGGTATGTCTTCACTTGATTGGTCCATTTTTTGCTGCTGTGATGGAATGAAACAATTTAGTAATTGATAACCAATAATTGTGTATTTGCTTGATAAGTGTAGAGGCTGAAGAATCCAAGATTAGAGCCTGTATGTGCTAAGTACTCACTTGTGTGTCAAAACACAGCAGAAGATATTACATAGAGAGTATAGAAATACTATCTTTTCATAACTGCCCTTATTACAGTGCCCCCAAGTCACCTCTATAGGCCTGCCAGCTCCTGCTGTGCCCATGGCAGTTAGAACATCAGCATGGGCTTTCAAAGCAACATCCGAACCACAGAGGATGTGAAAGACTCCCAGGAGCCTATCTAGACGGGGAGACCCCGCTTCCCAAGGAACAGCGAGACCAGCCTTCGGATGCAAGCCGCAAGAGGTTTATTTTGATACACGGGTACCCGGGGCAACCAAGCCTATCGGAGGACTTGCGCGCCTCTCGGTTGGGGTGACGGGTTTTTATAGGGCTCGGGAGCAGGAGGCGCGGTTACAGAAGCGAGAAGCATAGTTACAGGGGTCTGATTGGGTGGTTTGAACAAAGCCGTAGTTAAGTCACGTACCCAGAACAGGGAAGGCGGGAAGGCAGATTGTGAGCCAAGTCACGTACCCACCCGGAACCGGGAAGGCGGGAAGGAATGCAGCGAGGTAGCTCTTGCTATACAGCGCCTACTCTACATAGTGTTAACAATCGCTGCTTATCTTTTGGTCTTTCAGATGGAGCCGTCTGTCCATCAGCATCATGTTCAGGATGCTTCCCACAACATTTCCTGAAGCACTATAAAAGGAGCTTCATTATAATCAGTCCTTAAGCATATCTGGCCTGACTTTTTCCTCCAAGGAGGCTGTTGTTTTCCTGATGCCCCCTCCATGCAATGGTAGTTTGCGTATTTAACCTGTTCATTCTTCCCTTACTGTTTTCTGAAGGTCCAATAGGACCTAACAGTCTCCCACATTTATAACCACCTGTTCTTAATGACCAGACCGTAATCTTCCTTCTGCAGGACCTCCTAATTTCTCTAGATGTAGTCCTCAGAATACCATGTCCACATCCACACATATCAGCTGAGTGGGAAGTTCTACATTGGAGGTAGATTCCCCACACTGTCTGAATTCACTGACACTGAAGACCTTGGCTGGCAACAACTGTGCAGGGATGAGGCATTTTCTTTGGCCTGCTGGCTAACTAGGGTGTGACTGACCAGTGAGAGGATGGACTGTGCAATTCCCACTGCAGCCAACTGGCTGGGCTGGCACATACTCCTGCTTTTTCTCAAATGCTGGGACAGGGTCTGCAATTGCATTTTCTTATCCCTATGGCAGCGTCAATTGTCTTCATGCTCAATCATGACAGTGCCATCTTTATGGCAGGCTTGATCCATATGCTAAGAAATTATATGGGGATCAAATGCTCCTTGGTATGAGAGAATAACTCCCGATTGTTCTCAATGGTAGGATTTTATCTGAAAATAAGTGCTAATTTACATGAACTTACATCTAAAATGCAAATCAGAGTCCCCCAATGGGGAGCCAAAGGAAATTTGAAGGCAGCTAGCTTCCTTCTTAATTTAAAAAGCAAAGGTTCCATTGGGTTTTAGAGTAGAAAAGAAAGCTGTGTCCACAGGCAGTTTGCCTACAAAAAATGAAGAGCAGTCTGTGGTGTGCACAGGTGAGGGGAGGGTGGGCTTTATCCCGACCCCTGCTGTCTGGACTCCCCATCTTCCATCTGCACCTGATTTACATGGCTCCCCTCTCAATGGCCCGTCAGCACCCCACAGGAGAGAGGCCCTGCTTGGGGGAGGGGGCTGATGCTCTTTCAGAGGAAACTAGAACACAGGGTGGGTGGCTAATGCTCACAGGGATCCCTTGGTAGCCTTGGTAGCCATTTCCTTCAGAGACAACAGGTCAGCTGGACATCTTTAGCTCAAAAAGTAGACCTTAAAATAATCCTAATTCCACTTATGTATATGTGGAATTATGATTGCTGTAGCCAAAGGAGACATGATTGTGTGTGTGTGTGTGTGTATGTGTGTGTGTGTACAAAGCCTCTATATTAAATGCTGCCCTCAACTGTCCATGGTGAGTGAGACCATCCAGTGATTAAAATCCGACTTGTTACCTTTATAACAATGAAGAGAACACTACAGGCATAAGAACGCGTGATGGGTGCACTCACTGCTGTCTGCCCAAGCCCCTGCCTGCTGACCCTTTATGAATGGACCAAGGGTCAACAGAGACTCCAACTAAGTGCTGTTGAACAACCCAGGAGGCAGAAAGTAGGGACTTTATTCTCCCAGTCGTCCCAGAGAGGCAAGGAAAGAGGAGACACCTTGGTCACTAGGCATGAGTTCTCCTTCAATGGGAGTGTAATAGTCAGACTGAACCGACAGCAGACCTAGAGTGCCTTCAGTGGGCCTGTTGGAGCTGAGCCACTGCAGACAGACAAGCACCTTGGAGAACCGGGAGGAGTATCTGCACCACAGAGGGAAGGATACGCCACCACTTTCTCCTCTCTAGCCACAGGGTCTCTGGGATGGGAATACTTTCTCTTCTTCCAGAAAGTGGGTCCCAGGGATCAAATTCAGACCCTTGAGCTTGGCACAGGCAGGCACTCTCACCCCTGAGCCATCCATGGCCCTGTGGCAGCTTCTGTGAAGACAGGAAGCTCTGTGCACAGGCTCAGGAGCCCTCAGCCCTCCTCACTTATGCTCTCTAATGCTCCCCTCCCAGCAACAAGTTCTTTGCTTTTGCTCTGCTTGGCAGCCTCCAGGGGTGGTCCTGCTCACGTTAATTTGCATTCCACTGATTTCAGCGGATTTGATCTTTTCATATGTTTATGAATCATTTAGACTTTCACTTCTCGGGAATTACGATTCAAATCTTCACCCATTTGTCTTTGAAGTTGTTTGTCTTTCTTGGTACAGCTGTTAAAGCTCTTAATGTGCTGAAAGTGTGCCCTCCTTAACCTGAGCTCAGGGACCACCTGGACCTCGCCTTTGTTCTGCACAGCTGCAGGCTCTCTCTGAGTCTCCTCTCCTGTTGGAGATAAGGTCCCCACCTTGAAGGATACTGAAAGACACATGAGACCCATAGAGATAGTTACCACACAGTCCAATGTAATATAAGCCATCACTGTTTTTATTTAGTGTACACATATTTAGATTTATAATGTCTTGATATTACCTGTTTTCAAAGCCTCCAAGCCTCCGGGCCTCCAGGGAGAGAAGTGTTTGTTTCCAACCTGCCTCCCCCGGAGCAGCAACACAGTGCTGAACCACAAGGGCATCTCCCAAAGGCTGTCCTCAGTGTCACCCCAGGCCCCTTCCTACACTTTCATTACCTCCTCAAAAAAAGTTCCGTGTTTTCGCCCAGAGATTATTACAGACCTGAGGCAGAAAGTAGGGACTTTATTCTCCCAGTCGTCCCAGAGAGGCAAGGAAAGAGGAGACACCTTGGTCACTAGGCATGAGTTCTCCTTCAATGGGAGTGTAATAGTCAGACTGAACCGACAGCAGACCTAGAGTGCCTTCAGTGGGCCTGTTGGAGCTGAGCCAGAGACCACCTGGGATCCAGGGCAGGGCAGCCAGTCCTGGGATAGAGCCCACAGTGGCTCTCACCTGAAGGGGAGGCCCTGCTCCTCAGCAGCAAGTGGCTCACAAGAGCGTAATCAAGCAATCGGAAGCAATTTAAAGGTTTTTGATTTCTTCAATATTATCCAGAGCATCCTTGTGGCTTAAAGAGGTAGATCCAAAACCGTGGAGAGCAGGCTCTAAGTCACTACCCACTGTGTGAGGCCACGATTCTGGCTAAGCAGCTTGAATGGACCCATCACCTATCCATCTGTCCATCATCCAGATCATGTGACTCACCACGACAGTCCTTCACTTCCTCAGCTGAATTCAGCCCTGCTGCTGCCTGTGAGCTTGTCACTCTAACTCTCCAAGTGGACTCCTTATGACCACCTGCAGAGAGTCCCGGCCTCTGTCAGCTCCTTGCATCCAGGAAGGACTCAACACGTTGACTTCATCTCTTTGACCCTTTAGTAGTCCTCTCTCTGTCTCTCTATCTCTGTCTCTCTTTCTCTGTCCCGCTCTGTCTCTCTGTCTGTCTGTGTCTATGGTATATGTGTGTGTGTGTGTGTATGTGTGTAGCACATATGTTTGCAGGTGTGTGCCACAGTTCAGGTGGGTGTGAAAGCTGAGCTTATGCCAGGCCGTCTTTCTCAGTCACTTAACTTTCATTGTTGACTCTGAGCCTCTTATTGAACCAGGAGCTTGCTGTTGGGGCTAGGCTAGCAGGCCAGAGATTCCCAGGATCCCCCTGTCTCCATGACTAGGACTGTAGTATGTCTGTAGAGCTGGCTTTTCCCATGGCGGCTGAGGACCAGCGCTGAGCTCCTCCATTTTGTGAGTAGAGCCTTGGCCCAGCACGTGCATCTTCAGCCCCGTGTGGGATTTTCAAGTCTTCCTCACTTCCCTTGCTGTGCAGAGGACCTGGAGATCCTCAGCTTTGCTTAAGCACATCCCTTCCACCTAAACACCAGCTGCTTGCCCGTGGCAATGACTCTCATTCCTGAGTGTCCTTCTCAGTGTTACCTATACTTTATTAGGGCCGATTTCTGACTAACTGTTCTGCTTTGTCACTAACTGCTTTGGTAAGTAAAAGCAATATGAATTAATGGAATTCCTTTGTATTTAATTGCTGAATTACTGTTTTAACTGAGGTTGCAAATCATTTTGGCAAATATACATTGTTATGCTTTTTATTGCCAATGAATCAGGAAATTAAATTAATGATTAAATTGATTAACTCTGACGAGTGATGATAAGTGGTACTGGCTGTTTCAGTCTTCAGATGAATGGAAAGCCCATCTTTCAGCCTTCCTGGGTTTCATCACCATATTTTCCAAACTCAAAGTAAGAAGGGGAAGAAAGAAAAACTAGTGAACGATTCCTATAAGGGAAGGGACACTCCCAATCACCCAGTCTCGGAGGCTGCACACTGACTCAGACATACATCCTTTCAGTCCACATCTACCCTTATGACTGAGGAATCTCAGTGAGAATTTAAACTGGAATTTTGTTTGCTAAGGTTAGTCCGTGATCCGTTCTTTAAAAGCCTCATGCCGCTGACACAAGGTGCAAGCTGTATTTGTTTAGCTCAAAGTGAGCGTGGCTAGAGCATTCTGACTGCCTTAGCAGGGTATGCCGACAAACCCATGCCTTAGGGGCCATGTCCTCTGGCAGTCTTCCAACCCTAGAGCCCTCCAGGATCTTCCCCACAGCAGGCAGCCTGGAGCCTGAGGCTCTGCCCCTTCTCCAGTCTCCCATCTCTCCCACATTCCCTGCCTCCACTTCTCTAAGGGTCCCTTCACTCAGGCTCCTAGAACACCAGGTCACAAGTGTTGCACACCACCGCCGCTGCAGACAGCCACTGTGAGGCTCCTGGCTCTGTTGTTTTGTCCCACAGATGTGGACCCCAGCAGCATTCCAGAGACAAATCTCCATCTTACAGTTGCGTCTGGGAAATCTGATGCCCTGGTATGTCTGGGTAGTTCCTGAAGTTAGGGAACCTCACATAGTCAGTTTTGTTGCTGTCATTGTCTGTCAAACTGAGCAAGTTCCCTGCGTGCTGGGCCAGGCATCTGTTAACAACACTATGTGGATAGAAAATACTCATCCAAAAAGGTACTTGGGGGCAGCCATCTTGACTCAGCCTTTTCTTTCACAAAACTTAAAAGGTTGAAGGGAAAACAGTCACTTCCCAGACATCTGCACATCAAGGCCAGAGCCTGAGCAACAAAAAAGATGGACAAAAGACCTCTGAGTGAAAATCATGGGCATATGTATTTACAAATACATGTGACATATACGTATGTGATAAAGTAGTTTTATTTTGTTAAGGTTTCATATGTGTATACAATGTACTTGGAATTTTCATTGTCACCCTCCCCATTCATTCCCAATTCCCCCAAGCTGCCCCCCCAACACATCACCCCTAACTTTATGTCTTCCATAAATGGATGGATGGATAGATAGATGACAAATGATATGTAGTTGATAGGTTAGATAGATAGTTAGATAGCTGGAGATAGATACATACATACATAAATACAGATGGAGAGAGATAGACAGACAGGTAGATGAAACATAGATGGACAGATAGATGATAGATAGATAGATAGATAGATAGATAGATAGATAGATAGATGAAACATAGATGGATAGATAGATAGATAGATAGGCCCTTGTATACACACACACATACACACACACCAGTAAGTACAGTTACTACAACAGAGAAAGAGAAACTTGGACATAGGTAAGAATGGCAGGAGCATTAGAACAAACATGTCCTGAGGATGTGGACAGATGTGAATGCTGGACTGTGTACTGTCAGTCCAGTGTACTTCAGGCAGAGATCAGGCAGAAGCGTCTCAGTCAAGGGCAATTGTTCCTATGCAGAGCAGGCCCCTCCACACTACATCTCTGCCCTGACCACTGAAGCATGGCGCTGTAGAGTTCTACCATGCACAAGTTTCTGCCCCAACCTCTTTGAAACAACTTCAAAAAAGTGATTTTTTTTCACTCAGTATCAGTACAGATCAATCTACATTTCAGAAGTGAACAGTAACCAAGGAGGCAAGAGCCAATGTGGTTAACTAAGTGACACAATCTCTGAGTGGAAGTCGTGGGCCTTGATGGAGGATGAAACACTGCTGTTCACAAGGGAGTCAAAGCATAGGACACAGCTGGGAGGTGGTGTGTGTGTGTGTGTGTGACGAACTGTATGAGAGCACAGCTATGCTGCCAAGGACAAGAACTCCATCCCTATCTGGGGAGTAGTGGTGCTCAGATTACTGGGCACTAATAGCCCCTCATTGGGTCTTAGTAAACCCATTTTGTTTGTTCTCTTTTTACTCTCATATTATCAAAGAGAACTAGAAGTATTAGTGAGAAGGTCACAATTGAAAAAGATTATGTGACCTCAGATCCAGCCAGACAAAAGTGCCCTGAGAAGGCCTGATGGAGAAGGAGACTTGGAGAAGAATAAGGGCAAATCACTCTTTCAGAAGAAAGAAGATGTCTTAATGTGCTTATGGAGGTGCCTGGGAGTGACGGAGACCCCATTTTCAGCCGTGTGCACACAATGATGTCTGGCCATCTCTGATCTCCTGTGTTACAAAGACTGTTGTCATTGGAATAAGCACATCCCAGGCCTTCTTAGCAAAAAGCAGTCTTCCCTGTTCTTCCGTGTAGCCAATGGTCAGGTGTCTGCCTGTGCTCTAGTAGATGACCCCTCCCCCATGCTGCCTGCATCAATGCTAGGGAAGCTCACACATGAAGGGAAAGCAGAAAGGGGCCGGCAGACTAGTCGGCAACAGAAAGGAATCAGGGTGCGTGGAAGGGGACTACAGAGGGAGTAAGGGATGAATATAATCAAAGTACATTACATGCCTTCATGAAGTGTCATATTAAAATTCATTTTTACATATAATTAATACACATAATATGTGCTATCAAGAAATCTTTAAAAGAACTTTGCCAGGGGCTGGAGAGACGGCTCATAGGTTGAATCTCTTGTGCTCTCACAGAGGACCCAAGTTAGGTTCGGCACCTATGTGAGGCTGTAACTCCAGCTCCAGGGACATAAAACCTCTGGCCTCCGCAGGCTCCTGCATGCACATGTGTACAGCCATGTACAGACACAGACACATAATGTTTTCAAATACTAAGTACTCCATGGCCTCCTTCCATGGACCAGGTGCCTTCGGGAGAGAGATGGCTCTTCCAAGAGGCCAGGTCTCCCATGATTGCAAGAGCATCCTGAGTGGGCATCTGAGAACCCTGGCACATGGTAGCACATGGACACACCTCACCCTGAAAAGCTGCAGGAACTGACACCCAAGAATGTCAAGTATGAGGAGGGTAGGGCTGGCTGGTGGCTACCACAGATATTCAGAAACTTCTTGGCTATCCTGTTTGCCTTTAAATCATTCCATGCATTGATTATTTGTTGTTGTTGTTGTTTGTTTGTTTGCTTTTGTCTGCTTCTTAGATGTCTGCCCAATTAGCTCCTTGTGGTTGGCCCTTCTATTAAAAAAATGTAAAAAACCCACAAGAGAATGCCCAGGTGGGTTTCCCTCTTACCAGGGGAGAAAGTGGTTGAGGACAGAGTGTGCTTCATTCACATATCTGTGTATATAGTGAGACTGTCACCTTTGATGGAGGGCCTGTGAACACTTGCTTTTCCTTCATGAAACCTCATCAACCCTTCACATATCAGCAGCAAGAATGGTTATTTCCACCTCTCAGCTAAAAGTTTTACTTTTCAAGTAGAGTGGCTCACTGCGACACACTTCTCCACCCCCAGGAAAACGAAACCCTTAACCCACAACTGGGCATCGTGCCCAGTAAGTTATCGCCTGGCCCATTGCATCCTGTCCACAGAGGCACAGCAGAGTGGGGGAGGTTAGTGTTGTGGCTCATCAGTCAGCTGTGGCTTCCAAAGGTGTCACTGTGCAACCCCAAGAGAAGCATCAAAACAAGTTGCAAGACTGGCACACACAGCAGAGAGTTGATGCATGGTGACAGACTTGTGAGAGCTTGGCCCAGAGGAGGGACCACTCAGGGATGAACTGAATAAGAAGTTCATTCATCCAAGAGCTCAGTCCACACTGTGAAAAATAAAAACGTATAACAATATACCTTAAAAAAAAGAGCTCAGTCTGACCTCGTGTCATTGTGAAGACACTACTTTACCTCCTGAGCAAAACGGACCATGTCATCATGGCTGATTTGGACCTCTCAAGAGATGGACAAAAAGTGGCCAAGCATCACTCTTTGCCTCTCCTCCTTGGGAAAACACACACACACACACACAAAAAAAAAAAAAAAAAAATTAGTAGTGACAGGGAAGCAAAGGAGAAGGGGGAGGAGCAAGAAGAAACTCAGCGGCTAAGAGAACAGGATGAGGTTCATCAACAAATAAAAGTTTCACCAATTGTGGAGAGATTAAAAGGAGAGGAATCAGAACAGTGTTCTGTAGCCTCAGACTCACGAATTATAAGATAAAAAGAATAGACTGAGAATAGCAAGAGCACAGATAATAACAGCTGCAGGAGCACACCCACTAAAAGGAGCTGAGGGCCACGGGCCAAGCGCAGTAATGGACTTCCAGCCCACACGCTCACCATAAGCCCCACAGGGGCCCCGACAACCAGCAGCATTATCATTTCCATCGCAACTGAGGAGGCTGAAGCAAAGAGCTTCTGTACCATGCTCAAGGTCACAAGGCTAGCAAGTGTGGTTCTGAAAGCCAAAACTCACACCCAGGCGATGTGGCTTCAGTTTCATGCTGTACCCAGGAGTGTGAACTGCCATGCAGGGAATCTGAGAGAGGCCGTAGATGCTGTGGGTGGGCATTGAAGGAAAAAAATGGGAAAGGGGAAATGCACATTGAAATTCTAAGTATAAAATATCTGTTTGTTTTTGAGTTGTTTGCTCATATATTGGTAAACATAGAGAGAAAATGTCTCTGACTTTTTTTCTGAAAATGAATCCAATCTGTCAATGGATAAGAATATAAGTGATGGGTGAATGTGTGATGGATGGACAGTGGATGGGTGAGCGGTGATACAGATTACAGATGATGGCTAGACTGTGGACAGATGAATAGATGGGAGGTTGGGTAGAAAAACAGCTGAATAAACTTGCTCCCTAAAAGCTGCCTGCTGTGGTTTCCTTCCCTGCTGCTGGGATAAAATGCCCTGACAAAAACAACACAGGGAAAGAAGGTTTACTTTGCTCACATCTCCAGGCTACAGTCCATTATAGCAGGGAAGTGACACCGAAGGAATCTGAAGTAGCTAGTCACCTCCACAGTCAAGAGCAAAGACGATTAAACACATGCATGCTTGTGGGCTCAGCTTGCGCTCTCCGCACTTATGCAATCCAGAATCCCCTGCCCGGGAAGCAGTGCCACCCACAGTGGGTGGGAAAATTCCCCACGTCTTAGTTAGGGTTCTATTGCTGTGAAGAGACACCACGATCAAGGCAACTCTGATAGAGGAAAACATTTAATTGGGGCCGGCTTCCAGTTTCAGAGGCTAGTAGTCTATTATCCCCATGGCGGGAAGCATGGCAGCCTGCAGGCGGAGACGGTGCTGGAGAAGCTGAGAGGTCTACATCCTGATCCGTGGGCAGCAGCAGGAGACCGTGTGCCACACAGGGCAGAGCCTGAGCACTTGAGAGACCTCAGGTGCCACCCCCACCGTGACACACTTCCTCCAACAAGGCCACACCTGAGGGACGCGTGGACCGAGCCTCCAGGGGAACTGGTGAGATGGAGTGAGTTCAAACCCAGGAAATCTCAAGCTTGAGATTGAAAATCTCATCCGGAGAATGGAAGTTGTGGGACAGAGCTCTCCGGATCCCATGACTGCCTCAGGAGCTCGACACACAACCCCAAGGTGGTTACAGACCAGTCACGTGAGCTTATCACCAGTTATTTTCTCCATGTAAATAGAGCATAGATAGGAAATGCAGCGGATTCCCCCAAGCTCCTCCCCACTGGCCAAGTTTATAAAGGCCCTGTGCACATGAAATAAGGTGCACCATCTATTTCAATGCAGATAGTCTGAGATAGCTGTTTATTCTGCGGAGAAAAGGGACCCCTTCTCCCCGAAGAATTCATCTCGGGACAGCTGGCCTTGACTGCCGGCCCGGCCTCACTGCAGCACCGCCATGACCATCACAAGCAGTCGCTGCAGGACCATTGCGCCTGGCCCCTGCGGAAGCTCACCGCTAGCCTCGGGCGTCTGCTGTTCACGGGAGTCAGAGCAGACCGCTGCTGCCGCCCCTCTGCACGCTCATCTTGCCGCAGTGCCCATCTGCGGCTGTTCTCGTCCGGCCCGGAGTGCTGCCACTTGGCTCAGCCCCGGGGCTCGAGTTCCAGCTGTAGCCTGGTCAGGCGTGGGTATGTTCACCCGCACCGCTTACAGCCAAAAGCAGCTGCTTAGCAAAAGAGCCGGCCCACGGCTGTTTCCCTCACCTGAATCCAGTCTGGCTTCCACCCCGTCTGGGTTCAGAGCCCTGAGCTTCTGGATGGTGCCAGCAGTCCAGCAGAGAGAGCCGTAGAGCTTCACTGTGGGGAAATCTTTTTCTCCCGGATTTCCAGCTGGTGCGAAAATCCTGTGACATGGACCTTGTTCTGCCTTCCACCTCTCTCCACCTGGAGTCCCACATTCCTGAAGGGAGCGGAACTTGGTACTCTGCGCTTCTCCTTTTCTGTCTGGAGACCAACAACGCTCGGACCTTCTGTCAGAGAAGTGTGCATTTTTGGCTCAGTGCCCAGCAGCCTTCAGCAGGCGTGGAACTACAGTGGTGGCCGGTGGCATCCAGGCATTTGGGGGAACATGGAACTACACATACCTGCTCCAACAAGCCCATGCCTCCTAATAGTGCCACTCCCTATGGGCCAAGCCTGAGTCTGTGCCGGCTGTACTATTCAAGCCACTACACCGACACACGGGTTTACCGGCCAATGGATTCTGCACAATCCCTCATTGAGACTCTCTTCCCAGGGGATTTCAGAGTTGGTCAAGGTAAAATTTAAGTTAAGTGTCATCTCGTCCACACGCTCATTTTCCCTGATATACAATCTGTCATTTCACAGGCCTCTTCACAGACCTAGGATTCTCCAAACACTGCACAAGCACGAGCCAGATTACCACATATAACAACAAATTAATGCATCCTATACTCTTTTTAACTGGTGAGTGTGTGATGTGTCTGATATGTGATTGTATGATGGGTGTGTATACTGTGTATGTGTGTGTGAGAGAAAGCGAGAGAGGAAGGAAGGAAGGAAGAACACATGTGCTTAAACAACAATGCTGTGGGGATTTTTTAAGGCTTCTGAAAATTGAACTCAGGTCACCAATCTCCTCCCCACATTGTGATGGACAATAACCATCATTACCCATTTCACTGGCCCCACATTCTACCCTTTTTTAAGTGGTTAATCTGACAGGATTATGATGTATAAAATGAAAACCATTAGAACAAAATAAAACGTACAGAAAGAAGCTGGTAATTCAGCTGGCATTTGGGGAAGGGGCAAGGGGAGAACACAGGAGCAAGAGGAGAAACAGGAGATGCTATCCTTCAGTGAAAACCAAAGCAAGTAGCTATGATGAGAACCCTGGAGGGTTCTACAAACCTCTGTATTCATCAAATAGAGTATCACAGACGGTTCTTCCCTCCCTCCATTCTATGTTTCAACAACATCACTTGATGAGGTCTTTCTTGACTCCACTCTGTGAACTAGCAGCCCACCCTCACCCTCACAGCCACACCTGCCTTCTCTGCTATGTGAACACTGGCTTGTTCAGGTCCCTCGAGTCTCCTGCAGACGCTGTCAGCTCCAGAGGATGTGGCCCTTAGACTCAGGGTGAAAATAGTGCTCAGCACAAAGTAGGGTATAAGCCAGTAAGTGAGAACATAATCTCTTATTCAGGAGAGGAGAATTGACATTTTAATTTCAGTTAAAACAAAAAAAAGGAAAAAAGATCAAGAAAGAATTCACATAAGTAAAAACCCATTTTCCCAAATTAAAGAATAGATCAGAAAAATTTCCAGAACATAAAGCAGAAAAACAAGTAGAAGAAAAGTCTAAGATAAGAATAAGAGACATCAAGAAACTCCATGTTTTCTAGAAGTATTTCAGGAAAAGACGGTTAAAATTGCAGGAAACACATGAAGAAATATGATGGGATTTGTGGCCTAGGCTACCCCACCCATCCTCCCTCCATACTCTGTTCAGTGTCTTAGAAGCTGACCTGCATCCAGGGACCTGTGCTGTGGCTTCCATTCTATATTACTTGTCCATGAAGTGACAAAGTTGGAGGCCAAGGTCAACATTTCAAACAAGAGTGTCAGAGGAAGGCTGGGCCCCTGCCCCTCACAGCCACCCACAGTGTCCACAGAGCACTGTTCTCACACCCCAGAGTGCCAATACATTGTGCTTGCAGTGTGCCACTCTGAAATGCACATGGAAATTTAAGTCTTTTTAACAAGATGTTATAAGATAAATCTTGAAACTAATTTAAGTATAAACATATACAATACACTTATTTTAAAATGTTAAACACTCAAATGTAAAGAATGAAAGAAAGAAACCAGTATCCAAAGATCTTTTTCTGTTGATCACCATAAACATCACAAGTGGCCCAAGTGATCATCAATGTAGACGTGTAAAGAATGTGCAGGAAACAGTATGTTCGGCAATTGTTTGAACAACTGGCCAAGTAAGTCTTTTTTACAGTTGACCTAAGTTAACAAACATCTGTTTTCTGCTGAGTCCATAGGTGATAAATCATCAGTCTAGGGGAACTTGAGCAATGCATGAAAGCATGGATAAACAATGGACCTTGTCCAGTAGCCTCACACAACTGTTGTGTGCCAAGAATCCAGGATCTAACAACTGCGAGGGAATGAACAAATTTCCTACCTAGCAAAAGTATGAGATAGCATAGACATGCCACTCACTGGCTCTTCTTAGCATTTTTCTTTAACCCAGATTGGACCTAGAGTCTATCATCTGTCAAGTTTAAGTGAAAAATAGAGGTACATTTAGAAAAGCTCCTCCTTCCTCACATTTATTTGGATAGGCGCTTTGTAGCAGCACTATGGAAAGTAACAAACGCAAAGACTATTACACACCATAGGTTTGCTACATTGAGGCAGCTTGTATTGTAGAGCTGTGGAGTTTTCCAAGTGCAAACACCAAGTACCCACCCCTGTGCTGACTATCCAAATAAATGTGAGGAAGGAGGAGCTCATTCCGCCTCACAGTTCACAGGTGCTGTCCGTCATGGCGGGCAGTGCTGGCGCAGGAGTCCAAGGCAGCCTGTCACACCGATGCTCAGTGTATCTGCAGGAAGCCAACAGTGACGCTCCAGTTCAGCTAGCCTTCCCCGATTTATGCAGCTCAGGACCAAGCCGGGAATGTTGTCCTACACGTAGGGTGACCCACCCTGTTCACTTAGCCAAGATAATCCCTCATGTGTGTGGTCCTGGAGACTTGTGTCCTGTGTAATTCTGGATCCTGTCCAGTTGACAAGTCAGTGTGACGCCCAGACGAAGCACTTCTGAGGAACAACTATTCAAGCTTGTTTCCGTAAGTTCAGAGCCAGACAAAATACATTCGGTTCAACCTCAGGAGTCCCCATAGCTTTTAACAAGACCCAGCTCTGCTCCAAACGACAAAATACAGGCCTCCCCCACCCCGGGACTCGAGGCAAGCCCTGTGAACTCCTTTAACATCAAGAACAAGTAACACACTTCTAACACACAGCAGCACAAAGTCAATAGGCCTGTTTCAAAATGAAGAAGCAGGAGCAATGCAAGCAATGAATGGACCAATGCAAGACCAAAGCTCAGCAAAGAAGACTTCAATCCTGGGACCCCATCTGGTATATGGGGCTCATGAGGAAACAGGTTGAGCTCCAAAGTGCTTAGGGGGCCCCATCCCTGAAGCTCTGCCATGACATGCAGCACATACAGCCTCCCTTGTAGGCCATCTTCCTGTCATGCCAGCAGCTTTTATCAACAGCTGCTCCTGGGTCTGGCATCTCCAACATCATGGAGCCTCTATTGTAACTTAAGATTCATCTTTGCAACTTCACACAGTGACCTCTTGGGGCCTCTTAGAGGGAACTCTGACCCTGCCATAAATGGTCTGGCCTCAGTTGCTCTCCAAAGCCATGGAACAAGACTCCACCGTCCCTTCAATCTTGTATCCTTCACGTCTTCAAAGCCAGTCAAAACTCAAATGTTTCAGTTAACTGGAAATCTATCTAACCCCTTTAGACCATGGCTGTATCTGCTGAATCTGGAGAAACTCTTCCTTGGGTGGCTGTTTTCAGGGAATGGGGAACCTGTCAGCTCCTCATTAGTCCTATACTCTTCTTTCAAATAAGTTTTCATTCAAGCTCTTTTCTTCATCTACAAACTGCACACTTTAAAATATTTTTCTACCCAACATTCTTACTCATTTCCATTCTAGACTAGATAAGTGTAATAAAGGTACCCATGCCTGCAGTCTTAAAGCTCCACCCTCTTAAAATTTCCTCCCTAATTTAGTCCATTTTCTTTAAATTCAACTCCACTTTAATTCTGAGGACACAGACAGAATGCAGCCAGGTGACTGGTCAAAATATCACATACATAACACTAATGCGGTTCCTGACAGTGTCCTGGATCTCCTCTGAGTCCTCATGAACTAGATCTCCACTGTTCACATACCCCTCCACATTCTTGTCTTCCAAGCTCCCACCAGAACAGCACATTAGTTTCTACTTCTAGCTAAGGTTTTTCTAGCCTAAAGTACCAAGCTGTTCTATGTTTTAACCATAAATCGTTTTCTAAAGGTCTATGAAACACATGGCCAGGGTCTGCAATACCCCCACTTCTCCAGGTGAGTTTATGTTTCAATTATTTTTCTGTTGCTGCAACAAAATAACAAACCAAAGCAACTTAGGAAAGACAGCTGATAGGAAAACGACTTACCTTGGCTCAAATCGCTAGGGTACCAACCATCAGGACAGAGAATTCCAGTGGCAAGAGCAGGGAGCTGAGGCAGCTGGCCATACCGGTCTCAGTCAGTAGACAGAGTGAGGAATGATTGTGCTCCAATAGCTTCCTCCTTTTCATGCAGTCTGGATCAACCCCAGGGAATGTTGCGACCACATTTAGAATAGGCCTCCTATCCAATCTTGCCTAACTGAGGAGTGGGAAGATGCCGATAACTTTCATATAATATGTCAATACAGCCTGATCAGTTGTAGCAAATAGACAATGCAAAGTCCAGATGCTAAGATTAGGAAAAAAACCTCAGTGACAGGGAGAGGACAGTGACAGGGAGAGGGTCTGAAAGGCTTATACTTTGTGCTTATATTTTCTGTGCATGACAATGCTCTAAAAGCATATCTATCTTGTTAGGACAGTGGGAAAACAAGGATAATAACACAATGAGTTAAACTTGGTGTGAGTGAAAGTAAATTAACTTTATCCCTTCCAAAGGGATAAAGTTGGGCACTTGTGATGGGCTTTACTTGCCAGGATGGCAGTGAGTGAGGATAGGCACCAGGATGACCTTTTTAAAGAGCTCTGTGTGCGCCTTGACTTGGGATCTGGGCCTCCGTTACTTCTCAATGGCCGTCTGCCCCAGCGCACGCACTGCCTGGTCAGGCCATGTGGCAGGGGCTCTCAACAGAAGGCTTGCCGGCGTACTGCTCTTCCGCCAGGCTTACCTGCCTCTGACTGTCTGCCACTACCAGGGCTCTATAGCTAAACAGCTGCTTGCCCCAGGGTTGTTGGTACCTATCTGACTTCTGAGAGCCCACATGCACATTCCCTTGCTCATTTGCCCCTCACTCACTCACTGCCAAGAGCACAGGAAGGCCTGTGGGATTCAGCAGCTCACCTGGTCTGTTCCGTCTCAGGTTATGGCAGGGCCTGGGCTACGATGCCATCCACCTAACAGCAGCTGGAGGATGTGGAGGTTCATCCAGGAGATGTCCTAGGGGCATACATACAGTGACATGCACTGAGCAGGACTCGGGGCATACACACAGATAGGAGAAGTGCACTGAGCAGGACTCCAGCCATTTGTGACAGGCAGAAAACGAGCCAGCAAATTAGGCTGGAAAAAAAGCAGATGTAAGGGAGACAGGGAACCAGGAGGGTGGTGTGGGTTAGCCAGAGAACCAGATCAACGTTGCACGTGGGTATGTGTGTGTGTCTGTATGCACATGTGTGTCCAGCCTCCTCTGCACCCTTGAAGATGTTGTCAGAGTCCCACACAGCCAGGAACAGGAGGACTGCATCATCTGTAAGAATTATTAAATAGCCTAGGAAACTCAGAAAAGATTAAGCTTCCCGTTCTACTCTTAGACCTGGGTACCTTTCAGGACCCGTGTTTACGTGCAAATCTGATCACATGTACTAGGTGAATGCCCATTTTCTATTTTAATTACAGATATAATCCCCAATTTCTGTGTCCCCTACTGTAGGTAGATGCTATCTTTATGTCGCTCCTGAATTAAATTCCCTAAATGATGCAACTTACTGGGGTATTTTTAGTTGGTAAGCTCTGGCAAGCTAGGGAGCTGGAAATAAAACAGGGCTTGGTTTAGCCACCTGACTGGAGGCCGTGGACGCTGGTGACGCTGCAGGGCTAACGCAGAGACGCCTGCAGGCCCAATACCGTCCTGCAGCCTGGGGCTGACAGCAGTGGGTTCCTCCCGGGATCTGTAGTGAGCCGGCTCTGGGAGACAGCAGGGTGAAGCCCTGATTGTTCTCACATGGGTTCCGGGCTTTTGATCAGTGCTAAGAAGCTTCTTAGCCTGGAAACTGGCGCTTAATCACGCCTCCCTCAGAATCATCGGGCCTGTGGTTTCTGCAAACTAGTGTTGCTGCCTTCTGCTGCGCGAGAGCACCGTCTGGGTTCACAGTCAGACCCACAGAATATAAGGGCAGGTGGAGAGAGCTACAGAGAGGAGTGTGGGCTCGGACACTGGAAAAGCCACAAGAAAATGGCGGGGTCAGCGCTGCACCGTGGGGCTCTCACCCACTCCCGCCCACTGCCCGGGCTGCCAGCCTCCCCCAGGCACCTCAGTCAAATATGCCTGGCTGGCAGGTCTCCATGGGAACCCTGCTCCACTCTCCGAGAGCCCCTGGGGCCTGGTTCCAAACCTCCCAGGAATCTACTTTCCTTCTCCTAAGCCTGAAGCCCACCTCCTGGAGAGGTAACCCCTCGGAAGTGTGTCAGTCGTTGCTGACACTTCATGCTTGTCATCACGAAAGTCTAACATCCGCCTCCACCCTGCCCTTCAGATTGCTTCCTATCCAGAGACACTGCAGTGTCCCAGATTAGACCCCGCAGTGTGCTATCCCAAGACGCACCGCCAGGCGGCGCAAATGAGACTGCTGAACTACCAATTTATCCTGAAACCTGAAACCCACTTAATGTTACTGCCTGAGGGCAAAACAATCAAGCCCCCAGCGGACCTTAGTCTTATTCCAGTGACATAGGAGAAAAGATCAACTAACTCCATGCTACACGACACATTCTCTAAGTGGGACCCACGATTAGGGGTCAGTTCCATCGTGGTACAGGCTAAATTGTGTCCCTCTTAAAATTCACATTTGAAACCCTGATCAGAATCTGACCAAATGTGGAAACGGGACTGCGACAGAGGAAATCAAATTGCAGTGAGGCTCTTCAGCTGGGCCCTAATGTAACTCCACTAGCTGAAGGAGGAGACAAAAGTGAGAGCAGAGAGGAGCATGCAGAGAAAAGATATCAAGGGGGACATCCTGGAAGAATCCAGCCCCCCTAATAGGTTAGCCAGAAGAGAGCTCCAGCCTCCTGAATAGTGAGACCAACTGCTTAGGCTCCAAAGCATCGTGTCATGGTGACCATAGCTAGGCAGTGGACATAAAGTCACCTGTGTGTCTACACGCCTCACCGTAGACCCATATGCCCGAAGCCAGTGTATCAACAAGCCTGAATGCAGGCACACATGAACACCTGTGTGCCTGTGTGCATACACACCCATTTGTGTGCGCCTGCTCATGCTCTCACCTACACACCTTTGCAGCTTCACACCTGCACATCTGAACACCTGCTTGAATGCATGCACGTCTACACATTTGCATGCCTGATTGTACACCTGTCTGCCTATGCAACTATGCACCTGTGCGTTTGTACACCTGCAAGTTCCTAGCAGCATGCCTGCACACTGCACATCTGCACATAGGCTGCCCTTGCAGTCCGGCACACCTGCATGTCTTTACATCTGCACACCTGTGTGTACCCTTTCACGGATGTTCACCCACATACCTAAATGCCTGAAACCCCGGGTAAGTGCGTATCTACAAATCGTCACACCTGTATGCTGGAACGCCTGCAACCCGAGCACCTGCAGACCTGCAAGATTGCACAGCTGCATTTCATTGTGCCAACACTTCTGCATGCCTGCACAGCTGTGCACCCAAACACCAAAATACCCACAGAGCTGTGCACCTGAACACCAGCAACATTTTCAAGCATTTCCCAGCTCTCCACCCTCGTTCATTATTCCCATGTCTTTTTTCTAAGGACTTTTCTCCTCTGTAATCCATAGAACCCATCGTTCCCACATTCCCACTAATTTCGTGCTTCCTCGCCCAAAGCAATGAGGTGCCCATTGGTTATCTGTAAAACTCTCTCTAGCACTCCCTGCATCTCAGCCACCATTTTACCATAATCCTCCGTGGAGCCTGCAGCTCAGGCTCCACTTGGCATCTGTAGCGCGACCCCATTCTTCTGCCATGACACTGTACCTCACACTGCTCTGTACAATGCTGCCGTGAACACTAACCTCTGTCCCTCAGGTGCACACATGTAAGGACATCTACCTAAAGTCCTGACGGCTCAGGCCTCCTTCTGAGAGCAAACCCCAACCTCCAGGATCCTCTTCACCCACAGCAGAGCTTGCACTCATGGCCTGTCCCCCTACCACCAGCACCTGTAGGTCACCACCTTAGGCTTCCTGGCTCAGGCCCAGTTTTGCATGAGACTGGCAGACTGCTTAAAAGAGCAGGCTCCTGCGATACCCGAGACACTCCCCCATTTTCCTGATATGTGAGCTAGTCGAGTTGGTTTTGTTTTGTTTTGTTTTTTTTTGCAGGGTTTCTTTGTGTAGCCCTGGCTGTCCTGGAATTCAGGATGGCTTCAGCCTCAGAGATTCTCCTGCCTCTGACTCTGGAGTGCTGACATGAAGGCATGTGGCACCACTACCCAGCAGGTTTACTGTTTTTAATCAATTATTTCTTCTCCTATTTTAATGCTATTAATATATTAAGAATGTAATTTAATTATAGTTGTTTTGAATGAAATGAAACTGTGATTTTTACAGTGATAAGGTACATTTATGCTACTTACACATGTACATATGTGCACACACACACACACACATGCTGTTGCTAGTAGAAACTCCTGCATAGAAGCCCTTCTTGGATAGAATCCACACAGTTCTGTTACATAAATTATTCATATATAAATAGTGATTCTAATGGTTTGGAAATCCAAAAACCAACTTTCCATTTGCTTTCTGCAGATGCTGGGGAAGGAGGAGGGGGCTTTCATTTTGCACCATTGGAGAGAACACAAAGGTCAGGTTCCAGCCATCTCCATTGCTATGGTTATGGCAAGCTTGGAGCTCTTGGGCATGGGGAGGCATTCACAAGAGTGTCCATCCTCTCCAGGGGCCTGATCAGCTAGGCTGAAGACACTCTCTGTTCTAGCAGCCAGCTTCCCAAGGAATGAGCAAGATCAATGAGTTCATATCTAAACAATGTTTCCAAGCCCCATGATGAAGCGTAGGGAGTAAATGCACTTCATCCTGCACGGTGTGAATTGTTTGCAGACGATGGATGAGAGGACCAAGCCCTGCTCCCTCCCCAGGGATGTGGAGAGGTTTGGTGACAGCCACTCCCATGGGGGTGGGTAGAAGAGGTGGGGAGAGGCTTCCTAAGGCCAGCATGCTGGAGCTGCTGCTTCTGGCCAGATGCCAGTCCTCTAAGAGCACAGACTTGAGATTCATTCCTATGCTTGTGTTATATCCACACATAGAATCTGGCCCTGGAACTGCAGATCGGTGCCAAAATCTGTTTTGTTCCTTTAAGTTTTTGTATTTATTTTAATTAAGCACCAGCGCAATGCCATTTACAGTGGCATATTGAATACCTTTGTTAATTAACAATGCCAAGCCAGGGAGACAGGCTTCCTCCACATTCTTTTAATTAACTGAAATATGAAATAGTTGAAGGACGAATAAACGATGGCTTCATGGTGGATACAGCAGGTGAAGGACAGACTATGCCCTTCACTAGCAATTGAGCACAGTTTTGACAAGTCAAGGACTGGGCTGGATGTATTTGTTGTGTAGTCATCATCGGAAGTAAGAAAGATTAGCAGATGTAACACATTAAATATTTGGATTAAAAGAACACTTCATTCAATATGAAATACCGTAAAAAGTTTTAAGCAGCTTGAGAAGGCTTAATGGTGCCAATGATTCAACCTGTTATGAATTACGGAATCCAGACAGACACCTGACATCCAATTTGGTCCCAATGCCTCACAGAGAGGGGTTTCAAGCATTCTTTTCTCTGAGCTGACTCAGTTGGTGTATTCCACTTCTTCAAGGAAATCTTCAGCTGTAGAGACAGATCAGTTCCCCTGTGTGTATTTCCCCTGAGCCCAAAGCAAGTGTAAACCTGTGTGGGTCCTGAAACCTTCCACTCTCTTGAAGAGTTTAAGCCAATCTCTGGAACCACAGTGAGCACAGAGCACAAAGAGTTTGCTTTGCCCAGATGTCAGCAAGAGGCAGAGGGACCCTGCCTGCCACTAAGAAGGCCATGCTCAAGCCCTGCTGCACCACCATTTATTTTCATTTTTTTTTTGTTTTGCATTTTTACATCATCATTTTATTTCTATCTCGTAGAGTCTTCTCTCATATTTATAACATGCTTTAACCATGATTTTAATTTTTTATTTTTAATTAACTTATTTATTTTTATTTATTATAACTTATTCACTTTGAATCCCAGTTGTAGCCCCCTCCCTTATTCCCTCCCAATCCTGCCCTCCCTCCCTCTTCTCCTCCCATGACTCTCCCCTTCCTTCTGATCCTAGCCTATCAGGTCTCATCAAGACTGGCTGCATTATTTTACTCTGTGGTCTGGTAAGGGTGCTCCCCCCCCCCTCAGGGGGAGGTGATCAAAGAGCCAGCCACTGAGTTCATGCCAGAGACAGTCCCTTTTCCCCTTACTAGGGAACCCACTTGGACACTGAGCTGCCATCGGCTACGTCTGAGCAGGGGTTCTAGGTTATATCCATGCATGGTCCTTGGTTGGAGCATCAGTCCCCAGAAAAAGACCCTGTGCCCAGAGTTTTTGAATCAGTTGCTCTCCTTGTGGAGCTCCTGTCCCCTCCATGTCTTTCTATCTCTTCCTTCTTTCATAAGATTCCTTGCACTCTGCCCAAAGTTTGGCTATGAGACACAGCATCTGCTTTTATACACTGCTTTCAAAGGCTCTCTGTGGTAGACTCCTGTCCAGTTCCCTGTTTTCTCCTGCTTCCGATGTCCATCCTGTTTGCCTTTCTGAATAAGGACTGTACATCTTAACCAGGGTCCTCCTTCTTGTTTAGCATCTTTAGGTGTACAGATTTTAGTATGATATATTAGTATTTTATATATATATTACATATATATATACATATATATATAACATATATATAAGAGGTATCCACTTATAAGTGAGTATATACCATGTGTATTCTTTCTGCTTCTAGGATACCTCGCTGAGGATGATCTAGTTCCCACCATTGGCCTGCAAATTTCTGGATTTCCTTGTTTTTAATTGCTGAGTAATATTCCATTGTGTAAATGTACCACAATCTCCGTACCCATTCCTCAGTTGAGGAACATCTGGGTTGTTTCCAGATTCTGGGTATTACGAATAAAGCTGCTATGAGCATGGTTGAGCGAATGTCCTAGTTGTATACTTGAGCATATTTTAGATATGTGCCTAGGAGTGGTATATCTGGATCTTGAGGTAGCACCCTGGACCATGGCCTCAATAAAGCTAGTCAGCTGCTGCAGCAAACAAAGGCATCAGTTCAGTCATGGCCAAATGCAACCTCCCTGAAAAGACTGCAGAGGAGCACCTGTGCTTACAACAAAAGGCACCTTGCTCAGAGCGAGGGCTAAGAAGGGTATTTTGACTCACATTCCCTGTGCTGCAGATCAACTCTTTCCATCTCACACTCTGAAGCTCTGAACTGCATTTTCCAGACACGAGCTGCCAAGCAAAATCCCCTCTATATTAAATTTTGCAGCCATCCTGAGAACAGGAGAATTATTTGCTGTGCTAAGGAAATGAAATATATTTTGAATTGAATAGCCTCATGAATATGTTAATAAGGCCCAAACAATTTAATAATGATAACAGACCTTGTCTTCATGTGGCCTCTTTCTTCCCAGGAAGGCTGACAGCACTTACCAGGGGGTGGAGGACATTATGGCCCTGTTGCATAGACAGGAGGAAAGCTTTCTCTGTGTGGGAAGCAGGCAGTGGGCCCTGTCTTGTCTACTTCCTCTCTCCTCAGGACTGTGGCTGATCTCCTGTGAACTGTCTGGAGGCTCCAGAACTCCTCCTTGGTTCGTAACCTCAGCTATCACAGCCATGAAAGGGACTCACATGTCTGTACCACCTGGCCAGCCATAAAGATGATGCTCATGGAGTCTTTACTTACTCCCTTTACCCAGGATGGGACTGTGCCTCCCTCAGCTCAGGTACCAAAGCAGATCCTCTGGGCTAACCTAATAGTTTCTGACCTTCTGGCACCATCTCTCTTTGTTCACTTCCACTTGAGGGAGAGGCAATGAAAACTAATATTGGTGGAAACAAAAAGGCAAGAAGGAGGAAGCTACTCCAGCCAAGGACCCAGGGATTACAGCCACTAAACTTTAGGTACATTCTAGACTTGTCCTCAGCAGCCCCCCAGGTGTGACCTGGAGAGGGTGATGAGAACAGAAGGACAGAGCACCTATTGGCACCACAGACCTCATGGCTCACAGAAACAGTCTGTGACAGAAAGGCAGCAGGGACGGGTGAACAAGTGAATAAAATCCGCAGCATGCTGTGGCAGCGTCTTCATAGCTGGTGTCCTCACTGGAGGTCAAGCAAGTCCTCAGCCCCTTCCTGGTCACAGTCCATGGGAGCTTCTGAACGCCCCCACCCCCGGGAAAACCCACTTGCTGAAGGTTTTTCTGAGCTAAGCTTCTGGTTGCACTTCCAAGGGATTGAGCACACAGTTTCCCAAAGGAGAGCTGACCCTCTCTTCTCACCTGAGCATGCTCTTGAGCATCACTGACCAAGCCAAGACCCTCCAACAACTTAGAATGTGCCCATCTTCTAGGAAAAAGCAGCCTTCGCCATCAAGCCACCTTTACTGTCAAGCCACCTCCTGGGTCCTGAGGTGCTGATTTGACAGGACAGGAACAAATAAGAAGCTGATAGGAGAAGCATCGATCAATGCAGGAAGCATTTGTGATCAGGAGGGTTAATGCCAGGCCCCATACTTCAGCCTATAAACAGTTGGCAGGAGGTAGCATAACCTGGGCACGGAGAGCAGGCAAGTGCCTGTAATTTGAGAGTTTCTCCTGAAGAGATGGTGCTACAGCTGGGATCCAAAATCTCCTTCAGAGCCCCTGTTTGGTGGGACTTTCAGAAGGTGGCGCACAGTACATTATGTCGCTATATTGTCATTATTGGTAGAGTTCTCCAACAATCTGGCCCTGCAAACAAGCTTGCCCACCTCTGTCCTCTGAACTCAAAGTCTGAAGTACACCCATGGGAAACACACATGAGGGGAGAGGGCCCAGTCAGAAACTCCAGCTGACAGCCTCAACTTCCATTTTCCACTGGATGTTATAAGTGCCAATTCGATGCCATCATCTCTATCTGCTGTTTGTTCTTTTGATTGAAAACCTCTCCAGAGGGACACTCTGCTCTGCCCAGGCCTCTCAGCTGGGAACTGCAGCTGGGTGCCTCAGCAGGGCTTACCCAGTCGGTCTCTGCTGGATGCTTTGTGATATCCTGCTACTTGCCCATCTGTTTCTTGTTATTTGTTTTCTTACTTTATATACTTAACAATCAACTCATTCAAAACTGGAAGTCCAGCACCTGGCTCATCCTCCTGACCACACAGAACAGATGAGTCCCAGGACTAGGAAGCTCGGTCATTGAGACATCTCTTAAAAGGGAGATTGGGACCACAACGCCTTTCTCATTCTCATTTTGCTTCCTGCTCACACAGCACCCTGCAATGATGTCCCATCTTGATCAAAAGCATCAAAGGAAAACACCCACCTGAAACCATGAGCCAAAATAAAATTAAGTTTCTTTGTCACGGTGACAAGAAGCGAACACACACAGCTGGTAACTATGGTATTATAACACTCAGACATGGGCTGGTAGGAAGACAGACAGCTCAAGAGCAGAAACTCACAGGGCATGAGTCCAGGACACCATGTCAGAGACGGAAGAATGCCAGTGTCCTCGTGGCAGAAACCCTCCATCTCTCGCCGCATTTGCTTTCAGAGACAACCCAGTCCTACACTGTCTCAGACATGGGCAAACAATAAGGAAGGAAAGAAAAGAAATTCAGGGCCTGGTTTCCTGAAGGCCTGTCTGTCTGCTGCTCCATTTTCACTTGTCCCTAGAGGCCACAGTGGTGCCAAGCCTTTGTAGGAGATGGGGACATGGCTTGGGATTGCTTTCTTCCCACTGGGCTTCTGCTAGGTGCCTAATTAGGGGCTGGGCCCACTGTGATATGGAATGGACATCAGTGGGTGGCTGTCCCTGAGCCACCAGGGTGTGCCAGGCATCTGGTGAGCCTGACAAACGCAGAAGCCCTTACAATGCCCCTCATCAAGCCATTCAGGCCCCAGAAGGCAGCCTGCATGAATAATGAGGCATTTGCTTCCTCCATGCATAGGATACAATGCCATTTGCTAACCTCATTAGGTTTGCTTCAGGCTCGCCATTAGTGCACTTGCATGGCCGGGCGATGGGGCCGCTGGCTCGATGAACAGAAAACCAGGTGTGCTAAGAAGGAATCACTGTGGGATCAGCCCTGCAGGCCTGTCTGGTGCTGGATGTAAATGTCACGGTTGGAACCACAGGACAGGCACCCCTTTTTTATTTCAACAGTAACCCCCCTCCAAACTTCGACTTCTGAGTCTTTCATTTTAAACATGAAATTTAAGAGGAGCGGGTGCATATGTTTAAGAACTGGCTTTTACTGTGATTTGGGAGCAACCCTGAGCTCCTAAAAGAACCCAGCTCCCGCTATTCTGACATCAGTGGGCTTTTATCCAGCCCTACACCTGCTAAGCCCATGCTAAGCCTTTGACTCCACTTGAGAAGAAAAAAGCATCCTGACCTTGAACATCAGAACACGAGGACCATGTGAAGGTTTACTTGTGTGATGTTTCTGGGATCTGCCTTGTGCATCTGTGAAAAGTTGGTGAGGGGCCTCCTAACCGCTTGCTCATGGACATAGTGTGAAAGCTAATAATCTGCTTGTTCAGCTCAGAGGACTGCCCACATAACCCGCTGCTCTGGGAGCCTGAGTGAGGCTGTCTTGCTTTGTTAGAAGGAGATGCTGGGGTCTCCAAAGGTGGGCACGTAGCTACCCTGACTCGTGTTTTCTGGCCTTGAAAATTGGTTTAAGGAAATATCTCTTGCTATTGCAGGGTTTTTATTTCCTTCCTTCTACCACTAAAATTGGTGACAAATATTTAAAAGACAGTTCCTGTTAATTATACATTCATAAAACACGTCTCTCTGGTTTCACAGAATAGTCACCAGCCAAGTGTGCGTTTTTGACTGTTGCTATCGGTTGTCATCCTCCTGTTAGCGCGGTTGTTCACAGGAGCAGCGTCAGCTTTGGGATTAGTACACACAAAGGGTTTCTTCTTTATCTCCTCCCCTTTGCTTCAAAATGCTTTATGCAAGTTTACAACTGGTCTGGAGGTAATTGGAGACTCTGTTCTCCATTCGGATTTCAGCTTCCTAAAACATGGGTGCTACCAGAGCCCATCTCCTCTGCATAATCGTAATCCTGACAAGCATAAGAACTGCCTGCTGGGTCTGCTCATCCCTGGAGTTGAAAACCATGCAATCGCAGGGTCTCTTCTGCTGACGTACTCTCTCTTCAAGCAGTTTCTCATCCAAGATGCTATTAGCTTAAAGGCTTGCTCCAGATCGACACACATCTGCGGGACCCAGAAGACCCCAGAGTTTGCCCATAGTCTGCTCCTGGGGAAAGGGCAGCAAAAACTGCTAGAGTGAAAGGGAGACTCCTGGAAGACCGTTGAGCCCCCATAACTTTTATAGAGAGCAGAGGCCATTTGTGTATTTTCTTAGAACCAGTCTGGCTTTGTGGCTAAAGTACAGGCTTATGACACCCCCAGCCATGGAGAGCAGGAATAGGGGTTGGAGTGTAGCAATTATAAATTAAAAAAGGGGGGTGGTGGTGGTGACCATAGGCAATGCTTGAGCCTCATTTGTACTTCAGGCAATGCCCATGAAGGTCTACGTTCTCTCCAGCCATCTGTGTTAGGAGATGAGGAAACAATCACAGCCCACAAACCGGGACAGACCTTCTATCAAGGGTGTTCTTTTGAGAGATGGTCTGGAGAAACACATCGAGTCAACCTAGACAAGGTTAGAAGACGGGACTGTAAAGAGTCACCAGCTCATGAAGTGTCCAGGATGTCCTAATTCTTATTTGTTCAAAAAAATATTGTTGTAGATCACTTTTTTTCAAACCCTGGGGTTATTTCTTCGCCTTGATTCCCCTTGGTAGCTGATCGTTCACTTTCATTAAGAGGATTTGACCATGTATTTCCTGCTCCTTTGATTATGAACTGCCCTTGTGACCTGCATGAGCCAGTAGCTATGCCCAGCCAACTGCGGACCCCTTTCTTCATGTACCTCACCCACACACGTGCAAGCAGATGCTGTGAGTGAGAGAGGCTATATGAAGGCCAGTTGGGCCAGCCTCTGCTGTTCAGTCTCCCACCACAGCCACCAACCAGGCAACTCACAAGCAAAAGTCCAGTTCAGCCACAGTTCCCTAACCCAGGAGAGCAGCACAGAGCTGGAAGAAATCAGATTGACACTCCCAGGGAGATCACTTCAATCATGAGCAATTCACCCTCTTTATATCATTCCTGTCAAAGGAATGACCCTAATCATAGGCAGCTTCTGATGGGAAGGCTAAGCAGAAACCTAAATTCTACAGACAATATAACAACCTAGTTATTATGCAGGCAAAAGTACCAAACACCACTCAGGGCAACAGTAGAGCTGGGGGGGAGCTTCTTGGTAGAATGGGCTTCACTGGGAAACTCCAAAATTGAACCTGAAATTTTTGTTCCAAGAGCACATATGATGTGCTGAGATGTGGGTCCTGCTGTCTGCTCTTTGGGGGTTCACTGTTCTCCTGATAAATGGCATCTCCAGATCAGGATGCCCTGCCTGTTGCTAGGAGATTTCTGATGACTGGGATTGGCACTTCTGAGCTGGGACCATCTTTGCTGCCTGAAGCATATGCTGTAAAGAAGAGATGCTGTGGCTTTGAAAGGAATCCAGAGAAGCAGGAAGAGACACTGTAAATGTGAGACTAGTAGAGGCTCAATGCACATTTGACTGGGGGCAGCAAAATCAAACAAAAACCATAGACAGGCAAAAATGCCCTTTGTGGTACTGATGACAACCCTAAATTAAGTGTGCTTGTGATTTTTGACAATTGAAAGATGGATTAGTCTGTTTTCATCACTCTAAATACATTCCAAGGTGAGGTACTTTATAAGGAAAATTTATTTAGCTCACAGTCTTGGAGGTGGGAATACAAATAGCACAGTGCTGTCTCTCCTGAGTAGCCATAGAGGTGTCATGTCATAGTGATGCCCTCATCGTGATCCTAGCAGAAGGGACCGATGGAATGCTAACACAGGAAGCTCAAGAACAACGTGAGGGTCAGGCCACTCATCCAACAATTCTCTTTAAAAAAGCAACTCATGTTTTCACACAAACTACATGACTTCTTTGTCTCCCCTTCCACCCCCACAACCCAACCAGTTCTCACCATGCCTCCCTTCTGAAAGTACTTAGCACTGCTTAGCACTATGGCAGCATTGCCTCATTGGGGACTAAGTCCTTCATAGCCAAGCCATAGCCACGGATAAGAAAGTAGACTTGCTAGGTCGAGCAGTGTACCCACAATCCAGAGAAAACAGCACTGGGACCTGCTCCTCTTATGCCTATGGATAGCCTCTTTCTCCTGTGCCAGAGGACCAGTGCAGACCTTCTGATGGGACAGTCTTAAGTCAGACTGCCACAGACAGGACATAATAGAGTCAGTGTTCTGAATTCTAAGAGACAGCCACAGAAAGAGAGAGGGTGGGATAGTCTTCTAGTTGCACAGGGAAGGACAAGCTTGATTTGGCCACGTTCCATTGTACGACAAAGCACTCACAATTTGTCATGAAAGTCAGAAAGAGCTGAGCAACCACACCCCACAGTGGGCTGCTACCCACCTCTCCAGTATTTGATGTCCTCTGTTGCCATGAGTTTGGTCGTGTAGCTCTCTCAGTTCCGTTATTTGCTAAGAGCATCATTCTCGGATAATTCTCTTAACCTTTGAGCTACAAAGGAAGCAGAATATAATCAAAGAATAATTAGAAATGACCATTTTTTTCACTTTCATAAGTTGATCTTATGATTTTTTTTTAATGGATTCACTACTGTGTAGTGATAAGAGCTGGAGCACACAGCAGCTGTTCTATGCAATGGCGAGCATTCTTTCTCTGAATGTCCCCCACTGTCAGGATGTCCTGTGTACCACTGCTCAGAGACAATGCCAGCTGCATCACTACCAAAGGGATCTGGCTCCCCGGAATCTTTACCTTGTGGTGTCTGCAATGTCCAGGAGCTGGTTCCTGAGAGTCAACCCTTCCAACACAGTGACTGAAAGGGGGCCTCCGTGTTCTACCTGCTGGTACAGGACTTTGAACTTGTCCTCTGAAAAGGAAATTGGATGCTTCATTAATCACTCTGTTATATAGCACAACTATTCTACTCTCAGGCTTTGGAAGCCAAGGGAAGGTTTCTGTGCTCACCTATATTATATTCACTTGTGCTTGTCTAACACCTCTTTCCTCTAAAACTGAACAGAAGCCTTCACTCCCAGCTATCTTAGCCATATTCTGTGTATCAATGCACTACATCCTCAGGCAGTCCTGGAAGGTTTACCTCCCCCAAATGGACCACTGTGTTGAGATCTCTGCAACCTGCTCATGTGGGCCCACATGTGTCACTTTCATTAGCCAAGGTTCCTCTCCATTCTGTTCCAACATTTATGCATGTTCTTTTTCTTTGGCCCCCAGGAACATACAGGACATACTTCTTTCAAGGGGGACTGACAGTCCTTGTCAGCTCTGATGATTAGACTGATCATCATCCTTGGGTGGAGCCATGTAGGAACCACAAATACAAATCCTCTCACCATCTGACAGTTCAGAACACTTGGACTCCGTAGGCACTGGATCACTGTTGATGTCCAGACACTTCTAGCATAATGAGGACAGACAGAAAACGAATGATGGCTTGTATGGAAAGACAAGTAAAGCTTAGTGATGGAAGAACTCAACAACAGTCAAATACATTCTTAGTTTCCCTTGATTGTTGACTATAGACCAAAAGCCAAGTCTTCCCAATTTAGTAAGTTGGGAAGTCCCCAGTGTGATGGGATTTGAGGTAAGCCCATAGGGAGATGACTCAGTCTGTTCAGGTTGCTATAACAAAGCACCATGGGCTGGGGTTGTACAAACAACAAATTTATGTCTCAGGATTCTGCAGATATAGATACCAGAGGGCTGCTTCCTGGCTCACAGGTGGTTCCTTCTCTCAGTAGGAAGGAGAGTTCCCTAGAGGTCCTTCAAGACCCAATGACGATATTAGGAAACACGGCTATGTAGAGATCATTGGGTCTTGTAGTAAAAGGTGAGGAGCATGGTGAGATTTTTATTCATGTCCTGGGGCTTTTTAGATGGGGTTACTTGTCAGTAATGAAACTGAGTGTTTAACTGAGCCTATTTCTAAGTGAAACATTGCCAATTAGGTCTCAATTCTGATTATCATGAAAGAAGACAGATATGACTCAGACAGACATGTTGATCAGGGAAGAAGCAGAACTAAAATACGTAGAAAAAAAGATCTATAAACTTCTCAAGCCACTCATACCAAAAGGAGTGGAGAAGTCAGCCTAAGAGAGAATCAACACTAAGAAAATAGCCATGGGTGGCCAAGGCTCCATTTCACTGGGAATTGGTAAGGATACCCTCATCTCCACAGCAGCAGCCAGGATTCTCCAAGCCAAAGGAAGAACAGCTGTGAAGGCAATCTTAGGTTTAGGCAATCTACAGGTGATAGGGGCAGATAACAGAACTAGGTGGGCACCTCTGGAGCAGTCACAGGCTCTTGTGCCTTAGGACAGGGAATATGACAGAAACACATCAAGCAAAGCAAGGGAGCTTACTAAGAAAGAATTGACTTCTGAGGGAGGAGGTGTGTTCGAGCACAGAAGAGGACACATGCTTAAAGGCAATGTCAAAGCTCACTTGGGGCTTTGAGGTCATGTTCTGTGGGCTTTGGGGGCAATTAGCAGGGCCATTCGCTTGCTGGCTTATTTGCACAGTGTGGGCATAGTTTATGGGCAACTCAGTGCATCATGTCTCATTAGCACCAGAAGCCTCCACCCAGGGCTATGTATGGGACAGAGGTCACCCTCACCTGCACGGGTGGCTGTACACAGTTATGGTTAGTCCTGGTCTTGGGCTTTTCAGCCTTCGTTTTGCCAACAGATTTTTCTCATTTGGTGATTTGGCAGCCTAGAGGATTTCTAGGCCTCACTCTCTGTCCTACTCCCTCACCTCACCAACATGTTGCCCCTCCATCTCAGCCCCAGAGCGTGAGTGCTGGCACAGGGAGACACGAGGGCTCATTAGTTGTTCTTTTGATTGCTCTGAATGAAATTCCTGAGAAAATAACTTAATGGGGTAAATTATTTATTTTGACTCATGCTTGAACTGGTGTCATCCTGTAAAGGCCAAGGAAACATAGAGCCCTCAGGGACACTCTTCCTATGTGCTTGCTCCAGCTGCCCACCCCTTCCCTTAAGCACCTTCCAAAACATCTGTTCATCAAGTAAGATTTGTCTGACTTATTACATTATTACCTGATCCACTCCAGAGATGCCCTTATAAACACACACAGGTGTGTTTCACTAATTCTGGCAACTCCTAGCCCAGCAATGTCCATAGTCAAGATTAAACATCACATGCAGCTTCAAGGGAGAAGCTGTGGCTTGTGCAGGACCTGAGAGCTACCTCTCAGAGCCTGGTATACAACATGGGCCTTGGGATCCACTTTCCTAGCATGCATAGGAAGCAAAATGTCATCATGGTGTCTACATGATTCCATCTCTACTGCTTTGCAGAACATAAGGGTCCTAAAGACATGATGTATCCAACCAGATTTCCATGGGTGAGCAAGGCCAATCCTTCCTGTACCCTAGATAGTTGTCTTCCCAAGAGTCCATCCAACCCCAGAAAGCTAAGTTCTTCTGTCCTCAGGCTCCTTAACACACTGGGTCTCTGACCCTGATTGTGTTACCATATAGCATTGTCATACAGCTCAGGTGGTAACACATGTAAGTCACTCTTTGCTGACAGTGCAGAGCTGATGGTTCCTTGACTTACACTGCTAATCTCAGCACTGCCGTTCGCACTGTTAATCTTCCCACATGGTGCCAGAAACTCTCCTGCTTCTTTTTGCCACTGACAGGCTTAGCCTTGCAGATTGCTGGCACTAGAAAGTTAGACTAAATGCCAGGAACCACTTTGCCCAAATTAATTGGACTTTTAACTATTTGCACTTAGGGAATAAATAAAATGTCTATATAATTTGCCAAGTATAGAACAAAATGTAATTAAATTGGAATTAAAGTTCATAAACCTTATTTTAGAAGGTTGTTAGCAAATGGAATTATGAACTAAAACCTAGGCTTTGCAGAAAAAGAAGAAACTACTTCAAATGATAGCAATATCCTTAAAGAAGAACTAGGTGTTGACTAGTCAAGATACTGGGTTTGGGGCCAGGCAGTATTGAACTAAGCAGATTTTCCACTCTCTAAGGGATTATCCAACACTGAGCCCTTCGTTTTATGATTTACACGGCAGCTATGGTCATGGAAGATTGTGGCTAACATCTCTACTTTCCTCGGTTGGCAGGTTCAGTGGTAGACTGTGTGCTTGCTTGTGTGAGGGCTGGGTTCATCCTGTTCTCACCACAGACACACAGGTAGGGAGTAGAGAGATAGCAGATGACAGGCCAGAGATAAACAGAGATAAACAGGTAGATTATAAATCATAGATAGAAGATAAATACAGAGGTATATTCAGTATCAATAGATTACATTAAATGCTAAATTCGTTACTTTAGGAAAACAACATTTATTAACCACAATTCCTGCTTTCTTCTAGAAAAGAATACAGGCTACTGTTAGAACGAATCTTTTGGTGGCCCCACTTCTCTTCCTCCAGACTCATCCATCATGTTCTGGCTACTGGTGCCCCCAGGTTAGCCCTTTCTTTTCTAGATACCATCCCATCTCCGAAGGCTGTCCCTTGCATTCCCTTTATTCCACTCACACACAACCCATGTCTCTCACATCCCACAGTTAAAATAGCACAGTTGAGTTTTGACATCTCTGAATGAGATTGAAAAGTTGAGTCAATTAAGTGACCCTGACTCTTGTGCAGCCTTCTTTGCTTGGCTTCCCAAGTGAACTCATTTATTTAAGTTAGATGTTTGCTAAGTCTGCGGAATGTTCTAACATGGCAAGCTGTGGTCTGGTAAGGGAGCTCTGGTCTTTGACAGGGGAATGGTGTAATCTGAGGAACACTGGACACCTGCCCTCCAGATAACACTTGATCGTGCATGATGGTGATTGTACGTGTTGGATGTACCACTGTGACAATCAGAAAGAAGACAGTTCTCCTCAGATGAACTGGACCCAGCAGTGTTCTGTGTCCCCAGCAGTTCATGGAAACATAGAGTGCTGGCCGTTGAGACTGGAGTCCATAGTGTCTGTACCAGGTAGCATGTCCGCCAGAAATGAGCAGTGTTCCCCTTACCCCATCTTTTCACCATAAACTGTTTTGTTTTTTTTAAATCTTGGCCATTCTAACTGGGGTATGCTGAAATCTCCGTGTGATTTAATTTTCATTCCCCTGATGGCCAAGCTTGTTGAATGAACACTTCTGGGTTCTGTTTGTTTGTTATTAACGGTCGGTCTGGTTTGGTTTCTGGGTTTTTTTGAAGACAGGGTTTCTCTGTATAGCCTTGGCTGTCCTGGACTCGCTTTGTAGACCAGGCTGGCCTTGAACTCACAGAGAACTTCCTGTCTCTGCCTACATGAGTGCTGGGATTAAAGTTGTGTGCCACAGTGCTTGACTTGTTGAACACTTTTTATTTAAATTAGTAAAGAATTGATCTATTCACTTTACATCTGGATCATAGCCCCCTTCCTCCCCTTCTTCTTGTCCCACCCTCCCTACCTTTTCTGCCATCTCCCCTCCCCTATTCCTCAGAAAGTCGGAGCCCCCACCCTCCCACCTACCCCAGCTCATCAAGTTGCATCAGGACTGAGTCTATGTTCTTCTCCTGTGGCCTGGCAAGGCAGCCCTGCCAGAGGGGAATGATCAAAAGCAGGCAACAGAGTCCATGTCAGAGACAGCCCCTTGTCCCCTTACTAGGGAACCCACATGAGGCCTTAGCTGCCTGTGAGCTGCTTCTGTGTAGGGGCCTAGGACCATGCTGTCTTTTCTCCATTGTGCACTTTTTGCTTTTCTCTAAAAAAAAAAAAAATCTGATATCCATAGGTGTGTGGCCCATGTGTGGGTTTTCAATTTGATTCCATTAATTGACAACTCTTTTTAAAATGCCAGCTCCATGCTGTTTTTATTACTCTAACTCCATAGTACAACTTGAAATCTGACATGGTAATACTCCCAGCAGCTCAGACATTATTCAGGATTGTTTGAGTTCTCCTGGGTTTTTATGTTTCATATGAAATTTAAGATTTTACTTGAATTTCTGTGAAAAAGTGTGTCAAAATTTTGATGAGAATTGTGTAGGTTGCTCTTGGCAGAATGACCATTTTCACAATATTAATCTTACTGATGCATAAGTATGGGATATTTTTTACTCTGCTTGTATCTTCTGTTTTTCTTCAGTGTTTTGAAGTTTTTATTATATGAGTCTTTCACTTGCTTGATTGGAGTTATTCAATGATGTTTTTGAGGCTACTGTGAAAGGTAGTTTCTAAGTATGTTTGTCTTTTGTACATAGATAGGCAGGCTACCAATTTTTGTGTTAACTATGTACCTGGCTACTTTGCTTAAAGTGTTTACAAACAGTCTTTGGGGTCTTTGTGTATTAAAATCATAAAATCTGACATGAAGTTAGGTTGGTAGGGAGGTAAGTAGAATCTAAGATGACTTGGCAGAAGGAAAAGAATATAATCAAAATATAATATATAAAAAAATCAAATAATTTAAATTGTGTGTATGTGTGTATGATCATGCATGTGTGTGTGTATGTATGTGTGTGTGTGTAAGAGTCCAGATTAGAAACTGAGTAGGGTACATACCAACACTGAAATAAATACAGAATGGTTGGATTATTATGTACTTTATGGTGTATTCATTTTTGGTGGGAGGATAAATGTCAATATTATAGAAATACCAGATACCATAGCTTATCTGTTTAACAAAGCTGCTGTCAGCCATGTTTTTGAACAGTTTAGACCAACCATGAATCTTCTGAACCAGGCAGAGTGGTGCATGCCTGTAATCCCAGCACTCAGGAAGGCAGAGACAGGTGGATCTCTGTGAGTTCCGGGCTAGCCTAGTCTACAAAGTGAGTTCAGGACAGCTAGGGCTACACAGAGAAACCCTGTCTCAAAAAACAAACAAAAAGATAAAGAATCTTCTGAGTCTCCATCAAAGATGTAGAGGTGATACTGTGAGGGCCACAACATTTGCCCCTTGAAAAATTCGTATGTTGAAGCCCTAATAGCCAGCACTTCCGAAGGTGTCATTTTTTGGAACCAGGATCCATATGAATCCAGTTAGTCAAGATGGTTCCTAACCCCATATGCTGTTGTCTTGAAATAGGGAAACTTGGACACATACAAAGGAGCACAGAAGGAATATGGTGTGCAGAAGTAAGAAGCAGTATCCATGAGCCCAGGACAGAGGCTGTACCAGGTTCCCATTCAGGGTCAGAAGGAGTTAACCCTTCCATAGCTTCATCTTGGACTCCCAGCCTGCGCACCTGCAGTACAGTACACTTCCGTCTAAGGCACCTTGCTGTGGGCGTTCTAACCAGGAGAGAAACTACGCAGCTCGCCCACGCAGTGCCCTTCAGGAGCCTGCAGTCAGGTCCCCTTACTAGCAGCAGCAGCTCTGAAGGCTGCAGCTCCCACGGACTCACCATGTACCCCAGCACCTTCTGTGCCCAGTCCCACATTCATGTGCTGGTAGCTCATGGTGCCCAGAGGACCAGAGAGAGCAGCCAGTTCTCTCCACAGCCTCCTTCCCAGAGCACTCTAGGCATTCTGCAGCACTAACTAGGTAATTACAGACATCGGTCTCTGTCAGGAGTTTGTTTCATTAGCTTCACATAGACATGACTGCCCTGGAGCTAAACTGCAGAATAATAGTTGAAGCTACAGGGAGAGTGTCAGGCTGCCCAGACACCCTCCCATATCTGAACCCTGAAGGATTTGGCTGGTGACAGTATGGTAAGGACAGCCATGAATCAGCAGCTTAAGGAGCAGGAAAATGAAGGGCCAATATTTCTGGAAGCTAATAGGGAGGGAGGTGCCTAGCTATGAAAGATGGATTGATTCCCAGGAGGTGCAGTTCTGCTGGGCAGGCTTGCCCACTCTAGCTCTAACCTCAACCAGGATGCAGACGGGACTCCACCAGACCACTATCTGTGGCTTTCTGAGAGGGATCTGCCTTGAAGGCCCAGGACCCACAATAAGCTTCTCCCTAGTCCTGGCCTCACTAGTTAGCAGCAGAGATGATTTGGGGTTCATGCTGACTCTTCCCTGGACAGACCCATAATCTGCCTGAGTCATCATTCTCCTTACTCACTCACAAAAAGGGAGCTCCTGGGGAAGGGCAGGAGTAGACAGATGGGTCTGAGAGAGTCAGCATGGGCATTTGGCCCGGGGCCGGCCACTGCACATTCTTCCTTCAGCACAGAATCTCTTGAGACAGTCTGTCCAGTCCCTTAGTTTTAGAACCAATAGAGGAGGGGCTGGGTGGAAGAGTGAGCAGCAAGTGTTAGCCATCTTGGATCTGCAGTTTTTATCAGAACTGTTGCTGACTTTAATAAACATGAATCAAATTAGGTAACCAGAAAATCAAAATAAAGTATATTTATCAAGAAAAAAATACTACAGCCTCCGTCTAGGGCAGAAGCCAGGACCCAGACATGTAGAGACATGAGAACTCTGCTGTAATGCATTGTGGTCATCCAAGGACAGAGGAGTGGTTTTCTGCAGAAGGGGCTTCCAGGGAGGAAAGGCACAAACACCGTTACTTTCAGTCCCCTGTGGGAGTACCTGAGCTTATTATCAGAGCAGAAGCCTGAGCACTGACACCCACTGCATGTTGGAATAGAGTGGGAGAGCGCAGTTTCATCCCTGGGAATCCCTGACAGAACACATCTGTACTCACAGGTTGCTAAATGATCATGGGTCTCTGTGGACAGTGATTGTCTCCCAGCATCTCACACTGGACCCAGTCCTGCCTCTACCCCTCCTTGTCACACCTATGGCTGGTTGTCATAGGATGCACAGGCTTAAGCATCTGTGTCTTGGTAAGGCAGTGTCTAGGCTGTAAGACAGTTTTATGTAGCTGAGGAAGTGTAACATCCCCGTTCAGCATTCTCCAATAGCGTCTTACTGACTTGAACGCAACAACCCCACTCCAGCAGAACTGTGTCCTAGCTGGCCTGACACACACTTGCACAGCAGGAACTACCAGTGCTGCATGCTTTGCTTCCTTGGTCCTTTTGGTCTGACTGCAGCATGTCACCCAGCATCCAATGCTACTCATCCTGCTGTCTACCTCAAGGAACTGGCAGGAACTAGGGCAGGGAGAAACTAGCTTTCTCAGGGTTCGGGGAAGCTAGGTGGGTGGGAGAGAGCACACCGGAGAAACTTCAAGGCTGACCGTTCTAGGCCAACATCTTGTTGCCAGTGGAAGTATGGCTGTGTGCAGCAGAAGGCTTTGCTGGTCCAGGCTGCTTTGTTAGCCTTGTGTGAGGGGCAACAGACACCCATAGGTTTTTTCTTGCACTTAGGACTGAACCAGCCTCAGCACTCTGATGCCTACAAACTGTTCCTACTAGCACAGAGGAAAAATGATCCATGGCAAAGAACAAGTCAGCTTTGACACCAAAGAGACACATGATGAATTGAAATGATGAATTCCCAACACCAGCACACGGTCGAATAGGAGGACTCATTTATCAAAATTTCCAGCACCATATACAACAGGAAGAGTTTTAAAGGTTTGAGTTGGTCGATAGGGAAATTGACACCTTTACTAAAGGTTTATATAAAATCCGATGTGAAGCTTTAATTTAGCAGCCTGTGCTTTCCAAGTAAGTGAGACGGCACAGTCTACCTGAGAGACATTCCTTTGCATTTGCTATGCCACAGCCACCACTTACCACAGTTCCTGATACATGCTGAGTTGTCAGCTTGGTGAGGCCTGGCTCTGTGAAAATGTGAATTTCTTGTGATTTTAGACATTATACCTGTCTGCACAGTGCATCATCCCTAGCACACAGAATCAAGAAGAAATTCTGAATGCCATCAGAACCCCAGGTGTCCTTGACTGGGGCAAGTGACCTCACACGCCCTTCCAGCTGTGTCTCCTCAGACCACCTTCCCAGCAAGCCCTAGCAACCATGAACTAGAGGTAGCTGGTGCACTGTGATGGAATTTTCCTCACGTGGGCTTCCATGAGAACCATCTCAGCTGCTGGCTCCACTAGTGCAACAACAGAGGCCACCATCACCACCGTCTTTATTAACATCTCCTCCCTGGGGTAGCAGTTTTGGTCATATCATTTCTAGCTTAATTCTGAGAAGACATAAATGTGTCTCTGCATGCCTAAGGCGACTTCTCAGGAGAGAAATGAGAATGTCTCATTGTGTAGGAGGGAGGCCTGGTGAGGTTGTGCATAGAGTCACAGTTGGCGGAAGATCATGGGTCCTGGTTTAGGTCTTTGGCAGTGTTCCCTCTAGAACAAGCTAAGGTTCTTGCTTCTGAAAGGTCTGCAACGGTCCACTGCACAGCCTTCCCTTTATGTGAGGCCATGCCCACTCCTGGACCGGATGCAGTAAATGGAGCTGGGAATTGCCTCTTCAAGCCCACCTATGCAGAATAAAGTTTGCTATTTCTATTTTGCAACTCACTTCCTCCTACATTCACATAGCTTTGGAAAATATCTAGCTCCATAATATATATATATATATATATATATATATATATATGTATATATATATATACCTGCTGTATCGTTGGCTGCCTTGGCTCCCACTAGGTCCAGGAAGCTCTATGAGAAATGATAGGTGTGTTTGCAGGAAGCTCTTGACCTGCCCTGACTTTCCCCATTCCTATCCTTACACTCTTAGCTAGGGCCACTTCCCACCTTGACTGAGCCCTGATGCATCCCAATCTCTGCATCCATACTGAGTATCTCCTGGTCCCCTGGAGTCAGAAGGCACCATGGCCAAGGTTCTTCCATCATGGGGAGGGAGCATCCTCAGTCCACCCTGTGCAGTGGGTGTCACAGTTTCCCTCTCTGAGCATTCAATCAGGCCTGCTTATCAGGGCCAAGGGGTCATTTAACTAAAGCTACTGAAAAAAAAAATACAACAGTTCAGGGTTTTGAACAACATAGATGTATTATATCATAACCGGAAGGCCGTAAGTTTGATTCTGGGGCACGAGCAAGGCAGTTTCCTCTTGAGAGTTGTGAGAGAAATTCAGGCAGGCTCTTCTGCTGTTGTTATAGCTTGCATGTGAAATACATCCCATTGGCTTACATGCTACACATTTGGTCCCTGGCTAGTGGAACTGCTTTGGAAGATTCTAAAAATTTTAGAGTGGAGCCTAAGAAGAGCATTAGAGGGGCTACAGGAGGTAAGGCACTGTAGTATGTCTTTGGAAATGATATCTGGCCCCTGGTTCCATGGTTTCTCTACTCCTGTCATGAGGAAAGCAGTTCTGCTCCTCCCTGCCCTCCAGTGATGGCTACTTGACATAACTTTGAGTCGTTTTTGAAAAGGAACTTAAACCAAGAAAATGCCCCCCAAAGATTAGCCAGTGGGAAAGCATGTGGTGTACTGCTGATCGATGATTAAGGTGGGAGAGCCCAGCTCACTGTCAGCGGTGCCATTCCGGGGCTGGTAGTCCTGGGTTCTACAGGATAGCAGGCTGAGCAAGCCATGGCAAGCAAACAGTAAGCATCACCACTCCATGCCCTGTCCATCAGCTCCTGCCTCCAGGTTCTTGTTTGGAGTTTCTCCCCTGAATTCTCTTCATGTGAGAGTGTGATATGGAGCTATGAGCTGAAATGAGCCCTTCCCTCCCCCCACGTGCTTTTGGTCATGATCTTTTCTAATCCTAACAAGACACCTCCCACTATTCCACTCTGCCTCACCAAAGCTACAAGAATGTGGACATGATATACTGAAACTGAGGCAAAACCAAAAACCATCCTTCCGTTTTTATTGGTGTCGTTGGTATTTTGGTGACAGAGACAGAAAACTTATTTAGTACAGAAAATTAGCACCAAAATGTGTGACTACCTGAAAATACCAAAATATGTGACTACCTGAAAATATCAGAATGTATGACTAACTGAGAATAACAAATTATGTGACTACCTGAAAATACCAAAACATGTGACTACCTGAAAATCTGGTTTTCAAAGTTCTTTGCTTCTGGTTTTCAAGAAGAACCTGGAAAAGTTTGGAGAAGCAAGCTAGAAAAGGCTTACACTGTTATGCATGCAGATTAGAGGTGATTCTGGCACAGTCAGAAGCCTAAAAGGCCAACAGGAATGTGGAGAGTCAAGGCTAGGCCCTTGAGGTTTCAGATAGGAATGAAATCTCCATCAGGAAATAGGCCAAGTCCACACATATTTCATCCTGACAGATTTGTCTGCCTTTTATCTGTGCCCAAAGACTGTGGAGGTGGACACGGTTGAAAGGGAGAGACCAATTAATCAGGTGCAGAAAATTTGCAACAGTCCAGCTTGCAGGTTGGGCGGAGAGTGGGGGGAGCATTGCTGACTGCTATTAGTCAGATTTCAAGTAAGTGCTAGGACTGAAATTGGCACTTGGTCCCAAAAGTTAGCATAAAATTGAACTGAGGAAGGCCTGGTAGCTGAAGAAATTTTAAAGACAAGTGCATATGCATTTGCCATCAGGAAATCGGGGAGAGGCTGAGATCAGCTCAGAAACTGGCCGAACTCCACCTGTCATAGCCTAAATAATATAAAAGACTAAACTCTTCCCCTGCAAAGAGAGAACCTTGGCGCCTCCAGCTCCCACAGCGCCACCTATGAAGCTGCCTTTCTGGGATTTGTTTCACAGTGTCTTGGCACCCAAATGCTCAGAGGCCAGTGCAGGCATTGTGTGAGATGGTGTCAGACCTTGCCATAGTCTGGATAATGCTGGTTTTATAGGAATGCAAAACACAATGACTATAGCATCAAAGAAAGGGACTATATGAGATCCACCCAGATTCCAATACAGTGCCTAAAAAGCCAATAACTACGTGGCAGGCTCAAAGTCTACAGGCATCTACAGAGAGGATGGTACAGGAGTGAAACATAAGCTGCTGTGGAGACCACAGAATATTGAAAGTGCCAAGAATATGGAGTGCCTGTTAAGGAAATCTGTGGGCAATGAGTAGTGTTGGTATAATGTTCTTTTAAAATGTATACACCTTACCCTTGTCCATTCAAATGCTGATTTCTCCCGCCCTCCCCCCCCCCCCAACTCTCTGATTTCAATCCGGATATTGCATTGTGGTACTCATTCTAAGCATCTTGTCTCAACTCTTGTGTAAACAGGACAAAATAAAGCAACTATACACAATGTTGAGCAGGGAAGAGCCAGAGGACAGGAAAGAGGGGAGGAGCCAGAGGGCAGGAAGTGAGTGGGAAGAGAAGGGGGGAGAGGAGAGCTAGGAGAGCAGAGTTGGAGGAGAGATCTTGGAACTACGAGGAGGAGAGATGGACTGGACCTAAGATATCACTAAAAGCAAGTATAATGTGGGGAATCTAAATGTTAGGAAACTATTAAGGCTTGGAGGTTTAGGATGGAGTAACTATTGCCCAGCATTGTGTTCTAGGTTAACTAAATAAACCCAGTCTCTGTGTGGTGATTTGGGTATACAGCTGTTTAAGACTAACAGCAGCATTACCAGAAAAGAATTATTAGCAAATATTAATCACCACCTACAACAGAGTAGAGATGGCTTGAGAGAGAAGCTATGTGGGCTGCAAATAGCAGATACAGAGGTGAGGTAGCTGACACTTGGTAGAAGCTCCTCGCATACCAGGATCCTCACATGTCAGGATCCATGGACAGGCATCTATAGGAGTTGTGTGTCCTTCTGGTTTTCAGTCATGTCTGGTTCTGTTCCTCCTTTCTATGCCCTCATGACATCCTTTCAGGATAGTGTCTTAGTCAGGGCTACTATTGTTGTGATGAAACAACCATGACCAAAAGCAAGTTGGGGAGGAAAGAGTGTGTTTGGCTTTACACTTCCACATTTTAGTCTTTCATCAAAGGAAGTCAGGACAGAAACTCAAACAGAGTAGGAACATGGAGGCAGGAGCTGAGGCAGAGGCTGTGGAGAGGTGTTGCTTATGGGCTTGCTCCTCATAGCTTTGATCAGCCTGCTTCCTTATAGACCCAGGACCATCAGCCCAGGAATGGCACCACTCATAATGGGCTGGGCCATCTCCCATCAATTGCTAATTAAGAAAATTCCCTACAGGCTTGCCCACCGCCTGATCTAATGCAGTCATTTTCTCAGTTGAGGCTCTCTTCTCTCAGATGACTTTTACCTATGTCAAGCTGACATAAAACTAGCTGGCACAAATAGGGTGATGTGTACACTGTGTCATATTATGTTGGGATTACAAAATCACTATGATTAAACATGAATTCACACACACACACACACACAGTATCATGAATTGGTTGCCTGATAATGTACTTTAAGACAGTGGTAGAATCTTGAGGGCTCAGAAATAGTCAGTGAACTTATATGATATGTCATGATTAGTAAGTGATGAAAGATAAAAGATGGTTTGAAGGTGTAGGTCCCCAGGCGTGGGTTTTTAGGGGCTATCTTTTGCCATACTTCCTTTCTGTTTCTTCTGTTCCCTGCCCTCCATATGGTGTATAGCTTCTTTCTCTACACACCCCCTGTCATGCTGTTTTTGTCTCACTCAGAAGCAATAGACCAATGATTACATACATAAATCTCTGAAAGTGTGAACTAAAGGGAATCCTTTTTCCCTTAAGTTGTCTCTGTCAAGATTTTTGGTCACAACAATGATAAAACTGGTACATTAACTATCTTTATTTTTTTAATTTTACTGAAGGGGTTCACAGTTAAAAGCGTGTCTTGTGTCTCGAAGAGGCTTTTGAATGGTGTTGGAACTATTGGTTTGGGAGTACTCAGAGATAAATGCATTTTTCATTACGAGATGGCCATGCGCTCTTAGAGCCAGGGGAACAATATTATAGTTTGAGTATAAGATATTCTCACAGGTTCATGTGTCAAATGTCTGGTCCCCCAGCCATTGCCTCCTTTTGGACGTTGTTGTAGGAGGTAGAGTATAACTAGAAGCAGGAGGTCACTGAGGCACGCCTTTAAAGGTACAGCCATACAGCACATGGTGAAATCCTCTCTCTGTGTGTCTGTCTCTCTTTCTGTGTATGTCTCTGTCTCTCTCTCCAACTCCCATGAGTTGAGAATCCCTGGCTCCCTCACCAAGAGCTCAGGAACAATGATACTGGTGATGATCAACAGATTCCTCACTTTTTGTTGTTGTCTGTAGTATTTTGATCATATCTATGGAACACTATCAGATGTGACTTCAAAAGGTGGCTGTTAGATTTTATATCCTCTGGCTTTTAGACAGACATATCCCCCAACTTTGCCTTTCATCTTCATATGAGGTTTCCACATGTTTGTGTCTATCTCTGTGTCTAGGTCTCCATTCCTAATACTAAGAACATCTGTAATATTGGATGTCTGACTCCAGAAACTTCATTTTAATGGCATCACATTTGGGAACAACCTATCCCCAAGAGAAGTCCGGCCCTAAGGTTTGTGCATCAAGCATCACACAATACAACCCATGAAGCTGGCATGAGGTGAGTTAAGTGAAGATCTTGTTGCCTTCTAATACTTCTCTATGCTCTTGCCACCTCGTCTAAAACTCTGGATATATCAGTTTGTACAATACTGGGTCATTGTGACACTCGAATAAGGTGATGCCTACAAGTGCTTAAAATGGCATTTAGCACACAGACATTCTCAGCAGCTCTTAACCATGATTACATCTATTAAAATCTCAATCAGGAAAACATGGGTTTGAGGTGTTTACATCACTTTGGGTTTTTATAAGCAGCTCAAGTTCAAATTAGTGGACACAGCCTACAAGAGTGAAATTAAAGCTGGTCAATCAGGAGCCGACAACTAACCAATGGAATTAAAGCTGGACAATAGGAATTGACAACTAACCAATGGAATTAAATCTGGAAAATCAGGAACTGACAACTAACCAATGGAATTAAAGCTGGCCAATCAGGAATTGATAGCTAACCTCTGACTAGGGCTCCCCCATTTTCTTCATCCTGCTTCTCATAACACGTTGCATAATTGGGCCTCACATCCCCTCTGTGCAGCCCTGAACTTCTCGTGGTCTTGTGCTCCACTCCTCAATTGCTTTGTAAACTCGAAAGTAAAAACTTTCATGTACCATGAACCTAAGTTTATTTTTTAATGTTGTTCTTTAGGCCTCAAACAATTTATGATTTATTATTATATATGTAATGTTGTGTCTGCATGTACACCTGCATGCCTGAAGAGAGCACCAGAACTTATTATAGATGGTCGTGAGCCACCATGTGGTTGCTGGGAATTGAACTCAGGACCTCTGGAAGAGCAGTCAGTGCTCTTAACCTCTGAGCCATCTCTCCAGCCCGATTGTTGTATTTCTTAATATACAATAGTGTATAGCACATCTCCAAATCCTTTAAGATAAAGAATACATGTGCCATAAATTGTATGTGACACAATGGAAGAACTAGGGGTGGAAACTTCTGGAAGTTGGCCTTGGGAGGGGAGCTGTCACACTGTCATGTTGTGCTTGCTGTCAGTGTGTATCTGAAGGCCTGTCAGGTGCAGTGAGGGAAATTAGTGTGTCTTCCAAACTCTTCTGATACTCACTCCCCTTTGTTCATTCATCTGGGTTGTTTTTCCTTAATGCAGATCCGTGGATGCAGAACTGCCCAGAAAATGCCAGGAGGACTTGTGGCTTTGTTCTGAACTTTGCGTGCATTCTCTTATGGTTTGGTAAATATTTGGGACACTGTTTCTCTCTTCATCTCTTTCAGTCCAACCAACTCCAGTCCAGTTCAGTTCCATTATAGAGATAGAGTTAGAACTCAGTTTCATTTTTGGGCTTCATGATTATCAGAAGCAAGCTAACAAGAGCTTCTCATTCAAAGTATGTTGAAGGAAGCAGCGTTCTAATCTACCTGGAGGCTGAATCTATATTCTCCACAGGGCTCACTGAGGGGAGCCTTTCTGGGATATGCTTCAGAACGTAAGCCATATTGCATACAAGAGAAATGCAATATAAGCAGTGAGAGGGTAGGCAACTGCCCTTGTTAGACAGGTAGAAAAAAAAATGGACTGGGAAGTGGCAAACAGGCAAGGCAGTAGAGAAATCTCAGGTGTCAGTGAAGCCAACCTCATGGACAGCACATTAAGAGGAGGCCTGTTGGCACTCCTAACCCTTTGTGATTTGGACATGATAAATGTCCCCAAATGTTTCTCTGTTGAAGGCTTGTTCCTCAGTTGTCAGTACTTCTGAGAGATGGTTGGCTCTCCAGGGTACCAACTTCACTGACTCACTAACCTTCTGATGAATATGTAGCTGAACAGGCTGGTAGGAGTGGGACAACTGGAGAAACTGAGTCACTGAGGACATGCCTTTGAAAAGTAGGTCTTGTCCCTACCCTGCTCCAGTTTCCTTACTCTGCTTTCTGATGTGTTGGTGTGAACTTACTCTACCCTGGATACCTTGGTGTGAAGATCATGGCCATGCTGTCTGCCATACAAGTGGCTTGACCATAGACTAACATCTCTGAAACTGTTAGCCAAAAACTGCCTTCCTTTTAAACTGTTTCTCTCCCAGGGGTAAAGACAATCCCAGGAGCAGGCTTTGTTTCTGGAGCCTCATGGACAGAAGCAGGGACAACATGTCCGCCTGCGCATCTACCCTTCAATCTGCTCTCTCTCCACCGCATGAGCTACCCCTCTCTTCCCACGCTCTGCCATGCTGAACTAATACCCCTGAAACTTTGAGCCAAAATAAATCTTTCCTCCCTGAAGTTGTTTTGCTGAGGCATGATGTCATAGCGGCAAAAGTCTAACACAACCACAGACAGATCCTGTCTAATGAGGGCATCACTCTTATCTCATGACCTTGTTAAGCCTAATTTGCATTGTAAAGGCTCCAACTCCAGAGACAGCCCCATTGAGAACCAATACCTTAGCACAGAAATTCCCAGGGATCATAGTTCAGTCCTAACACACTTTAAAAGGATGGGAAGGTCAAAGATGGAGAAGAATTGAGTTTATTTTACATACATGCATGAGAAATTAGCAACTGCCTCGTGATAATAAGTGATTAGATCCAAGTAAAATATTTCTATTCCAGTCTATTTTCTTTGAAATAGTGTTAAAATGAGTTACATGAAAATATTCTTTCTAAGATCTTGTTAAATTCTCTTTCCTGTTTTTAAAGGAGAACATGAGCTTCCCAGTAGGATGTGCCTGCAAGGTGAAAGTTTCAGGGCATAGCAGTGAGAATGAAAACACCGTATTTACTGCATGCCTATCTTTCAATCAGTGTATTGGACTTCCCAAGCATCCTGATTTCCACACTGGCCAGCTGATGGGAGAGATGGGGTGCCCTCAGTTGAGCTGTTAAGAAATCTCAGCCATACACCTAGAGCTGAGACCCTGATCCAAACTCAGCTCTGGCCCGGTGCATAAACTGATCCTTAGAAAATGCAGAGCAAACATAGCAAGCAGTTGGTAGTGCAAAGCTGTTTTCTCCTTGGTGAGCGTTGCTTTGGACAGAGACACTGAGCATCTGCTAGGTAACTGTGTCTTGTCATCACTTGGCTCCCTTCCTCGGTCGCCGCCTACTCTCAGAGCCGGACGCATCATGTGTCTGTTTCCTACTTCAGAATGGAAGGTGGCATTTACTGGTATTGATTGTCTACAGTAGCTACAGTCATCTTTCTCGTCTCTGGATACAGAAAACCTAGCGTACTCTGGGCTTGGAGCCCCTCTCCAAAAAGGGTTCAATGTTTTTGCACTGTTTGTTTTGATGTAAGCCCTCTGCTCATAGCTCAGATCCGAGGAGGAGGTCCTTTGCAGGTCCTCAATGGGATGCGGAGCTCAGGGTACTTCTACTTTACAAAATACAAGGCGGGCATGCCCTGCTTCCCCATCACACTAACTCAGACTTTAATGATGATGCTTTGTTGCTTCTTTTTCAAAATATTTTTATTTTTTATAGTTTATTCACTGTACCTCCTAGTTGTAAACCCCTCCCTCATCTCCTGGGCCCACACACTCTCTCCCTTCCCATAGTTCTCAGAAAGGGGGAGCCCTCCTCCCCTACCGTCTGACCCCAACCTCTCAAGTCTCATTAGGACTATCTGCATCCTCTTCCTCTGTGGCCTGGCAAGGCCACCCAGCCAGGAAGAAGTGATCAAAGAGTGGGCATCAGAGTCTACGTCAGAGATAACCCTTGTTCCCTTTACACATGGAGACTGGGCTGCCCATCAGCTGCATCTGAGCAGGGGTCTAGCTTTGTTGCTTCTTACCCCCGCTACCAAGATTTTAATTAGACCTATGAAATCAAAGCATAACTTTCATATCACAAGTGTCATCCTTAGACTAAAGATAGTTAGTAATAAATTTTTGTTAAAGAAAGATATTTGGATTCCAGCGCTCAGAGAGGCAGAGACAGATGGATCTCTGTAAGTTAGTTCATGGCCAGCCTGGTCTACGAAGTGAGTCCAGGACATCCAAGACTATACAGAGAAACCATGCCTCAAAAAAACCAAAACCAAAACCAAAAGAAAAAAGAAAGGAAGAAAGAAAGAAGGAAAGAAAGAAAGAAAGAAAGAAAGAAAGAAAGAAAAAATCACAAGTTGGTGGTACTGCTAGTGGCAACTTAGGAGGCGTGGCCAGAAGTAGTATGTTATTGGTGGTGTGGCTTTTAGACCTTAAGACCTCATCCTGTTATGAGTTTGCTGTCTCTGCTTGGTCTTTACATTTTTCAATTTCCTTGCATTGCATTGTCTTTTCTCGACCATGATGGACTCTTATTCTTCTGAAATCATAAACCCAAATAAACCCTTCTTTGTAGAATTTTAAAAAAAAGATATTTGGGTTCCTTTAACTGTCAATGCATTTGATACGAAGTGATGGATTAGTCCTGTCTGAGTGGAACCATATTATGCCATTTACGCCACAGTATTTCTTCTACTTATTATAAAACCATTTATTTTCAACAAGAAATGAGCTAAGTAGCCAGACAAGGATATTACTTGTTTATGAAGTTCATGGCATCTCTCCTTTCTTTTCTACAGTTGAGAATTCTCTCTCTCTCTCTCTCTCTCTCTCTCTCTCTCTCACACACACACACACACACACACACACACACACACTTTCTCCTTGCTTCTGCTGTCTGGCTGAGAGGCCCGTGTTGGTATGTTACCTGAGCCAGCCTTTCATGGGTCTCATTGGATAGTCTGCCCAGTGTCTGCCCTCCAGCAAAGAGGATTTCCAAAGTCATGCTGCAAAACTTCATGTGAAAAGTTGGATTGCCCATTAAGTGCTGTGGAGTAGCTGCAAGGGTCACCTTCAATCATATCACCTGCCGTGCTGGCTTCTCTTCTCTCCCTCTAACTAATGGCTATTCGCTGGTTGGCTCATTTGCTTTCCTTTGTTAGCTGAGTTCTGTCCTACATGAATAACAGTGATGAAGTGTCAGTCCTACACATGAGACCATGTCATACATAACCACTGTGAGCAACTGAGCTTTCTCCCCTGGTACAGACCAGTTGTTAAAGGAAAGAGGCCTGGGCCATCCCCTGTGAAATCCCAGCCTCTCTTCCCTCTGAGATGGGTGTTGTTTGAGATTACCCAACTTGATAGAAAGAAATGATAAAAGAAACAAAGGCTATAAGAACACTGGGGTTTCTGCTGGCCTGTCTAATATGAGAATAAGATTACTTTCTATTATTTATTGCCATCCCACAGGCAGCAGAATCAGAGCCCCAGCTTCCTCTAGAACAGACTGGACAGAAATAAATGTGGCCTCTGGACTGTCTATAGGTCCCACTGTGGTTGTCACAGGAGCCTGGGAACACTGCCTTCCAACATTGGTGGAAATAAGCCATTCAATCTACTACAGGCCATCCGTCAATGTCAAGCAACAGGATTCAGACAAAACAAAAGGCATATATCTTGCACACATGGGGGAGGGTGACTCATCATCCCCTGGCCCCAGGGAGGCAGACATACAACACCTGTGCACCCAGAAACCCTGGGGACCTGGGGATGCATGATCCTGCCCTTGGGTTGAACTGCTGTGTTGCCCTTACATTGTGTCCCCCTGCCTTCCCATTTCTGAGCATAAGATCCTTCATCAATACCTTTCCTCCCTCTGGCCAGTGGCTCATAGCCGTCAAACCCTTTTATCACACCCCCAGTTCACCCTAAATTCTGTTTTACATTTGCCAGCTAGTTAATAAAAAATGTAGAATATTTTCAATTTATCATCACTAAAATACATGTGATTATGAACATAGATAAAGATGGGAGTAGAAAGATTGTAAGAGCCAGAGGACTGGGACATCTGCTGCAAGGTAGTCTTCTATATATGACAGAAAAGTTGCGCTTGTGAAATCTTAAGAATATGGTTGCCTAAAACAAGACCTAAGTAGTCAGTCATAGCACCAGTTGGCATGCCAGCTGGCAGACGGGGAATGTCACAGGTTCCCACCCAAAAACCAAGAACTACTGGAAATCAGTGGCTGTCTACAGAGTGGGAATCAGTCTTCTCTAAGGCTCAGTCTGATCAAGGTGATCTAGTCTTGAGTAGTCAGTCCTAAATACATAGACATATAGACAGCGCTAAAATGGTGTGTGTGTGTGTGTGTGTGTGTGTGTGTGTGTGTGTGTGCGTGTGCATGGGTGTGTGTGTGCGTGCTTGTGTGTGTGAATATCAAAATGTGGAGGGGGAAGACATAGACGAGCTAGAGAAGGTGAAAGTAGGCAGTGGAAATGACGTGAACACAGTACTCATGTAGGAAACTCACAAAAAAGAAAAAAGCTAATTCATTTGCTCGTGAATTTTATACTTTGTACATGTATGTCTTCTTAAATATGCTGGATATCATTCGTCTTCTTTTTGTTCATTAGCTTTCCTAGGAATTTCAATTACCCAATTTAGGATATTTAATTTGTTGACACACCTGTTTTTGCTCTTCTCTTTCTGAGATCTCGTTGTCCTTACCAAGCTGCCTCCGTCCCTTCCATGTGGTGTCCTTGGAGGCAGCTAGGAGTCACAGGCAGAGTATGAAACACTGCTGTGCTGTATGAACACTGGAGCCAGACACAATGGGGCTGAGACATTGTAGTGTTCATTAGACAGATGAGGAAATCAAGGCAGAAAGAAGTTATGCTACTCCCCAAAGGAAGACTGGACAGCCATCTCTGTTGTGTGAAAGTACTACAGACCCTGGTGTCCACGATTTGTTCGACTCTGAAAGTCCACACAGACCATGTGACTCCGAACTCCATCTGAGAGGGAAAGGCACCAGTTTTCTGCAGTGCTGAGTCAGTTGTACCTGCCCAGGGAAGCCAGCGTACATCACAATGAAAGCACTGTCTTAGAACCACAGGAACAGACTTTCTGGAAGTTCTGGAAGCTGACAGTCTGGAACTACCATATCCTTGGAAGGCTTTCGGTAAGAACCTATGCCATGCATTCCCCTGGGTTTCTGCTCAGCAGACATCGTCAGTTTAGGCCTTAAGCCCACGTAAGTCACCCCATCAATATCCATTAATATCACCCCAGTTCCACCTCATCCTCACGTGGCTTCTTTTCTTTTATCTTCGCATGAGACAAGAGTCACTGGGTCTCCAGCCTGCCCTGACCCCAGTATGCTCGCACTTCAAGGTCCTTACTTATGCGCAAAAAAACCTTTTTCCAAAATACAGCCACACTGGAAGGCTTTAGGCAGGCATGAATTTTGAGGGGAATTTTTACCCACTACAAATGCTTACAGCTGAACTAAGTGACTTGACATTTACTCTTTGCGGTGTATCAAATTCAACTTGCAGCGCATGCCTCTTCTTTACCTCACGCCCTCTGGGGGAACGTTTCTGCAGTACGCTGGCAAAATCACCCATATTCTTGTTACTGTGCACCCCACCTTCAGAGGGGTTAGAGGATCTTATCTTCCTCTGTTCTGCGGGACTGTGTGGGACCTCCAGTCCTATGCTAAGTTGAATCCTCTGTAGGTACTTGTGCTTCTCAGTATAATGTGCACCTGATTCTCTTGATAAAAATTCTCTTCATATAAAAATCAACCTATGAGACCTGGAGATATGCGAAGCAACTGTGAGGAACTGAGTTCAGTCTCTCAGCACCCAAATAAAAAGCGAGAAATAATTATGAGTGTCCTGGCAAGCTTCACAGCTGAGTATGATGAATGTTTACCTTTCTCCTCTGGGACTGTACTCAGATTCTCTCAGCACTATGAAAGCTGGGATGAACTTTCCTGACCAGTGCCAGATTGATTTCTATATATTCTATGGCTCAAATAAGTGATGTCAGTAACAGGGCCTTGCTATCTAGTTCTGTAACGTTTGGGGTCTACGCAACCTCACTGACCATTCCCAGTACTAGGAATTTTATTTGTTAGCTTCTACTATCTACCCATCATAGGGTAACTACATATATACATATATGGATATGAATATATACATGAAATATATATATATACATGTACATGTATATATATATATATATACATGTATATATGAAACCTAATTCCTGGAAAGACATCACCAGTGGTGTGAGTGAGCATCATTGGAGAAACCTACCACTTCCTGATTGGATTTAAGTCCTGTTCCACAGAATGAAATCCATAACTGGTACCATTATAAGGTCAAGAATCTATGGCATTAGAGGTCATAGGCCCTAAGACAGAACCTACTACTATTATTCTGCCAAATTTTCATAGTATTAAACCAACTTCTAACAGCTTATTGTGGGGTTGGGGATTTAGCTCAGTGGTAGAGAACTTGCCTAGCAAGCGCAAGGCCCTGGGTTCGGTCCTCAGCTCTGGAAAAAAAAAAAGACAAAGTAACAAAAAGACCAAAAAAAAAAAACAACAAGGTAACTAATAGCTTATTGCTATACCCACAGAGCAATGTGCCTCTCAGCCCTCATAAGATAAGCTTCCATTTGCAGTAAATAATAGAGAACTTCAACCAGCTAAGGTATCGAGAACAGCAGACTTTAGAATGTTCATCTCTGTGCAGAACACAACTACTGCTCCCTCTCTTCCCAAGGTTCAGGGATCACTGTGGAAAAGAGGGAGGAGAGAATGTAAGATCCTGAGGTGGCCAATGACTACAAAGGCTCGGTGTCTTCCAGACACAACAGAGAAGCTGCACATATGAGCTCACAGCAAGATCTGTGCAAGCCCAAGCCACACCTAGCATGGAGATGGAGAGTTAGGCATGAAGTTCCATGTGGAATGAGGAACTATTGGTAACCATTAGCTCCTGGGAAAGGAAGAGCCTGTTTTCACTGGGAGTGTAGCCCCTGTTGAATCGACTACAGTCCAGTGGAAAACCACACATCTAATAATAGTTGGTTAGCGCAATTTGGTCTTGATGGGGTAAAAATAAAACAAGAGAACACAATTTGACTAGAAACAGAAGGGGATGTAGACTTGGGAAGAGTCGAAGTTGAAGGAGGGGGAGGATGATGTCATCAAAATGATGTTATGTGAAACTCTTGAACTCATAAAAATTCTAAGATAAAAATAAAAATTAAAACCTCTCCAAAAGCCAGGCACAGGGATGCATACTTATAATCCCAGCACATGGCAGGCAGTGATAAGGGGATCTGAGACAGGCTGGTATGAGACAAATTGTGAGTTCCTAGATCAGTTGATGTGCACACACACACACACAGAGAGAGAGAGAGAGAGAGAGAGAGAGAGAGAGAGAGAGAGAGAGGTCCATTAGTACTACAGGGGAAAGGGCAGGAGGGCTGGCACAAGCAGTCAAGTGTTTGCTGTGCAACATGGAATATAAGAAGAGACAACTTGCAAAGCTGTCCTCTGACCTCCATATGTGTGCTGTGGCATACTCATGCTCGACAATAACATATATGCACAGAATAATATTAAGTAAAACTTTTTAAAAAAAATAAAATAGGCAAAATGGCAAATACGTGGTTATCTCTCAGTCGTTCTACCCTATCCATCCATCTGTCCATCTGTAAATCAGACATCTAAGCCGTCTTTCCTTATCTTTTTCATTGTCTGAGTACACGTGGGAGTGAGGGCACATGTGCACACATGTGCATGTGCACGTGGGAGCCAGAAGACAGCTTCAGCGTCGCTTCAGGGGCAGCATCTACTTTTCGGAGACAAGGTTTCTCACTGGCCAATAACTCACTAACTAGGCTGGACTGGCTGGGCAGTGAGTCCCAGGAATCTGACTGCTCTTGCAGGAGTCAGTGTTGGAATTGGCAGCACATGACTCCAGAGCCAGCCCCTCCCCATGGTTTCTAGGGAGTGAACTCAAGTCCTTATATTTGCACTGCAAGCACTTTACTAAGCTACCTCCTCCACACTATTCTTTTCCTTTCTGTGCAAAATTATGGGCAAAGTAATTTGTAGATATACTTGATAAGCCCTGTGAGAGCAGATTGCTGTTGGCAGTAGTGCCTGCATACTGGGATTGCAGAGGAAAAGTCCTTCATGCATGTGTATGACATCTTGAACTTGCACATGTTCTAGAAGTTTCTTTTGTTCCCACTTTCTAGAAACCCTACAAAAAAGTTAGGGTTTACTAAAACTCAAATGAGAAGACACTCTGTTTATGTATTAAAAATGGCTTTAGTCTATCAAAGTTAATAGCCTCTATTACAGCTTTTGAAAAACCAATAGGCATAATAAACAAAGCTTAGAATGTTGACTTGCTTAGGAAAGTACAAAGAAAGATACAAGCACGTCTGCGACACCGCTGACTCTCAAACTCCTGCTACAGCGGGCTGACTCCAGATGGCATCTTTAATTTCATGGAAACTAGACGAAAGAAAAGAACATAGCCCCAGCCTGTTTATTCTTTCATACACAGTTGAGAATGGGACTCTAATAAACAATAAGCAATAAAAATCCACGAACCAGAGTGGAACCAAGTAACACACTAAAATGCTACTCTGCTGCTAGCCCATTGGATACCTGGAAGATGCCCGAGTGCTGCATGGTTTGAGTCGCTGGACTTGCCTAAGGTGGTTCCTACTCTTTGCTAATGCCATCTATTCACCATTGGTGTCACAGCAGCTTCCTCTTACCAGGCACTATAACATCTGTGCAAGGATACAGTGTGTGCATGCCTCTTTGTCATTTCATACTGACATAAAAATAGACATAAATAAATTTTATTTTTAGAAAAGCACACTTGCAACTGTCATCACACCATCCCCTCTCTGCCTCAGGTAGAGTATGGGCTCATGCTTTGTCATTCAGATAAACCCTTCATGCCCCTGCTCTGCCTGCTCCTTTAGCAATCTAGCACTTCCTTAGGGTCTCTCTGATGGTTCTATTGTCAACTTGCCATGAACTAGAATCATCTAAGTAGGGAGCTTCAAATAAAGAAGTGCCCTGACTCTCCTAATTAACATGAGAAAGCCCACCCAAGTGTGGGCAATGCTACCAGATGGTGCAGCCCAGATGAAAGAGGCTATGGCAGAAGGAAGATCTCTCTCCTGCTGCTTGCCTGGCCATCAGGTTCCTCGCTCTTGCCATAAGGTTGATTTATCCAGTTGCTATGGCTTCCTTATCTTCGTCCTTTCTATCATTTCCAGGCTTCCATCATTGACTGAGAACTAGCAAATTGCCAGGAAACTTCGAGGTTTTTATCTTCAAATTGGGATAGCTGAGCACTCAGGTTGAGGAACTGAGAAACTACCAGGTTCTCAGCTTATCAGATGGGAGACTACTTGGTAGAATTCTAGAGAATCCTTACCAGAGAATCCTTGCCCTTCCCTTCCTATAATTTCTGAGGACTCTAATGAAGCCACCCATAAGAAGGTGACATTACTACTATACTATACTGTAGTATATATTCTTTGCTGCTATACTACATGAGCAGGAAGTGGACTGCCTGGACCATGAGAGCCCACAGTGAGTTGGCTCCCCTACATCTTCCTGTGGCTCCTTGGCTGCTCCACATGGCTTCCTGGTGCCCAGTGTACCAGGTCCTTCCAACACTCTGGACCCATGGATCTCCTATTTCCCTTACAGCAGATGTCACTTTGTGTATGAAAGGTCTCTTGACTTTCTCATTCTGTTTTAAATTTATCTCCAGATCCCAGAACACAACCTCATGTGTGTGAATAAAATGCAATAAATACCTCTCAAATGAACAAGAGAAAGACAAATGTGTAGGTTGACATGGATGCAAAAAGGAAATGAGAATGAACAAGATGGTGAGATTCTAAAAGCATTTGGTTTACTTCAGACTAGCAGGTCATGGTGATGAGTTTGGATTTTATCATGGAATCATGAGAAGGCATGGGGCATTTTGAGCAGTGGTGACTTTTTGATCAATATGGGAAAAGAACATCATGTATCCTATAAAAAGGAATTACAGAGGAATACATTGGAAGTAGGTAGACACATTGGGAGGCTTCTAGCCTCACTGGATGTGATACATGGAAGAGGTTAGACCCATAGTGGGTGTTTGGAGGCCATAGCTGGTTGATGAATTGGAGAATGGAAAAAAAGGGCAAAGTCAAGGCTCCATGCAAGTGTGTAACCTAAGCTTCGGGCTACCCAGAGAGAAGCTGTCTGCTTAGAGGGGCGAAAAAGGGAAATGCCGGTGTGAGTGACAGGTAAAAGGTGCCTTTCTGGGCCTATACGGCTAAAGTCAATCAGGTATGCAAACAGGCACAGAAAGCAGTCTAGCCACATGGCCTCGGAGGAAGATGGGGCTGGAGCTGTAGTCAAAGTCATCGCTGGCATATGTCAAAGCAAAGACACCAGGACAGCATGCCTAGCAATGAGAGCAGGAAACAAAAGTAGGCCAGGAATGACCAAGGTGTTGAGGAGAGAAGGGAGAGCCAGAGCAAGGTAAGAGGATCAGGATCCTTAGAAGAGAAGGAGCAGAAGACGTATGCACTGTTTCTTCGTCCCTTGTTTAAAGATGAGATGGGGAGAGAGGACAGATAGGTGACTGGGAATAAACTGGACCTCAGGGAGATTTTGATGCAGAAGACAGAAAGGATAATTGCAAGAGCAAACTTTAGTGGTTACAACTTAGTCCAAGTGACATTACTGCAAAGATAAAATAGGTACTTAAGTCCATAGGCTGACAGGGGGTACTAAGACATAGAGATCTGTTAAAAGGACTAATGGATGGAAAAGAGCACTCTGGTGACAGAGGAGAGCAATAAACCACTAAAACGATGAAAACGCACTGCCTATAAGTATCTATAATTTTCCCAGGGAATAACTGAGTGTTTCTCCAGAATGTATTTGTCCTGCATAACTGTCTTTAAAGCACAAAGCAAAACAAGCCCCATGCTTCCCTGGATAAGCACCACGCATTTTTATGCCATGAATATGCATCCCCTTGTTTCTGAATGTGTGATTCATGCACCATAAAGCGGCCAGAAAATGAGCACATTTCATGGATCGTGCGTCTAGCATCCCTTCCCTTTATGATGTGCGGGAGGTTTCATATCCTCATAAGGCAGTCAGTTGGTTCAGGATGCTAACAGTGTGTGAACTACATGCTGATCAGTTGCTTACCATCTTTGCACCTTGAGAAGATATTGCTTGGGTCTAGGAAGAGCAATCTAATTACAATCTGCCTTAAATAGGTTTTCTTAAATTCTGGTTTCTCCAAGAACTAACAATCTTACTGTTTCTCATTGAAACACACACACACACACACACACTCACTCACTCGCCCGCACAGAAACTCTGAATTCGGAAACAGCTCAGCTGCTTGCTGTCTCTGTGCCCCTGGATTAGTCAGTTCATATCTTAAGGCTTTGGGGTTTTCTTCATAAACAGGTACAATCACACCTGCCTCTTTAAGGTGTAATTTAGATGAGGTGAGACAAAGCTTGTGGCAACACCTAATGGGGTGAAAAACGCAGGAGTTGCCAAGTCGGGAAAATCAGCTCTCTGAAAGAGCTGCCTAGTCTCAACTGGCCAGACACTCCTTGTGCTGTTTTTATGGAGAACCTCAGCATTGTTTCTCAAGCACAATGCAATAGTCAGTTTTCCCCTGTGCATGTCTCATGTCTTGAGGCTCTGAGGAACACCCCATCACCCCTTTCCCACCAACACTGCACACCTCAAAAGCTCCTACCTGAGTGACCTACTGTGTTTGCCAATAGGTTCTTCCCAAATCACGCTGCAGTTTTCAGCTTCATCGTGTATTTGACTTCAGCCTTACATCCTTCGAGTTTAATAAAAATAAATAAAAAGCATTGTACAACATGAATTTGGGGCAGCGCTGTTTGTTTTGCTTGACATTGACTTCTCTACCTACAAGGAATTCTAAGCACATGGAGTATATCATGACCAAGAGAAGCAGTGGTGACACACAGCAAGTTGGTATGTGACTGGAATCTGGGACATTGTGTGGGCACAGCAGAGGGCAGTCAAGGCACTGGGCCACGGAGTGCCACCCCCAAGGGCCTCCACCATCGTGCTTGTTGTCTATCATGTTCCCTGTGAATTAAATGGCGCATTATAAATTAGGGCTTTGGAGGGGGACTTTGGTACATGAAGGGCAGGGATGGGAACCTAGAAGGGCAAGCTCAGTCATCAGGCACGAGAGCAGCATTCCTGAGTGACGCTGTGTGGTAGGTGTGCAGGTTTGGGGCTGCAGGAAGCTAATCACTATCCGTCACTGCAGAGAGCTACTGAGCCTGGCCAAAAAGTGTATCCACGAGGAAACCTGGAAATAAACACAGTCGGCTCACAGGGCCCACAGCGGAAGCATTCTAAGAGCCCATTCCTGGTGTGGAAGGCAAGAAGGAGCTATGTACGCACTGCTCTTCCTATGCACACATATTTATAATGGAGATTAATTTCTAAATAAGCAAAAATGGGAAATGGGAGGTAAAAGTCGGCCACAAAGAAAGCAATGTAATAAGCAGGATAATGCAAGCATACATAGATCAGTACTTTTCAACCCTCCTAATGCCATAACCCCTTGATGCAGTTGCTCATGTTGTGGTGACCCTCCTCTAACCATAACATTTCTTTTGTTTGTACTTCATAACTGCAATGTTGTTACTGTTACTGAGTCATAGTGCAAAGATCTTTGCTTTCAGGTGCTCTTAGGTGACCACTGTGAAAGGGTTATTTGACCTGAGAATCTTAATCTTTATAAAAAGAAAACAGCAACATTAGAAATAAAATAAAAACAGTCCTTTAGATGTCCCTCCTATTCTAGAAGAAGCTTTATGTTCCTAAATTCAACTACTTCAAAGAAATAGGATGAGAAGTTCAAACACACAGAGAGTGTATTTTGGTCATACTCATTACCACTTCCTCTTAAATCTTCTCTGACCCATACCCAAACCCCTCCCAATTAATGTCCTCTTTTTTTTTATGGCCCACTAAGTCCAAATCTTGCTGCCTTTTACCCCTAAATGTGTAGTCACTCATACCTCAGCAGCTTTAACTGTGAATATCTCCTTAGCTAAGGTTAGGGGTTGTGATGCCCTCCCTCTCCATGCTGATCTGTTGGCTGGCTTGATCCTGCCCCCGCAGCTGCTGTGAGCTCATGAGTGAAGCCGTCCTGCCGTGTCCAGACAGCACTGTCATGCTCCAGATCGCCTGACCTCTGGCTCTTACTGTCTTTCTTATCCCTGTTCTGTGATGATTCCTGAGCCTTGGAGGGAGGAATGTGATATCAATGTCCTGTTTGCGGCCAAGCACTTAACAGATATGTATTCTCTGTTTCTTGAGCAGTTGTGGCTTTTGGCATTAACTGCTGCACACTGCAAAAGGAAGCATCATCAAATGATGTCTGAGAGCTGCAGTAATCTATGGGACAGAGATACAAATTTAGAGGCCAGTTTGAGACTTGGTCTATTTAGCAAAATAATAGTAGTATGTTCAGCCCTGTGATCTATGAGTTCCCCGACCGTGGATTCCCAGCCAGATTAACAGTACCAGGCATTTCTGTAGATTCCTAGCCAGATTAACATTACCGGGTATTTGTGTCCTCTTGTGGAGTGGTTGGTTACCCCATAGCATTTGTGTCACAGTTGCACCGATGGCTGTATCTTGCCATGCTGACCATTATTGTGTTTCCCAGAGCCCACAGCTAGGTGTGACTAGTGATGACACTAGTGATGACATTCCCCCTAGCATCCTACAGAGCACCTTCCAGTACTACAGGAACCAACCAGCACAGAGGAAGCCTCCCAGTCAGAACCAACTTGATTTCTATGACTTGTGGTCAGAGTGTGTGATGTCTTCAAGCATAGACTCTGACCATTAAGTTCTGGTGAACAACCAAGAGTAGTGATAATAACGTGAGTTTTTCTGGGGGACCTCCAAGACACCCATGACCAACACGTGACCAACAGCTCGAGAGAAGATATTATACACACATGCACTGGGATTTTTATTTGGTAATCTATGGCTTCTGGGAGGAGCAGCATGCTCTGCATAGGGCAATTACAGATAGGGCAGAAGAGAAGGTGGGGAGAGGAAAAACAAAAACTAAGGATATTGGAGAAAGACATGTAAAATGCTACAACTTTGTAAGCTCCATATACATATACATGTGCATGTATGCATATGAGTTTAACTAGAGATAAAGTTTCTTTTAAGTAGGTCTTGAGGGTTCTATAGTAACCACAGGTCAAGGCAACCCTGACCACAGAATGTTAGGCACAGGTATGTCAGGTGAGGTGCAAAGAGGATTGCTCCTGTATTATTATTATTAATTATTACTCATTATTCAGTCATTACTCATGGGTCCCTGAGAGATTACAGAGAGATTCTAGGTAGTGTTACACCATACTGATGCGCACCTGAGGGAAACACAAAGAGGAAACATCTACTTTGGCTCATGGTTGCAGAAGTTTTAGAACATGGTGAGCTGAATCCATTACTCTGGTCCTGAGGAAAGACAGAGCTATCACGGTGGGGATCATGTGGCACAGCAGTGACTAGCTCTGAGGCATCCAGGAAGCAGAGAGAGAAAGAAGGAAGAAGGGGTGTAAAACAGGGAATATCTTCCTCTCATAGACCCTACCTCCTGCTTTCGGCGGGCTAGAGACTGAGCTTTGAACATGTGCTTCTGTGGGGCATTTCCTGTTCAGTCCCTGACACAGACGATGACAGGAAGCCCCTGGGAAGTCCCAGGGAAGCCCCAGAAGCATGGTGAAATCCACCAGTTTGTGCAGAGAACACGAACACACGTGTACATATAAAAAAGAAGGAAGAGATCTGTGGGTGAAGACGGAGGAGGATCACCAGGAAAAACATCAAGATCCACCGGCATTCTCTCTTCCTTGGAAAATGCAGATGGATTTACCTAAAATGAACATTTAAAAAGATGCGTTCTGGAGCTGACCAATGGATTTCATCAGCTTTGGTGGCTGTGGGCTGTGCTGAGCTGGATCAGTGGCTTAAGGATCTTACAGGCCACACCACAAGCAAGCCCATGAAGGGGTTTTTAACTTAACCACAGATGACTGGGTTTCAAAATTCACATCAAATGTACAAACAGATGCCCAGGCAGGAGCTCTATTCAGTGAATTTATGATAACAACTAATTCCCAAGAACCACACATGCTAAACTCAGCCACGATTAGACAATCTGAACTATCCTAAAACCATTGAAGATATTTACATTTTTGTCTCTTCTTATCCTGCCTTTTCTTGGTGAATCAGAGAAGAGATGTTTTGCTGGGTAGCAGCATTAAACTTCACAGTTCACAGGTCATTCTGTGTCATACCTCCTGGTGGGGGCCAGGCATTTGTCCTCCTGAAATGTAAAAGCTTAAATGCATCCTTGGTGTCAGCTTAGGAAGAAGATGTGGCTATTGTGAAGTTGGGGGGGGGGGGGTGCAAGGTCCCAGGATTGGGAAGTTATAGTCATAATTTTGGTGGTTGATCTGACTTTGACAAGATTTAGAATCATTCTAGAAACATTCCTCTGGGCACATCTATGATGGTTTTCCAACATGAATAACTGAGCAGAGAAACCTACCCTCAACATGCCAGCTACAGAACGGTGATCCAAGAAATACTGAACAGTGCTGCCTGGCTGCTTTGTTCTTTCCCAATGAGCCGCCTCTCCCTATTGTCCCCATCCTGCCCTAACTCCAGGTTCTTCTACCTTTGAGTGTCTACTGTATTCCAGCAGCTTTCCAGGGAGCTTTCAGGTACCGGGCCCCAATTTGGGACTGTTTGAGGCATCTAGTTCCGTGTGTGGAGCAGCTGCTGAGTTCTGCTCCTCCAGCACGCACACACCCTCCGTCATGGGCATCCATACTCCTCTCTGTTGGTTCTGTGGCTCTGGAAAGCTGTGTATAGTGTGCTACGCCATCCTCACGAAGCTGCCGTCACCACTGGCTGACATCACGACATCACTTCAAACTGCATTTTTTTTCTGAACATACTTTTCTCTTGCCTTCGAAGATTCTGAAATTTTGCCAGGTCTTTCAGCCAAGTTAATAACATTCCTTATTTAAGACTGTCTTTAACCTCCTCTCCTACTGTGTGCTCAGCCTTTGTGGTCCCCTACTGTGTGTTCTTTGCCTTTAAGAGAAGGTTGGGGCCAGCCTCACTATCCCTTGGATTCCCCCATGCAATCTGCTTTTACAACCTAAGCTAAAATGCATAGCTTAACTCTTAAGTTATATACTTTCATGCCCGTGAGCTAAAATTGTGTGCATTTGTGTGTGTGTGTGTGTTTGTGTGTGTGTTTGCGTGTGCATGTGTGTGCGTGTGCATATGTATGCGTCTGTAATCGTTTTCTGGAAACAGCCAATAGGCTAAAAGTACCCTTAAGCAAAGCAAACCTACACAATAAACATTGTAAGCAACATGTGGATATCTGCGGCTTTGAGTGCTGTTATGGGTCAGTTGGGAGCAGTAATGTAGCTTCTTACCTTGTAAGACTCTGAAAGATTTCTATAAAAACTGAGCCCTCATCCATTTTCCATATTGTGCTTTTTTTGTGGTGTTCAATAAAGAGCAATGCCCTTGCTAGTGGCAGACATATCACATATATCCCCATGCACAGACACACACACACACTCACACTTACACACTCAGCAGACAGACAACAGCAGACACACGACAGACCACAAACTGAAGACAGTCAGAAGACATGATGGAGGAGTGGAGGAGTGGGAAATTCAAATCTGGACTTTCTTTGGTGAGCTATTCCAAGATGAATCTCTCTCTCTCTCTTTCCCCCCCTCTCTCCATTCCTAATGTAATTTTAGTGACCCTCTGAGGTTACTTTAATGCACGGTTGACTCAGTTGATGTTCTTTCAACCTCAGTTTCCAAATGTGTCAGAAAAGCTGACACATTTGATGGAATTCCATGGACAGGGATTGGGGAACCTGGAACAGGAATCTGGATACCCTCTCCCAGAGCCCAGACAAGTCTCTGCTCTCATGGCACCTCTGAGACTCTGTGATACACACAGGACTCGGTTTCTTGTTGCTGGCTGAGGTCAGAAAGCAATACCCAAGTTAACAGGTGGTGTGATGGCTATTCTTGTCAGCTTGACTACATGTGGGATTAGCTAAAACTCAAAAATGGAGGACACTCCTCTGATAGATTTTTGCCAAATTTGAAATAGGTAGACCCACTTCTAATCAGTATCTTTGAGATAGGAAGGCACACCTTTAACCTAGGCCACACCTTCTGCTGGAAGCCCATGGAAGAACAGGAGAAGAAAGCCTCCCTCTTTGCCTGCTCTTGATAACAAGCCATTTTTTTTCACAGCATTAGAGCCTACTCCTTCAGGGTTCCAGTGTCTGCTGAAGACCAGCTGAGACATCCAAGCTTTGAGGACTGAACAACTTCTGTATTCTTGGGCTTTCTGTTCACAGCCAGACATTGGTAAGTTAGCTGGACTGCAACTTTAAGTCCTTCTAATAACTCCCCTTTCTATATATATAGAGAGAGGGATTCATTCTGTAATTCTGTTACTCTAGAGAACCCTGACTAATAAAGATGGAAAATGAAGAGCAGAGTGAGTGCTGAGAACATCCTCAGGTAGGGGTGGGGGAGGGAGCAGCAGGTAGGGGAGGCTAGGCAGCTCTTTGGGGCCCTTGGAAGCAGAACCCGAGCTTCTGTACTCGTCAACTGTGACAAGCAGAGGTGGCAGGACCAGGCCAGTGTGGGCCACAAGGTTCACACACCCAGTGGCTCCCCAGTCCATTGTCTGGATTACATAGATACAGAACAGTTTTTTTTTTTTTTGGGGGGGGGGGGGCTGGTTTTTACTTGGCCCTGTATAACCAGTAGAATTGCATTTCCTAGCTGACTTCTCAGAATAATGTTTCCTTCTCGACTGTTCTGCCACTTCAGCTGGAACTGACATTGTTAAAAGTGGAGAAAACAACACAAGAGTTCAAGCTGTTCCTTTCGGTTGTTTTAAAACTGGAGAAATGCTTTATGCACACAGCTTGGACGGGCCAACCCCGGCCCAGTCCTCACTGACATCCTGGTGGACATAGTTCATACCCAGAGGCCCAGAGCAGAAGGCAGACTCTGCTGACAGGAGCAGTCCCCTGCCTGCTCAGGCAGTTCGCCAGCTGCCTCCTCTCCATCTGCAGGAGAGGGGCACAGAATGAGGAGGAGCATACTCTTGCAAGAGCAACAACTGCAGGTTTCAATTGCTTATTCTTGTCCACACACTTTCTGCTGTGGTTTCCATTTGTTCAAACCCAAGAAATAAAATAACCTTTATCTGCACACTTGGTGTGGAGATAACTGTCTTCCTCGAAGAGAACTGACTCACACATCTTCCCATCCTGAGTCCCAAGGGAGCAAGGCATGGAGACTCTGCTCCAGTGCAAACATTTAATTCCGCATGGTATATGAATTGCCTTTGTGGGGAAAAGTGTTTTAAAATCACATTTGTATAAATGCCATTATAGGCTCAGCAGGTTTTCTGTGCAGGATAAACAGAGTCTTAGCAGCCACATTAACATGTCTGTGTGGAGAAAACTACACGTGTAAAAGGCTTTCTCTCCTCCCAGAGGGCCCATTAGTGAGGGGTAAACACAAACTACACGGGAACCTTCTTGGGAGAAGACACTTATGCTAATTTTTAATCATAGCAAGTTGTGCCTGCATCTGAGAACATCTGCAAACCTCATCCATCAAGTGATGTTCAGGTGCAGGCAGGTGTTCAAATCCACTCAGGGAGAGGCCTGGGCAAGGACTCGACTGCAACTCATGTTTGTGAAGCACACAGCTTCCCTGCGTAAGAATTTTGTATTTGCTTGTGAAAAGAGATCCCTGTGAACTCGTGCTTCCATAAAGGAAAAAATAAAATAATAAAATCAAATCCCCAAACAAACTTCGGAGAGGGTGCAGTGGGTCACATGTTTGCTGTACAATCATGGAGACCTGAGTTCAATACTCAGCCCCCATGTTAAAAAAAAAAAAAAAGTAAAGCTGATGAGTACCTGTGACCCCAGCTCCTAGGAGGCAGAGATGGGAAGAGTCCTGGAATTTTCTATCCAAACAGCCTGGCTACATACGTGAGCCTCAGATCTAGTGAGAGACCTTGCTTCCAAACAGAAGATATCCAGTGTCAACCTCTGGCCCCTACACACTTGCACACATGTACACCCAAAAATACAAAGGCAGCAGGGTACAACAGAAGTCCAACACATTGAATTTTAAGCGTCAAATGGCTTTCCTTTAGCACTTCATGGATGGAGGGCATTCTCTATGACAACAGAGAAGTGTTCTGTTTGGGTACAGCACATGATGTCTGTACCGTGGCTTAAGCCAGAGCAAGCAAAAGGCAAAACATAAAAATGCAGCTGAGTGACCAGTTTCCTCTATTATTCTCCTTGTGATCCATAAAGCAAAGGAGAGGGCCCTTTCTTATCTCGCTTTTCAGGCGGTTTTGGCCAATTTGTGTTTTTGGAAGGCATTGCCCGTTGGGGTGATTTTCCCGTTACAATGTTGCAGTTGGATATTTAACATCAGCTTTTAACCTCGAGAGTTTGGTTTGGTTTGGTTTGCTAGCGGCTACTGAAGAAAGAAGATGAAAAATAGTGGCATTCTCTAAATTGTTTTTGGCATTTGCTGTTCAGAAACTAGTAGAGCCTAATGCTGTTAGCTGTGGTTCTCCTTCACTAATATCTGGAAGCTTTAGCCTTCTGAAGTCTCCCTAATAAGCCAGAGAACGTAGGGGTTTAAAGGCAACAGGCGTTTATCTCTGTCCTCAAACTCAAGAGTCTGTAGGGGAAGGAGATGGGGGAAAGAGAGAGGGAGGCTAGGACTGGGAGGAGTTGAGGGAGGGGGCTTCAGTCAGGATATAGAATGAATAAGTTGTGAAAAAAATAAAAATAAAAATTGAAAAATAAATAAAAATCCCTAGATCTGTTTAATTATCATCTCCATGGAGACACATGGGCCTCTTGGGTCTCTTTCTTCCAAGGTCACTCACACTAAAGTGGGCCAAATATTTTCTAATCGTTTCTCTGTTGTTGTGTGTCTGTGAGTGCATGAACACTGCCGTGGCATTGATGGCATTGAGGACAGTTTCCCTCACACCCCACTCTGGGTCCTGGGGATCAAACTCAGATCAACACATTTACCTATGGAGCATTGTCAACAGCTTTAAGCTAACTCTTTAACTGGCTTCTCTTGGTAGTGAGTACAAGTCCTCAGTGGTTACCATGGAGACACCCTTTCCAACCTCTTGAGCCATGTCTTGGGACCAGCAGCTCTTGGCAATTCCTATGCCATATAGGAATATGGAGTTACCAGGGATTTGGGAAATGCCAGTGCCCAGTACCCTGTGTCCAAGTGGGACTGGTAACTGTGGAAAGTTGGTCCAGGGAGTCCCAAGTGCAGGATGTACCTTCTCTTCCTGTCCCAGCCTCAGAGAACCTGCCCCTTCCACTCCAGCTCCTCCCCTTCAATTTCTGCTCTCCAACCCACGCTCTGGTACCAACAATACCAAATCAGAATTATAGTTTCCACAAGGGAATGCACAGTTTAACTTTTAAAACTTCTCCAAATGAGGCAAAAGTGAGACGATTCATTAATGTACAAAACAGGAAGTCTTAAGGAGTCAGTTATGCTTCTGAAAAAAAAATGCTGAGGCATGGTTTTAGGTCACTGTGCATGACAGTATGCCATCTCAGCGGAAAGTTCCAGAGCCGTGGAACTTCTGCACTGACTAAAGATCGGCTTAGTTAATGCATTTCATGTCTTGTCCTTCCTCTGTCTGCTATGAGTCTGTCCACACACACTTTCCCTCTTTATTTCACACTCTTGTATGAATTGTCAACATGGTTTTGCTGAAGGATTAGCATAGCACTCGTTAAACTCTCTGAGATAGCCTTTCTTAAATATCAAACCCCACCCTCGATGGTCTCTTCCCCCTCTGTGAGGGAGGATCTTTTCCCCACCCTCCAAGTCTGCACGGAGACACTCGCTCTGGCCATGACACACATCAGACACAAATCCCTCATTGGCTAAAAGTGCTCTGGCTTCAGAAAAATCATATTTATAATGTCTTTTAAAATTCCATGCAATCATTTACCCATTTGGCCTCCCAAGCACATGTAAAATCCTGGGCACCCCAGTTGATAGAAATATAAAAGTGTGTTACTTAAAGAAGCCTCATGTTTACAAGACAAAAAAATTGCACACACTGTGGGAACACTTCCTGTCTGTAAATTTCTGGCTTCTGGAAGTAGAGTTGAGTTGTAGAGAGCCATCCCTGGCATATGTGATATCTTGGGTCTGATCCCAAGAAACACAGAGAAAGAAAGAAAGAAAGAAAGAAAGAAAGAAAGAAAGAAAGAAAGAAAGAAAGAAAGAAAGAAAGAAAGAAAGAGAGAGAGAGAAAGAAAGAAAAAGAGAGAGGGGGAAGGAAGGGAGTGAAAAGAACAAGGAAAAACAAAAGTCTCTGAGCAAACACCCCAGCACCAGATCAGATGTCATCTGAAGTCTTCAGCATCTCAGAAAATAGCCTTAGACAACTGACAGAAAATGCACAGGAAATATGCATGTATATAAGAACACCACAGTGAATTGTTTCCCCAACTTATGAAAGTATGTACCTTGTTTATAACTAAAATCAAATACTGTGTTCAGTGAAGACCAGACAGTTTGCTTCTGAGCCTCTCCCAGAAGAAGCTCTTTAGCAGCTAAGAATAAAAGGAAAAGCCAAACTCAATACAAATAAGTCAATCTGCTCTCATTAAAATGTTAACCAACTCCTCAGTTTGGTGCAGAGAGGCCTGTGGGAGACTGACAGCTGAAAATGTTACAGGGACAGTGACGCTGCACACGTGTCCACCCAGCCACTGTGAAGCCGTCACCTGAAATATTATTCAGCGGGTGGATGAGCCTCCTTGCCATACCGGGCATGCGTCTCCCTGGGTACAGTGTACAAGAAACTTGTAAGTCACAGTGGGAAGATGAAAAATTGAGTGATAGAATAAGAAAGTGTAAGAACTTAGCAGAGTCCTGGGTAGATTTTTAAACAGGCTACTAAGCGTATACATAATTGATAAGGTGATCCTGGAGCAAAGCCTTGCTGGCAGGAAGAAAATGAACCACAAATCCAGGCTGGCACACTAAAAGACTGCTGCCTCCCATGGATCCACATGAAGAGGACCTCATTGTTCTCTGAAAACTCTGCTGTAGGAAATGTGTAGGCCACAGACCAAGAACAAAGCAGAAGCTTCAATATTCTCTCCCCTTGGTTTGATAGTCACTGGCTTCTTGATGCCATGTCTATGATAAGGGTAGAACTGTTCTGTATGGTAGCCAGGGACACAGGTTTTTCCAAGCACTTCTGTGGTTTCTAGGGCCTTAGCCTCTCCCTGCATTCTCCAGGCAAATGGGCATGAAGGACAGGAGAGGAGAGGTGGAGATGGTCCTACGGAAGGAAAAACTATGACAGATGCTACAATCATGACAGCTCATGAAAAGAAAATGGAAACTCTAAAAAAAAAAAAAAGAGGCAAAATGATTTAAATTACAAATACCATACAAATTGAAAAAAAATACCATCAAAGATTATCTAATAAAAAACTTGAAAATCTGTGTAATAATAAAATATCTTAGAAACATGCAAAGTGACAATATGGTTTAAGAATTTAATAGTATATTAATGAAAATAAAGTATAATATAAGCCAGAAAATATACATTCTAAATATTTGATAAAGATTCACTATTAGTATTTGTCTGATAATTTATAATTGTAACAGGTTAAAAGAAAAATAGTATTTGGATTTATATTAAACATAATTATAACTAGACACTACTATTTATCAAATTCAAAATTTTTCCAACAAGAATCACAGGGGAAATTATACATGTATTCTTTATTGATTTGGCAAAAAAATTCCACAGTCACCTTTACTACTAACCATAGTCCCTTAATGAGGAGAAAAATAAAGAGTAGCAGCTGGGAAGGTGTCATCCTACTTGCGGTTTCCACTGCTGAGATTAAACACTGTGACCAAAAACGCCTTCAGGAAGAAGCTGTTTGTTTCAGCTTACAGTTACACATCACAGCGCATCAGCAAAGGAATTCAGGAGAGAAACTCAACAGTGCGGGAACCTTCAGGTAGGAATGATGTAAACAGAGACCATGGAGGGGTGCTGCTCACTGGCTTGCTCCTCATGGCTTGCTCAGCCTGTTTTCCTTGTGCCTCCCAGGACCACATGCCCAGGACAGCAGCACCCACAGAAAGCTGGGCTCTTCCACATTAATCACCAAGAAAGCAAATGCCCTACATACTTGTGTACAGACCAATCCTACAGAGTCGTATTCTCAAACAAGATTTCTTTTTCCTAAATGACCCCAGTTTGTATCAAGTTGACATTAAAAACTAGCCAGCTAGCCAGAAAAGGGAGACACACAACCATAACTATTCCATCAAGCTACAACACCTACACAGGGAAACAAACATAATTAACAATCTTTGACCTAGAAAAAGAAAAAACAATACACCCAATGTTTACAAAGGTTTCAGGATCAGCCCTAAACCACTATGTAATTCATAAAATTCTCACAAACAAAATAAAGTATAAAGATATCATCACAGACAATAGATTTAGGGAGATTTATGGAGAGTCTTGAACTTACTTCATTCAGCTATATGGCATTCAACAAATTTTAGTAATGAAACTTGTGAGTTAGCCATGCAAGCAGGCAAAAAAAAAAAAAAAGAACAAAGATCTGCCTCACATCACACAAAGACTATTGACCTAACTGTGCTAGGAAAAAAAAAACAGAGTTAGAAAAATGGAGAGAGTGACTCTAATCTGTGTTTGGGGAAGACTGCTCCCAGCTTTGTTATCATCAACTTGCCTTTTCTGGAAAAGCTTTCCTTCATGCCATCCAGCCATGCTTTAAGAATTCCTATTGTCTTTATGTAAAAACAGACACATTGACTCTAAGGACATCACAAACAGCCAGATTACATTGTAGTTTCTGTGGCTCAGCCTTCAAAGCATAAGGACTGAAACAGCACCTGCTTCAGAAGGAGACACAGGAATCGACTGAGGATTCAGAGATCTGATGGATAGACGCCAGATATGATGTTCATGGTATGGTGAATGTCTTAGTTGGGATTACAACTGCTATGATGAAACACCATGACCAGAACAACTTGGGGAGGAAACGGTTAATTCAGCACTCTTCCACATCATAGTACATCATCAAAGAAGTTTAGGACAGAAACTCCAGCAGGGCGGGAGCCTGGAGGCAGGAGCTGATGCAGAGGCCAGGGAGGGGTGCTGCATACCGGCTTGCTCCTTATTGCCTGCTCAGCCTGCTTTCTTATAGAACCCAGGACCAATAATCCCAGGGATGGCACCACCCACAGTGAACTGGGCTCTCCTTATTTATTTCTAATTTAGAAAACGCCCTACAGTCTTGCCTATAGTTGGAGCTTATGGTGGTATTTTGTCAATTGAGGTTTCTTCTCCCTGATGATTTTAGCTTGCGTCAAGTTAATACAAAAATAGCCAGCACACTGTATGTGTGTAAGCTGTAGTGGGACACAGGAACCTCTTACATATGTAAGCTGTAATCATCAGCAGTCCCTTATACCCTAAAAGCTACTTTCTGCTCTGAGTCTCCCTGTGGAGCATCTTTTGTTTATGTAACTATAGAGTTTCCATTAGAATTTGAAGAAACTAACGGATACCACCCCTTTTCCTGGTCATAAACCACTAATCTGACAATAGTGTCATCACCATGAAAGACGTGAATGTCAACTACATTCAGCTTGATACTCACTCATGGCTTCCAAGTTAAGTGGCCCAACCTCAGCACCATCACTACTGGGCAAGATAATGATTGCTCAGCAAGAATGAAGTCTGTGAGCTGCACTCAGCCAGAGGTCGTGTTCTCAGCCGGAAGGTGGGGAAGATGAATAGACGAGATCTGCACTGTTTGGATCCCAGGCTTATTCATCTAAGGACCCACTCTGCTAACCTCAGCGAGTAATGTGTGCTTTCTACTTCTCACAGACTCATGAATGTTGTAGTCCCCGTCTCAGACGTTCAAAGATCCTGAGGGATCATAGATTGGTAGAATTAACATTGTGAAAATGGCCATCATGCCAAAAGCAATCTACAGATTCAATGCAATTCCCATCAAAATACCAACTCAATTCTTTAAAGACCTTGAAAAAAAGATTCTCAGCTTCATATGAACAAACAAAAAACCCAGAATCTCCAAAACAATCCTGTACGACAACAGATCATCTGGAGGTATCTCCATCCCCGATTTCAAGTTGTATTACAGAGCAATAGTAATAAAAACTGCATGGTATTGACATAAAAACAGAAAGGAGGATCAATGGAACTGCATAGAAGACCCAGAAATAAACCCACACACCCATGAATACTCAATTTTTGACAAAGAATCCAAAACCATTCAATGGAAAAAAGACAGCATCTTCAACAAATGGTGCTGGTCGAACTGGATGTCTACATGCAGAAAAATGAAAATAGATCCATATTTATCACCCTGCACAAAATTAAAGTCCAAGTGGATCAAAGACCTCAACATAAAACCAGATACTCTAAATCTGTTAGAAGAAAAACTGGAGAACAGCCTAGAACTCATTGGCACAGGAGACAACTTCCTGAACAGAACACCAACAGCACAGGCTCTAAGAGCAACAATCAATAAATGGGACCTCATGAAACTGAAAAGCTTCTGTAAAGCAAAGGATATTGTCATCAAAACAAAACAACTGCCTACAGATTGGGAAAAAATCTTCACCAACCCTTTATCTGACAGAGGACTCATATCCAGTATATATATGAAGAACTAAAGAAGCTGAAAAGCAGCAAACCAAATAATCCACTTAAAAATGGCGAACAGAGCTAAACAGAGAGTTCTCAACAGAGGAATATCAAATGGCAGAGAAACACTTAAAGAAATGCTCAACCTCATTAGTCATCAGGGAAATGCAAATCAAAACGACCCTGAGATTTCACCTTACACCCATCAGAATGGCCAAGATGAAAAACTCAAGTGACAACACATGCTGGAGAGGTTGTGGAGAAAGGGGAACCCTCCTCCACTGCTGGTGGGAATGTAAAGTGGTACAACCACTCTGGAAATCTATCTGGCGCTTTCTAAGACAATTAGGAATAGTGCTTCCTCAAGACCCAGCTATACCACTGCTAGGTATATACCCAAAGTTCGTTCAAGTACACAAAAGGGATACTTGCTCAACCATGTTTATAGCAGCTTTATTTGTAATAGCCAGAACCTGGAAACAACCCAGATGCCCATCAACGGAGGAATGGGTACAGAAATTGTGGTATTTTTACACAATGGAATACTACTCAGCAATCAAAAATGAGGAAATCATGAAATTTGCAGGCAAATGGTGGGATCTAGAAAAGATCATTCTGAGTGAAATCTCCCAGAAGGAGAAAGACAAACATGGTATATACTCACTTATATAATAGACCTATAAGATATGATAAACATAATGAAATCTATACACCTAAAAAAGATAATCAAGAGAGCGGACATGGGGTAAGATGATCCATCCTTGTTTAGAAAGACAGATGGGATGTGCATTGAACATATGACAGGAGTCTACTGAGCGCATCTGAAAGACTCTAACTAGCAGTGTTTTCAAAGCAGATACAAAGACTCATGACTAAACCTTCAGCAGAGTACAGGGAATCATATGAAAGAAGGGGAGTTAGTATGATGGGGAAAGGATAGGAGCTCCACAAGGACCAAATATATCTGGGCACAGGGTCTTTTCTGAGACTGACATTCAACCAAGGACCATGTATGGGTATAACCTAGAACCTCTGCTCAGATGTAGCCTGTGGTAGCTCAGTAACCAATTGGTTTCCCATAGTGAGGGGAACAAGGACTATTTCTAACAGGAACTCAATGGCTGGCTTTTTTACCTCCTCACCCTCCAAGGGAGGAGCAGTCCTGTTAGGCCACATAGTAGGGCTTCGCAGCCAGTCCTGAAGATACCTGATAAAACAGGATCGGATGAATGGGGAGGAGGTCCCCCCCATCAGTGGACTTGGAAAGGGGCACAGTGGAGATGAGGGAGTGAGGGTGAGGTTGGGAGGGAATGAGGGAGCAGGACACGGCTGGGATACAGAGTTAATAAAATGTAACTGATAAGAAAAAAATAAAATTAAAAAAAAAAGATCCTGAGGGAATGAGGCTCCTCCATCAAACACTGGCCAACCTGCAGCTGCTCGGTAGAGGCTTTGTGGGTGTCTTCTGCCAGCAGCAGATGCTTCACCGCAGTCGTGGAACATCTTATTTCCATGCATTTCTTCTTATTTGGAAATAAGGTTGGATCTTCTTGTGATTTTAGTGATTATGGATACAATGTTGGAATAATTTCCTTATTTTTTTCTTGGAGTTCTAAAATTTCAACTTACAAAGTGGGTAGCAGGGTGAGATGCTAGTATACACACATACACCCCCATACACACACTCACACACATATACCCACACAGACATACTCACACTCATACACACACTCACACACATACACACTCACATATATACGCACACACATACATATACACGCACATACATACACTCATACACATACATACATACACATACTTACACACACTCTCCCATACACACCCTCACACATACAGGCACACACAGATCCACACTCACACAAACACATACTCACACATACACACAATCACACACATAGACACTCACCCACACTTACATTCTTACCCACTCACAGACACTTATACATACATGCACATAGACATACACACTCAAAGAGACATGCACACACACACCCTCTGATAACTGACATATGTCATTACACCATTACTGAGGAACAGAGCCTCACTGTGGCCTAACAGTCTGGCCCAAGCACAGTGGCTGCCGAGAACTGCCTGGGGTTTTAGAAGGCTGTGTCCAGACTATGACCATCCATTTCTTCAGGATTTGCTGCAGCAAATGGTTCAGGATTAATGTTGAGTATAAAGGCTTTTATAGCTGTAATCCATATTTCATTCCTGGCCATAAAATAATAATTTGAGAAACACAGAAAAATACACTGTTAACACTTTAGCATTCACTTTCAATAAACGGGAAGCATTTTACACAGAGCTGCAGCCAGTTACGGAAATCATAATTTGTGTTTGGTGCCAGGAAAATGTATTCTCAACTTCATTGCACCTTGTGCCCAGATATAAAGCTTTTGCATTATAGATACTCATTATGATGGATTAACAAATACGGTATGAAAAAAAGTCCTGTTGAAGACAGCATGCAGCATTTCAAATGAAGACGCCAAAACATGTCAACTCTCCTGGCAGGGTTGGCAGAACTGAAATTGCCTCTTATTTATGCAAGGCAATGCTAGAGGATGAAATGCAGATTACCCTGCATTCAGATGATCCTGTCTGTGTACGCTAATTTATGCATCCTGCAGTTCCCAGTGCAGCAAATGTTTTATTTTCTCCTGAACTTTACAGAAAATCCCAGTCTTTGCATCTTGAAATTAGATTGCATTTAAGCAAATTCTGCACCTGTTTCTATCATTCAGTTCTCTCGTATCTTATGTTTCTGCTCATCTGCACAGAGCTCCCATCTACTCTAAAATTCAGACCTAATAAGACACGAGGTACTGATGGCACAAAGATGGCAGCATCATTTGTCTTACTGTAAGAGCAGTGGTTAAAAGGTGCCAGCGGATGGAAATAGAAGAGGCTCAATGGCTTGGAGGTGAGAAATAAGACAGTTGCTTATCCGGCTGATTAGAAAAGGCAGTTCGTATATGTTTTTTTCCTGTATCCAGGTAAAAATAATTCAGATAGCAGATGAGTATCAACAGCCAATAATAAGAGAATTTTGCTTTTCAAAGTATCCATCAGTCGAAGACATTCCCAAGTAAAATCTTACATGGATGAGATTACCTCCCTTCTTCCCTTCCTCATAAAGGATATTATGAGAAACTATATATCCATACACATATATAATTACACACACACACACACACACACACACACACACACACACACCATTTAACAGAAAGCCGCACCGTGCTTCTCAGTTTTCAAATAAAGGGGACATAGATAAATCAAAGGGGATAAAACTGACTTGCTTAATCTGAAAATTAATGTATGGCTAGCATTTCTGTCCTTTTATATCAAAAAAGAAATATTGGATGTTTGACTGTTGCAAAATCTCTAAGTGAGACATGGGTGTTTGCGTATTCTCCTCAAATCCCTGTGAGCAAAGACAGTAGGTCAGCATATTATCTATGAAGGCTGACTGGGGCTACTGGCTAATTTTACATCACCTTGACACGACCTAGAGTCCTATGAGAGGAGGGAACCTCAGCTGAGGAAAATGCCTCCAAAGACTGGGTTGTAGGCAAGCAAGCCTTAGGATACATTTTAATCAGTAACTGAAGTGGGTGGGGCCCATCGCATTGTGAATGGTAGCATCCTAGGTTGATGGTCCTGGGTTCTACAAGAAAGCAGGTAGAGAAAGTCATGTGACAACCACCCATGGTCTCAGCTTCAGTCCTTACAGCCAGGTCCCTGCCCAGTTTGAGTTCCTGCCTTGGTTTCCCTCAGTGGAACTGGGATTCAGGATACGTAAGCCAAATATTTTCTCCCCATCTTGCTTTTGGTCATGGTGTCTCATCACAGGAGAGACAACCCTTATTAACACAGTGGGAAAGTTTTTATTCCTCATGAGAAGACCAAGCACAATGATGAGAAAATTAAGTAGGCACAGAGCTCAGTGCTGAGCCAAGAGGAAGGTGCACAGGGAAGGCCAGGAAATGGCTCTCTTGATTCCTTACTGAAGAGTGACCTTGAGTTTGCCTTTTCAACATGAGGTGCACTTCCCCTGTGTATATGTACACTAGCACACTGCCATCCTGCTCACACTGACAGCTCATCTCATAAAGACTCTAAGCAAAGCTGTGCAAAGAGAATCAAATCTTCCCTGTGTTCACTGAGAAATTTGAATTTTCAGTTTAGACCTTAGTCAAGATGAGTGTCTGCTCCCAACAGCACAGGACACTTGGCAGAAAATGCCTCAAGAGGGATCAAGAACTCTGTTGACAGACTTCTGCATAGCACAGCCCTCCACCAAGGCAAGCAGGGCTCAGGTTTCCATGGGTGAGCCCCTGACCCTCAGAGCTAATGGGAGACTTGGAGGCTGAGACTGTCTGATAGGGTTCCTATAGCAGAAGATTCTATAGGCTTTTACAGGATTCTGAGATTCTAACTTTCATGCTGACAAGGTTGGATGGAGGCATCAGTAATTTTGACACCCCCTTATCTGAACCAGATTACAGAGGTGGATATATTGGAAAACTAGGTGAGGAATCACTGGCCATGAGCAAAAGAATATGGCTTCAGCCTATACCTGCATTCAAGTGGGGAATATCAAAGCACAGACTTTAATGTCTAAGGCAATCCCCTCTGGAAGATGATGTTGAAATGAAGTCAACTTCAGACCAGACATGAGTGGCTCCAAGCTGATAAAACCAGATCCTACCTGCAAGAGAAACCTAGCCTAGATCCTGCAAGTGTCTATTCAAATCATCAGCTCCACCTTCCAAAATGGCACTGATAGACACGTGTGGTAGTTTAAATAGCAATGTCCCCATAGGTACATGCATTTGAATGCTTAGTCACCAGAGAGAATTAGGATTAGGAAGTGTAGCCTTCTTGGAGGAAGTGTGTCACTGGAGATGGTTTTGAGGCTTCAAAAGCCCAAGCCCTGACCAGCCTCTCTCTGTGGCCTAGAGATCAGGATGGATCTCTCAGCCGTTACTGCTCTGGCACATATCTGCCTGCATGCTGCCTGCCACACTCCCCACCATGATGATAATGAGCTAAGCCTCTGAAACCGGAAGCCAGCCCCAATTAAGTGATTTTTTTAGAAGAGTTGCCTTGCTCACGGTGTCTCTCACAGCAAAGAACAGTGACTGAGATACTACTCTCACCCAGTATACTACTGTCTGAAAGACAGAACAAAGCAAAACCCTGCTGTGACAGAAAACAATTGCAAGCATTTGGCAATCTCTCATTTTGCCAGGTAAGTTGGCTGTAAAGCCTTGGCTTGGCATCTCTTCTTCCCAGCCTGTTTAGAGTTTTTGGGAAGGGGGGGGGGGTGCAGGGAGCTGGTGCTCCAACTAGTCTCTTGCCTACACCATAGACTTTTCAATTTTTCAATGTGATCTAATTGTATTTCTTACAATGATCAATACAATCATCAGGGTGGGTTAAAGGATGACTGAGGAGGAACTCTTCCAGGCTAGACCAGCACAGGATGTGGACCGTGGACCGTAGGGGCAGCATTTCCACTGAGGCCATCCCTGAGCTGGAGTCCCTGCATTAGCTCTGTCTGCTGCACAGGGGTTTTTAGGATATCACATAACCTCTCTTAGCCTGGCTTAATCATTATAAGAGAAAGTGGACAATACTTTCTCACAGGGCACTGTTAAATTTTAAATGTCTCTGGCAGTGACGGGGCAGTTAATGAATTATAGCTATTATAATAAGGTTAATTGAGAAGGTTACAGATTGAGTGTGATTAAAATCTTTGTGCAGAAAAATGCTTCCTAAGCATTTTCTGCTCCCCTTCCTTTAATGGCAATCACAGGAAGAGCTTCCACCTCCTGCAGGGAGAGAATTCCCCAGAGCCCTCGTGGGGAGTCTCATGACCTTCCAGAGTTCCCAGCTCCCAAGGTACTCTTTCTTTAGAATCTTGATGGCCAACAAGAACCCTGGAAGCCCCGCCTTCACACAGCCAGAACACTTAGCCAGCATTCCAATTTCCCCAGAGCATCACTGAAAGACAGTAAATCCTGGCTCCCCAATGTAGGGCTCAACTCGGTCCTCACCTCTCTTGTACAATTGTTTAAGCTATGAAACTTTATAGCTGGGGTCAAGTAGCCCCATGTCACAAAGGCCACAATTCCCCAAGAACCCGGAAATGGCTGTTGTACTTTACTCACTCATGTGTGTCATTGCCTTGGTAGGTTTTTTGTTTGTTTGTTTTTTTGGGGGGGGGGTTTGTAGGGGGAGTTGTTGTTGGTTGTTTGTTCATTGGTTTGATTTGGGTTTTTTAAACTCCACCCAAAAACTTGTAATAAGGTACAAAAGTAATTATGTTCCTCTTCTACCACTGTCAGCAACCTGGGACATAGCAGTATCTTGTCACAACTGATGAACCCAACTGAAGCATCATGTTGGCCTAAAGCCCATGGCTGAGGTCAGGACATGTACATCCTATGGGCTTCAACAAATATGTAACCACATGTGTTAACTGTGCATTGTGAAGTTTTGTCTGTCACTCAAATCCCCTGTTTTCTGCCTGTTCATGGCTTCTCTCTCCTCCAGCTCCAGCAATTGCTAGTCTTTTTATTAACTCTTTGGTGTTGCCTTACCAAGAAGGCAATATTGTTAGACTCATCACATGGATTTTTTTTAGATTGGCTCCACTTACCTTTCTTAAATGTTTTTTCACAAGTTATAGCTGTTCACCTTCAAACATTGAATACAGTTTATTTTCTATATATACTAAAGTTTAGTTATGCACTAACTACTGAAAGACCACCTGCTTGCTTCTAATTTTCATCAATTACAGATAAGTAATGCTGTTATTAACAATCATGAGATCTCTGTGTGGACAGGTTTGCTAATTTGTTTAGGGAAGTAAAGGTGAATACAATTAAGGGTTGCATGGTAAGTGGGTAGTCCATGCTTGCAAGTAACTGTCAACGTATCTTCCATAGTGACCAGGCCATCTTTTGTCTGCTTCAGCAGTGATGGTTCCTGTACTTGCACACTCGCCAGTATTCGGTGTTGCCAGCACTGGGGATCTTAGCCATTCCAGTGGGCATGTGATGGTGCCTCGGTGCTTCACTTTCCTGATGACACACAATGCTGGAGGACATCTTTTCCTGAACATGTCTGCTTTTGTCTTTGATGAGATACAACTAGGTCAGCCCCTTGATATTTGATGTGTTTAAGAGTTGTTTGTATATTGTGGATAGCGGTCTTATATTAGATACACATTTTGGAGGCATGTTCTTTGAATCTGCATTCATGGCTTTGGTAGAACAGTCTTCTATTCCATCAACCACTTCCTCAAAGTAATCATGGCCCACCAAATTTTTTAAATGCAGATTCACCCCCCCCCCACACACACACAAACACACGCTTTATGTAGCTTTGACCACTGGGGACTCCAATGGCGGCATTAACTGTTAGAGACTTCTATCTCTTATTTCCAGAAACACTAATGGTGACGGTCTCAAAACTATTCATGTCTTCATCATTCCTGAACATTCCCAGCAAATACCGAGCAGAGGACCCAACCTGTCAAATCTCCAGCCATTAGGCTATATCAGCCCAGGAGACACAGAAGTGTTCCATTACAACAAAGACCCTCTTTGATTATGCCTGTCCACCAAAGGACAATGCTGATTAAATAGTAATTAACTACTCAACACAAGGGATTAACTAATCAAGCAAGCTGCAGGTAATGTAATTACAATAGGTTTTTTTTTTTTTTTTTTTTTTGGCTTTTAGTAATGATCTTGTAAGTACTGATGTGGAATTTTTTCTACCTAGCTGCAATCAGCCCCAAACCATAGAATGTACCTTCTTTTCCCTATTAGGGCCTAAATATTGATTTTCAATCTGCAGTCCCCACATGGTAGAAAGGAGCCTGGCTTTGCCACCTCTTATCTAGACTGTTCCATGTGTGCCCACGAGGCTTATGCTAGACACCCATATCACCTGTAGAACCTGAGGGGACCCTGGCAGCCAAGGCAGCTGAGACAGCCAAGGCCACAGGACACCATAACAGGTTACATGAGACCATGAGAAGATACACTCAGGTTCAGCCAAGGTGGTAGAAAACAAATATAAAATCAAAAAATTAGGAGTGCAAGAAAAAAGCTGATACCTTAGCAACCATTTCTCAGGCTTCCCAGGACATGAAATGGTTATGATCATATCCACACACAAAGTACTCAAGGCAACATTCAAGGCCTTACTTCACTTTGCATAAAGTAAACCTCCATCTCCTCCCGATAGAATTAATCATCTGATGTGTGCATGTCAACATGCCTCCAACGCACTGGCACTTTCAAAGTCATAGCTCCTGCACTCAGACCTCCCATTCCTGAAGCTTCAAGAGGGGGCCTTTAGGTTACTTTATGAATGAGCTCACAAAACCAGGGAAGCCAGTGGCATTCGAGAAGCCATTAATCAAATTGGTGGGATCTCATCATCATCATAACCCATTCCTTTACAAAGGTCCTGGCAGGGGACACAGCTCCGCATTTGAGCACATACCTAGCACATGAGAACATCAAAGCTCAATCTCCCAAACCTAGAAGTAAAGGACATAAATTTCCCTGTACATGCCATAGAAAGATTTGATGGCTACAAAGTCAGAATGCCACAACTGAGGAGGCTTCTCCCTGCCCAGGCATACTTTAGAGAGTTCATACTTCTATTTCTGCATTAGCCTTAAGAAAAACAAGCCTTACTTTACCAGCCAGTACAGCTCAGTGTCAACTGTGAATAAAGAAACCCATCCACGGAACTGCTTTCAGCCCCACTGTCTTCACGAGGAGAATATTTACTCTCTGCCAGGGAGCTGGCACTGGGCTAGCTTCTCTAAGGGTCTCTCTTTCGCTCCCAGCTGCCCCATAAATCCATTGTTAGGAATGTTGCCATGGCAACAGAAGGGCAGCAGAAGGCAAAGAAGCTGACAGTCACCCACACGGTGCTAACTGGATCTGTGGGCCAATTAAAAGGTTCCATGCTCAGGGTCATTTTGTAAAGGAGAGCTGTTCAGAAACCCTTGGCCACAAATTACTCCACCCAGAAGCCCCAGACAGCCCCAGCTTCCCAGGCAGGTGCTAGTTGTTCTCAAAGTCTGCTCTATTCTCTGGGAGCAAGGCACACACAAGGCCATCATTGCTCCCTGGATGAGCCATCTTATTAAATGCACGCAATCTGCTTCCTGCCTGTAGGTGCATAAAGTGAAGAAGTGCATTGGTTAAAGGCAAGCTGTTTTCCTTGGGGCTGGTCCTAGTGTGGCGTCACTGTATATTGAGTTGGTTCTAGAAGCTTATCCGTGTTCTTGAAGGCTAGTACTCAGGAATGAGAGTGGTGATCAGGAATAGTATCATGTCTAGAAAGCAGTTAGGGTTTCCCTTGATTGAGTTTCATGGGACAGACAGACCCTAAGCAGCTCCGGAATTTGCATCAGGATCTAAATTAGTCTCCCTGAGCATCAGCACCTCAGCCTCCCATGCTCAGCTCTACCTCTCTCTCCTCTTTCATCAGGCCACATGTTATGGCCCCTATTCCACTCAGCCCCAGACCTACAGCTTCACTGAAAACATTGAAAAGCTTGCTGTCTGACTGAAGCCAGACTCAGAGCTCTCTGGAAACTATTCAAGAACATAAAACTGCCTCAAGAAAAGAGAAGATCTCTCTCTGGGACGAACTGATCCCACATATAGGAAAGACCCCAAAACCCCCAGAAAGCAGGCCAGAACTTCCCTGAAAGCAATCTGAGATGACAAAGTTCTGCACCATCTCAGCTGAGTGAACACCCTGATGGTTACCAAGACAACTGAAATTTGAACAGACTAGGATCTCTCAACTTGACCCAATCTCTGAAAAACTCCTATGAACTTGAGACATCCAGGAGTGAATACAAAATCTGCCAAGTTCCCAGCAGTGTCCACTGAGGCTCTGAATACAGGGTTCTGCGCTGCACCCACTCACACTTGCTGTGCTTGCCCGGCGAGGAACCCGTGCAGGCCTCTGGCCAGTGCCTAGTCTGCAGAGCTCTGTCCCTGCAGAGCAAGCCTCATCTGCAGCTCTACCCACTCAGTTTTCCAACCCTGCATGTGGGCTCACTTCCTTCTGACCCCTTGTCAGAGCCTCAGCATCTCACTGGACATCAGGCTCTGTTGATGAGAACTTCATTCCAGTGCAGCGAAGCTCATTATGGCCATAAACCAACCTCACAGCCTAAAAAGAGGGGGCTGCCATAAACAAGGCTGAGAAGACTCTCCTGACATAAATGACTGGACATTTTTGGAGTGGGCCATAGCTGCTATGAAAACAAGCCTCCCCTTTTAGAGAGACTGGGCCTTCCAGAAACCAATCTAATGCTTCACGGTGGCCTTCCAAAGATTGCAATTCTTATTTCCTTAGATGCTACAATGTTGGGCTCATCTTATCTTCCTGGTTGCTTTGTTAGCATCTGTTTTATTTGCAACTGAGAGATTAATAGACAAGCATTTCAAAATTAGAGCAAATCTTTGTTAAAATCTGTCATTTGTTATGAACAGTCTTGGAAATGGAAGTGGGACCATGCCGCTTCTGAAACAATATGAGGCATTGACAGAACTGCTAGGATTAATTAAGACTTAGGAAAGGTCTGTGCATACCCAGGCACTTTGGTATTATGGAGTGGATTTAGACTATCCCACAAATGAATTCTGAGATCCTAGCTATATATATTCACAAAGCTCTGACTTCCTGAAGTTTTCTTGGCACAGCAAAGGAATTCATCAAGATCTGGACTCCTGTGTGTTTCCCAGAAGAAGTCAGCAGTCGGGTACTTCTGTCATTAAATCAATCCACAAAGCAAATGATCACAATGTAAGGAATATCCCTGCAGGAGGTCCTTCAATGCCAACAGTGCCCAGATACATTTATGCCATGCCATTCTGAGACCCTTTGAAAAGTTTGCCAGATCTTATCAAATTGAATTTGAGGCATACAAAGGATCTCCAGAAAGCTCTTCTGGAGATCAAAATGGAAATTTATAACAAATGGAAGCGACATGGTTCTGAAATGACTTTTGATAGCACCGTGCTAATGATCTTTGGTGAAATTCTTCTCAGAAGTATTAGCCCACGGGCTGTTCAATCAGAGAAGCAAGGTCGAAATAGGGAACTTTCAAATTAAAGACACCATTTGTCATAAATCAATAAGCAGCAAGATTACAGGAACAACGGATTTCCCAAAATATAAAGCAGAAAATCAAGGCCGATTCTGACTGATGTCACCTGGCCCCTTGATGACATAAATGCAACAAGACTGAATCTCAACAGGACTGTAGATGTCCAGAAGAGAAGAAAATGATTCCATACAAGTGGGGAAGACAGTACAGAAGAAAGATGTAGAGTAGGGCAGGGTGGGCTTTACATGAAAACTGAAAGGTTTGGGCTTATTCTCCTTGAGGATTAAGAAACGATCCTAGTGACTTGGAAATAAGATTCATAACAAAGAAAGACACCCCCCCCCCATCGTGCTGACTGACATATCAGAAGCCCAGCCTAGAGGCTGCACAAGGCCCTGGAATCCTATGCTTTAAGAAGAGTGTGCAACTGGTTCATTGCACTGGCAGTGACTCCACAGCAATCCCACACAGAGGGGCATCAGAGACCACCCAGCCTTGAATATTGCAACTACAGACTTCAATTCCTGGATACCCTGCTCCAGTCTACCAACAATCTCCTGTACCTGTGCATAGCTGAGCAGGGAGACAGGAACGCCCCAAGGTTGCTGCCTCCACCCTGAGATGCTTTTTAAAAAGGAACAGCATTCCACTGCCAGTCCCTGAGGCTACACTGGCTCCTGTTAGCTATAAACCAATGCAATCTAACTGCACATCTGTGTGGCAGAGAACCAGCCTAGCATGGCTTCCCTGAGGGAGGGCAAGCAGAGCCAGCCTTTAAGGGCTGTTGCAAATAAAAGAACACCCAGGAATCCAATCAATTAAAACTTGCCCCCTCCCACTGGTGGAAGGTAATGATTGGCAACTGCAAACAACTACTTCTGTGTCACAGTATTGTAAAAATGAAAACTTTTTTGGCACTGAGGATAGATAAAAGTTTCAGAGGGTGTCTCAGCCCAGCAGACTCCTCAATCCAGAAAGGAGAGCAGAACAGCAGAAGAGAAAGAACTTAGGAAGCGCCAGTTGAGTTCTGGGGGCCCCACTCCTCGTCGTGAGCCCTGTCGGTAAAATATCAGACTCTCTGGGTAAGTCAACAGACCATTGGCAGGACAGTGTGAACAAGTGAGTCAGGGGTCAGGGGTCAGGAGGAGGCAAGAACATGGGCTTCAGTGACAGCAGAAGGACAGACTTAGCAAAAGCAGCAGTGCCTCTCGTCGACTCCATAGGGACTGAGACTGCATTTTCCTTTGACAGTCACATGTGGTCTCTAAGGAGGCAAAGTCAAGTCCAAAGCATCAAGAAGACTTCTGCTTTCTCAGGCCCGGCATGACTCATTCTCTGCTCTGTGATAGCCCCACCCCAGCCTTCGCAGAAGGAAAATGGGAGTTTCGTTCTTATTTCTGAATCATGGAAATAGAAGGTAAAATGAGGAAGGAGACCTTATTCGCTTCTACCCCAAGACAGCATTTCAAAGCATCAGATGTGTACAGTGTGATTAAAAACCCCAGCTCCTTCTGATGTCCCTGCCCTGGTCCAGGGCTCCCCAGGAACTAAACCCCTCATGCTTAGCTGCAGATCCAGAATGTTTCTCCTCCTCCTGATCTTCCCATGTGGACACCTAATAGGTTTCTCAGACATGACACATGTTCCACCCAGAATTCCTAGATCAGAACCTTCAATACTAAAGTCTTCGTGGCTCAAATAAAACATCTAGGGATTACTGTTTGGTTTCTGTTTCTTTCACCTCCTGCCTAAAACCATTCAATTAGGTTCTGCTAATTCCACTTGAAACACACTGCAAGGAGTCCAAAGAGGTGTTGCCCGAATCAGATAGCATCATATCCAGAGTCCATTTCCTCTGCTACTCCTTCTCCACCCACCCACCCTCCAGCAGAGGAGGGTCTCAGGAAGCACAGACAGATCGTGTCATTCTCCTCTTTGTTCTGATGCACACAAATTCCGTACCTGCTGGGGCTGTTGATAAAAATACAATGATGAGAAAGAAGGCAGACATTCTCCTTGGCAACTGTCTGTATGCCACACCTGTCCTCGAGGGTATTTCTGGCAGTAAACATGATGACAGAGTTGGGGCCTACATTTCTCCTCTCAGATGTCAACGCAGACGCCAACATCACCTGCCAGGCAGCAAACTCGCCTGTGGGTACCCATCCCTCTTTCCCATCATAGGCATAGTCCCCAAATGTCTCTCTCCTCAGGCTTGGCACTGCCATGCAGCAGTTGCAAAGGTCACATCCTGGAATGACCCCCACATCTCCTTCTCCTCTAATGGCACCATTACAGCATCAACACTGGCCTGTGTCACCTCTTTCATCATTGCATACCAATCTACCCTTCCACCTGGACTCTGCCGCCTACCTTGTGGGTCTCCTTCCAGTCATATTTTTCCTCAGAGTGTCAATTTCCAAAGTGTGACACTTCAACAGGAAACTCCTTCCCTTTTCCAAGAGCCCTAGCTCTACGTTACACACTTTTAGTGTGCTGTCTTCTGTTTCATCAAAGAACTTAGTTAAAACTCCTTCAGTTTGAGTAAAGCTAATTGGCAAGTGGTTCCTCACCACAGTCACAGCACAGAGGCTGGGAAGACATTCTGCTCACTAACCAGTATAGCCAGAAGCACTGTGCAATGTCTGTCTCAATGTTTAATTTTGGACTTAATATCTCCTTATTGGGAACATGTTTTCATGTAGAAACAGAAGTCTCTGCAGAATGGAGTCTGGACACTCTGGTTTGTATTAATGGCTCTTTGTGAAGAGAGAAACAAAATGGTTCTGACATCCATACTACCTGACAATGTCTCTGGATGTTTACAAACAGCCATCCAGCTAAAGTGATGAGAATGAGAACTATTTATGCTTGTGCAGAGCTTTAGAGTCCCTATGGCATTTCATATCCAGTGTTAAAGGCAAAGATGTCTGAGAAAACATGCAATCATCAAGCAGGGTTGCTAGAGCCCTCTTCTCTACCTACCTGTAATCTTGATTGAACAAGCAGTGGGGGTGCCCTCGGTGATATGTTGAGCTGACATGAAGTCAACATGCAATCAGGAAATCAGAGAGCAAAGCAAGAGTTCTGTGGTCCAGTTGAAGGTAATGCCACCCTCTAAAAATGAGCAGAGTTGATCAGCAGAGCACACTGCCTGTCCTTAAAGCATCCTCTCCCAGGATGTTCTTCCATCCTACGCCATCTGAATGCCACTTCTCCATCCCCACTTCTCAGTCACTCCATGGTCATCACTTCCCCTAGGCTTTTAAAACATGTGTGCAAGAGTGCCTATGTGCACATGTGTACATGTGTGTGCATATACCATGCACACATGACATATATGTGGAAGTAAGAGGACAACTTGTAGGAGTCTGCATTCTTCTTACACAGGGTAGGTTCCAGGGCTGGAACTCCTGACCCACAAACTTGGTGGCAGGCACCTCACCAGCCATCTCACCAGCCCATATCTCCTTTAGATGCAGACCCTGCATGGACCATATGCTGCTTGCATGTACATTGTGCATAGATGAAACGCTAGAAAAATGAGCTGCTGAGAAACCTGCAGCTCACCCCGTGACAGGATGCACACTGTACCCTAAGGAGGATCCATGGGCCCCTCCCCTGCCGGAGGGCTACTCAGGGTACCACTTCCCTCACAGAGGCAGCGTCCCCTTCAACCTTGACAAGAGCTCCTCCCCAGATGACAGTTTCTATGTCACCCTCTCTCAGCAGGCAGAGGACAGGACATAGCTTTCACAGGAGCCATGCGTGCCTGATTTTAGCCTCAGTGTTACAGAAACTGCTTACCTTGCTTTGTCTGAGCTGTTTCTGCTTTGTTCTCCCAAGGAAGCACAATGGATTTTACATATCCCACGTTTTCTAGAGCATCAAAGAAAACAGTCATACACACACACACACACACACACACACACACACACACAAACAAGCAGATATGAAACATGCATATACATTTCACACCTAACACACATGTATGACACACATATAACATGTATGTGTACGCAGTGTAGTTCTTAGAATAGACTATCATCCAAATATCATCCTGCCTTGTAAAATAAGACATTGTTCCACTTAAAACAAAAGAGAGAAAATAAGAAGAGGAAGGGGGAGGGGAAGAGCCCTTGACTGCCAACACCAGATCGATGACTCTTAATCTCCAGTGGCCTCTGAATTACTTAGAGAAGTTGTGAAGAATGGGAGTCCTGGCTCCCACCCCAGGAAGCGTGATTTAACAGGTCTTGTGTGACTATAAATCTGTGTTTATAACCAGCACCCTGCTTGATGCAGCTGCAGATCCCGAGCTGAACTGAGACCTGCTGCTGAGCCTCTCACCTTCCTGCTAAGTGTCCTTCAGCTGTCCTCTGAGGAGCAGAGTAATGCTCAAAACATCCCAGGGAAGCTGTGGGCTTGTCCAGACCATCTCTGTCTACCCTGCTATCCCCAACTCCTGGGGTGCAACCCACGCCACAGCACAGGACTGTCCGCTCACAGCGAGCACTGAGATCACACTGGAGCTCAGCTCAGAGCCTGTCCTCCAGGGAGCACTCAACCACTTGCAGGAGGCATTGCAGCCGGCTCGGCAGCCTCCCTCGTCATGTGGCTGCTTCTGATGCTCCAGTAGGACCTACCCAAATGCACTCGCATAAGGCATCACCGTGCTTTTCGGTTACTGTGAGAGAGTAGTGAGAATGGGTGAGGGTTTGTTTACTTGGTTCACAGTTCTGGATCTGGGAATCCAGGAGTGGTTTTGCATTTGCCTGGTCTGTGGTGAGGGTGTTGTTTGCAGTAAAGGGATAAGGGTAAGCAAGAGCTGTGACTCAACACCAGGAGCAGGCTTACTTCCTGGTACCTTGCTCTTAGGGATGAATGAAGCCAGAAAGACATTAGTCCTCCTCAGTGACAACATAAAGGCCCAGCCCTCAGAACTCCACTAAGAATGGCAAACTGACAAACTTCAGCATTAACTGGCTTCTGCTTCAGTTCCTACTTCTTGGTTCCTGCCTTGACTTCCTTTGATGATAGACTGTGATGTGGAATTGGAGGCAAAATAAAGCCTTTCCTCCCAAAGTTCCTTTTGGTGTCTTTTTACAGCAATAGAAACCATAACTAAGACACATGGTCAGCCCCTGGGCACTCTGTAGTCACCCTCTGTGCATGTCTGTGTTCTGATCTCCTATTATAAGGAACAGGAGGTCATAGACAACCACAGCCATACAGCATGTGAGAAATAATGTTCATTATCTCATGGGAAATTTAGCCCAGTTGCCCATAAGCGAACCTTCCCAAAGTCTGAAGAACATCCACCTCTGTGCCTAACTACTTTCATGTTCTGCAGCCAAGAAAAAGTGCTGCTCAGAATTATTGCTTAAAAACTCAGAGTTTTTATTGTGGTTATAAAAAGCCAGCGATTTCTGAGTAGTGCATGAATCACAGGAAAGAGCCCGGATTTTTTTTTTTTTTTTTACCCAGGATCTGGCAGTATTCAATGATAGATACATGCAATAGATCATGAAGTGCAGCGTTCCTCAGTGCTAGCTCAGCTACTCCAAACCACCATTGCCACAACTAGAAGAAACAGCTTGTCCTCTCTTTCCTATGACCTCAAGAGTGCATGGATGTCTCCAGGAGCCTAAGACATGCCTCACAGAGGACAGAATGGACAAAGAACTTCAAAATTCAGGAAGATCCAGTCTCATTTCAAGCAGGTTAGCAAAAATGAAACTATCTGTCAAGTGATGGTGAGAAGGTGATAAAGTGAGCCCCTTACTGAGGGACTGCATAATGTGGACAACTCAATAAAGCACGCTGGTCATTCTTTTGCAAAAAGGAGGATGCGTACACACTGTGAAGCAGAAAAACTTGCATGTGTGTTTGAGAAAATACCCAGGGGAAAACTTTGTTTGTTTGCTTGCTTGTTTGCTTGCTTGCTTGCTTTTCTAGACAGGGTTCCTCCTTGTAGCCCTGGATATAGACCAGGCTGGCCTCCAACTCACACCAATCCTCCTGCCTCTGCCTCTCAGAGTGCTGGGACTAAAGACATGTGTCACCACTCCCATCTCCAGGGGAATACTTACTGGATATTTACCATGATAGAATAGAGAAAGAAATTAAAAAAAAATAATTCAACAGAATGCCAAAATAAAACTACTTCTATTGATGACGTTGATGACAATGATAATGATGATGATGATAAATGAAGGAGGAATATCCAGATGTATCCGACAAATGAATTTTAAATTTACAGTGTGGAACTGAGAAGACAAATCTAACGTGGCTAGTGTGCATAAAAGCATTGAGAAGGCTGAAAGCACAGGCCTGGGATGGCTGTATGCAGAGTGGGTTCTTGGCTAAATGTTTGAGCTTACATTCTAGGAGTTGCAACCATTTCTTTGCCAGTAAGAGTGGCTCAGCACATCCCCCTTGTGTAGAGATGAGGTTTATGTTTCTGAATGTTTTTTGTCTCTCCTCTATGTGCCCATGTGATCAGCCCCAGTGAGAACCCTGGACACTGGTTCTTTGCTTTTGACCACTTTCCTCATGTCACAATGTGCTACTGGGAAATTTTTGTCCTGAGTGACTCTGTCAGAGATCCCCCTTGGAGCTGGTGGCTGGTTCCCCCCACAACACCCTGGGCGCCTTTTCCCTTTTGTTGATTTAATTTATCTCCTTCCCTGCAACAAGCTGTGACCATAAGTAGAATTGGGCATTGATGTTGAGTCTTCCGCGTGTGGCCTAAGACATCACAGGAGCTGAGGGCACGATTGGGGACCTACGTAAAGGTGAGAGCAAAACGCAGCTCAGTTACCTTTAAAGGTATGCAAAATCAGGCTATGAGCTGTTGGCTGAAATATGTATCAAACTGAGAGAGGTACATAGGTAGGCTCTGCAGGAGACTTTATATCCCTTAGGTAATGGAGCAAATGTGCAAAATATTAAGACTCTGAGGCTCCTGGTGGTTTCCAGTGCCTTCATAGTGTTCCCTGTATTGTTCTGTTTTAAATGATTTGGTAAAAAAAGGCAGATACTGAGACTCATAACCAAACCTTTGGCAGAGTACAGGGAATCATATGAAAGAAGGGGGAGTTAGTGAGACCTGGAGAGGGCAGGAGCTCCACAAGGACCAAATATATCAGGGCACAGGGGTCTTTTGTGAGACTGTATCTCCAACCAAGGACCATGTATGGATATAACCTAGAACCCCTGCTCAGATGTAGCCCATGGTAGCTCAGTATCGAAGTGTGTTCCCTAATAGGGGAAACAGGGATTATTTCTGACATGAACTCAATGGCGGGCTCTATGACTTTCCCACCCGCCACCGGAGGGAGGAACAGCACTGCTAGGCCACAGATACCAGCCAGGCCTGAAGATACCTGATAAGCTAGGGTCAGATGAAAGGGGAGGAGGTCCTCCCCTATCAGTGGACTTGGAAAGGGGCAGGGAGAAGATGAGGGAGGGAGAGTAGGATTGGGAGGGAATGAGGGAGCAGGATACAACTGGGATACAAAGTTAATAAACTGTAAATAATATTAAAAAATAAAAATTTAATTAAAAATAAAGACAGTGAAAAGCAAACAGCAGAGAGCATAAGGAAGGACCCCTTGAAGCAGATTAATTGGGCATGTTTCAGTCCTAGGAGCCTTGCTTCTTAAAGCCCAGAAGGAGTCCAGCAACTGTAGTGCCACAAAGTAGCACAAATCTTATGCTCAGACCTTTACCACACAGAACTGCAATTGTGGGAGAAGAAAGTAGGGGTTAGTACAATGCCCACCCAATGATCAGAGGTTGAGTCCCAGGTGTAGAGCAAATGCTCCAGGCTGCATCTCCAAGGATGGGCACAGATGTAACTTTAATTTTATTACCCACCATCACTATTGTTATAGACATATGCTGGACTGTTGGTGACCTCCCCACATGAGAGTTGGTCTTGTCCTTCAAAGTGTTGTGCAAAGAAAGTAGCACAGAATGAAAGTTGGCCATGGGACCAATTTAAACACAAAAGTGTTAATGGTTTATTCAATTTTCCCAACACAGCTCATTCAAAGAGTGCAGGATGGGGCAGCAAGCATTTACTGCACATGAGGCATTCAGGGATGCTAAACCACAGTCTTCATTCCAAAGCTCAGGGTCATAAGACAGATTCAATGGCTTTGCCTTGTATGTGGGAAGAAGCAATGGCAAAGTTGGCCTGTGTCTGACTTGTTCACCACTCCTGTGTTGGTTTTCATTCCTCAGGACTAGCACTCTCCTCAGCAACATATCCTGAATGAAATAATGACAATGGTGACCTTGTACCATGTAACTAGAATATTCTCTTCATTTATCAAGGATTAATAGGCACCTCTGTTGCCCCCATAGGAACAATCACTCTGTATTCTGCCCATTACAGGATTCCTGGGAAACAGGAATTTGCTTCTGTATTGCTGTGGATGGCACAAAGACATGCAATTCTAGCCTGGCACAGCTGTCCTCTGAGTTGCTTCACCCAGCAGCTGATGGAAACAAATGAAGAGACACACAACCAATCACTGGGTAGAGTGCAGAGAGCCTTGTAGAAGAATTCGGAAAAGGAGAGTAGGACCCAGAGGGGACAGGATCTACACAAGAAGGCCAACAGAGCCAATTAACTAGGGCAGGGGATGGGGGCTGTGGAGACTGAAGCACCAACCAAGGACCATGCATGGACTAGGCCTATACAAAGCCCCCTGCACAAATGTAGTTGATGGGTAGCTCAGTACTCATATATGTTCCCTAGTAAGGGGACTGGGGGCTAACTCTTACATGGGCTCTGCTGCCTGCTTCTCTATCACTTTTCCCTAGTGTGGCTACCTCAACAGGTCACAAAGGAAGAGGATGCACTCAGTCTTGATGCAACTTGATATGCTGGGGTGGGTAAGGGAAGGCTCCTCTTTTCTGAGAAGCAGGGAAGGGCAGATAGGGGAAACAGGGAGGGAGGAGGATGTGACTGGAATGTAAAATGAGTAAATAAAAATTAAAATGGAAAAAAAAACATGCAATTCTGCTGTCCTACTTCAAAAATCAACACCAGTGGGCAGGAATGCCTGCTTCTCTTTGGACCTTTGTTGCATTCCTAAAGATACTTACAGGCAGTGAGAGCATGTGAGACCACCAGAGCATGCTGGTGCTTAATCAGTGGGCCAGGAACTCCCCTAACAGTTCTGGCTTGAGGACAGGTCATCAGGCTGTCTGAATCTTCTCTGACCTGTCCTGAAACATGAAGACTTTCTTTCCTTCATCCACAGATATCTGGTCTACCATGGAGCATAAAGGCTCCTCCTGTCTTTTACAGGATCCAGAATCTTTGCCCACCTGCTCATTCTTGTCCTGGCATCCTTAACAGGCATTCCTCTGACATTCACACCTGACCCTACCCTTGGAGCCCCTTCTCAGAAGACATGGGTAGTACAACTGTATTTTCAATACTAGTAAAGAGCAAAATCAATAATGGAGTTAAATTACTAGTCTTCGATAAATTACTGGCTTCTTGGGGGAAAACATAAGTTTTTACATCATAGTCTCCAAGAAAGAGCAAACTATTCTTCGGTATCTGTAACTGAAGAAGTTATTAAAGAATGAAATATTTTGTGTGGTCAGCACTGCTTGCACTGTTCATTATTTTCAACAGGATTTCTTTATTCATGGAGAATAATCAGTCAATGACAAACCATTCAGTGAGACTATGCAATATGAGGAATAATTGGTAACTTAATTTCTGCTTCATGTGTTGAGTCACATTGAATTCTTTGAAGTCCTCACACCAGCAGAGATAGAGCATGAGCTCTGAGGAGCTACCCAGGTCAAAACTGTGCTCACAGGCATTGCTGCCGGGGAGCTAAGTGTGTCATGTGTACACTGTTGGCGTAGTGACATGTATCAACACTTAGTTTTCAGCAATGACCACAGAGTTGTTTTTCAGTCTTTGAAGATTGGAGGAAATAACAAGAATGCTGGTTCAGTCCAGAGCTCATGGCTGCTCCCTAGGGGAGGGCTGCAGAGAGGAGTTGGGAGCCACAGGTAGTGGTTGGTGTGGTTCTGACTTTCTATCAGGCCCCATCCCCAGTCATGTACCATGTGGCTAGCGAGCAGCACTAACTGTTGCTCTTCAATCTCCTCCTCTGCCTACTACCCAGCATTCTTTAGTGTTCCACATGCTTGCTCGGCCTGCTTTCTTACACCATTGAGGACCACCAGGGCTGGGCTCTCCCACATGAATCATTAATCAAGAAAATGTTCGCACACACTTCCCTACATATAGAGGTACTTTCTCAATCAAGAGTTCTTGCTAGAGATGTCTAGGTTTGCACTGAGTTGGCAAAAGCTGACCAAGCCAAGTACCTTATCTGGATCACACGGTAACAAGAAAAATGGACCTAAAATAGAGCAGCCACAGCGCTGTTCTGCAATTCAATTTTATGTTGTTGTTTTTTTTTAAGTGACCAATACTCTTAAAATTTTGATTTGATTTCATGTGTTAATCCCACCAAATGAAAGTAAAGATCAGTGACCCAAATTTTGGTCAAATTAAGCAAGCTTTAATTCTGTGCACAGCAAAGCCGGTCCTGCCACTCTGCTTTCCTAATGTCAGGTTCAAGAGATCAGCAGCTCCTTTTCTAGGGCAAAACCATAAACTGGGGGGTTCTGTTAAGAATTTGGCAACATGGAAAATTGGCAAGCAACATACAGAAGCAGAGAGAAGTTTAAGATTATTTGGAAGACAGGATTGCTCATCTGCCTGGCATATGCTGATGAGGAAAAGTGAGAGATGACCTCTCCCCCCCCTCACCTTTTGTACCCTGCAACAGACAAGAGAGCTGGCCTCATGGTCATGAGAGCGAGAGAGTGGGCCCTGCTGCAGCACTTGGGAAAGTGTACTTCACACCTTGCCTGGGCAGCACAGTAGAGCTGACCCTGATGGCAGGGGAGCGCATGAGTTGACCCTGAGGGTCTGAGCACAGGAGAGATGGCCCCACCCCTTGCCAGCTATAACACTGGGTGAGCTAGCCAGAGCAGTGTTAAAGAGCTCTCCCTGTAGGAGCAGGAAAGCTGTTGGGATGACTCAGCTACCACCAGACCCAGATGTAGACCTTTGAGTTGGCCACCTCAACCTTTACCCCATCTATGAACTGCTAGAGCATGTGAAGAAGCCAGTCCTGCAAATCCAAAGCTGAAGGTATCCATGACACAACAGGATATCAGAGAGAAGTCTGGTGAGGATCCAGTATTGATATTGTAGCAGAAACCAGAAGCCTAAAATGAGACCAATGACTCATTGCAGTGAACATTTGCAAGAAAAGATGTGGACAAAATAGCATACTGTGTGACACACTACAGCTTCCACGATGGGGTTTTTGTTGTTGCTGTTGTTTTGTTTAATTTTCTTTTGTGGGGAGAGGATTGCAAGGCAGGCCAGATAAGAAGGGACAGGAAATGTGAGGGATTAGGGTGGATGGTGTGAGATTCTCAAAGAATCAAAAAAAGTTTGTGTGTGTGTGTGTTGTTGTTTTTTTTGTTTGTTTGTTTTTTGTTGTATATATATATAATATTGCTCAGCAGAACATCTAGGGTTTCAGGAAGTGTGGCTGTCAAGACATGTCAGGGTGTGAAATAAGTCAAATTCCAAGAAATGGATCAAGGCATGGTCAGCATATGGAAGAAGACATATTCTAGAAATATGTTTTACAGTGAATTTATTTTGGCCTTGTAACAAGATGGCCTCTGATATTAAGATGGAGTCAGGCTGATCTATCACATGATGGAACAAAGTAAGATTTGGGTTACATTCCTAATAAGGATGATGTCATCACAGAGACAGAAACTGTTAACTTGTTACAATGAACAAGTTACTGCCTTTGTAGCCAGATTCTCTCACTTCATATAGAGATGTTTATAAAGAAGCCATCTGCTTCCAGATCCTGGCTATTACGAATAAAGCTGCTTCAAACATGGTTGAGCAAATGTCCTTGTTGTATACTTGAGCATATTTTGGATATATGCCTAGGAGTGGTACAGCTGGATCTTGAGGAAGCGCTATTCCTAATCGTCTGAGAAAGCACCAAATTGATTTCCAAAGTGGTTATACAAGTTTACATTCCCACCAGCAATGGAGGAAGGTTCCCCTTTCTCCACATCCTCCCCAGCATGTGTTGTCACTTGAGATTTTTATCTTAGCCATTCTGATGGGTGTAAGGTGAAATCTCAGGGTTGTTTTGATTTGCCTTTCCCTGATGACTAAGGATGTTGAGCATTTCTTTAAGTGTTTCTCTGCCATTTGATATTTGTCTATTGAGAATTCTCTGTTTAGCTCTGTACCCCATTTTTTAACTGGGTTACTTGATTTGTTGCTTTTTAACTTCTTAAGGTCTTTATATATTCTGGATATTAGTCTTCTGTCAGATATAGGGTTGGTGAAGATCCTTTCCCAGTCTGTAGGCTTTCATTTTGTTTTATAGAAGCTTTTCATTTTTATAAGGTCCCATTTATTGACTGTTGATCTTAGAGCCTGTGCTGTTGGTGTTCTGTTCAGGAAGTGTTCTCCTGTGCTAATGAGTTCAAGGCTCTTCACCACTTTTTCTTCTAACAAGTTTAGTATGTCAGGTTTTATATTGAGGTCTTTGATCTTCTTGGACTTTTGTTCAGGGCGATAAATGTGGATCTATTTACATTTTTCTACATGTAGACATCGTATTAGACCAGCACCATTTATTATAGGTACTGTCTTTTTTCCATTGTATGGTTTTGGTTTCTTTGTAAAAATCAAGTATCTGTAGTTGTGTGGGTTTATTTCTGGGTCTTCTATTTGATTCCATTGATCCACCATTCTGTTTCTATGCCACTACCATCCAGTTTTTATTACTATTGTTCTGTAGTACATTTTGAGATCAGGATTGGAGATACTTCCAGAAGATCTGTTGTTGTACAGGAACACAGATGTCCCTCAACTGAGGAATGAATACAGAAATTATGGTACATTTACACAAATAATACTACTCAGTAATGAAAAACAAGAAAATCATAAAATTTGCAGGCAAATGGTGAAAACTAGAAAAGATCGTCCTGAGTGAGGTATCCCAGAAGCAGCCACACATGGTATATACTCATTTATAAGTGGATATTAGATATATAATATAGGAAAATCATACTAAAATCTGTATGCCTAAAGAAGCTAAGCAAGAAGAAGGACCCTGGGTAAGATGTTCAATCTTTGTTCAGAAAGGCAAATGGGATGGACATTGGAAAAGGGCAAAAACAAGGAACAAGACAGAAGCCTACTACAAAGGGCCTCTGAAAGACTCTACCCAGCATGGTATCAAAGCAGATTCTGAGACTCATAGCCAAACTTTGGGAAGAGTGCAAGGAATCTTATGAAAGAAGGGGGAGATGAAAGACCTGGAGTGGACAGGAGCTCCACAAGGAGGGCAACAGAACCAAAAAAATCTAGGCACAGAGGTCTTTCCTGAGATTGATATTCCACACAAGGACTATGCATGGAGATAACCTAGAACCCCTGCACAGATGTAGCCCATGGCAGCTCAGTATCCAAGTGGATTCCTTAGTAAGAAAAACAGGGGCTGTCTCTGACATGAACTCAGTGGCTGGCTCTTTGATCACCTCCCCCTGAGGGGTGGGGGAGCAGCTTTACCAGGCCACAGAGGAAAACAGTACAGCCAGTACTGATGAGACCTGATAGGCTAGGGTCAGATGGAAGGGAAGGAGGATCTCCCCTGTCAGTGGACTAGGGGAGGGGCATGGGAGGAGAAGAGGGCGCAAGGACAGGATTGAGAGGGGGCTACAGCAGGGATACAAAGTGAATAAATTGTAATTTTTAAAAATAATTAATAAAAAAATAAAAATTCTTTTTTTTAAAAAAAAGAATCTGGATTTAAAAAAAAAAAAAGAAGCTGTCTGCTAAGAATGTGCTTAAAAAAAAAAAGTTTGTCACCCAGATAGGTCCCTTTTCCCAATCCAACTGGAAAACCATGTCTGTTGTCTTTAGTGAGTGGCAAATCATTGACCAAATTGAGGCAGGAGACTGGGTGATTGGGAAGGACTTTCTGACCAACAAGTGGGCTTTACACAGCTTCATGAATGGCCGTTGCTTTCAGTGTATTACAAGTAAGGCACAGTAGATTTGGTCTTCAGTAAACTGCTCACATCAAAATTATTTTAAGCATGTATAATTGTTTAAATTATTTCACCATTGAATGATCAGATGGAATCTGTTTGTGCAACATACAAAGGAATCCTAAGCTATTCTGGCTGAAGAGACATTCACGAGAGACATTGGGAGCGAAAGAACACAGCCTTTACAGACCTCTAATTCCCATTAATCTTGTATTTTAGGATTTTTCTTCACTTTCCCAGTCAGAATTCTAGGTATGATGAATAACAATTACCAACTGGACAGGATGTTCAAACACCTGGAATGTCACCAGGATTCAGTTTGTCACTCCACTGTCTCTTAAGGCCACAGAAAGTCCACTTCCTCTTCTATAGGATATCGGCAGTTTAAAGAATGGATACAGAAATTGTGGTACATTTACACAATGGAATACTACTCCACAATTAAAAACAAGGGAATCATGAAATTTGCAGGCAAATGGTGGGAACTAGAAAATATCACCTAGAGTGAGGTAACTCAGAAACAGAAAGACACACATGGTATATATTCTCTCATAAGTGGATATTAGCCATATAATATAGGATAAACATACTAAACTGTATACTTTTTTCCTGAGTATCTTTTATTATTATTATTAATTACACTTTATTCATTTTGTATCCCCCCATAAGCCCCTCCCCAAGTCCACTGATAGGGGAGGTTCTCCTCTCCTTTCTGATCTTAGCCTATCAGTTCTCATCAGAAGTGGCTGCATTGTCATCTTCTGTGGCCTGGTAAGGCTGCTCCCCCCTCAGGGGAGGTGATCAAAGAGCAGGCCAATCAGATTATGTCAGAGGCAGTCCCTCTTCTCATTACTATGGAACCCACTTGGACACTGAACTGCCATGGGCTACATCTGTGCAGGGGTTCTAGGTTATCTCCATGAATAGTCCTTGGTCAGAGTATGAGTCTCTGGGAAGTTCCCTGTGTTCAAATTTTTTGGTTCTGTTGCTCTCCTTGTGGAGTTCCTGTCCTCTCCAGCTCTTACTATTTCCCACTTCTTATATAAAATTCCATTCACTCTGCCCAACAGTTGGCCATCAGGCTCAGCATCTTCTTTGATAGTCTGAAGAACAGAGGCTTTCAGAGGCCCTCTGTGGTAGGTTCCTAGTTCGTTTCCTGTTTTCTTCTTCTTCTAATGTCCATCCTCTTTGCCTTTCAGGATGGGGATTGACCGTTTTAGTTAGGGTCCTCTCTCTTGCTTAGTTTCTTCAGATGCAGAGATTTTAGTGGGTTTGTCCTATGTTGTATGTCTATATGAGTGAGTATATACGTGTGTATCTTTTTGCTTCTGGGACAACTCACTCAGGATGATCCTTTCCAGGTCCCACCATTTACCTGCAAATTTCATGATTTCCTTATTTTTCATTGCTGAGTAATATTCCATTGTATGAATGTACCACAATTTCTGCATCCATTCTTCAGTTGAGGGGCATCTGGGCTGTTTCCAGCTTCTGGCTATTACAAATAAAGCTGCTACAAACATGGTTGAGCAAATGTCCTTTTTGTGTACTTGAGCCTCTTTTGGATATATGCCTAGGAGTGGTATGGCTGGATCTTGAGGAAGCACTATTCCTAATTGTCTGAGAAAGCGCCAGATTGATTTCCAGAGTGGTTGTACAAGTTTACATTCCCACCAGCAGTGGAGAAAGGTTCCCCTTTCTCCACAACCTCTCCAGCATGTGTTGTCACTTGAGTTTTTGATCTTGGCCATTCTGATGGGTATAAGGTGAAATCTCAGGATTGTTTTGATTTGCATTTCCCTTATGGCTAATGAGGTTGAGCATTTCTTTAAGTGCTTCTCTGCCATTCGATGTTCCTCTATTAAGAATTCTCTGTTTAGCTCTGTTCCCCATTTTTAAGTGGATTCCTTGTTTTGCTGCTTTTCAGCTTCTTTAGTTCTTTATATATACTGGATATGAGTCCTCTGTCAGATAAAGGGTTGGTGAAGATTTTTTCCCAATCTGTAGGCAGTCGATTTGTTTTGATGACAGTGTCCTTTGCTTTACAGAAGCTTTTCAGTTTCATAAGGTCTCATTTATTGATTGTTGCTCTTAGAGCCTGTGCTGTTGGTGTTCTGTTCAGGAAGTTTTCTCCTGTACCAATGAGTTCTAGGGTATTTCCCACTTTTTTTTTCTAGCCGATTTAATGTGTCTGTAAACTCTATACTCTTAAAAAAGCTAAACAACAGGGAAGCCCTTAGGGAAGATGCTCAATCCTCATTCAGAAGGTCAAACACGACAGACATTGGAAACAGGATAAGACAGGGAACAGGGCAGGAGCCTACCACAGATAGCCTCTGAAAGATTGAGGTATTGAAGCAGATGCTGAGATTCGTAGCCAAACTTTGGGCAGAGTTCAGGGAATCGTATGAAAGAAAGGGGAAATAGAAAGACCTGGAGGGGACAGGAACTCCAAAAGGAGACCAATAGAGCCAAAACAAACAAACAAACAAAAACAAACAAACAAACAAAAAAAAAACCTGAACCTTTGGGGCCCTGCAGAGACTGATACCCAGCCAAGGATAATTCATGGAAAGGACCTAAAACTCCTGCTCAGATGTAACCCATAGACTCAGTCTCAAAGTGGGTTCCTTAATAAGGGGAGCAGGGGGTTTCTCTGGCATGAACTCAGAGGCAGGCTCTCTGATCACCTCTCCCTGGGGGGTGCAGCCTTGCCAGGCCACAGAGAAAGAAAATGCAACCAGTCCTGAGGAGACCTGATAGGCTAGGGTCAAATAGAAGGGGAGGAAGACCTCACCTATCAGTGGACTAGGGGAAGGACATAGGGGAGAAGAGGAAGGAAGGGTGGTATTGGGAGGAGATGAAGGAGACAGACACAGCCAGGATACAAAATCGAATAAATGATAATAATAAAATTTTAAAAGAATTTTGCAGATCCCCTGGAAGGTAGTTTAAGAGATGCAGGTTCTTTCAGTGGGAAGGCTTAGAATGAGGATGCAGCAGGTGGGCCTCCAAGGTCAGATAGCAATTCCCCCACCATTTCTGGGCTCCCTGCTGTTCCGATGTTATCAGTGTCTGCTGAAACTTGTTTTCTTTCCAGGATTCTCAAAGAGAAGCTTTATGGAGTTCACCAAACTACACCTGTAAATGAAGGGGAGAGCCTGGTGGGATAAATGGAAGACCAAGAGAGACATGGAAGGCAATAGTCCCTGAGTCAGGCCGTGTCCTGATGGATTTTGACAGATACAATATCAGCTCTCAGGAAGACTTCACTGTGCTTAGAGAATTGCTCCTGTCTTCTGCAGACCAAGAGGCCACACTCTAGAGAAACAGGAGTACTGTGCAAGACCGTTAGGCAGCCAGGGGAGGAAACCCAGCCCCACCCAAGTCTTCCTGCTGTGCACATGGGAAGAGAGGGTTCTACAGGTAGATCCTTCAAGCTAGGTGTGCTGCTGTAGTCGTTGATAGTCCCAGTGTTTTAAAGAAATCATGGTTCTAGCCACTAACAATAGTCACATAAGCCAGAATTACTCTGCCCCAAAATCACTCAGCCCCACGTGAATTACATGCGGCAATTAGTCAGCACTTCCTTTTATTGGAAAACTTTGTATTAAATCTGAGTTCAAGGGCAACATTGAAAACATGCTATCAATTGTCTCTACACTCTCAGTCTAAAGCAAGAAACACACAAATGTACATACATACGAGTGCACATATACATGTACAGACATGCACACAAGTAGGCACACACAAATGTACATAGACAGATATAGACAGTTAAGAAAAGGGATAAAATTCTTCCAAATGAACAAAACTAATGAGCTCAGGGAGACCCTAAAAGACCTCTCTGCCTTTGGTCGCTGGTGAGTTGCTCTATGGCTATGGAATCTGTTATGCAGGAATGGCAGTGATTCCTGCCCCCGGAAAAGCAAGCCGAGCTGGAGGGGAGCATTTGGTCATGGCTCTCAGGAGGCTGTCCAGTGTTCTGTGCAGCTATACATTTCTTTCTGGACTCCTGGTGGTCTATATGTGTGTTTTCTTGCTTTGATTTTCCTCCCAGGACTGTGAGATGCCTCAGGGCTAAAGGAATTTATCCTTAAGCCTCAGGACCTGTGTTCCATCCTGAGGGCCCAGACAGTGGCAAGATAGGACCAGTTCCTACAGGTTGTCTCTGACCTTCACAGGAATGTTGTGGCACATGCACAAAACACAGAGACACACACAGAGTAAATAATAAACAATAAATAAATAATGTAGTCATTTTCTTTTGAGATAGTAATGACATTTTACTGGTTCCTGTATGGATTGAAGATAGATAAAAATCTTTCTAGCGTGTTCACTGTGTATCTCTACACAGAATCCACAGCTCACCTCTAAGGAAGGACATTCCAACTCTACAGTGCATCCTCTTTAACTCACAGCTACTCCAGAGTATGGGCATTGTCACCAGACAAGTGGCCACAAACCCAACAGAGAACTATAAGCAGATGCCTGCCCAAGAGCGATGGAGGAGCCTCAACATCCACTCTAGGGAGACCATTTTCCACAATGCAAAGAATACAAGATCCTGGGAATGAGGAATCTGAGGCCATAAACAGGCCCACTTCCTGTTTTTAACCCATCATTTCCTACAAACGACACTGAAAAGTTCAGATCCATCTCACAGAAGGAATCTGCCAGGAGTGAAATGCTCTGTGAATTTGGTGACGATACGAGTTATAACATGTAGGCAGCTGCTTATCTGGCTCCACTGGTCTCTGTCTTCATTTGTTAAAATATGACCTTGAGTAAGACGCCTCACAGCTCTACCCACAATCCTGTGGTTGTAGGAAAATGGCCATGGATGTGCATGCCTTTGTTTTTTGTTTTGTTTTTTTTTTCAGATTTGTCAAAAAGTCAGGTCTCTGATAGGAGCAGGGATTAATCTATTTTCATTTGTAACACATGTGGAAATTCTCTCTAACAGATAGCTAAAAGTTTTATTTCTGCATGAAAGTTATCAATCAGAAGTTAATTTTAGAGATGTGTTAATAGCAATGGAAGGTTAACACTGAATAAGAGAATATGTCTGATTGGCATCTCCATGGTGCCTGGCATCGCCCTGGGAAGGAAGAGCAATTCCTCCTTTATCCCTGCATTTAAAGGTTGTAAGTGTCACTCATTCTGGGAGAAGCAACAGGAAGCTGACAGCTGGAGCTCCTGGAGAACTGGTGAAGATAACGATTGTCTCAAAGTGTGTTTATATATAGTGTCAGCTCTGTTTCAACAGCCTGGGGGTTGCGGGGCCCCTCCTGGATCTTAGTAAGAAGCTGTATTTGGAATATGAAGAGGCTTCCTGGTTTTGCTGTGGTCTCTGCATGTCACTTGCGAAGCAGATGGACCAAGTCTGGCAGTGAGTTGTCCATTTGCCGCTGAGAGGCCAGAGACTTCTGTTCCAAGAAGCACCTCATGGACTTGGTTTCCAATACATTTACTCTCAAGCTCCAGACTAGAGGTGTTTGGAGCCACTGAATACCCTAAACCCTTTGTGCCTAAATGTATGTCATCTCTTTCTTGGACCTGAAATTCAGAGACACCAAGATGGTCTGCCTTCAAGGTCACTCTAAGGCCAGTGAAGGCCAAATCACACAGAAACTTAAGCTTTGCACAGAGCACAGGAGACCTGCTGAAGACAGCTGAGAGGGGCATTCCTTTAACTGCAGTCATTGAGCCTTGCTTAGGAGATCATACGAATGGCAACTGAATTTTTATCTGTCAGGTAATATTACCTAGATAGCTTCTTTTACTCCATACACCTCCAATTGTGACCCCCATGACTGCGAGCATGTGTGATCTTATTTGGGTAAATATCTTTGTAGAGGTTACCCCAGTTGTGGTGAGGTTAGTAGAATGGCTGGTGACCTTAGAAGAAGAGATGAGACACCATGGATAATGACCCAAAAGGACCAATCCAAGGATGGCAAAAGCCACAAGCTGTAAAAGTCAAGAAAATATTCCCTCTGGGGTTTCTCAGAGGCACAAGTCTGAAGATACCTCATCTGAGATTTCTATGCCTCTACAGCTATGATAGAATAAACTTCTATCCTTGGAATGAACTCATATTCTCACAGTAGCCACAGCAAATGGTGCAAAAACTGCTTAAAGCAAGGTTTGTGAAATCAGCTGTATTTGGTCACAGGCAAAAGAATCTGGTAGCAAAAGAACAGAATATGGCTCAGAGTGGTGGTCAGAAGACCAAGGGCCACAGGTTAAGGGCCACAGGTTTCACTTTCTATGTAGACCACAACATAACAACAGAGGCACTTCTGGCTAGGAAGCGTACTCACAATAGCCACTGCCTGCCAAATGAATTTTCTGAGTACAGGTCTGGAAAAGGACAAAGAGTGAATAGAAGGGCCTCACTCACGAAAGAAGGGCAGTGAAAGAAAAACCAAAGAAAGATTGGAGAGCCAGTTGAGACCACCTTGCCTCCTGGAAACCTCTGCTTCTACCCCCTTGGCTGCTTCTAGAATTATGATTAATCCTACCATGCTCAGGAGGAAAGTATAGTATAAGTCAGAAAATAGTCCAGCACCTTTTCCAATTTAGACAATTCCATGGGGCAACAAGAGCCCAGGCCTGAAACCCCACCCACTTGGGAAATTTTGAGCCACTGACTCCCCAGTGCAGTTCTGTCTGTGTTATTATAAAAATAGCCATTGTCCCCTCCTGGACTCAGTTTAAGTAAGATGGTTTTCCTTAGCACAGACAATGGGACATAGTCACATGACTTGCATTAGCCAATGAAATGCTGTTGCAAGTGACACAGTCCCTTCCAAGAAGAAAGCTTCAAAGCCAAGGTGAGCTTCTGTGTGTCTTCCTTTCTGCCTGAATCCAGGGATATCCAAGGCCAGTGTTTGTCAGGATGTGCAGTGCACATTCCACAGACCAGAGACACTGGTGGCCAGTGTTGGATCTTGAGTCTGGGTGAGAGAGAACCCTTGTGATCAGCTACTGAGTTGGGGAATCCTTTGTTGCCACAACAAATGTTGCCTAAGCTGACTGCTACAGTGTCTTTCTAAGGCTGGTGGAATAAGATACATGAACAAATATTCTGAGGAAAAAAAGTCTGTGTAGTCATGGGGGGGGGGGGGGTGGTACACGCCTGTAATCCCAGCACTCCGGGAGGCAGAGGCAGGCAAATCTCTGTAAGTTCAAGGCCAGTCTGGTCTACAGAGCAAGTCCAGGACATCCAAGGCTACACAGAGAAGCCTGTCTAGTAAAACAAACAAACAAACAAACAAAACTGCCCTCCAAGAAAGGAGCCACCATCCCAGGTCATGGCACAGACTTCTGCCACTACTTTAGGTACAGTTGAAGTGTCCCAGAAGCCCCTCAGCATAGTTTACGCTCTTCATCTGTCCAGTACTGTTCTTTAACCTTCCTCAGGTGTTGGTCCCAATGGCCTTTCCTAATGAACACTAAATGCTGAACTCTGTGTCAGCTCTGTGCTGAAAATGCAGGCCTCAAGACCAGCACAGCGGTGGGCAGTTGTTGGTAGACCGTGGATCTCAGAACACTACTGTGTTCGTCACCTGGGAACTAAGCAACCTCACTCTACCCTGAAACCCCGACACTGTTACCGCCACATGTACTCAGGTTGGTCAGCTATCGCTTCTCCCAGCACATGGAAAAATAAAGCACTTCCACCCCCAAACACAGCGCTGCTGTGGGAGCTAATGTCTCCACACAGCAAAGCACACCCTCAGCTTCCCAAACTGCTCTCAAAAGTGACAATTTAGGCAGGCTGGTTTGGGTCTTTTTTGTTTTGTTTTTCCCAATCTTCATAAAACAAAGATATAGGAATTTTTAAAATCAGCCAAGTAAGAAAAGTGTCTCTGGTGTGGTAAACATCGCAGCATTACGCCTCTGCTCTCCACCCCTAGCTGTATATGAAAAAATGACATTGATAAATGGTCTCTCCCATCTCAGTTGCAAAAGAGCTGATGTTGGAGGTTTACCCATTTTAGGAATCCATGCTGAGCAGAGGTGACCTCAGCATCAACCCACACACACAGAGCTTCTGTGTTTGTAAAGGACAGAAAGACGTCAGCCATGTTTGTGTAAGAACAAATGATAAACATCCAAGATACTGAGTGTGTTTGTGTCCTTGTGATGCGTGAAGAGATGCATCTTCCATGCTATCAATACTGGGGATGCAGACGATACCACAGGACACACAGATTGCACTCCTGCCTTGTTAACACTACTCCGCTCCTAAAGACAGTAAGAGCCTCCAAACAAGAGTCATGCTAAAATGCCCTAGGAAACACGAAACAGATCATGGAATGCAGGCTCCACAGAGGGCTCCGCTAGTGGTGGATGCCCTTCTGTCTGGGGTCAGAAGACATAGCCCTCATGACTGGCAAAGTCAATCTGACATTTTGACTATATTAATCTTTTGCTTCCACATTGTCCCATTTTTTTTTTATTTCTGAAGTCTTCAGAGAAAGAAGCAGCTTTCACGTACCTAGTAACACACAATACCCAAATAGCCGTGACACCAATGCAGCAAACCATTTAGCACCTGCTTTGTGATTAGCATCCAGGAAAGATCTCCCACCTCTAGTACTGCATGAAGAAGTCAGCCCACATGGAAACAAAGCAAAGGGTGGCTCCCCAACCCCCACAGAGACGAATTTTTATCTGTTAGACAACTTCTTTCCTCCCAAGTACAGAGAATTCACCATCTGACTCTTTTTAAGTGAAGCTCAGTGGCACTGAAAACATTCAAAGTTTTCAACCAATGTTGCTGTCCATCTCCAGCACTCCTTTCTTCATGTAGCTCCAAAACTCTGCACCTATTCAACCATAACTCCATATCCCTCTCTCCCCTGCAAGTGGTCACTGCTGTGCTACCTTCTATTTATATGATTCTGATTATTCTTAGTACTTTGTGTAAGTACTTGAGACTGAGCCATATTTGTCTTTTATCACCAGCTTGTATCACTTAGCACAATGTCTTCAAATTTCACTCATGTTGTAGGATATTGTCAGAATTTTCTTCCTTTTTACATCATAATGCTTTGTGAGATTTACACACCAAAGTTTGTTTATCAATTCATCAACCAAGGGGATGTTGCTCCCACATTTTAGCTTTTCTAACTGAAGATGCTATGAACATTCATACTTCCTCCAGGCCCTAACTCCAACACATAGCTTAGTGAATAGCAAACTACTGAGCCAAGTGCTTACTGGATTAGGCCTGTTGCAATGGACAGTGGCAAGGATCTGCATTTAATTAAGTAAACCACGAAGGCAAGTGGTAGTTAGAATGTTGCCTGGCACACTCTATGAGGTCAAGAAATAGTAGTTGTTGGTCAACTGGGCTGTGACAGGCCAGAGAAAACTAAGACAGAAGTCTATCTAAGAAAGCAAATTTTACAAAGCTTGTCAGTGCACTGGGCTTGGAGAGAACCCCAGATCTAATGAAGTCACATCTACTTTCATAAGGAGGTAGACAGCCAGCCTGGACAATCGCCATATCCACCCTTCAGGACATCATACTGATAGCCATGATAGCAGCCTTCCCACGAGCAGTCACAAAGAACCTAGACTCATTCACTCCTTCACAACATCAGCCCCAAGTCTCTACTCCTGGTATCACCAGGAATTTGGCCCTTTGTGTTTTTCAAAGCATAGCCACACTCTAAACACACACACCTCTCAAGCAGGAAAGCTATTCTTCAAAACACAGAGGGGGCTCTCCTAGGAGCAGGCTGTGGTTGTAACACAGAAAAAAGTCCACCACCCCAGCTCAGTCAGGAAACCCCAGAGCTTGTAAGCATAAGGAGGTACACTGACTCCCAAATGCCATGCATAAAAGTAACACATCTCATATGTGCTTGTAATCCCAGCTCTGGGGAGGCAGTGGCAGGCACACCCCAGGGGTTCCATGGCCAACCATCCTAATTTAAAAGGCACGCTCAGACAGATTAGAGGCACTGCTTCTAAAATAAGGCTGCGTTCTTGAGAAGCAACACCCAAAGTTATTCTGTGGTCTCAGGATGAAACACACACACATACACCTGTCTCCTTATGTGCCCTGCCACATTCATAAATGAGCAAATAAAAATAACCCATCCACACACACCCCAGTCTTGTCTCCAGTGAAACTATGTAAAAACAAGAAGCATTGTGTAGGTCCTGAGCTTCAAGGCAGAGGAGGGAAAGATACTGGACAGAGGCAAAGGCACCAAGCAGGCTCGCTCTGTGAGACTGGGAAGAGTCCAAGAGTCTGTGCGAGGTCTTGTGCCCTCTGCACACTGTGCAAGGAAATGACACTCAGTTTAGAGTTTAATCAGACTGGTGGTGCCACGAACTTAAAGGAGAATACAAGCACAACCTAAAAATAGAATGGCTTCAATACAGAAGTGCCAGAAAGAGAGCACAGCACTCTCATTCCATGTAGCTAGGATCCGCAACATGGCTGGCATCTTTACAAAGTTGGCCCCTGGAGGTCTTCGGAATGGAAGACTGGTCCTCAGGGTGTCAGTGTGGAAGTCATCATCTATAAGAGTTAGAGCCTAGTAGCAAGCCATTAGGTAATGGGGCTCCAGTTTTATGAAGGAATTCATAGTTATCCCTTGGGTTGATCTCACATTACATTATTCCAAGACTATGGTTTGGTATGCAACAGATTCAACTGTCTGCCTCCTTTCACACAGTCCATACATCATCTGCTCCTTCACCATGGTGTGATACAGCCAGAGGTCTCTGATCAACATACTGTGGTGCTGTGACATTTTAAGTTCCAGCCACCAGAATTGTAAACAAATAAATTTTGTTTACCCAGGCTTGAGTATTGTGCCATAGCACCATGTGGGCTAAAATACTTGGCTTTGTGAATCTTTATATGGCTAATGTTCATGTAGAATTTGATTCAAAGGCCCCCCCTTTTAACAGCAATTTGGAACTACTTCATCAACATTAACCTCTACTCTACTTCCTGTCTTCTTCTATCACATGACCCTCATTTATCCCACACCATAAAATCAGCCCAATGTTCACATTCTTCTTACAAAAACTATAATTGTCAGGTCCTAGAAAGCAGTTGCTTGAGCTGTGATCTTTATCTGTAGCTTCTATGATAGAGCTGTTAGAGCAAGGAAGACTGTTGACCCCACACTTGCCAAAAAAAGGGGGGTGGCTATCCAACTGGCAAATGGCAAAGCAACTCAGTTAAGTGCTGGTAAGAAAGAAGAGGAGACAGAGATGGGAAGACATAAACCCTAAGTAGGATTAAAGCTGAGCTAAAGGTGATTTTTAAAGAAATGCTGCTGGCAGCCAAGACAGCCAAGTGAAGCCCTTCAGTTTTTCCACTATTTGACCTACACAGCACCTACTAGTTATCAAGAGACCTGAAGATTCAGACAGCACATACCATGTAACTTCTGCCTCCTTCACACCCACTTTTACTACCATTGTTCTGCATTCTCCTGCAGGCTCAGTTGTCCTTCAGAGAAAGGCCTTTCTAAGCACATCTTTTATTAATCCACTCCTTCTCAAAAAAATAATGATAAATTAACCAGGGACTGGGTAAACACAAATAATACATGATAGAACATTTTGGGGTACACCAGGTTAAGGAAGGGCTTAAAAATAAATGAATGGATGGTCAGATGGATGGATGGATGGGTGAATGGTTGGATGGATGGATGGATGGATGGATGGATGGATGGATGGATGGATGGATGAGTGGTAGAGGGTGAGCGGGTGGATGGATGAGAAAAATAGCAAGCAGACCCAAACCTTTCTCTGAGAGCATATGGCTGCTAAAGTGAGCTAAGGATTTTAGGTGAACCACAGTACAATGTTAGATGTTTCTTTTAAGTAATCCTTAATGTTTGTATTTTCCTTTAAAGTGACTAAAGCTGTTGGGCACAAGCAGATTGGCTGCTCAACTGCCAGTTGTCAGAACCTTTGCCTGCACTCCACTCCAGCTACGTGGGCGTGAACCCCCTCCCTGCCCCAGGCACAGCAGGGACTCAGAGCTGCTGCTGTGGCCTTTGTCAGCCTGAGTCTGCTGGAGCTGAGAGTGATGTTGCTGTCTCTCCTACACATTCACCGGGAACTATGGCACCTTCAGTCTCAGCATAGGCACTTTCTGCACCATCAGTCAAGCAGCCAATATTTTGGCGATTTCTCAAGCTACCATGAAGACAGTATGGAGGAACACTCTGAGCTAAGTGAGGACACCCAAGAGAGGCATTGCAATCATAGGAACCACGAGCTGCCTCATGAGACTTTGCTTCTGCCATGGCAGGGAATCCTATAACTTTGGATTACTCTATCTATAGCAACTCCGAATGATCCCACCAATAGCATCTCTGGATCTCTTTGCAACTGTTCACAGCGTGGAGAGGGCACCTTCCCCACACAGGATAGCTAGCAAGGGTACATGACTGGCTACAGAAGCAGTGTTTCTCATAGTCTCAGAGCACTTCAGGCAGTCTACAAGACCATACTCTTGTCACTGTCTCTGGTCTTGTCACCTAAGACACAAGAAAGTCTCATCTGAGTGCTTTACTGTCTTCTTGTTTGTTTTATCAGCAGAGTTCAGGTACACACATACGTACATACACACACACACACACACACACACACACACCACTGGAGAGTTTCAGGAATGTGTGCAAGTATAGACTGCAGATATCTGAGACTATAACCAACTACAGAAGTGCTGAGAATATGAGAGATGGAGAGCCAAGACCATAGTAGGCAAAGAGCTACCCAGGGCTGAGACTAATGAAGAGCATCAGGCCCTAGCCACCGTCTCTGCCTATTAATGCAGAGTTGAGAGAACCATGAGTTGAGAGAACACCCTAAGCTTGGAGCTGTGCCTGTGAGCCTTCAGCCTCCCAGCACCCCAAACACAAAGCTGTAGCAATAGATGAATGTGAGTACTCTTGCCCAAGACCCAACACCCCAATACTGAGACTTGAGGATTCCAACATGCAAAGCTGGCGACTCCTGGCAGGAAGGATTCTGTACTGGAGCCTGGGCATATGATTTTCCTTCATCCAACATCCTATATCTTAGCTTAGCCAATTCTTTTTCCAAAATTCAAATAAAAGCTGATGTTTCTGAGCATTTCTGAACCCCCATTTCCACCACAGGCTGGAAATTAAGGAGCCTTCCCTGTGTCTGGTCTCCCTTTGTGAACTCTGCTTGCTTCCTCAGGGGCAGCTCCTGCACAGGCCGCTTCTTCATCTGCTGTGTCCTCCACAGTGCCTCGGGGAAGGGATGGAGTGCACCTATCTTTCAGCCCTCAATCAATGCTAACTATGTGCAGGATTAATTGAGAAGGAGTTCCCCCTGGAGCTGTGCCGTCCCTTCTGCTTAACCAGGAGCCTGAGACAGAGACTGAGGCTGAGGCTGGCAGTGAGCATCCTGGGAGGCAGGACTCATTCATCACTGTACTTTTGCCTCCCACACTGTGGGACTTGCCACCTGCCATCTGCAAAGGTCTCTCAAAGAAGACCTTTTTGTTCCTCAGGCTCTGTGAAAAGCCAGGGACTGAACTAAACTGTGTGAGCACTTTTCAGACAGTCTCCCACGCAGAAATTGTTTTCAGATGGACCTGAAACAACTATTAATGTAAACAAGGTCACTAATACGCACAGCAACCAAAACAGTTCCTCATTGCACTGGGCCCTATGACACGCAGCACTTCCCAAAGTCAAATGGCTGTGATAAATCCACTGGGTTTTTTTTTTTTTTTTTTTTTTTTTTTACAAATCTAAACATCACAATGTTAGATTTTCTCCAGATCTGTTCCTCCATGCCCTGATGAAGTAAATGGATTCCTCCAGGGTGCCAACCCACACCCAAGATTCTCCAGTGACCTCTCCTCACTCTTCCTTGACATCTGCTGTACATCTGTACGTCATGAGGAAATAAGCACTTTGAATCCCACTCTTAGGTCACAGAGATTTTTTTTTGAGATTGTTCCTAGCATGTGCTTTTTTTGTATTGATTTCTTGCTATTCCAAGACAGTCCAGATAGCAGAGCAGAAAATAAGTCTGGAATTTCAAACCTGCTTTTAACTTCTAGCACTGAATATTTCATCCACGCATCTCTTACGTAACACTGCACATGCACCTTAGTATTGATTTTACCACATTCACCTTCAATATTTGATCACAAGGATGAGAACAAACTGGGAAAGAAAAACAGCTTTGGGAGCTTGCTTCAAATGCAATCAGTTTCTTGATAATTCAATAAAAAGAAAAAAAAGAAGAGAATTAATTCACTTCTCAGAAGAGAAACTGACTATGTTTTAGAATGGCACTGTGGAACTCTACCTCACATCAAAGTGATTTAAAAAAAAAGCTGTGAAGCATCCTTTGCTATTCAGGCTTTCACTTCTGGCACAGGGCAGAAGTGAGGACAGCCAGGGCTGAGAGGACAGCCACATGGTAGCATCCCCTTGGGTTCTTCACCAGAGAGGTTGGGAAGAAACAGTGTGGCAACTACTTCCACTCAGGAAATCTCTGCTGATCTGAGTGAGAATCCTTTTCCTGCCCTCTTGAGCTTCCTTCTATCTGAGCAGACCTGTGGTACTGAATGCCTGTAATCACAGCCCTAGGGAAACAGAGACAAGCAGATCTCTGTGAGTACGAGGACAACCTTGCATATATAGCAAGTTCCAGAGGAGCTACATAGTGAAACTATAGAAAAAAAGGAGGAGAGGGAGGGAGGAGTAGAGGGAGGAAGTAGAAGAGGAGAAAGAAGAAGGGGAGGGAAGAGTAAGGGAAGGGGAAGGAAGAGGAAGAGGAGGGAAGGGGGGGAGGAAGAGGAAGATTTCTGTGATAACAGCGCTGCTTCTACATCAACTGTTAAATCCTGGCCTTCCAACGTTCTTGTAGCAATCAGTTTTCCAGACATGCTCAGGGAATATTCGGCCAGCAGTTGACCTAGCAGCCCTGAAGCTAAAACTCTGAAATCCTTTATGATCCCTTTACTTGTAGCTTCCACCCTCATTCCCCCGAAGGTCAGTAGGTCCTGCAGTTCTCCTCAGAAAGACCTCCTCAGAAGGCCCCATATTTTTTCATCTAAAGTAGATTATCGATGCTTTGATTTTCCTAGCTGGAACTACAGTCAAGAATGGCTTCTGTGCTCCTTTACAGAATGTTTCAAAGGAGAAAACGCCACGGAGAAGATAGGGGTGGCTTCAGTTTCAGCAGCAAGAGGAGACAGAAGAGGATTCATGCAAAGAATGAATGAGAGCATGAATGACATGAATTGACTTCATTCTTGTATCATCTGAGGCACTCACTAGTGAAGACAGCTCAAAACATGGTTCAGATGTACAGTTTTGTGAGCTTACCCTTTCTGTTTCTTTGTACTATTACTGGCTTTTGGAATAGTTTTAAGTTCTCATGTGTGCATGAGTTGGAATGCAGCCAGAGAGAATGGAGTGGGGAGATAGAAAAAGAAAGAAAGAAAAACTTGAAGTCCTAGGGGGCTAGACAACCTAAGGAGTTTCAAGCCAGCCTGGACAACATAGTGAGCCCCAGGCCAGCCTGGGCTACACAGTGGGAGCAAACCTCCAAATGCCAAGAACGGAGGAAGCAGCAGAGTAGATGTGTGCTTGCCTGCTGCCCTAGTTTCTTTGTGCTGCTGAGACACTCGCCATCAGAAACAACTTGTGGGGAGGGTTTGTTTCATCTTGCAGGATAACATCCATGAACAAGGAAAGCAAAAGTGGGAACACGAGGCAGGAACCTGAAGCACCATCGCAGAAGAACGCTGCTTACTGCTGAGCACAGGCCCAGCACAGGCACACTTGCCTAGGGATGGTACTATGTGAGCTAAGCCCTTTTAAATCAACTAGCAATAGAGAAAATGCCCTGCAGACATGATCATAAGCCAAGCTAGTGAAGGTAGCTCTTTAACTGAGTAACCTCTCCCAGGGTCTGTAATTTGTGTTGACAATAAAACCAACCAGAACACTGAGAATGTGCAAAGCCCTGGACTCCATTCCTAGTGCTTAAAGAAAAGTTCACTGACTTCAGAAAAGAGAGAAGAAAGAGGTAGTCTCTGACCTTGGCCATCAGACTTACCACATCTTGTTCCTATTTTACCACTTTCCATTTCTTCAACAACAGGTTATTTGCCCCTTCAATCATGTCCCCTGGTTCCGAAGGGGACCAGCTCCAGAGACCTACTTGAAGTGGCTGATATCAACACCCCAGTCTCGCTGCCCATGCTTCATGCCTCTTTTCTAGTAGCCATCTGCAAGCTGTCACTGCCTGGACATTCCAAAAGTTGGCATTCTCATGACTAATAGAAATGGACTTGTCTCAGGATTATGATTTAAATCCAACCATTAGTTTCAGCACCTTTATTTCATATAATACTTAGCTGAATTTTTAAGTGCTGTTCAGCTCCAGTTGGCACTGAAGTATAAAATATGGCTTTGCAACACTGGACAGAAAATTTCTTCCATGCTATAGTCTAAGGAACTGCCCACGCAGGCAATTTAGTGGTACTTGTTAATATATGGGTCACCTTAAGTTAAAAAACTTTTGTAAACTCTTGGTGTTAAAATAATTTTTGTTATTTGATACCTTAAGTGTGCAAACATTAATAAAGTAAACTTGAAATATACATACTTATAACTCTTATAGAACTATAAACTGAAATAAGTTGAAAATTAAATGGTCATGTTAGGTCTAATTTATGTTATATACTTTGTTGAATTTAATATAAAGATTCCCATGTTTTACTAAAACTAAACAGATTAGCAAGAATGTGATGCAGACTGTTTCTTACATATTTTCTACTTGTAAGCTACTGACAAGCTCTCTGGCATAGCCACCATGTTGCATAATCCTACTTTATTTTCATCTCCCTCCATCCCAATGCCTCATAAGCCTCTGTTCCCTAAAAATGGTTTTACCATTCCTTAACTTTCATTCAAATTCACAGATTATTTGCAAATTAAGGCTACTAGATACATAAGGTTAACTAAAGTCAGGGCAGTAGATATCCGCTGCATCTTACAAGCTGAGAGGCAGCCATAGGATGAGCAGCTGCCTGCGAAGCCGGGTATCTTAGGGCAGCACAAGGAAGAGATGTGGTCATGCTGTTTACCAGAAAAGTGCCAGTCTAGAGTGACACAGCCATCCAGCACAATGGAAATACTGCCCCCTCCTCTGGTAGCAGTTCTATAAAAATGAAACCACAAGTCTAGGAAAGCAGTAAGGAAGCCTGTGCCTCAGTTTACTCATCAGTTAAAAACATCATAGAAAACCAACCTGCAATATATATGCAGAGGATATGGAGCCGAACTCATCATGGGCTTCACTCTCATGTCCTATGCCAGGTTTTCATGGTGAGGATTCTTCGTATCTATTAGGGTGGATGGATAGATAGATAGATAGATAGATAGATAGATAGATAGATGGGATTTACTAGAATGACTTATCAGTTATGGTTCAGCTAATCTAACAATGACTCCCTATGAAGGGAAGGTCCAAGAATCCAGTCACTCAGGGGTTCAGTCCATGAGGCTGCATGTCTCAGCTAGTCTCTGAGATATGCTGAAATCCAAAAGAAGTTGTCTCTAATGCTAGTAAAGAAATGGACTTATCAGTAACGGTAAGAGCAAGCAGACAAATAGCATGCTAGCTTCCTTCTTCAATGTCCATTATATAGGCTGCAACATAAGGTATGGTCGGATTAATGGGGAATCTTCCCAATCAAAAGATCTAGACTAAAGGTTTATCTTCTCATCTCAAAGATTCACATTAGACACAGAGCCTTCCCACTTCCAATGATTTAATTAAGAAAAGTTCTTCCAGGTGTGCTCAGTAATTTGGATATTAGCTCATTCTAGATTTGGTCAAGTTAACAATGAAGAATAGCCATCACATAGTACCACTAGCACCAACATAGTAAGGACTAGTAAGGTCGTTTTTTCCAATAACAATGAAATACCAAGTCAATATCATGACTTTAAAATCCTGAATTGAACTCTTGAAGTTTCAAGTAAAGAAAATGCAAACATTTCAAAAGAATTATTTGACAGACTTGGAAATGTTGACATTTAAAGGAAAATTAGCTCATGACCAAACATCAAATACACTCCAAAAAAAGAGGTAGTCCATGGGGAGTCAGAAATAAGGGCATTGACCAGGACCAGTAAGTTGGAGAACAAAGAATGTGCCCAAGTAACAGGAGAAGAATTCATTGTGTTGCTATGAATAGAAGAATGAAGACTTCACAATGTGCAGGTTGGTCTGTCTCAAATGGTGGTGCAGTAGATTACTGAGGACAACGCACTTAACAAAAAACCAGGAAAACAGCAAATAACTAACAATACAGCAAGGAATGACTGAGCTCTGTGTGAATGACGTGGTACGCGAACAGGACCCCGTGATCTTTTCTCTCAGAGTCATATGCCAAGTTCAGAGAAAGCTGAGACTAAATGGAGGTTGTGGGCAGGTTTGGCATGCTCTCAAAGTTAAAGAGATAAAAGCTTGGGAGAGAAAGGGAGGACATGAAGGAGCAAGGATGGGGCTGAGACTCCTGAGCTAGAACACTTCAAAATCAACTTCTGAAACCAACGACAACAAGAAAATACTTTCAATTGTTAGGATGTCTTTTATGTATTCTTTGGAAATGCCATGCATTTGTGTGGTGTACTGTGAGCATATAACCCCAGCCCCCCGCTTCATCTATCACACCCTCTCCTTCCCAACCTTGTGCCCTCTTCTTTGCACTTAATTCTAGAGTCCAATTTGGGCTGCCTGTTGGAATGTTGAGCAATATCATTAGCTTGATCTTGTACAAGTAACCATAGCTGTGGTGAGATCATGATTGCACCAATGTCATGTCCAGAAAACAATATTTCACAGCGCTCAACCTCATCTGTAGCCTCTTACATTCTTTTCTCCTCCTCCTCCTCCTCCTCCTCCTCCTCCTCCTCCTCCTCCTCCTCCTCCTCCTCCTCCTCCTCCTCCACACTGTCCCCTGGGCTCTGAGGGAGTTTATATAACTCTCATATTTAGGACTAAGTACTCAACAGCCGGCCACTTATTCTTAGCATTTTGAGTAGTTCTGCCTCTGTGTTAGCTGCTGCCCACGACAGAAAGAGCGATCTCTAGATTAAGAGCAGAACTAATCTAGGCATAAACCAAATTATCATGCACTCTACTACTGTGTACTAAGTGTTCACAATGAGGATCTGAGAAAGAAAATTTGGGGTGTGAAGATGCCACTGGAAAGGGAAGAGCTACCACCAAGAAAGATATGCACAACTTCTTCATAGCAAAGTCATTCAAAGCTTACCCTAGACATTATAGTGACTTCAACCCTTTCCATCTTCTCTGTGTCACTTGAAGGAAAATACAACAGAGAAATCTTCAAGAAAGCTTATCGTCAGTTCTCTATATTCTCAGCTGAGAATATAGAGATGGGAGCAAGCGGGAAAGTACTAAGAAAAACTTTGGTCAGGGTCATAGTCTGTGCACACAGGGCTACCGACACCTCTCTTCTCTGCTTGTTACCACCAGATAAGACTCCTCCATCGGGACACTGAAGAAAAGGCAAGTGTGTGATTGCCAGGGAGAACTCTCAGAGAAGCTCAAAGTCAAGAGAGAGTGAAATCAAAGGCACCAGAGGGATTTTTGAATCCTTAGAAGCCTAGAACTATGACAAACTGTAAGGAGGGAAGCATAGAGGGAAGCCAGAAAAAATAGTCTAAAGACACAAAGTAAGTCTAAAAACTCAGACTCAGTATTGTGCAGAGATTGAAGTAGGCAGCGACCGTTCATATACCAGTGAGTATGCGGTGGGGAAGCAGTGTTAGAAAGCAGGAGAGCAGCGGAAGCTGAGGGGTGAAGATGCAACTCTGAGACTTGCTTCTACTTCTTGAAAAAGCAAAAGCATCAGTGGAGGGATAAATGATGGAACAGTCACCAAGACAGAGCACACTGTCGGACAAGAAAAACACCTTAAGAGTTCTAAGAACGGTAATCACAGACGGTGCACGTGGATAGAGAGCAGCTGCATACATTTCACATGGGAAAGTGAAGACCCCAAGGTCAGTAGGCCATGGGGCAAAAGTCTCAGGACCTGATGAGGTCGCTCAACAGGTAAACGTGCTGCCACATCTGGCGTGCTTGATCCCAGGAACCCGCACAGTGGGAGAATGAGAACTGACTCTCCAGGTTTCCCTCTTGTCTGCATGTATGTGCTGTGGCCCTCATGTGCACCTACCCTCCACAAACAAAATGTCTAAATATGTGCGGAAAGAAGAGAAGCCTTGGAGATACAAAAAAAAAAAAAAAAAAGGAACAATTAAATGACTATGGAAATGCAATGGAAATGCAATCACACTGTAATCCAGTAAAAGTATCGAACACATGAAATCATGTACCCAAAAGGAAAATTGCTTGAAGGAATCCAGAAAACAGCTAAATCAGGAGCCAGGATAACGTGTAAGCGTGTGCCTGCATGCCTTTGAGCACTCCAACTATTATAAAGGAAAGCTATGAACAAATTGCAAACTTTGCTGACCTGACACTGATGTAAATGCAATTATCATGAAAACAGGGTGTGAAGAGCACAGGCACTTACCCTACCACACAACTCGTCTGTAAAATTGAAACTATTCAATAACTGAAAGTTTATTTTTATACCAAGCTATAAAGCACCATACGATTAATTTCTTGCTGTTTATTTTCATTACTTAATTTGTAATTGATTGTATTTTTTACAGTCTTCCCTTATGCTGTTTGACACTAGACTGTGATGAAGAAAATCAACACTAACTGCTCAAGGAGTCCCTCTTCCACCGAGTCTGTGGTGGAGCTCCTGATGGATGCCCAGCACTTCCGGATCATCACTATTCAGTTCTCTTCTCATATCACCAGTGACTGCTTCCCCTTCCTAATATTTCTGTTTCACTGGAGTGTTACAGTACATGATTCCCAGGGTCAAAAAAAAATCTGATTTTCTCTAAAGAAGCTTTCAAACTGTACTAACTAAGTAAAGAAACATCTAGATGTGGGCTTGGTGAGCTTTTGCTCGAACCAAATAGCAGTGGGTGGCACAAACTCAGCAGTAGTTTCCAGCTCCACTGAAAACCCAGTTCGCCACTCCTGAGCATCATCTGCCTCTCAGCTAACGCTAACGCTTTACTGACTGTCAACAATGACACGTAGTCGGCACTCCATGCACTCAGGAATAACGGTAAAGCCAGCTCTGATAAAAGACTCCGTGTTTGAGGTGATCCAGAAAATGCCATCGATAAGCGTTTGTTGATCTGATGTCACCGTGTGGGATGGGGTCGTGACTTCTGGAAACAAGCAGGTTTTCAGCCGGAACTCTGGCTGTGTGCTTCCCTCTCTCCAACTTCATCAACTCCCTTACGCGAGAGCCCTCCTGTATCTCTTCTATGCCCATCTGTCCTGAAATATAATGAGCATATGAAAATTGCATATATTTAACGCAAATGAATTGATGCTTTGATATGTACGTCATTCCAAAATGATCACCGCAATCAATCAGCTTAATTACCATCTCTATTACATAGCTACCACTTTATTCTATTTTCCAATTTTGTGTTTCGATAAAAATATTTCAGCTCAGTGCTTACATCTGAAAGCTGTTTAACACAACTTTTTTTTATTTGTGTGTGTGTGTGTGTGTGTGTGTGTGTGTGTGGTCAATCATTTTTTTTTCCTCTTGTAGATTCTGAGGATCAAAGTTGAGATCAATAAGTTTAGTGAAAGGTGCCCTTACCTGCTGAGTCACCTCACCAGCCCCATATTTTTTTTCCTTAGGTCAAATTCTGTGCATTTCAGATAATAAACATAAAAACAATGACATAGCCACAAACTTTTGTATTTTTATTTGCATTTTTCTGATGCATGCAATAAGTTTTAATTGCCCAATACAGTTTATCTTTGGCATAATCTGATTGAAATTATTAATATTTACTTTTAAATGCCCCAGTGTAATTTTTTCTGTCACTTGCTAATATTACTAAAATGTGAATTTCCTTTTAATTTTCTGTACCTAACAATTGTAATATGCTTTATGTCTTGTGAACATTCTAGATTCAGTAATTCTATCATCTAATTTTGTAAGAACTTTTACTCTACAAAAGAAAGATCCACTGTTTTCTATATATGGTATCAGTGGGCCCTCATTCACATATGATCACCAGGAGACCTGTTAAACGAAATATTGTCTTTTCAGACAATGACATCAATGATCAAATGTCTTTCTTGATGGAGGTGGTCTCTCTAGCTCACACGTACCCGTGGTTATGACCCCACATGTATCCAAATAATGGTTTGTTTTCTTTTTTTTTTTTTCAATGCACTTTATTCAGGAACCTTGAACAATCCTCGGACCCTGGGGAAAGCCAGCCCACAGCTTAAATAGCCTCTGGGTAGCCAACCCAGGCGTGCCATGTGGGCAATGCAGATAGGTCCACATACATGGAAGCAAGCCAGATCCTCAGCCTTAGCCAAATGTGGAATTGTTCGTGACAGAGAGCACTCACCATCGGGAAGGTGGAAGGCGGAAACCAGCTCCATCTTTAAGGCATAGCATTCCGCAGCTCTCTACAGTTCCCCCTTTTTGTTTTAGACGCATCAGGCAAGAGTAGAGGTCTGATCTCTGATATTAGAAATAAATTGGGACTTTGTACTGATGTTCATTTAGGTGTCATCCACCCAAAGAGCATCAGACCCGTCCGATACCTTTTTCTCAGAGGCGGGACCTGGGGCATCAACCCGCATGCAATCAGACATGCTCTTCTCTGGGTCCAAAGCGGCTGACCCTGAGTGCAGTGCTTAGCTTCGCATCCTGAGCGTATCATTTTAGCTTTTTATGGTAGCCAACCATGCTTGGGGAGAATGTCCTGCTTCAATGGCTGTAAAGGCCTGAATGATCATGGCTGCATCACACTGTTGTGAGACTCTAATCTTGCATATATACCACAGGCAAACCAAGGAGACCAACACCAGAAGGCCTGCTAACGCTCCCATGCCCGCCCATTCCTTCAGATGATTCATGGCTGCAGCAATCCATGTTGATAATCCTGTGGCTAGTCCTGCGTCCACTCTGGTAGAATTTACTGTGACAATGGCCACTCTCAGCTGCTCCATCGTAGTATCGAATTCTCCAGTCCAATTACCTAAAATATAGCTAGACAATTGTTTAGACAGATTTGCAGCACAGGAAAAATTCTCATGTTGTATGCTAGTGACACAAAGTCCAGCATACTTTCATTGACAGCCAGGTTGAGTGATTTGCCATAGGGTATCAATTTGCTCCTGCAAGAGGTCAATCCTCTGATTGACCACCATCAAGCTTCCTTTTAGTTGAGCATTAATTCCTTTATGTACAACTAAGGCATGAGCTACATTGGCTAAATGATTATTCAGGGTCTGAGCAGTCTGCCTAGTATGACTCATGGCTAATGCCCTGGTGATAGCTCCAACAGCCACCAATGAGATGGTAGTAACAATGGCAGCTGTAATTCCAGGATCCCTTATCTGTCTGAAGAGAGTCATAGCGTGAGGGCATCAATGGGCACAGGCACCCAGTGAGGCATGCGAGTAACCAGGGCATACCTAAATTTACTAGCATTCCAGCATTGGGCAAAAAAGCAAGTATCATTACCACAATTACTTGGCTCTATCTGGCTAATAATGAATAAAAATGGGGGATATAGACAAACAGGTGTGGGCTTATAGGAAATATTATGAGAAGCCTTAACCCCTCGTTGGAACATCCTGCGTCAGTTCTAGAACTAGCAGTGGTGGTGTCCGAGGTCTGAGTAGGTTCAGGAGAATGGTTTGTTTTCTTACAGCTAAGAATGTGTTTCCAGTCACAAATACTGCTTTAGCCAAAGTGAACTTATGAAACATGAAAAAAAGTTGCAAAATGGCTTGTCATTGAACTGATAGCATAAAAGTTGGTTTCTGTACTTTCTTTCTCCACTTGAAAGGCTTTTGATGTAAAATACTAAATTTTCTGCCAAGCTCATCCACAGGAAAATCAAAACTATCAGTGTGAATGGAGTGTGCTGGTGGAAAAATCCGCGCTCTGCCCAACAGCAGGGGAGGCTTGGTGTTTCTTGCTCAATTTACCAATTTCATGAATATATTTTCCTCCTCTGAGAACAGGAGCAGGAGCCCTACTCATTGCTTCTGGCCCTGACTCTAGTGAGAATTATTCTTACCCATTCTTATTTGTACCAAAACTTCAGCCTTCCTATAGTGACAAGCACAGAAAAATTTTCATCTGTCTTCTCACTTTACATTTGATAAAGATTTTCATACCTATTTCCATCATTCTCTAATATGCAATTCTGAATTGTTAAAATTATAATACCCTTCTGCAGGTTTGGAATCAGCCATTCTCAGAACTCTGCTCAGTTTCTTGGTTTCTAGAAATTTCTAAATGTAACAAATGCTCCTTTGAAGCATTTTCTCTTTCATTCTTAATGTCTTATCCTGCTTCTGCTTCTGAGTTTATTATTTCTATAAAAAATATCTTGATGTATATAATTGACAGTTTAGCTTATCACATATAATGTTTCATATTATTCAATTAGATACCTTTTAGAATATACAATATTTAAATATATTTATATCAAAACATAAGCCGAATATACCAAGTATTTAACTATATAGACTAATGTTAAGAGGGACATAGAGGCAGCTCAGTCAGCAAAGAGCCTGATACCAAACCTGATGATCTGAGATGGACCCCCAGACCATGTAAAGAGGAGTGCATCAGTGACCTCAGTGCTAGAGATGCCCTGACACAGACTTGCTAGCCAGGCAGCCTAGCAGAATTGGTGGGCTCCAGGTTTTGTGAGACCCTCCCTTACAAAACAACATAGAAGGCATGGTGGCTGTTCTTGGCTGTCAACTTGACTACATCTAGAATTGACTAAGGTCCAGACATAGAGAGCACACCTGTGAGGGATTTTTGCTTAATGTAAAGTAGGAATGTCCACTTCTAATCCAGATCTTTTGGGTAGGAAGATAGGTCTTTAATCTGAATCTTTTGAGCTGGGAGAAGGCAAGCCTTTATTCTGGATCATGAGACAGGAAGACAGACCTTCTGCTGGGAGCCTATATAAGGACATGGGAGATGGGAGGTTTTGCTCTTTCCCTGCTTGGTCTTCTCTTGCAAAGTACATTTCTTCACTGGCATTACAGTCTACTTCTTTGGGATTCCTGAGGATAGTGAAGACCAGCTGAGACATCCAGCCTTGTGGACTGAACAACTACTGGATTCTAGGATTATCTGTTCATAGTTGGATTTACTGGAGGACAGCCTGTAAGCCATCCCAATAAAGCCCCATGCTAAAAAATCACATTTGAGCATATGCATGTATGTATGCTATAAGAATATATATTCTGTAAGTTTTGTTACTCTAGAGAACACTGATTAATATAGAAAGCAATCAAGAAAGGCACCTGATGCTGACCTCTGATATCCACATGCACACATATGTACAAACACCTGCATACACATATGCACACAATCACTCATATACATACAAACACCATACACAAAAAATAGTAATGTTAAAAACTGCTGAAGAGTTTAAAACACATTTTAGGTGTATTCCCACTATCTGACCTCATGAAAGTTAACTTTCTCTTAAGATATTTTAACTCCTTTTTAAAACTTAAAGGTCAAACACAAATCATCATTAGTATTCTTGCATTTTAAGCCAAATTATTTAAACAAAGTTGTAACTATATAATTTCTTAAAACTGTAATTCAGCCATTAAATTATTTCATATAAAAAAGCTATTCTTGGGGGTAAGGAGTTGAAAGGGGCTCTCTTCCTATAGTCCTGGCTGTTCTCATAATCTCTGTGTAGCCCAGGCTGACTTCAAGCTCAGAAATATCCTATTGTGTCATTCTCCTGAGTGCTGGTGTCATAGGTGTGTTCAATCAAAGTTCTAGAGTTCTCAGTAAGTCTGTCTTGCCCCCGCTGTAAAGAGCTGCGCTGCACAGTATAGATCTCCCCCAATGCCCACCCTGCAAGCTCATGGCCATCTCGACAGAAACAGATATGTGACTCACAGTCTCTCATGTCATCCCCTTTTCTTTGAAAACTTAAGGCAAGAACTGTAAGAAGGTTCATCTTGGACTGAAATAGTGTCATCCATATGTCAAGTTTATGGCAAAAGGACAGGTTCTGAGCTAGAGTAATACTGATGAGTCCCTGCATACACATTTTCTATGATACTTTATTCATGACCTGCCCAGAGAAAGACTAGTTTGGAGCCCCCCTTCTTGATCCAGAGGCCACCACACCTGTGTACTTCCCTATGTACTGTCCACTGCCTACAGCACTGCCCACTGCCAGAGACCATGGCCAGGGAGGCATCAGCACTAGACACAAGGCCAGGTTTATAGCACGGAGATCCATTTTCAGACTGGTAGAGCAACAGCCTACCACACACTTACATGGTGGCATACTACTCAGCCACAACAACTGGGAAAAAAAACATGTCTATGTGCAACAAAGAAGAGAAAATCACATGTATGAGTGTACAACAAAAAAAGTCTGTATGTAAAAAGAAATTAGTTTAGTCCATCTGCAGAATTCTCCTGTCCTCTTAGAGATGCTGCCTACCAGGCATGATATCAAAAAAAGCCAGGACAGGACTTCAGAGCAGTCAGTATGCTGATGTACAGTGAGGAAAGGAGGGCAGTGCTCAGAGTGGGTGTTGGACATGGAATCTAGCTGGACTTAGTATTTAGTTTTGTGGTTTTTCATCAATAAAGCTTACTATAGAATCTGTTATATTTTACATTTACATGGTGCACCTTACAGCTTGATTTTCATGTGGGTTCCCTAAGAAGCAGAGCGGGGGTTGTCTCTGACATGGACTCTGTTGCCTGCTTTCTGATCACTTCCCCCTGGAGGGGCTGCCTTGCTTGGCCTCAGTGGATAAAGATGAGCTCAGTCCTGATGTGATTTGATATGCTGAGGTGGGTTGGTGGGAGCAGGGGGCAATACCCTTTTCCGAAGAGAAAGGGAGAGAGGATAGGAAAAAGAAAGTAAAAGGACCAGAAGGAGAGGAGGGAGGAGGAAAAAATTGGGATGTAAATGAATATATAAATTTCAAATACATTTTAAAAAAATAAGTGAAAATAAGTTGAGAGAGAGGAAGTCTACATTGCTGAAAATTCATTGAGCAAGTACAGATGAGACTATGAGTTTGGCTTTCCCCCAAACTATCAGAAGTGAATTCAGTAGCCGAGGCCTGGTTGTGACCTAAAGCATTTATTTGCCAACAGCAGTTCTCTTCCCCCAATCTACACCAGATATATCCCAAAGAATAACAAGTGTGAGTCCAGTACAGGCGGGGTGAATCCTGCCCTACCAGATAGCCAGCAGAACATTCTTTCCTGCTGATAACCCTACACAGAAGGCAACAGATGAGCCACACCTCTGCATTCCGCTTATAACTCTGCTTTCCTTTTTGCTGAGACTCGTGCGCTGAGAGTTGCTGGAACTGACCTTGGTCCTGAAATCCTAGCCCGCCGAGTGGCCTCAGCTCCACCGGATCTTAGGGCTCTCTGTGCTCTCAAAATCCGCTTTAGGTAATTTTCAAGCACTTAATGTTTGAATTTATTATCTTATCAAGCTATCATAGTAAGGAAACTTAAAGCACAAGTGTGGAAAACAATTCATCACATTTTCAATGAAACTAAACAGTTACCCAGAGAATTCTAAATCAAATTCACAAGAAACTTAGTTTGTAATGGCCCAGAAAGTTTTTGACAGTTGGGGAGAATAGCAATGACACAGTTAAAGTTGATGTTTAGCTCGTTCCCCACCCCAGTGCTGTCTCATTCAGGGAGCTCTGAAACATGTTTGGATGCTTAATTTGAGACAGAGTGTTTTAAGCGCCTCCTGGATGCCCTGTCACGCACACAGAAACAATGTCTTCAACTCCTCCCATGTGCCACTGGCTGGCGAGCCCCGTGCTTCTTGATAAGCAATCCATGAACAGAGAACTACCTTTGGACTCCAGTGGTGAAATGTGTTGTTTAGTCTTTCAGCTCACAAAATTCAAAATTAGTGGAAACCTTAATACAAACAAACCACACTGGGGTCCTAGCAGAATGTTGGCATTATTCATTCTCCTTACAACTCTCAATATCTTCTCTGGGCTTCTCAGTGTCTTTTCACTGAGAACACTTTCACAACCCCCTGAGAGTTAATTTAATAACTACAAATTCCCCCATGGATATTACAGAAAGACTCTGGGGCTTAGGGAATTATGCACTTCATGCTTTATTTCAAAGGCACAGGCTCAAAATACATAAAGGAAGGCCTTATTATCTGAAGAATACTTTCCCTGTTTAAAGCTCAGTGCCTATAATAGGTTATTTTAAAAGAGAAAATTATTATGTGAAGGCATGTCATCATCAATAAAATAATGTATTTAAATGCAATTCAAATATTAAAAATTCAAGAAAATTAAAAGAACATTGTAATTTCAATAAAAACACAGTATTTATAGAAAATGCTTCCTAACTGAATGAATATTCTCATAGTGCAGAGATTTTCTCACTTGAGGATCCTTCTTCCCAGATCACACTAGTTTATGTCAAATTAACAAAAACAAACAAAAAGCCATCATGAGTTGTATCCCAAGAGCACAGAAAAAAACAAATGGGCAAAAGCTTATGTGTAAAGATGATATCAAGGGGCAGCTTCTAAGAGACAGGAATTGCTCAGGTAACTCTGGATTTGAAGCAGCACAATTTACCCGCATCAGAACATCACACAGATCTAGTGTCTTCAAGTAGTATTGGAGAACGTAACAAAGGGATGAAGATTAATTATACTTCCAAGTCAGTCTACAGACACTAAAGGAATGCAAGGTATGAGCTCAAAGCAGAAAACTGAAGCAATAACCATGAAGGAATGTGGCTTGCTGGCTGTATAGCTATCTCTGGTTCACCTACCTTTATTGTACAGGAAAGGACTGCTTCCTTAGGAATGGTTAGGCTCCTCTACACTGATCCCTTATAGACATGCCCACAGGCTAACAAGGTCTAGGCAGTTTCCCAGTTGAGGCTTTCCTCTGGGCTATGGGAAGTTCACAGTAAAAGCTATCTGGAACATTTACAAAGCTCCTGTGTCACCACGGTGGATGAACTACTTATCTACAAGAACAGGGGTAGAAGAGGCAAGGCTTCCTTCTCTCCTGCTCAGCCGTTGTATAAAAAGAAAGATGCATCAAGCAATTTATTTTTAAACTTATTTACTCATTTATTTATCATTATTGGGATGGGGTGAGGCACATGCCATGGCATTGACAGGAGGTCAGATGATAATATATATCTATTGGAGTCAGCATTTCTGCCATCTTTACATAGGTTTCAGGGGTGGAATTCAGATCACCAAGCTTACCTAGTGAGCTCTTTTATTTAGAGAGCCATCTTTTCATTTCCTGAAAGCAGTTTCTTGCACTATAGAACCTTCTGAAATCCTGATGCTTTCCACATGGCTCAGCTGGAGAAAGAGAGAGAGAGAGAGAGAGAGAGAGAGAGAGAGAGAGAGCAGGGAAGCAGCCAGGTGAGATCCAAAAAAGTGGAGAGATGCATGTTTACAGGATGGAGCCAGATCCTACCAAGGACACAGAAGATTCTGAGCCAAGGACTGACTCCCAAGGGCAACTGGTAAACCAGAAGGATGCAAGCTATGATGGGGCAGTTGAGCCCTGGTGGGGCCCTCTTGTGCCTGTTCTCATGGTGCAGCCACTTTAACTCCAGTGTACCCACAAACACATTTGTTCCCAACAAGCTCATCTTCTGAGGCTTTGGCTGGCCACTACTTTGAGAGAAATACCACACACCCATCCTGGTCTTCTTGATACATCTCAGCACTTCAAAAAGAGGCAGAGAAATAGCCACAAATATTATCTCTCCTCTGCTGGGCTCTGTCGTCCATCCAGATCCCTTCAGCTAGGCTCTAGCCTTTAAACTCAGTCTTAAACCCTTAGCATATCGCTCCCTAAAGGCAGCTTCTGCAGGTCCTACATTTCCTTCAAGCTCCATGAATAGGGGAGATGTTGAAGCCAGCCCACAAGTCAAAAACACAAAGGGGGATATATGGATTCTCAAGAAGCACTGCCTGATACTCCTGTCCTCTGCTGCTGCTTGGTGACACAGACCAGATTGCTGTAGTCTTGGGCTAAAGCTATCTTGACTTTTCAAGCTGAACTTACAGCAACCAGGAAGCCCTGGCGAATTCCACACTGACTGGAATTCTACTACCACTTCACTGTGCTGCAGAATCGGGAATTACTCAGCCTCCCTCATTAAAGAGAGCTGCCACACACAGCCCTTATTTGTAATAGTTCTGGATGTTCCTATGGCATTAAGCCTAAGACAATGTCAGAGTCTCGTTTATTGGCATCGAAAACTCAGAGTAATAATGAGGTCTGGAGGTTTCTGTGACTTCCAGATATATTCCTTCAGATTCATAAATAAAATTATTTTCCTGGACCCGTTTCTGCTGGGGAAGAAAGGGGTGGCTCTGATGTATTAAAGTGGCTGGATTCTGATGGGGGGGCTTCACATGCAGTGTTTGTGCTTACAGAGCTGAAACAGGGCACCTAGAATGCTGACCACCCCCTCAGAAGCAACCCCAATCTCCAGAAATAATGCTGACACGTGAGTCTGAGAATTAAATCACAGGGAAGCTTCCAGGCAAACCTTTCAATCGTCATTTCCGAGCAAGGAAAGCTGTCCTCTGAGGTCAGCCTCAGCTTGGCTTTGCAGCCAGCATACATTAGAATCTCCTGATTTTCTTTAACTGCACTTTGGGAGAATTTTTAGTGGAATTCTTTCCTAGGGTACTTTATAGTCATTAAGTGTAAAGAGAATTGTGTGGACCTAATCATAAATGAGGGTGATGCACTGATGGTAATCAAGGAAAGCATGTAGGGAAAGATGCTACCAGACTATTTTTCTCAAAGTCTACTGCCTTTTTTGGGTGAAAGGAATTTAGCGTCACATGTTGAAAGCAAGAATTGAATAGACTCATTTCAGGCTAAGAGGGAAATTGCACTTTAGAGAGAGGCAGACTGTTCACTGCAGCTTTCAAACCAGTTGTAGCTGCATGAGGATGAACCACATGAATAACTCCAGCAGAGCATGCTAGAAAGCGAAATGTTTGGAAAATGCTTTGAAGAAAAGTAATGCTTTTGGGAAAGAGAAAAAGTTTGAAGACATAAATCATCAAGAGATACTGTGGACATGAACCTGGGGCTGTGGCAAGAGAATGAGAGAAATATAAAGGAATAAGAAAAAGTGCAAACAATCTGACAAAAAAAAAACCTGTGGGAAGGATGGAGTGGAGAGGGGTCAGTTTTGAGGGATTCTCTGAAGTTGAGTGCATAAGGCTGCAATAGTTCCACATGTTCCTGGAAGTTTCCTAATGATTTCTACATATTTACATGCCTGAGTAAGTGCTAAATTTCTCGTCAGGGAAAAGCAGACAGATGAAGGGTCACAGTACAAATTAGTGAGGTAATTATACTTAGTTTATACTGGACTGAGCCAATCAAAGCAGAGTCCTTGGCCAAAAGTAACTCTGAGGGTACATGGGTCAATAAGACAATTCATCACAATTTTGCTGCAAGGAGCATAATTCCATAGGATAAAATTTGGCTTTAAACTCAATCAGATGTTATCGTAACAAAGTCACCTTAGCAGATATGTGAGTAAAACAGTGACAATGGCAACAACAGACTTAACAATGAAGAGTTGATAATGATGAGGGTGATGGTGGTGATGGAGATAATGATCATTACTGATGGTGATGATGGTGTTGGTTATAGAGGTGGTGGTAATGATGATAAGTGAAAACAATGGGGGTTATTGTGGTGGTGATGGCTATAGGGATGGCGAAGATGAAGATGATAAATTTATGGTAGTGACTATGGCACTGATGCTAATGATGGTAGCGGTGGCAGTAATAATTCAGATGATGGTGGCAAAGATAAAAATTGCCACAAACATCTTTGAGGGCTTACTATATGCTATATCCATAACACTTTAATTGAGTAACTAAATTTAATTCTCACGCTGTATGGGGTTGGCTTATGGTTACAATCATTCTGTAGATAAGAACCATCTCCCAGGTGCTGGGGAGAAGTTAAGCAAAGAGAACACCAAACACAGATTGAGCCCATAAGAGCTTGAAGTCATACATAAGGAATGAGAAATCTGTGCCTCGTGGGAGCATGGCCCTGTGAGTCACATAGTGAGCCTCACTCCTCTGAGAAGCTTTTTGCCTGCAGAGAAAGATTCAGACAACAGCAGGCTGCTGTCAGTCAGTAACTGAGGCTAAGAACAATGAATATGCACACTGTTTACTGTGTGGTCTAGGAAATGCCTTAAGAGGAAGCAAAGAGGGGAAATCAGGGAGGATGGTGGAGAGGAGAGAGTGGTAACTCTAGAGGGGATGCTTGGCTAAAATTGGAAGAAGAGAACCACTGCAAATAGTCCACAGCAATCTACTTCTTACACTTCTGCCTCACCTTCTGCCCTCCCAGCTCCTTTCCTCTCTCCCTTTAGGCCAGTGGTTCTCAGCCTGTGGGTCTTAATCCTTTTGAGGGATCAAATGACCTTTCCACAGGGCTCACCTAAGACCATTGGGAAATATATATCTATATTACAATTTACAACAGTAGCAAAATTACAGTTACTAAGTAGCAACAATAATAATTTTATGATTGGGGGTCACAACAAGGTGAGGAACTGTATTAAAGGGTTGAAGCATTAGGAAAGTTAAGAACCACTGATTTTTGGCACTAAATAGATTCTCCTGAAAGTCATAGCACTGCTTTACCAACCAGGACCAAATCCTAGAAAGGTTTCCAGGTGACATAAAGAGGTGATCAATTGTTTTTAAATTTGAAGTAAATATGAGATACTACTTGAAAGGAAGCCATCTTGGTTTGCTTCCTTGTTGCAGTGATAAACAGCACTATCAAAAGCCACTTGGTGGTGAAAGGGTTTTATTTGGCTTATCAAGGGAAGCCAAAGCAGGTGGTAAAGGCAGGAAATTGAAGGAGAAACCATGGAGAAACACTGTCTATTGGCTTGCTCTCTATGGCTTGCTCAGATTTCTCTCTTACACAGGCCGGGTCCACCTGCCCAGGTGAAGTACTGCCCACAGCGAACTGACTCCTCCCACATCAACCATTGACAAGGAAATGCTCAAAACATGCCCACAGGACTATCTGATGGAGGAAGTCCTCAGATGAGGTTCCCTCTCTCCCTGTGACTCTAGTGTGTCCAGGTGACAAAGTAACAGCACAGGAGACAGAAAAAGAACAAATGTAAGGAGCAGAGTTGGGGGTGAGCTATGAAATGCTGTCCTCTGTGAAGACATGCCCATTGCACACATGAGCTCACAGTAACTGGTTATGCACAAAATCCAGGAAGTCAGGTGCAAGCTGAAGGCTACCATGGCAGGCAAAGCCACCCTCCTTTGATGACATGGCTTTGGTAGGTTGTTCATACCTGCTGCATGGTCCCGTGCCATGCACACTGGGACAGCACTAATTGGAAACAAAGGGTTATTAAAAGAAAGAAAGAAAGAAAGAAAGAAAGAAAGAAAGAAAGAAAGGAAGGAAGGAAGGAAGGAAGGAAGGAAGGAAAAAAGGAAGGAAGGAAGGAAGGAAAGAGGATGTGAAGTGAAGGAGAGAGGGAAATGAGGAAGGGGAGGGGCACCAGGGGGATGTTGGAGGAGGTTAGCATAGGGTGGATATCATCAATATACACTGAAGGAATGTTTTTAACTTTCAAAGAATTTTTAAGTACTTTTAAAAGATAAGAAAGTGATGAGAGAGCTATGAAGGCACATGGAAGAAAGTGATGAAATTATCTCAAATCATCTCATCACTTCTGCATTGGTCACAGTACCCAGCACAGCCTGCAGCCTCTCAACAACACTTTGTTCAGGATGGATGGCAAACAGGGTGGGCAAGTCATGAGAAGCCAGTGGTGCTGAAGATCTGATCTCCTAGTGAGGTCAAACCATTCTCCTGTAGTAACACACTGCACTGCACTTGCAGAGTTACAAAGGACAGCGCTTCCAACTACACACAGTGCGTACTTGATAACAGATGTGTGCCATTGCCATACTTTATCATCATTTTAGAGAATGCTTTTCCTACTCATAATGGAAAGTTGACTGGAAAATAGCAGGCTGTATCATGCCAACCGCAACCTTAGCCATCATAGGCCTACTGTATCACTGCATTGTATAAAGAGGTCACGTAGGTACCTGGCTTAGACCATGTCAGGACACACTGCAATGTCTTCACCTTGATGAAATTGCCTAGTAATGCAAGCCTCAGACATATCCCCATGACTAAGAGATGTCTGACTATAGCTCTAGGTTCCAGACAGCCTGCAAGGAACAGAGGATCGCCTTAAAGGGAGCTTGGTAACTTTCCAAGATGCCATAGATCCCCAAACCCCTGGTCCTCCAAATGTGACCTTACTTGGGTCATCAAGAGGATCATCAAGTTAAAACACAGCCTTAAAATTTGGCCTCCAACCAATGAGTGTCCTTAAAGGGGGAAGTTTGGACACAAAGACCAAGAAAGACTGTGTGAAGATGCAGCAAGGAGAGGGCATCTCCACTGAAGTGATAGACAGTAGCTTTAGAGATCCAGACACAACTGAAGCCCCCAAATCAAGAACAGGGGCATGAAATAGGCCTTTCCCTAACCCTTGCAAGGTAGTATGACCCTTCTGAGACCCTGATCTTGGCTTCTGACCTCCAGACTCTGAGTCAATGAATCCCCACTGGTCTGAGTCATGTGTTCCACAGGACTTTGCTATGACAACTCTAGGAACTGATAACATGTCAGTCACCTACCCACTATGGGCACATGTGTGCCTTCAGAGTGTGGGGAATGGGGAGGTGGGGTGCCTAGGGTTGGTATAAGAAAGGCTTTCCTTGCCCAGGAACCCAAGGAGGCTGGAGGCCAATAGACAGAGGTCAGAAGAGGCGGAGCTCTGGGAGCCCAGGAAAGCAGAGAGCCAGGCCATATCCAGGCTGGGGCAGGGTCAGCCAGTTCCCTCTTGACCAGGAAGTCTGGAACTTACCATTGGGGGTTATAGACACTAATCAGCAACAATCTTCCCAGAAGCTATCCTTCTGCAGATAAATTCTGTAAATACGTCTCTGATGAGATTAAGATGCCTCCTCCCAATCTCATCAGGAAGTAAGTGTTGCAAATGAACTAATAAAAGATGAAAAGCAATCTGGAGGCCAGTGATGCATAGTGCCGTAATTGCAGAGGCCTTTGGCGAGCGATAGGAATATTTTTAAAGAAGGGGGAAGGGGCTCATCCACACTCTTCCGAGTGCCATCTGAGAGGATGGATGCCCCAATTTTAAGGGCTCCCTCCCTCCCACATCTTTTTTCTGGAAATAGCCTCTAAGCTGAAAGGGACAGTGATTCCGCTGCTACAGCGCATTGGAAACCCCCTTGGACTCCCCGGGCTCTCGTTGCTGTCATTTCTGCTCACTAAGCAACATTTTGAGCTGTAAGATGGTGTTCTGACTAAGTGATTCTTTTTTCCAGGCCCTGAGCCAGGCAAGTTCTCAGGACTAGAAGTTAGAGCTCTGCAGGAAAAGGGCAGATGGGACACGGTACAGGACCCAGAACAAAGGTGCTGAGCAAACACAAACAGCTGGGCCAGCTGCAGGGAGCAGGGGAGTAGAAAGGGGGCCCCACCCCCAAAAAAGAGGCTCCCTTTGCTTAGAAGACAGCTGTTGAGAGCTCAGCCACGCCAGCAGGGCACCCTAGGCCTGTGGCCATCTGCAGGGGCATCTTCAGGAGGCAGGCAGCTGCCCCAGGAAAGGGGAGACCTGGCAGAATCCCAGGCCAATGTCTGCTCAGGAATGGTCTAAGCATGTCAGAGTTCACACTCAGGGGCCACTCAGAAGCACGGTCTTTTTGTGGTTTCTCTCACTTAGCACGTATTCCAGGGGTTTCTTTGCTGTCGCAGTGTCTCAGTGTCTCCTAGGTTCTCACCTTGACCCCCAGGGCTCAAGCTTTCATCGCACCAAATACGTAAGAGAATGAGAATTGGATTAATGGTGGTGAATATTCCCCAACATACACCTGAATCAAAGCACCATTTTATACTGTTTCTGTACACAGTCCCTACTTATTCATTAGGCCCAGGAGAGGTGAAGAAGGAAGCTTCACCCTCTGGCTGGCTGGGCTGGAACAGTAGCCTTGGCTCTAGCCAACAGTGCTACTTCTTAAACAACTCACAGATATCCACTTCTCCTTTGGTAGTCTGTCCTCCCTCTGGGGCCAGCACCCTGAATCAGACACATGTGCAGTGGTATTCTGTGAAGTCCGCTCAACATTTCTGACCCTTGAGAACCAGATGAAGCTGGGCAAGGCAGCTTCCAAATCATCCTCAACATGCTTTTCACTTGCCTTAAGCTGCATCTCACTTGATGGGAAATACACAATAAATCAGAATTAACATAGCGGCCTCCCACAGGCCTTGGCTGGGAGACTTTCTGATTTATTGGAGTCTGTGTCCAATGTCAGATAGAGTAGTTCTGTCAATTAATAATGTGTGCTTTAAATTTGTGCTTACAAACTTGAAAACCTGAATTTGCACTGCTCTATCCTGGAAAGTAAATGGCTCCACTCACCTAATCCTCCTGCCATCTCCTCCTCCTCACATGAAGAACAGCCAAAAGGAGAAGTGACATCGTGAGGCTATGGAAGAGAGCCTCTTTCCGGGGGAGGGGGTCTTCTGTATCCAGCTTGGTGGCCATTGAGGAGGACGCACTCTACCCTCTGCTCCATGGAAGAAGCACCTACGGGAGCACCTAATGACCTCGTCTAGCTCAGATCCTCAAGTCCTCCACCATGGGTGCTCTACATCCTCTGCTGGGCCCTTGTGGGACAAAGGCAATGGGAAGGTTTAGGTCAACTGTAAGGGACAAGGCAACCTCTCTTCTAATGGTAGGTCTGTGAAGAGCCGCTGGGCAGATGAACGGTGCTGCAGCCTGCCTCAGGAATCCATCTTTCCCTCCTGATTGTGACCCACTTATTGAAAAACATACTAGGACTGTGGGGGAAATGCAAGATCAGCACTTATGCCTACCTGCACAGTCTTAGAGGGTGTAGATGGCACCTACTTCCAGATTCACTTGCATACTATGTCTCTAAAAGCACAGCTGGCCACAAAACAAAGGAAGAAGAGGACAGATGTGAGAAGGAGGAGAAGAGGAGGAGGAGGAAGAAGATATAGGAAAAAATATTGGAAAGAAGGAGAAGGAAACTTAGGAAGGGAAAGGTGTTGGAGAGGATTGGGGGAGGAAGAGTGGCATGACAGTGTGTGGATAAATCAGAGTAAAATAATAAAATCACCCAAAGACTTTGACTGGTCAGACAAAAGCCATCTCAATATCCTGTAAGGGATTATTCTTGATAAAAATGACCTAAATGTGGCTTGGTGCCATCCACGTGATAGAGCCTGAGTAATCACTGCTCTGAGCCTGCCAGACCTCTATTGACCTGGGCAGACACTTTCTTAAATTGAAGTGCAGTGTATCTGTGGAGAGCAGATGGATAGATGGACAGTGCTGCAGCTTGCAGCACTGGAATCCCGTCTTTCCCTCCTGATTGCAACCCACATATAGGAACACACAGTGGAATGGGTTTGGGGGATGGTGGACATGCAAGATCAGCCTGCATGTCTGCCTGCATGGGCTTATGGGATCTGGAGACTACTCTGTGGCCCTGTGAGCAAGCAGAGAGCCAGATAACCCTCAGAAATGCTACTGGATGCAGGACTTCCATCACCTCCCTTGGGGTCCACTGAGACACGTATCTAAACCTAACACAAAACAGCATTTGCAGTGGTGAAATCATCACTACGTTATTATTGTTCTAAATTTACAACCTTGCTCTTTATTCCTCCTGTATTCATAGAAAGAATGAAGCAATTTCAATGCTGCTATAAATTATCTGGTCTCATAGAAGGGTTTAACCAAACCCTTCCATCTGCTCATTCTCCCAAGATGCTAACAAAATCATTTTCTGCCTACAAGAAATAACATTGGGGAAAAGGAAAGTCCTATATCAATTCCAAAGCCATTTTGATTGCTCTGTATTTGCCAGAAAGTTCTCAGAGCTGTATTTAGTTACTTTCAGGGATTGAGCGGTTCTCAGTTCTGCAGTCCTGAAGGAGGGGTTTGTCAAGGGCATGAGGCATCATGGTCCTTGGGAGCGCCTCCTGCATCAGGCTTTATATCACCTCGGATTAGAGGCAGGAACTGGAGAGAACCAGTATGCCTGTGAGACACTACAGGGCTCTGGAAGGAAGTAATTCATAGAAGACCCATGGATGTGCTCCTGGGGAAACCCTCACAAACACAAGCTCTCCAGCCACGAGCCAAAGAGCCACTCGGAGCAAAGAGTTTCTCTGCAGAGCGCTTTACACATACCTCACCCTCAGTCTTAGCACCCCAACATAACCAACAACTGCGACAGCCACAACAGAGTACAGATCTCAGGTACAGGGTTGGCGTGTGTGTGTGTGTGTGTGTGTGTGTGTGTGTGTGTGTGTGTGTGTGTGTGTCTGTGTGTGTGTATCTGTGTGTGTGTGTCTGTGTGAAAGCTGTTCCCACCTCTTGTTTGTCTTCAAGGCTCCTATACCCTTTTCTATTCCAGGAACAAAGTACATTGCCTTTTGTCCAAGAATGTTTGTTTCCACCTTATCAATTGCTATAACTGGTTTGAATACTGTGTTCCTGAAAGATTGCTATATTGGAATACAACTCCCAAGGTCACAGTTTAGGATGAGGACTGTGGGAGAGTCATGAGAATGGAGCCTCCTTGACAGCCTTAGTGCCTGTGATTGCTAGCTTTAACTGTCAGTTTGGCCCTGCCACTGGGAAGGAAGTCTCAGCTAGGGGTTGGCTGCAGCCTGTGGACATGTCTTGAGAGGCAATCACTGGGCTATAGGCAGCCATTCCCCAGGCAGGCGTTCCTGAGCTGTGGAAGACTGGATCCATTAAGATGAGCACAAGCAAGCAAGCAGGCATGCTCTCATTTCACTGCTATGGACCGTGGATATGGCGTTGTGGCCTGTTTGAAGTGTCTGACTTGTGTTCCTCTCAGTGAGGGACTATGCCCTGGATCTGTAAGCATAATAAACCATTCCTTCCCCAGGTTTCTCTGTGTATTTATCAGAGAAAAAAAAAAAAAAACCACAGGTCCCTTATAAAAGGGATACTAGGATGTCTCCTCCCAATTCTGACATTGAAAGTTAGGGTGAGAGGTTAACCAGTCACTAGAAACTCAGCCCTCTCCAAACACTAAACCTACTGGGGCTCTAATCTTGAACTTGTAGATGCCAAAATTGAGGAATAAATTTCCTTTGCTTATAAGCCATTAATCTATAATGGACCACATGGACCAATATACTCCTAATATTATTTATTACTTAGAAAATGGTATTTTTCTGATATTTGACACCAGGCATGAAATGGAACCTGAGTAATCGTGTTTGTGCAGAAGTGTCTGGCTACATCCCAGTTGTTCAGTACATACATCAGAGAATTGCAGGGTACTGAGACACACAGAGAGCAAACATCACGTGGTCAGGAGCAGAGCCTGGGAACAAGCTGTCTTCTCCTATCTCTACACAAGGTACCTTCTGCCGCCAGAAGCAGACAGGGTGTTCTCTTCCTTTAATTACAGTGTCTTTAGAGCCAAGCAGACACAGCAATCTTTCCAGCTCCTACTGCATCTCTACTGACAAAATCTTCCAATACTCTACCGCTGTCTGTATTACTTAAGTTAACCAGAAGCCACGGGTATTAATGACAGATGATGGCACTGACCAGGATTCACCGAGCAGTGGTGGAACCGAGGTTTTCTGATGGGAGGGGAGTTGGGAAGGTTTGTGTGCAGTGCTTCTCCTCATACAGGAAACAAGGGATCCCTCTGTGGTGGTCGTAGCACCTATTGCTGGTCGTACCTTCCTCCAGACGTCCTCTCAGTGAAGACCCCATCTTGTTGGGTCATTACAGCTGCAGGATGGCTCATTGCGGGGTAACATGCATCCCTTTTATTCACAATTATGCAGATAGACAACTTGAGTGGGCCCCTGCTTCTAGATCACTAGCATGGAGCATGGCTCCCACCCCAGAACAGGAGCATTCTAGAGAGTGGTGAGGCCTGCTATGACTCTCCAGTGGCTGCTGAGTTCATTGCCTGCCAGTGAATCGATGCCATCAGGCTGGCATGTGCATGCCCCTGCCAGTGGTGCTTTTGAAATTAATTTTTATCATTCTGAAAGGGGCCCCAAGTATGATAAATGGCATCATAACACCTTGTACCTTAAAACAAGCCCTCGGTAGGAGGGACTGTCACATTGGCAACTTGAAAGCTCACAGTTTCCAATCATTTTTCTCCACTATCTCAATGCCTCCCCCTCACAAGTGTTTTACACATCTTCTGTTGCTTAGGGGAGAAAACATGGCCCATTTAACAAGTTGATTTCTTCATGGCTGTGCAATTTCTTTGTAGTTTGTGAAGAATTTTCATCCACAGGGATTGCAGCAAATATTGGTTACAATATAATCAGATGAATAGAGTGAGGGTTAGAAAAACAAATCTTTTGAATTATTTTTCACAGCTTCATCACAGACCTTGTGATTTTGAGCAATCTGAGAGTCTGTTATGGCTAAAGGTCAAGCTAATCTTTAGCAAGGAAAAATAATAGTGGATTCAGAAACTGCACTTCCATATTATTGTTGCTTCCTAAATCTAATTATGAGAATAAATGGACTTCTCTCCAAGGGCCACATGACCCCCACAGGCTGAATGAATGACACATGATTTTGCTGTAACTGGTGTATTAGTCAGCCCAGGCTCTCATAATACATACCATGAATTGTGGAGCTTAGACAACAGAAATGTGTTTCTCCCTGTTTGGGAGGCTGCAAAGCTACAATCATTGCACAGCATGCCCAGTAACCAGTGACGCTCTCCTTCAGAGACAGAGGTCTCTAGACACATTCTCCCCTGGCCTGGCCTTGTGTGTGCAGTTGGAAAAGGAGGATCTTCCTCTTTTCTCACCCTTACAATGCCAAAGTCCCAAACAGATGAGAAACCCAACTAGAAGGTTCCTCTTATCCTTATGCCTAAAGCTTTCTGTCTCCACATATACTTTTGTTTGAGGTCAAGCCTTTAAAACAAAAAGCTTGGGCTACACAATGAAATCCATAGGGTGTGCTCACTCTGGCAAAGCTGGATAACTCAAATCACTGGACAACACTTTGCATGTAATCATGCGGGTATCAGGGAAGGCAAGACAACATTAGAGCCTAAGGGACCGCAGACAGTGGGTGGGATGTAGTACTAAAGCATGGTGGTCTGGAGCACATATAGGGGTTGAGCAGGCTCTGGCAGTCATTGGGATTGGATGGCCATGTGTGGCAGAAGTGTAGTGCTGCTGTGTGTGATGTCACCAGAGGGGCCTGGGAGCACTGCAGGGCTGAGCTGAGCAGAGCACTGAGACCCCAGGAGTCACTGTAAACCCAGGACTACGGCCCAAAGGGACGGCCCCTGGACTACTGTGTCCTCTGAGTGTACGTGGACAAAGCACTCCAAACCTTTATGGAACCCTCACTGAAAGGCCATGGGCACAAATGTAAACCAGGCATCTGAAAGAGCCCTTGGTGTCAGAGGGCATGCCATGTTTCAGTACAACAGACCCACAAGATAGATTCCGAGGATCAAAACATCTGTCGTTAAGATTTTACTCAAAGTGAGAATCATCTGTTCTACCAATGAAGCTCATGGGAAGCACCAAAGCTGAAAAGACAAAATATTGCCCCCATGATGCCATGAAGCACCTGGGATACCACCCGCAGGCTTGTTTTCCATCAAAATCAAAGAAGTAGCAATTTATATTATTGTGTGAGGCATTTTATAGGTCTTCTTAAATATCTCATTATTCACCTGTATAGAAATGAAAATAAAAATAAATGTTTCTCTCATAACTTTAGGTATATAGCAAAAGTTATTATTATTATTTGATACTATTTCTACTGAGAGGTAAAAAGCAGAAAGAGTGGTTAAGAAAGAAAACCCCAGTTTTCTGAGAAAGCGCCAGATACAAGGACATTTGCTCAACCATGTTCATAGCAGCTTTGTTCATAATAGCCAGAAACTGAAAACAACCTAGATGTCCCTCAACAGAAGAATGGATAAAGAAATGGTGGTACACTTACACGATGGAATACTACTCAGCTATTAAAAAGGAAATCATGAAATTTGCAGACAAATGGATGGAACTAGAAAAGATCATCCTGAATGAGGTGACACAGACCCAGAAAGATACACTTATAGGCAGATTTTAGTACCATAGTAGAAGATAGATATACTATAATGCACAGACCCCAAGAAGATAAATTTGATAGACAACTAAGGCTTCATGTGAGCCCACTAGTTAGGGGAGTGAGCGATATCTCTGACATGGACTATGTTGCCTGCTTTTTGATCACTTCCCCCCTGTGGGACTTCCCTACCAGGCCACAGAGGAGGAAAGACGAACTCACCCTCATATGAATAGATGAGCTGGAGTGTCTTGGTAGGGAGCTCCCCTATTCTGAAAAATAAGGGAGAAAAGATGTGGAAAAGAGGTGGGACTGGGAGGAGAGGAGGGAGGGGCTATGACTGATATGTATATTGAATTAATTAATAAAAAATCAAGAATAAAAGTAAAAAAAAAAAAGAGACCCCGGCCATGATAGTCTAGGCAGCCCAAAGAAAGATACCCAAGCACCTGCGCCAGCCATGCCAGACCAGACTCCCTAAAGAAAGACACTCAAGCTCCCACCCCAGGGGCAGCCCAAAGAAAGACACCCCACCCAAATACCTACTATGGCTGTCACTGTGATGGACAAATGTGTGATGGAGAGATGGGAAAGATGGAGTACACGGTGGAGAGATAGAAGAGAAAGCAGAGCCAAAGGTTTCATACACTATGAGGAAAGGTAGAACGGAAGATTTGATGGCAACGAATAATAGACAGATAGGAGGAGGCCATGGTGAGGTCCTGGCCCAGCTCCCTCCAAGGGCCACATCTGGGCCCATAGTCCTGCTGCAGCTGGGTTCTGTATTGAAGTCTGTGGTCCGAGTTACCACCAAAGGTCAAGTGGATGTTCATGGTCTGGGCTGCCTCCAGAGACCATGTGGATGTAGGAGGACCATGCTGCCTCAGTACATGCTGATCTGAGTGGCCTGCACTGCCATCTGAGGCCATGAGGACATCTGGGTCTATGCTGCTACTGGGAGCCATGTCTGAGTTTTTAGTCCTATGGCAACAGGATCTGCGTTGATTTCCCAGGCCCATGTTACCACCAAAGGCCATGCAGTTCTCGTAGGAGATCTGGCCCTGACCCTTGCCAGCTGCAGCACTGGGTAAGCTAGCTGGAGCAGTGCTGGAGCGCTCATGCTGGTGATGTTGGCGCAGGAGAGCTGGCAGGCTCACCAACTCAGCTACCACCAAGCCCAGATCCAAAGCTTTGAGTCGGCCCACACCAGCATCTACCCCATCTATGATATGCTGGAATGCATGAAAAGGCTGTTCCTGCAGCTCCAAAGCTGCAGAATCTCCACAACACAGGAAAATAACAGGATATCCAGGAGGAGTCCCTGTGAGCATCCAATATTGATGGTGTAGCAGAAGCCAGAGGCCTCGGACCAAACCAACGACTCATTTCAATGAACATTTGCAAGTAAAAGTGTGTGGACAAAGGGGTAATCTGTGTGGCACACGGTGACATACTACAGCTTCCATGACGAGATGGTTTTTCTAAATTCTATCTTATTTTATTTTCTTTCAGGGAAAAAGTTGCAAGAGTGGAGGGCATATATGAAGGGATGGGGAGATGAGATATGTGGGGAATGAGAACCCCACATATATTGCTACACTGCAGCTCACCCACTGGATGCTGGCTCCAGAAAACAGGACTCCACAAGAGGGTCTTCAACCATAATTACCTTGGTACTGGGCGCATTTCAACACCTCTCATAAGGGCAAGAGGAAATACCAGGGCTTCAAAAGCAGTGCCCCTTTGCCTGTGGGCAGACATCCTGGGGAAATCCCAGTCCCTGAGCTGAGAATAAGGTAGAGCTCTACACTGAGAAGGATGGAGATGAGGGACAGTAGGAAAAGAATAGGAGGAAACCCACAGAATTTTGGCTTCCACTTTGCAGCCGGAGTGGAAAAGCAACAATCGCCTGTGTCTCCCTTTCTCTGTGGTCCCCAGAGGGCTGTGTGTCCAGTTCTTCATTCAACAACAACTTCTTCTGTGGGGAAATATATTTGCATCTGCATTGGCCTCAGGTTTCAGCTTGCATAATAACAGTGGCATTTTTGCCCCTAGTTTACACATCTCTTCTTTTGAGATATTAATCTAAATGTATTTATTTTAGACTTTAGGATAATAGGAAGTATAGCCACATCATAATAACTTTGTAAACATTAAAATAAACCAATACATGTATATATTTTATATGTGTCATTATTAATCTCATTTAAATATCTTAAAATTGAGTTGATAATTATAGTACTCTTACATAGTTATGATGTGTTTCAAATCAAAGAATGAACATGAACCACTGAATACAAATAACATATGTCAGTATGTATTGCTATGATTTTTATGCTTAGAAATGTTATAAGGTCACATTTCTATAAAAATTATACATTATTATTCATGTGGTTCTATATTTTTCATTTCAGTACTATGATTTCACCAGGGATTTTGTTTGTTTTCTCTTTTCTTGAATTCCTTTTCTTTTCTTATATTTTCACAAATCTTTGCTTCTTAATAATTTTTATCTTTCTTTCTACCCCATTTATCAGACATGCATACAAATGTTTGTTTGGTGATATGTGCATAAAAATCCAGAAAAATTTGTACTTGGGAATAAGCTAAAGACTGCAATGACATTTTAAATTTTTTCTTCTTATTATCATTTGTTACAGTTTATTCAATTTGTATCCTTGCTATGGACCCCTACCTGGTCTCCTCCCAATCTCACACTCCCTCTCTCTTCTCCCCTCCCCTCCCTTCCCCTAGTCCACCGATAGCAGAAGATCTCCTCCCCTTCCATCTGACTCTAGCCTATCAGGGCTCATCAGGACTGGTTGCATTGTCTTCCTCTGTGGCCTGGCAAGGCTGCACCCCCCAGGGAGAGGTGATCAGAGAGTCTGCCACTGAGATCACCCCAGAGAAAGCCCCTGTGCCCCTTACTAGGGTACCTACTTGGAGACTGAGTCTGCAGGCTACATCTGAGCAGGGGTTTTAGGCCTTCTCCATGCATATCCTTGGTTGGGGTTTCTTTCTCCTCAAGGCACCCATGGCTCAGGTTGCTTTCTTTTTTTCTTTTTCTTTTTTTGGCTCTGTTGGTCTCCTTTTGAAGCTCCTGTCCCTTCCAGATCTATCTTCCCCTTCTTTCATAAGATTCCATGCATTTTGCCCAAAGTTTGGCTATGAGTCTCAGCTTCTGCTTCGATACTCTTTTTTTTTTTTTTTTTTAGTTTGCACTTCTAATTGCCTGCTTTTTGTGGCCTGTTTTGAATTTGCATTTCCCACACACTTCCTGTAGATTCTCAGCCCTTCTCACGTCTTCACAGTTCATGCTTCACTTTCCAATCTGCAAGGTTACTTGGGTGCCTTCATGTGAGCACAGCCCATTTTACCAGGTGCACCCTTCCTGCGTTGTTTGACGGAATCAGGAGGGAATTTGCCTCCCGATTGGATATGAGGAATGTGGCCATCAGTGGCAATAGCACTAAACCCAGAGTGGACGAGATGAAGAAGGACACCATGAAGGAATGAACCCAGAATTCATAAAGGCTACTCACCTTTGCAGCTTCTCTGCATGCACACACCACACTCCATGACCAGGATCCCTGAGACACCCAGGCCTTGGGGCTGTTCCCAGAGATATCTCCTTGTTGGTCTGCAGAAGAAATATGCTTTGAAAAGGTTCATTTTGGCCAAGTACTGTTCTGTTCTCTGTCTGTGGAGCAGGCTGGTAAAACTCTGTGCCATGTAAAATGTCACGGTAGCAGGAGCAGCAATCACAGGGATAACAGGGAACAGAAACTAATAACAACAAGAGTGATACAGCAGCAGGCACTCTACTGCCAAGCAGCACTTCATGGCCACCAGGGAGCTTGCAGATCTGTTTTCTGCCTTCAGCGACTCTGCACAGATCATCACCATTGTGATGGCTTAAGGTTCCTGAAATTTTAAATTAAGATTCTGGAGTGCAGGGTAAAGAGATTTTTTTTTTATCAGTATGAAGAAGGAGTCTTATATAATTCCCTGACAAGGCCATTACAGGAAGGTAGCACTGCCATCGTAGGGAGGCCCTTGGGCTGCTATAGTAACACTAGGTCATCCACTCCTCATGGTCCATTCTTTAGCAGTGGCTTCTGGTTCCCATCTCAGCAATACTCAGCATTGACATTGCAGGCTGAGGATGGCTGGTGATCAAGTGACCCTCTGCTGCTCTCCACAGTCTCATTTCTTTTCTTCTTCCCTGAATTTCCAATCAATCTGAGCATCAGTTAATGGTTCTTTTTTTATCCATTTGATTAAAACACAGAGTCACTGAGGCAGTAGCAAATTGGATTTCCCACCCCCCTTGGCCCTTAATGCACTGTGGTAATGAGATACATGACTTCCAACCCCTGCTAGAAGGAGGCAGCAGCGTGTATGCTATGAGAGCCAAGAGTGCATCCATCCTGAGGCTGATTCACCTTACTGAAAAAAGCCTTCCAGATGCTCTGCATCTTCAGATTTAAGCACCTGCACTGGAAAAAACGGAAGACTAAGCCTCTCACTGGCATTATTCTTGCCAGTGACAAAGAGATCATTTATAATACAACTTCATTTCTTTAAAAGCAGCTGCAGATTTTATTGCTTGGATGAAATCAAATCCCACATACTAATTTAATAAGCTCCTCCAAGCTTGTACCAAGTCTGTGCTTGGAAAAGAGACTGTGTTTATATGCCACTGGCCAGAGCACTGAGTAATTTCCATCTCAAGACTCCTGGGAGAAAGCATAGTAGAGATTAAAACCAAGGCAAAGCCGCTCCAGTTCATATTCTGATTAAACTTTACAGGTGCTGTTTATCACAAAAATGCATTGTAAAAATTCATCTGCCAGGTGAACATTCAAACCTTTGTCATTCAAATATGTGAAGAAAGAGATTTTTTAGCACCCTTATTGGATCTTTCCAGGGAAACACTCTTGCACTGTACCCTCTACTTTGGGCACAAGATTGCCAACCCTACATAAATCCTACCCCCTTCAACTTTGACATTAGAGCTTGCAGTAAGGATGATTTAAAGCAGTTGTTTGCAGAAGGGCAGAAGGACCTGTACCTACTTTCCCATAATTCCTCTTTTACTAAAGAAAAGAAGCCAAGTGACAAAGAAGCAGGGAAGGTCAGGGTTCTCTGCAAAGCTCTTAGAGTAGTATGAGCTCATACACCTTATTATCAGTGTATTTTGCTTTGCTGTTGTCATTGTGGTTGTTTGCTACTATGTGATAAACCCAGGAGATGCAGCCATAGGCAAAACAGTCAAAAGCCTATATGGTCACAGGACTTTTTCTTTGAGATATAAATGATCCTTTATGGTCTCTTTAAGTTAACCCAGAAGTTTTGTTGTACTTCTGTAGTCAACATAGAGTAGGTAACACACAAGGACTTCAACAATCACCCAACTTCAGCACTGGAGTCACAGATAGCTCCTTCCCCTGGGCAAATAAAGGCTAGATCATGCCCAAATACAATTACATACCACGAAGCTGCAGACAGATGTGAGGATAGAACAGACAGGGGACTGTTAATGCCCTGGGACAGGGGACTGTTAGTGCCCCTGGACACTTTCCATTTTCCATAAATAGTCCTGAGACACAATCCCTCCAGCCACTGTAGCAGTCCACATTTCTCTGGCCCCTGCATTGTATTTTTTTTTTTTTTTGCTTGATAAATACCCAGTAACTGGGTATTTATTGTTAAACTCACGGTCTTGTTCGATAAACAGCAAAATATTCTTTAATGTTGTTTCAAAAGAAATTAAATCCGACGACTGAAAAAACAGACAAACTGGTTGTGCGACCCATGACCTTACACTACCAAATAGAAAGACAGCAGGTAAACGAACCGGTAGACCCCGCCGATCAGTAGTCCCCTGCATTGTATTTTAAGCACTAGTGTTATGGCTTTATAATCTTCTCCCAAGTAGACAACTTGAATCTTGACCCATAGTCTGCTCAGAATCCAGCTTATCAGAACCCAAGTTCACTAAAGGAAATCAAAAGAATTGTCACTGTTCAGGAGGTAGAGCTCTATATAAGGGGACATTCATGGTACATTTAGGTGATGTGGGCATGCACAAATTATATGTAAACTTCAGTGTCTTCTTAGTGGGATTTAAGGGGCAACCATTTAGCAACGCTACACACTGACATGTTACAAAACAATTTATGAACAAAAATTGTTTTAGTGAGGATGAATTTAAATACTGAATGTGTATACTATTGAACCTTGGCATTGCACCTGGAGCAGGTTTTGCCTTAAGCCCAGATTTGTAGAGTGGACAGATGTCCCAGGATAACATGAATAATCCCTCGGTAAATGAAATGCAAGCCTTGGTGTTTTATGTTAGCATCCTGTTTGCATTCAGAAAGAAGTTAGCCAAATGCCTGTGAAAGTGGTGTTGCTGGGTCCCTGCACTTATCAATGTCCAATAAGTCACCTGATCCACAGGCCACCATCACACCCAACCAACATACTGCCATCATCAGTGTTGACAGTGGAACACAACATTTAGCTGTATTGTTGGCCACTCCCTGTTGCTGTGGTAAAATCTTTTATAAACCCCTGCACAAATGTAGCCCATGGCAGCTCAGTCTCCAAATGGGCTCCCTAGTAAGGGGAAAAGAGGCTGTCTCTGACATGAACTCAGTGGCTGGCTTTTTGATCACCTCCTCCTGAGAGGGGAACAGCTTTACCAGGCCACAGAGGAAGACAGCACAGACAGACCTGATGAGACCTGATAGGCTAGGGTCAGATGGAAGGGAAGGAGGACCTCCCCTATCAGTGGACTTGGAGATAGGCATGGGAGGAGAAGAAGGAGGGTGGGTGGGATTGGGAGGAGAGATTGGGAGGGGATAAGTGAGGGGGCTGTATCTGGAATACAAATTGAATAAATTGTAATAAATAAAAAAATTGAAAAAGTACTTTGATAAAATCAGTTAGGGAGAAAAGTTTTGTTTTAGCTCATAATTACAGGTCACACATAATTACCTGTCCTGTCATAACAAGGAAGTCACAAAGGCAGGAGCTTAGGACAGCCGATCACATTGTATTCACAGTCAAGAAACAGAGAGCAACAAACCAATGTGTGTATGCTTGTGTCAGCTCTTACTCAGTTCAGCCTAGAGGATGATGTCACCCACAGGGGGCAGGTCTTCCCATATCAGTTAACATATTCAAAGCAACTCCTGTCAGATGTACCTACAGAACAACCTTCATTGAGATGTTCTTCCCAGGTGATTCTACATCACGTTAAGTCAACAATCAAATGTCATCATCACAGTTGTAGATACCTGAAGATTGTATGAATATAATATTCAGCAGATGGGTGAATTTTAACATTACACCTCACCAAGTGAGTCTTGGTTTAATCTCTGATTCCTGACCTACATACTAGGAAAAATGATAAGAAGGCATTGATCACAAGGAGAAGTAAATGCCTTCTGAGTTACATTCTTTCCATCTGCAGTGATAAAGAAACGCTTTGCTTGAAGGATGAGTGCCCAGCCCATGAAGGCATGTTATAGTACCCATGAGCCACAGAACTTGATTGCCATTGTTCTGAGAAAGCTCCTTCTTTTCAGGGATGTTTTTAATTACTATAAGGGAAAAATTCATGTTAATGTACAAAAAAGCATTTGTTGGGTATATGAAGGGGATGTTGCCTACATCCTATCATGCCCAGGAAAGTCCCTGCACAGAGAAGCATCAGACACATAAGTCCATGACACCTAGACTGGGAGGACCAGAGATGGGTAGCATCTCCTCTAGACCACAGGACAGGTGTGTCCATGCCCATTGTTAAATGACCCAGATCCCTGATCTCCAACTGCTGCTGGAGAAATCTGCCCTGGTAACTCATGACATGGGATGTGTCAATGTGCTAGCAGAGAGAGAGAAAAAAGGAGAGAAATAAGGCTGCCTTCAGGATAACAGGGGAGGATGAAGGGAGGACTCTAAGCCCAGGGTAGTTCCAATCAACCTCACCTGCAACATTTTCTGGGTACACAGATGGTCAAAGGGCTCTTGGGGCCCAAGACCAGTCCCCAGTACAGGAAGGAATTCTGCTACAGTTCACTCCAAAGCTAATAAACAACCAGATGAAATTGAGGCTTTGGCTGCCATGTGTGACTATATTAAGCTCTGGATCCCATCAAAACAATTCAATAACTCAATGCCGTATTCCCAGCTTTGGTGCATTTTCCCAACTGGCATCTGTTCTTATTTGAACAGGGCAGAGGGAATTGGATAAGGCAAGCTAGCTCTGGCACTGCTAGCTTCAGTTTCTACATGCCTACCAGCAGGAGCTGAGAAGGAAGGGAGGAGAAAGATCCTTGAACCACACAAGAAGCTTTAAAGGTGGTCACAGAGACTTCCTTCAGAGCCACCATCCACCACTTCCCCAACAAAATAACTAGAAACCACTGCTTGGTGACGAAGGTACTTGCTTCTCTCTCACTGATTCCTCAAAAGGCCACACCACTACACACACGCCTGTCAGTATGACATTATCTCCAGCTGATGCCTACACACACACACACACACACACACACACACACACACACAGGCACTGTCACAGTTAAATCCCATTACACTGGGACTTGGGTTCAAGGGCAGTCTTCACTCTTTGGATGCAATGAAATAAAACTGGGTAGAAGGATATAAAGTGACAAATGTTAATATGTTCAGAGGTGACCTACACTGCATATGTGTTCCATCCAGTTTAGGGAAACCAAGAACCAAGGGCCAAATGTGCCCATCTACATGAGTACCCAATTGCCTGTGTCGTCTCTGAACTGCAGGAGCAGAGGCATCTTAACAGCAGTAGGAGATCCCGCATGACTGGCATAGTTGGAAGCAAGCACTCTGTCTCCTTACACAAACAGTTTGTTAAAAACCTATCAGGATGACATCTTCCAAGCACTCACATCTGGGTAGAGAGACAGAGTAACTAGGAGAACCACAGAAAAGTCAGAGATGCTAAGGTTAAACTCCGCCTTCTCTTAAATCTCCACAGGATCTCAGAACATAGGTATCAGAGCTGATGGGGAGCCCGGCCCTAGCCTTCCTACTGACTCCTGGAAATGGGTTACAGAAGGCTAGACTCATGTGACTATGACATGCTTTCTGGGCACTCACACTGAATTTTAAAGGCTCATAAAAGTACCGAAGCAAAGAAAATCCTAAAAATGCCAACAAGTTTATCAACAAGAACATGAACCTTTCCTCTGCATAGCTGCCATTTTTAACCCGATGCTGGCACTCCTGAGATGGTCCTTTGAAAATTCTGTATTTCAGACCACACTGCTCTGTTCTATAAATGAGGCAGAGAATCCCATACCTCAGTGACTACCTCACACAGCCAGGGAAGGGGTTGCTCCCTGAGAGTCTGAGGGAATAAAAGCTAGCAGGATATCCTTGTGTGTCCCTCTGATGGGAGATGATTGTATCAATGCTCTATGCTCCAAATGTCCATCTTTAGGAAGACAATGGACAGAATGGTTAGTGAATACCTGAGCATGACACATGTCCATCCATGGCAGGAAGCCATGTCTGCCTTCCAGGCTGTGATTCAAGCATATCCTCAGTCACCGTGGTACCTCAGCAGCAGCTGGAGAAGACAGGAGGAGCAAGAGGATCGTGGACAGGCTGAAAAGAGGCTCCATGTCTCCTATTGCTGGCAACGGGCTGACTAACCAGCTTGCTAGGGATGCTGGATGATATCTGTCATGATCAACAGCTGACTCCCAGCTCTATCCTGTCCTGGCGTGAGGACGCTGGCACCATGGGCTAGTGACACTGACACTGGGGCACAGGTGCGTGTTTTGTGTCCCACCCTACTTAAAATCCAGGCCACCTAACACCAAGGAAAAGGCGCCCTCTCCCAGCCAGTGTGTGGGACAACAGCTGATATTTCCCAGCACTGGGGGAGGAACCCACTAAATGACATTTGTGTCACCAAGTCAGCCAGAGACACACTTCCCATTCAGGAAGTGTTCCGTAAAGATTCTTTCTCAGGGTGCTTTTGTTAGCATATTTTTATTTGTGATTCCTTTGGTTGAAGGGTAACCCCTGCAAAATGGTTTTTAAGACATGGAAATTTTATGAAAAATACTTTCTCTCCTCTTCTTAGGATCCCCATTTATATATTGCCCAAAACAATGCTTCCCACCAAGTTCTTGTTACTTTTCAGCTACAACAAACTTGTTGACCTTCACAAAAGTAGAACTGGGAAGGAAAATGAATACTCTCTACATGGATGTTGCTGTGCTGAAGCCCTAGCAGCCACTGCACATCTGGCTTATTCTGCACAGCACATGATAGGTGCTGCTTCTCTCTACACAACACATGATAGGTACTGCTTCTACAGATAAGGAGCCTCAGGCTTCCACCCCAACAGTCTCTGACCTCTAAGCCAATGCAGCTTTCACCTCACTAACAAAATGTCTGAATGGCTGTGACATCCAGGTTCTGTATCACAGTCCTCCCCCAGATATCTAGGCCAGCTATTTATTGCTATGTGATCTATCACTCCAAAGCTCAATGAGTTAAAACAGACTCCTCTGTTTTGCTCCCTCCTTTGAAGTTGTTTGGAAATCGCTAAGCAGGGATTGTGGGCTTGTCTCCACACAGTGACGGTTGAGGCCGTTCAGTTGGACTTTGTGTATCACGGAGGTGGCAGGTTGGTCCTCTCTGTGCGGGCCCTTCCAATGAGCAGTTTCAGGTTTCATGTAGGTTGGTGGCTGGGCTCCCAGGCCAGGTTTCCCTGTCACTAAACACGTGACAGAAACCATCTATTCTGTTCATGTTTTCAGAGGGCCCCAACCAGCATGGTAGGAGAGGCGTGGCTAGATAGCTCATTCATATCATGGTAGTTATCCTTGTTAGCATTAGTTTTCAGCTTGACACAGTGTACTCTCAGAGGAAAACCTTCGACTGAGGGATTGTCTACATAAGACTGGCCTTTGGGCATGAATGGGGAGTCCCTGATTGTTAACTGATACAGGAATATTCACCCCACTCTAGAGAGCACCAGCCCTATGTAAGTGGTCCTGGACTGAGTAAGAAAGCTGGTTGAGCATAAGACAGTGAGGAAGCCAGCAATGCCCCTCAATGATTTTTGCTTTGAGTTTCTGCCCTGACTTCCCTCAGTGACGGCCCATGACCTGGAAGTGTAAACCAAATAAACTCTCCCTGCCCTTCAGATGCTATGGTCAAAGCATTTTATCTCAGCAACAGAAACAAGCAAACAGAACAAAATAGAAAGTGGTTATGAATAATATACTCTTGAAAGTGACTTACTAACTGCCTTCAACTCAGGCCCACATCCTAGGCTTCCAAAATAAGCTACTTTCAGCAGCTGAAGACAAAGCATTCCAAACACGAGTCTTGACGGACACTTCATATTCAAACCACAACAGTGTCCAAGGGATACAAACTCAAAGTTTGTTTGTTTGTTTGTTTGTTTGTTTGTTTGTTTAAGTGTAGGCTGAGGAATAACAACCATTCTTATTGCTTTCTATTCACCAAATTATATAAATCTCAAACACAAAGGGGAATGAAGATACCCATACCTTTATGGAAAGATAACCAAAGAAAGTCTGAAAAATGCTTGTAAGCCTCCAAGGCTGCTAACTTGTCAGGCTGATGATTGACCCATTCATCTGTTAGTTCACTAAGCACAACCTAAGCTCTCGTCCATCTAAGACGCATCTAAGATGTGGCCCATGATTAGAACATGTTCAAATAGCAGCAAGGACGAACAGAGTCATGTTCAGAAGACAAATGAAAATGCTCTGAAAGGTTCTTGCTAGGTGCTTGCTGGTCCCTGGGAGAAAGAAACATCTACAGAAAATAGTTTCTCCTTTTGAAAAGTAAAGCGTAAGGAGACTCGTGTGCACCCCTGTCAGCAGTGGAGCATGCCCTGATCTGTGCTCCCTGTCACGGACTCTTGCTGCTTCCTGCAGATGGCTGGCATTCATGCTCACAGCTCAGCAGCTCCTGGATGTGTGCCCTTCCCCCTTCTCCTCTGCACAGCCTCAGCCTTTTCTGGCACCAGGGAGTTCAGCTTCTTGGTCTACTTCATCTTCTCCATCTTTCCTCAGATGTTTTATCTACAGTTCCTTTCTATTTTTTCTCAACACCGGTGCACATAGCTCAGGTGGGCCTCCTATCACTTCTGAGTGTGCTCTTGGAATCAAGTAAGCCGCCAGGAGTAACTGCAGGCTCCTCTCTTCCACGCTCAGGGCATGGAAGTCGGCCTGCAATGGTGGCTTATCAGAATTATGGTATTTCCAGCTACCTCTCATGATAATGTCTACAGATGAAAAGGTGTGACTGTGAGAGGACCACAGATTGCTTGCCACAAGAGTCCAAGAGAGCCTGTAAGGTCAGCCCAATGAGCCTGGGAGATACACACTAGGCTCTCTCACACTATTTCCCTGTAAAACAGATGTGTCTTTTCCCCAAGACAGAACCTCCTTGGTGATGCTGGACACAAGCACTTCATTACTGGCTCAATCATTCAATCAAATACATGAGCACTTCTGAAGCACAGATATGATCTCATCCTATGTGTGCGTGTACCTGTGTGCACACAGATCTTGTTGCATTTAAACCTTCTGATAGAGCAGCTATGGGTCTTAGAAGACCTTAAGGGGAAAAGCAAAGACTCTGAAAACTACCATGAGTTCAGAAGGAAAGCATCCAGCACATGATGGAGCGAGGAGGGAAAGCTGGCCCTTTCCTGTACATGAACTCTCTCTCTCATCCTCCACAAGAAGGCAGGAAGTGAAAGCAACCTTCAAAACTAAACAGAGACGCTGCTTCCCCAAATGTCACTCTTCCCAAACTGTCCCAGCGCCTTTGCCTTTCCTTTTGCCTGACCTCCACAATGACCGGCCCTGTGGGATGCCCTTCCTGCTGCACTGCAAGACCCTAGGAGCAGCCATAGTGTTGTTGTTGTTGTTTTTGTTTTTTTCAAGCCTGGGTAGCACACACTCAGGTCACTAAGAGAACATACCTTAATACATGTTCTAGAAAGCTGCTGGGCTGAGGAGACAGCAAGCTCTTAGACCTGTGCCTATCCTGTGCTTCCCTCCTCCAGCTCTTTGCAGCCTCCAGCGGGTTCTCCAGGAGCCTGAGGGAGGCTTCCAGGCCTGTGCAAATGTTGCCATCACAAAAGATAAAAGCCTGATGAGTGTAGAATCTAAGGTCCCTGTGTGAATGTGATTGGGGATGCCTACTTCTGCATCTGCTTAGCAGGCAGTGCTCACTCAGACCATCCATAGAGTCATCCCTTGAGTGGGAAGCAGCCCTAAAGTGAGGATTGGATAGAGCACTGGAAATGGGTATGGGAGGAAAGTAAATGTCAACTCAACGCAACAAGTGAATCTGGCACCAGACATCATGTTGCTCACTGGGGATTTCAAGACGACATGTCTGCTGCTCCATTCATACAGCTCAGAGCCATGATTTAAGGTTTGCAGAGCCTGGAGGAGGACAAGCATTGGGGGTGGGGTGGGGGCGGCAGAGGATGAACTGTAGACAAAGCACGAGAAACAGCTACCCTGTGAGACTGCGAAGTCACTGTTATCAGGGCAGTGATTTTCCCCCCAGAGGAAATCTTTGCACTTGCAAAGTGATTCCCTTGTGGCTGTGCTGATGCCACAGGGTTGAGAGTGGCGCTGTGGGTGGTTAGCATGAAGACCAGCAGGACACGAATTCGGTGATGACACCTACTCCAACTGCCAAGGGAGCCTGCTGGCTTTTCTTAGCCAGTGGCAGCGCAGAGGAAATGGAGTCACTCTGATATTATGAGGTACTTTTTTTCAAACTGTGCCTATTTCCTTTTAATGACGGTTATCCAAAGTCATTTTTAAGAAACAGCTTTGAAGTTGAATAGAAAATGTCTCAGAGTTATACTTGTTCTGTTTTTCTGAAATTCAAGTCAGATGTGAGAGGCAGGTGCTGAGCATGGGTGCCCACACTGAGCAAGGGTGAGCTCACTGGAGAACAGGGGGCCTGAGTCTATAAGGAGGTGCCTGGCAGGGATTGGAACCAGGTAGAAAAGTGAGATCTCCTGGCTGTGAAGATGAAAGGAAGTGCATGAGCCAAGAAACGTGACTCATCCAAGAAGTGAGAGAGGTGAGGGAGCAGAAAGGGTCCGCCCCAACACCATGACATTGTCCCAGTGAGAGCCACATTTGGGCTTAAACTTTCCTCTTGACTTTACTCCAGGGAAAGTCCCAGTAAGTTTCTGACCTCCAGAAACCTAAGATGATAAAATTGTACTGTTAAGCTGCTAAGCTTAAATTTGTTTCTCAGGAGCCATGAGAAGCCAGGGGACCCATCACAGCTTCACTACAGACAAAGAGTCTGAAGTCAGAGGAACTTCCTTGGCCAGTTAGTAACCACCAGACCCCAGTAGTTTCTCTCTGAACCTCAGAGCTCCTCTTTCACTTCTAAACTGTGCATCCTCATGCCTCTGGGACTGCTGGGACTCTGGCTTGAAGTCAAATTAGTTAACCAGACACAACAATACAAAGGATACGTCCTTTCATCGATTTGCAAAAGCTAAGAGGGAAATAACATATTGTGAACCCGAGACAGAAATGGCTAATTGCTGTCATCTACTTCACCACATTCTTAGCCCAAGAATAATACTTTCTTAGATGTCCTTACACAGCTGACTTTTTGTTTCAATAATCACAGACATGGCTTAAGTCAATGTGATGTCATCAAGCCACTAATGATTTGATTTCCTGTTATCAGAACTCCAGATAGGGCCAACAGCTGCCCAGCCAGCCTCCTTCAGAGGAGACGTAGGACCACATCCCAAGTCAGAAGGCATAGAAAGCCTCTTACTAGCTGGCACAAGATGACTCACAGAAGCCTTTCTACTGTTGGGACCTCAAGAGAAGACAGTGTTGTAATTGATCTGATTACAGTGACTTCCCTGAAGAAAAGTTTTGTTTTTATTTCTTTATTCAGTTATTGATTGATTGATTGTTGGGGGGGGGGGGATTGATCAGAGCCATGCCAAGAAAATGTTCTACTGAGCAACATTTCCAGCACTTACTTTTCTGAGATAGGGCCTTGCTGTGCAACTCAGGTTGAATTGGGGCTTTGTTTTGTTTTCTTTCCCTCTGTTTTTCTTTTATTGAAAATTGTCTTTTTTCATATAAAATATTCTGATTACAGTTTCTTCTCTCCCAACTCCTCTGAAATCTCATCACCTACCCCCCTACCCACATGCACATCCTTTCTGTTTCCCTTTAGAAAACAAACAGGTATCTGAAAAAATAAATAAATAAATTAATTAAATTAAACAAAAGCAAGCCAAAATAGAAAAAAAAAAACAAACAAAAGAAAAAGAGCCAAAGAAAAATGCACAAGGAACATATATAAACACAGAGACCCCTTGTTAACATATACAGGAATACAATAAAAACAGAGACCATAACACACATGCAAAGGACCTGTATGTAAAAAAAAAAAAAATACCCTGAAAAAGCATTATGAAATGAATAACCTCCAAAAATGCCCATTGAGTTCTTTTTGTCCTAGCTGCCATCTATTCCTGGGTATGAGGCCTAGCCTTAAAATGTTTGTATTTCCAGTGAAACTTAATTGAAGAAAACTCATTTTTCAATTGCAAGAGGCTGTCAATTGGCGATAGCATTGGGATTAGGGATAAGGGCTTGATAGGAGTATATCAAAATATCATTAGGAATCTTTTGATAGCAATGTTCTTATAGCAGAACAGTATAATTTGTCTTCTTCCTATCTAGTCTCAAGTTCTTAGACACCAGGGCAGTATCAGGATGGGTCCCACTCATAGAGTGAGCCTTAAGTCCAATTAGATAGTGGTTGGTTGTTCCCACAAGCTTTGTGCCACTATCGCACTAGGTACATGCAGACAGGTAATTATTGTAAATCAAAGAGTTTGTAGCTGTGTTAGGATTTACCTTTCTCCTTCGGTAGCATGCAAAGTACCTTCCAGTACTGTGAGCACTAATCCACTGAGGTGAAGGCTCCAGGTTGTCAACAGCTCAAATTCTCCATGTTCAGTCTTTAGAAACAGGGTTTTACTGCCAGTTTTTAGAGAGCAACCAACAGCTGGGATTGTTTGGGTATTCCCATGGGGTTCCGTTGGTAGACATCTTGATTTAAATGTAACCCATTCCCAGCACTGGAAGCTTCATTTGGTGACAAGAGATGGCCACTTGGGGCTCCATCTACCTTGATATTTGGCAATTTTGTTTAGATCGCCTTTATAGAAGTATACATTTTAGAAAGGGTCCACTGTATTGGGTTTTTATATTTCCCCTCAAATGGCCCTTAATTTTAGGTATCCCTCCTTGTATTCCCTCCCTCACCCCCTCTTTATCCATTCTATCCTCCAATTTCTTGTCCCCCACCTTTGTCCTTTCATAACTATCTGTTCTACTTTCCAATCCTAGGAGGTCCCATCCTTGTCCCTACTCCCTTACTGTATCCCTAACCTCAGTGGTTATGCAGATTGTAACTTACTTATCAGAGATATAACAGCTAATATCTACATAAAAGCAGATATATACTATATTTGTCTTTCTGGGTCTGTGTTATTTCAGCCAGGATGATTTTTTCTAGCTCCATCCATTTACCTGCAAATTTCACAATTTCAATTTTTAACAGCTGAGTGATATTTATTTTTGTAAATGTATCACATTCTATTTACCCATTCATTCACTGATGGACATCTAGGCTGTTTCCAATTTCTGGTTATTAGGAACAGATCAGCAATGAGTATGACTGAGCAAGTGACTCCACAGTACAGTAAAGTCTCCTTACTGTATATGCCCAGCATGGTATAGCTGAACCTTGAGTTATGTCCATTCCCATCTTCCTAAGGAACTGCCACGCTGATTTCCACAGTGGCTGTACAAGTTTGTACACCTACCAGCAATGGAGGAGTGCTCCCCTTACTCCACATCCTTGCCAGCATAAGCTGTCATTTGTGTTATTTTGAATTGCCTTTCCCTGATGGCTAAGGATGTTGAACATTTCCTTAAGTGTTTCTCAGCCATTAGAGATTACTCTACTGAGAATTTTCTGTTTAGATCTGTACTGCATTGGATTGTAGGGTTTGTTGGTGCATGGTTTCTTGATTTCTTTATATATTTTAGACATAACCCTCTATCAGATGTGGAGTTGGTGAAGATCTTTTCCCTATCTGTAGACTGCCATTTGTCCTGCTGACAGTGTCCTTTGCTTCACAGAAGCTTTTCAGTTTCATGAGGTCCCACTTGTTATTTGTAGATCTTCATGCCTGAGTTGTTGGTGTTCTGTTCAGGAAGTTGTCTCCTGTACCAATGCATTCAAGGCTCTTCCCCACTTCCTCTTCAGTTAGATTTAGTGTATTTAGTATTATATTGAGGACTTTGGACCACTTGGACTTGAGTTTTGTGCAGATTGATAAGTATGGATCTATTTGCATTCTTCTACCTGAAGCCATCCTCTTTGGCCAGCACCATTTGTTGAAGATGGTTTTGGTTTTTTTGTTTGTTTGTTTGTTTGTTTGTTGTTGTTTTCCAGTGTATATTTCTGGCTTCTTTGTCAAAAATCAGGTGTCCATAGCTGTATGGACTTAGGTCTGGGTCTTCAACTCTCTGTTTTGTGCCAATACTCAGCGTGATTTTGAACTCAGCATCCTCCTGCCTTCATATCTGAGTGCTGAGAATTTAGGTATGAACCCTGATTGAGAGCTTGGCAAAACACCTTTACTGCCTCAAAACTTATTCTGTTTTTATTTCCTCTTGTAGGAAAAAAAAATTCTACTTTAGAATTTTAATACACCACAGTTTTACAAAGGTGCCTCATGGCAGAACCTGGAATCAGTTTTGCAAAGGCCAGTATTCATTGAACATCTGTCTACCTCAGGCCAGGAAGCAATTACATCTACTCTTGCTCTTAATCCTTAATGCATGAAATATCTATAAAGCTTCCTTCAGAAAACTGTCAGTGCACTGCGACTGCGGATCTTTCTGGCTCTCTCTCTCTCTCTCTGTCCATGCTCTTTGTGGATTCCTCTTTTTTGTAGAAGGTGTTAGGTCATTCCTCACTCTGAATTAATTCTCCACTGCATCATTTGACCTGGGTCTTAATTCCACAGATATTAACAATATTCTACCTTCCAGATACGCATTCACTTAAAATGCTATTTTAAAAAACTGAAATACGGTAACATTGTGTAACCAAGTCTTGCTTAGAACTAAAAATTCTCTACTTTCAACTTCTTGAATGATAAAAAATCACAGACATGTGCCATCATGCTCAATTTCAAAACAGTGCATTTTTCTAAAAATGCATTAACAAAAATGTGATGTACATTCCAACAGAAATTTCCAGCCTCCAGAATTTGTTCAACTTGTGCACCATGTATTTATGCTGGACAGAAATCTCATGAGAGACTGGAGTATCAACAGGCAGCACACTTGCTTTCATGCTATGGAAATGAGAAGAAATTCCCAATAATCGACCCATGGTTGGAAAAAATGAACTATCAAGATGATGCCAAGTATCCTGCAAAGAAATTGGAGAGTGATGTCCACTTTAAACTTCTCTGGGAAAATGTACGATATCAAAATACAGCTTGGGAGATTGGACAGAAAGACCTAAGGCAAGAATGAACAGGGAGGATTGTAAGAAAGCATGCAGAGAGAGCAATAAGAGCTAAAAAGACAGAAAGATCAAGAAGACATGAGAAAGCATGCAGGGAACTGCCCAGTGTGACATCAGAGGCCAGGCAGAAATCAGATGCCATGCATTCTACCACCGAGATGGTAGAAGAGTTGTTTCTCCCTTACCTGTGAGGAGAACACAATGTGTATTTTAGCACACACCTGTTGTTCACTCTATTGTCAGTGGTAGATCATCCTGGTAGAAGGATACAGAAGGGTCTGTGAAAGGTAATGGCCAGGTAAAAGAGCAGAGAATACTCATCCTCTGAGAGACAGTGGGGGAGGCTTACTCCAAGAGGACTAGGGTGCAGGGGAGAGATGAAGGAGGTTGTGGGGTGAATTTGAGATATGCAAATCAAGATCTAATGATCTACACAAAGGCTTCAGTGACTGGATCACCCTTCCCATTACTCTACCCCGCCCCAAGCAAGACAAGCCTGGAAGCAAATCACATATGCACTCCAGTCTCAGCTGTGTGATTTGTGCCAGCATGCAGAACACATGCCTGCTACCAAGGGAGGCTGTGCATGGCACCACTACTTTCTGCTCTCCTTCATGACTTTATGGCCCAACGTCTCTATAGCCTGGTTCCTGGGGGAGAATGGCCAGTTTTATGTGGACCTAAGTAATCTCAGCAAAAATTAGCAGAGGCCAGAAGTCTGCAGTCAACTTTCAGACCCATAGGATTTCATTGGGTAAATATTTGTTGCTGCAAGGTAGAGAGAATTCAGAAGTACTCATCACTCTGAGGACTTGAATATGGGATTGTCAGCCATTTGTTTTGCTGACATGGTGTAGCAAGAAGGTGTGTGAAAGATCGAGTAGATTTCATTTAATAACACGTGATAAACACTAATATTTAATTAATGTTAGTGTGCATATGTACCCCTTTTGCACTTGGACAAGAATCAGATTACTTGCAATTACTGTAAGATTCTCTCTCACCCCTGTCAATATGGTCACCATCCAGAATATAAATGACAACAAATGTTGTCATGGATCTGGAATAAGAAGAAACATTGTACCCTATTGGGGAAGTGCAGCCACTTTGGAAACCAATTTGAAGGTTTCTCAAAGCACCGAAAATAGAGCTAGTATTTAACCAAACTGTGCCACTCCTGAGAGTGTACACAGACTACTTTATGTTCTAGCATGAGATATCAGCACAGCCATGTTCTTTGCAGCTTTGTTCACAACAGCTATGGAATAGAATCAACCAAGTGGCCCTCTCCCCACGAATGAATAAAGAAAACATGGCTCATGTTCACAATAAAATTTTATTCAGTTATAATGAAAAAGTGTTCTGAAATTTGCAGGTAAATGGATAAAACAAAATATTGTGCTGAGTGGGTCATCAGGCCAGAAATACAGACACCACGTGTTCTTTCTCATATGAAGTTCCTGGCTTCAGGTCTTCTGATTGGTATATTCAACCTAGAGTGCATGTGGAAGCCAAGAAAGTAAAAATGAGATAAGGAGGGTTTCTCTAGAGAAAGAAGGGAAGCAGACACGGGTAAGGCAAAAGCAGAGAGCAAGAATTTGGAAGAAGAAATATTCAAGCAAGGAAAGAGTGGGGAATGTGGAAAATGAGGGGCAGGGTGGCCAAAATGAAGGATGTGGAGAAAAGTCAGATGGAAGCCTGCATTCTTACTACTCACTTAAAAATGTTATTGGATGGAACAGAAGAACACACGAGATGAAAAAGGAGACAGGTAATACTTGAGGTTAAAAGTTTAAGTGGAGAAGGAGAAGGAATCAGGGACCAATTAAGCAACACTAGGAGTGAATGAAAAAGTCTTACATACACAGGCTGCATGGAAAAGTCTTACATACACAGGCTGCATGGAAAAGTCTTACATACACAGGCTGCATGGAAAAGTCTTACATACACAGGCTGCATGGAAAAGTCTTACATACACAGGCTGCATGGAAAAGTCTTACATACACAGGGTGCATGGAAAAGTCTTACATACACAGGGTACAGGGAAAAGTCTTACATACACAGGGTGCAGGGAAAAGTCTTACATACACAGGGTGCATGGAAAAGTCTTACATACACAGGGTGCATGGAAAAGTCTTACATACACAGGGTGCATGGAAAAGTCTTACATACACAGGGTGCATGGAAAAGTCTTACATACACAGGCTGCATGGAAAAGTCTTACATACACAGGGTGCAGGGAAAAGTCTTACATACACAGGGTGCAGGGAAAAGTCTTACATACACAGGGTGCATGGAAAAGTCTTACATACACAGGGTGCATGGAAAAGTCTTACATACACAGGGTGCATGGAAAAGTCTTACATACACAGGGTGCATGGAAAAGTCTTACATACACAGGGTGCATGGAAAAGTCTTACATACACAGGGTGCATGGAAAAGTCTTACAGAAACACATTACTTTGTAAGCTAATTTTAAAATATGGGTTTTAAGAAGGAGATTGAATGGAGGTACCTTCCATGCCTGGACAGTGCTACACCTAGAAGACATGGATTATTAAGCAAAAGTTTCAGTGCCAAGCATGGGACCACTCCCTGCAAGTTGTTGGTGAAGGAAGTCTCAGAGGTCTCAGAACTACAAGGACTATATGTCATTGCTCTTGGTTACGCACTACACTTGCCTGGAAAAACACTATTGCTGAAGACACCACACCCTTCCATTTCAGGACATAGAGAAATCAGTCTCAAACCCAGGAAACTTCTCCCCTGCTGACTAGCTTCCGTGGTGCTGGAAAGTGCTCTGCAGACTGCTGAGGAAGAAAAGATGCCAATGGTCTAATCCAGCACTGCACTCTTCATCCTACAAAATCACCCTTCTAGGTAAGTGTTGCCCACTGGTGCATCTGTGGCATGACTGTTACAGGTGTAACTTACCACTTTCTGATCGGACATTGTTTTATGTCTGGCACTGGAAACCTGGTCAAAAGCCTATGGCTGGAGAGCTCCTGGGCCCTAGAGGAGGCCCTACTATTGTTTTGTGCTAAATGGTCATATTGTCAAACAGCATTCCAAATATGTTTATATACACAGATCTGGGCTACTTTGAAACTTGGTCAAAGATGCTTCCTTTTTTTTGGAGTGGGCTATGGTTAATGCAGAGACTCAAAACTCATAGAAGTTCTCAGAATAAGCAGTTGCTAGTACTCAGTCCTAAGTGGGACATCTGTATCAACCTGTCCTGTCTCCAAGGCTCAGAGAACATCATGAGAAAAGGGAACAAAACAATGCAAGAACTGGAGGGTGGGGAAGATTTTTATGACATGCTGCTTTCTGTATATGGCATGGCTATTGTACTTATGAACTCATGGTTGATGCAACTACATGCACAGGACAAAAATAATTAAAATTCCAGCATTGGTGAGGGTAAAAGCTTCTCAAGAGGACAAATCTCGAGCTAAGGGGGGAGAGTCTCCCCTTTTCTGAGAAGGAAAGAAAGAAGGGGAAGAGGGTGGGATGTAATGGGAGGAGAGGAGAGAGGGACTGCATTTGGGATATAAAATGAATAAATAAATTTTTGAAAAAGAGCTATTAGCAATTGAGGCTGCTGCAGAAGAGAGAGGGTCAGTTTTTGTAGTTATGGCCCTAGTAGGCTTACCTCACACAGCACACACAGACAGCACCAATTGAACTCATGAGCTATTATAAAAAAGGGAAGAAAGAGAGGAAGGAAGGAAGGAAGGAAGGAAGGAAGGAAGGAAGGAAGGAAGGAAGGGGGGAAGGAAGGAAGGGGGGAAGGGGGAAGGGGGGAAGGGGGAAGGGGGGAGGGAGGAAGGGAAGGAAAGGCCATGAGGTTGGGAGGGAGATGTGTTGGGGGAAATCTAGAAGAAGTGGGAAGGGATAAAAATGGGTGAATGTGATAAAAACATATCATTGCAAAACAATACATTATTGCATAAATGTATAAAATTCTCAAAGAATAAACAAAATATTATTAAAAATAAAATTGTTATTTATAAGTTAACATTGTAAATAAAATTCCAAACCCTTTGCCTTCAACCCTCTAAGGGCTAGATATTTTACCACCTTCAGTTGCTTCGTTCACATATACACAGGAAGTAAATGCATTTGGAGCCAAAATTGGTTTCCCCCAAGAAGCCTGAAAGTGTCTAAGAACAGAAACCAGAAGCTGAGATGAGACGGCTGACAAGTCTGGACAAACGGCTCCACCTCTAGAACCCACATAAAGATGAAAGCTAACCATGGTCATGACCCCAGCACTAGGAAGGCAGAGACAGGTAGAGAGATCCCTGGGGCTCAGTGGCCAGCCAGGCCAGCCCACATGGTGAGTTCCAGGCCAGTGAAAGACTCTAGCTCAAGAAAAACGACAGAAAGTGGTGACAAACACCTGAGGGATGCCTGAGGTGGTCTTCTGGCCTGCACACATGCACATGCACACATACACACATTCATGTGCACACACAAATGGGTGATGGATGAAACTCACTCACTACAATAATTTCTTCCTTGTTATTCACCACCTGGGAGGGAGAAGGGCACCTATGGATAATGCTCATGTGGAAAGGTTCATACAGTCACATCTGGGTCATCAGAAGCACCAAGGACCACTTTTGGTATAATGTTCTTGTGGGATGTATACAATTTACCCTTATTCATTCAAATGCTGGTTTCTCTACCCCACTATCTGGTTTCAATCCAGACATTGCATTGTGATGTTTATTCTAAACATCACCTGTAATGTTTGTGTAAACATGCCACCATTTGTTCTCTGTATTGTCAATTAAACAACCAGCCACAATGGTGAGCAATGGAGAGACTAGAGTGGGACATCCTGGTCCAGACGGGAGGAGAAGAAAGTAAGTGGGGGGAATTGAAGAGGAGAGATCAGCAGGAGGGACTGGAAACACGAGGAGAGATGAACCAGACCTAAGATAGGACTAAAAGCAAATATAATGTGGGAAATCTGAATGGGAGGAAACCATTCGGGCTTGGAGGTTTAGGATGGAGTAACTACTGCCCAGCATTGTGTTCTAGGATAATTAAATAAATCCTAGTCTCTGTATGGTGATTTGAGTGTACAGCTGGTTTAGGAATAACTGCTGTTTAACTAAAAGGTAAATCAATAATAAATATTAATAATCAACAGCCTACCACTGATGGCCAGCCCGCTGTAGATGGCCACAGCATCTGGTGCAGACACTGGAATTCTCGCACAGTTTCTCTGTGATTTAGGAAACAGCAATATTGTTTAGCAGTAGGAAGTATTAAAAAAAAAAACTATTCATTCTAGAAAAGGTGAAAAATGTTCTCTATGCAGGTAAGATGTCCTGAAATAGGGCTTGGAGAAAATAACACTGTCTTCAATGTTTTGTGTCCATGGGATAATGAAGAACTCAGGGGCATCTTACAGTTTAAAACATGCCCGGTGTGCTCCGTAAACTTTAATGTTTCTCTGCTTGTGAGAATCTATAACCTGAATAAATAAGTCACAGGTTATATACATCAGAGCACACAGGTACATTCATACCCGCCCTTCCTGTGAGAAATCACAAATATATTTTAAAAGGCCTTTTCTCTGAAGGAGGAATGAGGTAAGATAGCAGGCAGAAGCAAGCGAAGGGAGAGTGGCTGATGAGCCATTCTCTTCAGTGAGCCCGGCTGGAACCCAGGGACAGGGTGCCATGCAGAAGCTGGCCGCCCAGCAGTCACAGCGACCTAGTCAGTGTGTCCCCGACACACCTGTGAGCATATCTAGACTGACTGTGGAAGGGAAGCACACATTGACATTTCCACATGTAAATGATGCTTTGGGCTGTTACTCAGAAACACGTTGCTGTGTTTAGAGCAGAATCAAAGGTCATCTGGGCACGACAAACCAGGGCCTCTTCAACTCTGTAGCTGTGGACTGATCTCAGAGTCCCACCTGGATAACGATGACCCAAGAGTTTATAGTCTCTCCGCTCTCTCTTTGGTATTTTAATTTGGATGAAACTAGGTCACAAGACTTCAGGAGAAACTGCTGAATTTCGTGCTGGCTGAGGCAAAATCTCCAGATTTCACCCCTACATCTCCAAGTGCGGCCTCACCACCTTCACACTGGCACTGCCCACGGCGCTGGCTGCCGAAGTTTGAGAATTTGAGAATTATCTTTTTTTGTTTGTTTGTTTAGTATCATTCTTTTTTATTTTTTATTTATTACAATGTATTCACTTTGTATCCCAGCTATATCCCCTCCCTCACCCCCTCTCAATCTCTCCTTCCCTCTTTCCCTCTCTCCCTCCCTCCCTTCCTCCCTCTTCTCCTCCCATGCCCCTCTCTCAGTCCACTGGTAGGTCCGCCTCCTTTTCCCTCTGACCCTAGCCTATCAGGTCTCATCAGGACTGGCTGCATTGTCTTCCTCTGTGGACTGGTAAGGCTGCTCCCTCCCTCAGGGGGAGGTGATCAAAGAGCCAGCCACTGAGTTCCTGTCAGAGACAGTGCCTGTTCCCTTCCTAGGGATCCCATTTGTAGACTGAATACCATGGGCTACATCTGTGCAGGGGCTCTAGGTTATCTCCATGTATGGTCCTTGGTTGAAGAATCTTAAACCTGTGATTGCCTCTTTTCAGGCTTTAGAAGATCCCAGAGATCCTACCACATAACTGAAAGGAATCACTCATGCTGGATGGTCCACCATGGTCTTCTGAAAGCATCTCCAGGACGAGGCAGTCTCAAAACGGCACATGGACGGTGAGCACCAGCACCAGCTACTGGTGTTAATGCTCAACGGTTTTCCTTCAGTGTGACAGTATCTCACTCAGGGGACATCTCATCAATTGTGCTGAGAAAGTAAGCACCTTTAAGATTGATTCAAGAATTGATCTATTTGGCTCTTTAACGTTTGAAGCTAATAAACACTGGAGTCTTCCTCACATTCTTTCTCTACAACACAGACAACTGAAAGAGCTGTATAACCAAAAATACTGAGAATAGTGGTCAGCACTCCACTTCATTGGTTTTGTGGCCAATTCCCCAGAGCTTCACAGTGAGGCTCCCACTCCCACTCTTCATCCTCTCAGAGACACTTTCATCTAGGAGAGTGGAGAAGGTATGTCAGGGACCACCTCTGGACCTCCCTTAGGACTGTCTCAGGCCCTTCTAATGTAATAATTGGAGGAGTTCTGCAGGGGCCTGAAGAAGCAGCTGGAAGAGTAGCAACGCTTTTAAGAACAGTGTGTGAGGCTCACCGTATCTACCCATGACTCACATGCTTATAGTGTGTGGGGCCCACCATACCCACCCATCAAATACTTACAGTGGGGGGCCCACCATACCCACCCATCACTCACATGATTACAGTGTGTGGGGCTCACCATAGTCAGCCATGACTCACATGCTTACGGTGTGTGGGGCCCACCATACCCACCCATCAAGTACTTACAATGGGGGGCCCACCATACCCACCCATCACTCACATGCTTACGGTGTGTGGGGCCCACCATACCCACCCATCAAGTACTTACAATGGGGGGCTCACTACACCCACCCATCACTCACATGTTTATGTGGACACCTTAGAGCCACCCCTAGACACAAGAGCCAAGAATGCAAGACCAGGATCTTCACAGAGTTCACAGACTCACAGAAAGCCCAGGCTGAGCGCTAAGACACAGAGGTCTGAGAACCAGCGTGTCATGTGATACACACCAGAAGGCTGATTATGTAACCCAAGCCAGCCCAGCTATATCAGTCCAGAAAGAAAACAGAGCAAGGAGAACTGCACACATCCCACAGGCCTCCGGGCCACAGTGAAAGCAGAGTTGATGACTCAGGCTCTCTTTGACCCACTCTGAGAGAAATGAGCACTCAGGCCTGAATCTGGCTAATTATGATTTTTAAATTTCTATCAGATAAATCCACATAATTGAATTCCCCCCCAAAAAATAAGTGTTACATTCTATTTAAATTATCTGTATAATTGCCTACATTTTCTACTTCACTTTACACATGCAACTACAACCTCTTATCATCCTTTGCAAAGTCATAATCAAAAAACCTCTAACCATCCACATGTTGACATGCATGACGTATTGTGAAGAATCATAAACTAACTCATAAGTGCATTCTAAGCACAATGCTCTAAGGCTCCCAGTCCTTCCTGCTTAGAAACTCACAGAGGACATGTATCATTCAGGGCTCTCTTGAGAAATAAATACGATTAAAGGGGTTACCCGTTAGACTGTCTTATACCATGTGGTCTAGAAGATCCAATGACTGTCTTCACAAGGTACTTGTGCTTAGTCAGCAAGGCCTATGCCTCAGCAGTAACATCTTGCCCTGAAGGCACAAAAAGCTTCCTGAGGAGCCTCTGGCTTTCAGTCCACTGAAGTCCAAAGAATCTGGGTGGTTGCAGCAAAGGGTGAATGATCACAACAGAGCAGATGAACTCACCAGAAAGACTCAAAGGCAAAGTTGGCAAGAAGCAAAAGCCTTCCCTCTGACCACCTGATACCTGAATTGCTGCTGAATTGCTGCAAACATTTAGCTGTGGCTCCCTTCTTCAGTGAATGTAATCTGGAAAATCCTCTAGATATGATCTTGGTCTACATACTTCACTAAAGGATTTACCCTGAAAACTTATCTCTTAACTGATTCCAGATCCACACAAGTTGGCAGCCAAGAGTAACCATCACCAGAGGTGAGGTGTGGTGCAGAGGATGGTCAGGAGGTTAGAGAAGGAGGCACGGGGTGGAGTAGAGCTAGAACAAGCTATTGTGCTGGAAGGCTCATGTGAGCTCGGATGTTGTGAGAGGAGGAGTGAGAGGAGGAGTGGACCACACATGGCCATCATCTTTAAGTATCACACTCCCTGGCTTCACAGCCTGGCTCTCGAACTCACAAGTTGGGTAATTTAGGCCAATCGTGTAACCAGTCTTGCTTGGCCTTGGATTCTCAACTTGTGAAACAAGGAAAATAAAGTGTTTCTTTGTAGGATTAAATGGATCAATATCCACACATCAACTCAGCAATTTCCAGCATCGTGTAGCTATAAGCCACCACCTTCAGTTGTCAAAGTTCTGTTAAGTGACATCTTTGTGGACTTCAAGCAGGGTGCAAGGTATCCGTTCCCATATGCTCTGTCGCCTGTGCTCACCTTGCATGAAGACTGGGACAAGTCACTGCACAGTGCTGGGAGAGGATCGGAGAGACTGACCCAGCACTGGAGCCTGTGAATAACATGAATTCACAAATAAGGAGGGATATGACAAGCAAGGAAGTGAACAGGAAGTCATAATGGGAAGGGAACACACAGAGAGATGCATTATGCATGGAAAACCTTCAGGAGACCAGAAAAGGAAAAGTCGCCCCAGGCAGAGGCAGAGGAGAGGCAAAGGAAATTATTCTGTGCAGCCCCAGGTTTCATGGGAGCCCCTAGCAGAGAAGCCAGAAATCTGTTGGAGAACAAGGACTAGATACTGCCTCTGGAGTCAGGAGGATAGAAATTATGTGGGTAATGGATGATCAAGAGAGAGTGGAGGCAGAAAAGATCCCTATATTTAAGGCCAAGAAAATCTCATCAGAGCAAAGGACACTGACTTGGGGTTTCTCCAAAAGTCCATATGAATCCAGTGTATCTGTCACTCTCTGAAAAATCATGAAACTCAAATACAGAATGATCTCACTTAGGAGTCCAGATCACAGTCTCTGAAAGTGACACAAGAAACAAGACTAAAGGGACTCTCTGGTGGGTACACAGGGACAGTAGCAGAGGAATCAGGGTCTGGCCACCTGTAGCTTGTTTATAAACTCCCAGTGCTTTCTTTTGTATTAGTTATTAGATTTACAAATCCATAAGAACCACAGCTTTGTAGGTCTCTTAGCAGCTCAGCAGTACATGTGTATTAGAATGTATCAGTTATGGTCCAAATGATACCTAGATGTTTTAGAGTAAAATAATCTGTATAAAAGGTCTGAAGTTGAATTTAAGTAGCATGTGAATTCATGCTATTTACAGGCTCTGGGGCTGGGTCAGTCTCTCTGACCCTTCCCCTGGCACTGTGTAGTAACTTGTCCCAGTCTTCATGTAGGGTAGGTACAGGTGACAGAGTGTATGGGAATGGATGTCTTGCACCCTGCTCGAAGTCCACAAACAATAGAAAGATTGGGGTTAGGCCTGGAGAGATAGAATTCCACAGACACCTGAACTGGTTTGCCTTCTGAACAGATGTGAGTTCTGCCAGGTGGCATATTGAACCAATGGGTGATATGTACACAGACCTCAGATATATTGACTTTTTTTCAGTAAGTATAAATGAGAGGGTGAATGGAAGGAAGGATGGATGGATGGATGGATGGATGGATGGATGGATGGATGCACAAAATTGCACTCTGCCCATAAGTGGACAGGATAGAGTGTATGGTGTGTAGGTGGAGACATGTAATTGGATTCCATCCATTGGTGGATGGAGGATGGATGGACAGATGGATGGACAATTGATGGATTGAGGATGTATGAATAGATAGAGGGTGGATGGATGAATAGAGGATGGATGGATGGATGGATGGATGGATGGATGGAGAATGGATGGATAGATGGAGAATGGATGGATGGAAGATAGATGGACAAATGGATGGAGAATGGATGGAGGATGGATGGAAGATAGATGGACAAATGGATGGAGGATGGATGGATGGATAGAGGATAGATAAATGGATTGATGAAAGATAGGTAGATAAAGGAGGAATAAATTAATGGAGAATGGATGGAGGGTAGATGGATAGATTGATGGATAAATGGTTAGAGGATGGATAGAAGACAGATGGATGGGTGGATTTAATTCCACCCATTAGTTAACAGAATAGTAGAGGAATGAATGGATTAATGGGAACATGGGTAGCTTTAATTCCATCCATAGTCAACAGGATACTAGAAGGAAGGAGAGGGAGGAATGGGTAGATAGGTTAAAGTCCATCTATTAATGGATAGAAGGGTATAAGTGAGAAAAGATAAATGGATGGATGGAGAGTGACACAGTACATTTAAAAAAACTCTCAATTAAGTTGAACATAAAATTTCCAATTTCAGTTTCCCATCTGCAAAAACTAAATGCTTGTCTATAGCCCTTATCTTTTTGCACTACAATTTCATAGACAATGCTATGATCTTATACCATGCATGACTGCACAACACATTTTCAAAGTCCTTCTGGGCACCACCTCATCCTCTTCCTGGTTCCCAGCTGGACATATAGGCTGCAGGTTTGTGCACAGCCAACATCCCTTCCCCTGAGTCTCACAGCCTGCCAGAACCACCACCATTGTCTTCAGGCTGATCATCTCAAAAATCACTGTCCTGTATTTTTCTATTTCCAGAAATTTCATATCCAATAGTCACTGAGTAATTTCAGGATAATACAACTTTGAAATTACATAATGAATGTAAAAGATTTGTTAAAAAAACATACAATAAGTAAAGGAAGAAAACTTTCCTATCTCCATTGGACCTCCTAGGACACAGGGATCTAAGGTTTTAAAAGCCCTCCTCTAAGTCCCCTCTCCAGTCCTCCAGGACCTCCAAGGTCAAGGTAATCTTAGAGTGCAGACTGAAGCGTGGTGCACCCAACTCTGCCTACATCACCCTGGTTCTCCTGTTCTCTCTCCATTCCAATGGCTCCTGGCCTGTGGCCTCCATGTCCTCAGCCTCCACATACAAAGTCAGGATCCCAGACCCCCCACACCCCAAGAACACAATGCTAGCTTTCTTCTTCTGACTTAGGGTGACATGAAGACATAGTAGAATATCCAAAGAGAAATCTGGTGCTGTGCCTGAATTCATCTTACTCAGACAGGAAATGTCTCTGCTTGGGGCTCATTGCATTGTCTCACGTGGACTCATCATTATATGTTGTAAAATGTTTTCTAGCCAGTGAATGAGACAATTCTGAAATCTTTGTGACTTTTGGTAATAGATTCTCAGCCACCTCAAGTGCTATGTAACACTTTTCCTGGACACACATACATCTACTCACAACCACCACCCCTGAGGTAGGGAACACATAAAAGACAAAAATAATTATGTTGAATGGTAGCAGAAGGAATGCCACAAAGTTCAGGAATAAAATAAGTTTAATTGCCACAAGTTTCTATTAGAATTAAAACAATTGCAGTGAACATTACTAAAATGTGTCTTTATAGTAACACATATTCTATATTATTTTCTTTTCACAACTGTAGTTAACGATCTGGGCCAAACAGCTGACCAATATGTATCTTGATCGGGTTTCTCTAGATTGCAAGGATATTTTTGCTAGGTTTAGCAAAGCAAGCAGGGTGTATTTTCCTAGACATTGGAGGGCACTATTTTAAGTGCCTTTCCCAGATTTTCTGTTTGTCATTTCTTCCAAACAGAGTCAGTGTGGAAAGCTGAACATTCTTTTATCTCCTGAGGGTGTAAAAGTCCATGGATGAGCTCACTCATTTATGCATTCACTTGCCCCTCCCCTTACTGTGTGTGTGCATGTTTGTTTGTGTGTGTGTGTGTGTGTGTGTGTGTGTGTGTGTGTGTAAAACTCAGGACCTTATTGTGCTAAGCAGGCATTTGCTAGCCTCTCTTCCTTGACTCACTGAAGCCCCGGTCCAGTCTGCCTCTGGCCTTCCCCTGTGTGACCTTACATAATCCTCACCATGCCTTGTTTTGGTCCCATGGCAGCCTAATCTTATCTTAGACAAATTATATCTGCAAAGACCCTGTTTCCAAATAAGGTCCCATTGACAGCAGCCAGGCTTAGGGCTGCACTCTACTTTTACAAGACACAACCCAACCCTTAGCAGGTGTTTGGCAGCTGTAGTCAGGACTCTATCCCACTGGCTGGCTGGGAGACCTGGGTTTTGGTCTCCAACTGGGAACCAGCACAGGAAACATGGCTTCTGAGACCCAGGCAAAGATTTCCAGGGCTGATTCAGCAACAAGCCTCGGACACCTTCCACTCCTGGATTTCAGAACCTTGAAGAGGCAAGATTCCTTGACGGCAAACTAAGACCCAACTGCTGGGAGCTCAAAAGTCTTTCCCTCCCTTAAAAAAGAGAGCAGAGTGGAGCTACGGGAAGACCTAAGGGCTGGGACCCAGGAGTCTGAGACCTCAGCCCAGCTCTGCTCGCTGAGCTGGAGGAACCAAGCACTGAGCAATGAAAGTTCCAATGCTTTTTAGCCTTACGCCTCCAGCTCCCCACTTTCCTGCTGCTTTACACTATCACATCCCTCATCTCCCACTGGAATGAACAATCTTAGCTTTGGTGGAGGCTCCATTTGCTGGGTTCCTCTGCATCTAAGGGCTAATGTATGAGGGAGTGGCCTTGCCACATGGTCCTCTGACAAGCTCCTCCCAGAATCAGAAAGTGACACACATGACCAACACTAAGAACTAAGGATTTCCTTTGCCTTTGAACATGCACTGATAAGCTTTGTCCAAAAGCAACAGGATCTACCCACCCTAAAACTGAGCTAGAGAAAGACAACCAGTGAAAGCAGACTGGCTGAGTAGACCCCACGAAGACAAGCACAGGAGCAACACTCGTATTTACCCTCCCTGAGAGAGGCACCGTGAGAAGGTGTGTGGCTCATCTCCTGGGGGGAAGGCCACAGCGGATTTGAATCCTAAGTGCCACACAAATGGCAGGTTCAGCAGCTGTCCCACACTGAAGCTGGGAGAGGAGGTGGCCAGGAAACAGTCCCCAGTCTCAAAGGTGCAGTACTGTTTGTGCCACAGGACAACTCAGACTTCCTGTGACTTGAGGAGCACAGACCCTGGCGACAGTTCTTGAGTCTTTATCTGTCTTCCATACATGGTCTATAGTACTGTATTAAGATGTAGTTATCAATGTATAAAGTGTTATAGAAAGCAGAAAGAGAACACGTGTGTGTGTGTGTGTGTGTGTGTGTGTGTGTGTGTGAAAACATCAGGCAAGATTGAAAACAACACTGGGGGAAAGCGTCAAGGAGACCCGTCAACCTGACATCCATCTGTAACCTGTTATCCTCACTCTTACATTCTACTCTAAGGTACTAGAGAACAGGGGATGTGTTTTTCTTACATGCAGCACAGCTAAGTGTGGGAGACTGGCCTAAATGTAGCTTCAAAGCCATTACACACATCAAGCTAATGGATGTGGAAACTAACTTCGCTTTAAAATTCTCTTGCAAACTATTTAATAATAAGTGGCATTTTTGGTCTCAAAATAATCCTAACAATATCCCCTGCTCAGAGAAGCAATCACAGCACTGCAGAAGCAATCTTCTCCATGCCTGAGATTTGGTTGTTCCCCCCCAAAAAAATAAGTATTTCTCCCTTTTTGGCTGGGATTCTGATAAAAGCAGCAACAGCAGAGGAGGAGCATGTGAAATTGGGACTAAACAATGGTCCGAAGGGAACTGAGAAAGGGCTCCCTCTGTGCTGACTCTGCTGGGGGTTTCATTTCCCAGGATTAATGGGAGGGCATTCCCTGGTAAACATCAGATATTTCCTTCCCAAGGTTGCACAGGCTCTGCGAACACTCTGCATTCGTGCTCATAAGTGGCTGTCAATCACATTGAGTTGGTGTGCTCAGGCATATGCCATCCCTGCCCAGGGAGCCTTGACCACAAAGACTGTAGCTGAGCCACCCTCTCCCCCCAGAGCAGCTACTCACTGCTCCAGCTGTTGAGAGGCAGAGCAGTGCCACAGATAAGAGTGTGCAGCCCCACAGGGCTAGCCCTGGGGCACAGCAAGAGGGGACAGCAGTGCTGGCTTCTGCTGTGTATGTATCAGAGGAAGCCAGGACTCCCTTTCCTGCCCAAGGCCACAGGATGCTGGGGCCAGCCAATAAGTCAGCATAGTCCCAAGGTTTTCTCCAACCCCTGGACCTGGTGCTGTACCTGTAGAGTGATCGCTGGGCTTTAGCCAAGGAAAGCAGGTTTCTCAGCTGCTTCCAGAGCAGTTTTTCATTGGGGTCTTGGGGGAGTCCATGAAAACCATGGGGATCTCATTCTGGGATGCTGGATTGTGCAGCAGAGAGGAGTGTCCCTCAGCCAGTGGCATGCACACAGGAGCTTATGGTGGGTGTTGGGCCAAATGCCAGTGGGACAACATAGCAGTTCGTGGCCACATTTCCTGGGAGATGCCCTTTGGTCTCATGAGCCTAAATCTCAGATCTGAATTACAAGTTATCTGCATTTCTGTAAAAGCCCACCTCGGCCTATCCTGAGGTATGATAAAGTTCCAACCATTTAATAGCTCTGGAATGCCCAGAGGAGGAAGACCTGGCCCAGCAAAAACCTTCAGATTCCATAGAAGCACAGCCTAGCATGCTTGGAAAGTTCCAGTGATCGGAAAAAAAACAAGGGAAATATCCCTGTGAAATCAAATGACAGCCGAGGTTGTCTTGTGTACAAACACGCACACACGCAGAGGAGATGTGGGCACCCTCGGCACTGTTTGCCCGAGAAAAGCCAGAAGGCTCTGTGAGAAGGCTCAGGTATGGCTGGAGACCTGAGCCCATCTTACTTATTTTGAGAAGGGAAGAATCTAAAGACATTTGAAGTGGAAAGCTGAAATGCTGACTATGCACATAATGTCATTCTTTCTGTGTTTGTATAAACATAAATCTGCGTTGCTAGTCTCATGGGTAGTAAGGGGGAAATGGTTCGGGGTCCGAAATGCTGCATCCTGAGTGGTTTTTCTCATGCAAAGAGGACATGTGAAACAGTACTCTCTTCAATGTAATCTCTTTCTGCCAGGTGTATAAATAGCATTTGTACAAACACGGGTCTACTTAAACTCAACAAGAGGAACAATAAAAAACAGGCTCAATCGATGCCCTGAAAGCTGTGCTAGATAAATGGGAGGCTCAGCTTCCTGTGCTGACTCAGGCCTTGGCTGCTCACCATGGACAGCTAATAAATGGTTATTAATAAGAGTGATGATAACAGCCAGTCGCCATTTACCCCTGCAACACAATTAGCTTTCACAGCGGGGTATGATGCACATCAGAACAGCCGCCTTCGATTTTCACTCATGTTCCCAATCCAAAGCAGCCGGGTAACAGTGGACACAGAAGTCAACCTGAGTCTCGCTTTGTGCCTGGGTGTTGTAACTCTGCCCCTTTGGGACCCAGCTGCTGCTCTAGATGAGATTGGTGGATGCTGTGTTAATGTCCCTCTAGGGCACTGATGCTCTAACCTGCATACTCAGATTAATAAACAGCACTGCACTAACTGGTTGCCCAGGGGCCACCTGAAGATATATGTCTCCCCAGTACTCTGGAGCGGGGGGAGGGGGCTGAGGGTGGAAGGACTACTCTCTGCCATTCTTGGTCCCCAGGCAGACTCTGGAAAAAGCACCAGGAAGAGCTATAATTCTCAAAAGGAAAGGATGGGAGAGAAAAAAAGACACAGAAAAAAAAAAGAACTGAGAGATAAGACAGGAAGCAAAGTGACACTGCAGATGCAGGGGAGGTGGCCATGCACCCACAGAGCCCATCCCTAAGAAAGAGGAGGAAGACACATAAAACAGCAAGGAGGGACAGACAGCAATGGCTGAAGAAAAGGGGGAAGTTTACAGAGTCCAACTCTGGAAGGTTAGGCTCATGGGAGCAGTGACACCGTAAGAGTGGGCTAGCCTCGGGCTCTCCCCACTCACCAGTGCAAGGGCTCAGGAAGCTCCTTGGAATATTATACCTCGAAGGCACTCCCCTGCCTCAGACTCAGAAGCCTAGACCCCATACTCGGCTTGCTTCCTGTCTGACTGTACCTTGCCTGGGCCAGCATCTCTGCTCCTGACTTAGGGCCATGGTGGTCAGGAGCAAAGGTGAAGGCAGTCAGGAAAGGCAGGGCTGGCCAAAGTCTGTGTACTCCTGCCACCAGGAGAAGGCCTGGGGGGCAGAGCACCTCTAATCCTGCCCTGCATGAGCTAGGGGCTGCAGCCTGGACAGGGGGAGTATAGAAGGCGCTGTGCTGGGTACCTCATCTTTCTTCTTCACATGTGTATGTGTGTTGTACATTTGTGTGTGTGTGCTCACATGTGTATGTGTGAATGTGTGTGCAGGTGATGCCCACATGCATGACTGCTGGTATGGAGGCCGAGGCTGGCATGCGCAGGCTTTCCCTGAGACCCGCTCAATAGGCGCTTGTCAGCTCCACCTGGCTTGATAGCCAGCTTCTCTGGAATGCCCTGTCTCTGCCTTCTGGGACAGACCGGTCAGTACACCCACCCAGCATTAGTCGCCCCAGTCCTTGGGCTGCTTGACAAGCGCTTTGCCCATTGAATCTTCTCCCCAAACCCCCCACTTTTCACTCCCTGAATCCTTCACAAATACTGCTCCTAAATCTGTCCTGAACAACTTTTGTCCAAGTCACATTGAGAGTACTATCCCCAGACAAACCACAGGCTGAAAATGCCCTCCTGCACAGGAGTCCTGCTGTCCTCACACATCACACAGCTACCTTCTCTGATGGTCAGGAAGATGGGCTGCAGGAAGTGACGTGATCATAAAACCGTGAAGAATCAACTGCAGGAGCAAACAGCAAAAGGATGGAGAGCAGAGCAGCGGCTGGCAGCAAACAGCAAGAGAATCAAGGGCAGAGCCAGGGCTGGCACATGAAGAGAAACAAAAATGGCGTCTGCTGGGCCTGAGAAGGCCAGCAATGGTGGCAGGGTTGGAGACCCCCACAGTAGTGACTCCACCAATATGCTGCTCCGCTGATGGCCGATTCTGAACCAGACGACGCTCTAAACAAAAGCCAGAAATCAATATTCTGTCAGTGGCCCCTTGTCTCCTCAGTCCGTGCCTACAATGGCCTCTCGTGTTCAGTGGCAGCAGCTGCCATCCTTCCTGTCCTCATTATCATGGAGGCTATGTCATAAAAATCGACAGCCACAACACTCCTTCGACCCCAGCTGTCTGCATCCACACCACAACCGTGGCCACTCTGTCTCCTTCCTGCCCTCCAGTACATGCTGTGGTGAGTTAGAGAAAAAACACAATAAGCTATGTAACAGCTGATGGATAATACCGGCCTGTGTCTTGGGATCCACACAGCAGCATCCTCACCTCACAGAGCCAATGCTGTGTCCAACTTTTGTGTTGGATGGATGTGTGATCTGAAAAAAAAAAAAAAAAAAAAAAAAGTCCATGTCCAACAATATCTGTGAACCAGGACCAGCACCCCCTCAAGAGAAAGGGGAAGGAAGCTGAAAGGTCCCTCAGTCATTGGTTTGCCATGGACTGATTGACACTGATGCATCACTATGGAGCAAGTGCTATAGAGAGGAGTGGGCTCAGCCCTCCCTCCTGCCACCGTGTCTGAGTGTTCTCCCTGAAAGCATCCCAGGTAGACCATACGACCCTGCCTGAAGTCTGCAGCACCTTCATGCCCCACTTCTGCACAGGCTGCCCCCCTCAGCAGGATGTCCCCGCTCAGCATGCTATCCCTCTCAGCAGGTTAACCCCCTTACCAGGCCACCCCCCTCAGCATGCCGCCCCTCTCAGCAGGCCTCGTAGGACTACACCAAGGCTCAGCAAGCCACTCTCTCTATAAAGGTGTTAGCAGGGCCCTCCTTGGCGCACCCACTCCCAGGTTGCACTCCTGCTCCACCTTCTCCTGGATGTAAGTTTTTAGGTTTATGGCTTGCCCTGTCCTAGATCGGCCTCACTTAACTTAATAACTGGGTTTATTTACAGCTTTGAAAGGGCTGCTTCCAGACAGTCACATTCTGAGGTTTCAGGTGGACTTGGGTTTGATGGGAAACCACTGTTCAACTCAGTACAGATGCCAATCCACAATCCTGTGCAGCCTCCATTATCCACTGGATAGCTCTTCGTGCATAAGCCCATACACACACAGAGCAAGCATATACACACATGCACATACAAATAAGGACATGTTAATAGAGCAAGCTTGTGAATCTATACACACATGCTTATGTGTACATATATCCACAGAACGTATGGGCTCTGAAGGATCTCAAGTGAGATGGAGAAGCTGGACCCCAAACTGAGCCTACCCAAGCAGTCCCAACTGGTCAGCACTGAGGCTCCACACCAACAATGATTGATTTGTAGGAGTCAGTGTTTCCACTTTAACTGTTGAGGACAATGGCTGTGCCTCTCTTTGCAGTGGGCAGGGGCTCTTTATTTCACTGACCTGGGAAATCCCTGCAGGCAGCAAGCAGGCAGGCTCCCAGGACACAGTGGAGACAACCTGGAGGAGTGAGGCCAGGATGTTGTGGGAAGCCCAGCCCTGGAGCCAGCCACACAGTCATGGACACATCAGTCCACCTGGTTTATGCCCTGTAAGTTCCAGGCTCTTCTAAAATAGTAATGTCCTTTCTACACACCTGGACCAGAAACTAACCCTGTGAGGAAATCGCCATTCCGTGTAGTCTGTGCATGAGCTGGAATACGCACACATGCAAGAGCTCGGTTCCTGCAGAACAATGGGTGTTCCTATGTGGGGACAGAACTGTGCTGACAGCAGCCTGGTTCATGAAAATAACTGCCAGTCAGCCCTGATTCCACCAGCGCTTCCCACATGCCAACATGTTTAAAGTGACATATGTGTGTGTGTGTGCATCTCATCTCTGTGTTTACTATGCATGTAACAAAAAGAAATAACCCATTACATGTGGCTTCTAAAACTGCTTTTAAATCAGTATGGCAGAGCCTGTGCATCAAGCCTAATCAGTGTTTATCAGAAAAGAGCCTTGACATTGATTCACATGGGGGAGGGCAGGGGAGGCAGAGGGGGGACATCAGGCCTTCACGTGCGGATTTTTCTTCCAAAGGTGCAATGTGAATACCATGGTTTGACTATTTGACTAGAGTGGTGTGGCCAGTGGGTGTCTTTGCGCCCCTCCCCGACAGGCCCCCTAGGTGCACTCTGCCCAAACCAAGCTGGCTGCATCTTCACTCTTGGCCTCACTATCCCTATGAGCTGCAGCCTGTCCCACCCCCAGCAAAGCAGCAGTAATTGGGTTTTTACTCGGGTATGTGTGCATAAAGGCCATCTGCAGGAATTCCTGCCTTCTCAGGCTATGGCTCTGTCATCCACAGTATTTCTTCCCTCCTACCAAAGACAAATCAAACATTGTCTCTCTACAGACTTGCATTTAGTGCTTTCGCTGTCATTGGTCCATTCCTCCTAAGCCCTGAGCCATCTGCTTTGGGAAGAGCAGGCTGACTTTTCAGAGGCATGAGAATCAGAATGAGCCTGGACACAGGCCACCAAAGTCAGGCCTGCCAAAAGGACAACATGGTGGACTGGGTGGTGTTCCCTAAGGAATGTGTCCAACTGAAATCAAGTGTCTTTGCAGATGTCATGGGAAAATCTGGGGACTGGATTATACTCTGTGTGCAGTGACAGTGTCCTCAGACGCCCAGGGCAGGCCATGTGGAAGAAGGTGATTCCAGACGGGAACTATGCAGTGAGGTTCAGGCACATCTGCAGCTGTGAGACAGAAAGGGAAGGGAGGCCCCAGAGGAAGCAGGCCACACCTTGAGTAGGGAGGTCTCGCTTAGATGGGTCAATGGCTGGGACAATGGCGGGAAAGGCATCAGGTTCATGCTGTTAAGGTAACCCCCAGGGTAGTCGAGGCAGGGACAAAGGATTCAAATCCTGAGGACCTCACTCCTTCCTAGGAGCCTGCACTACAATCTCAGGCTATCCTTTGACTTCAGATAACTACTCCCCCTCCCCCAACCCACAAATCTATCAACATTTGCTCTTTTCTACTCTGTGTATTTGTTTTCAGTATCTCATCAGCAATGTGTTTTTTGTGGGTGGCATCTTCCTATCTAGGAAGTATTTGGGAGAACCTTTGGTTAAAAGGGGTGAAGATGAAACTACATGCCTGACTTCAGATTTGCACAGGTCATTTCTTACTCTGGCTGTCACACTGACACACACAAAAGCTGGAATCACCCACAGCTTTGGAGGGTAGAGGGTTTTAAATGCAGATGGCGCTGGGGCTGCACTTCTTTTGGAGGCTTTCCTGGGTAAATTCTCTCCCTTTTCAGTGTCTAGAGGACACACGCCAAGCTTCCTGAGCTTGTGGCTGCTCCTTCAAACCCAGAACTGTGGCAGCTTTAAGATCCATCCCTGTCCTTTTACTCATCTCGGCTTTTTATCTTTCCTTCTTGCACAGATCACTGCAGCTCCACTGGGTACCTCTGGAAACCTAAGCAGGTCCTCACAGCTGCAACCTCCTAGCCTCTGCCAGGTAAGACAAATAAAAATAGCTACAGAAAATGAAGACACAGGCATCTTTAGGGTTCATAGGACACCAAGGCACAGTTGAATACACTACTAGATAATATGATAATCCATGTCATTAAGGAAACCTATAGGCTGGTAACCCCGGGAACTACCATGATGGCACAGACAGAGAAGCAAGCTGGGAATGAAGGCACCGCTGAACATTTTGAGACTGCAAGGCACTATGACTACAGCTGGCCTATGGTCTGAGGTGGGCTAATGTTAGTGTCTTTACACTGGAGTCTGGCGTAAATGCACATGGAATTGTGTGCAAGCTCCTGAGAAATAGTTGTGTGGAAATAAAAAGCAAATTGATTAATACAAGGCTAGGACACACTTAGGTGAATTACAGAGAAAACCTGGAACCTTGGCCTGAGATGGAACCATGAGAGAGACAAGCCTGGCAACACAGGGGTATAACAGCTGCCCTGAGGAAGTCAGCACAGAGAGCTCCAACATCTCAGTGGCAGGGGTGGAGGGTGAGCAAAAGCAACCTCCCAACAGTAGGCAGATGACTCAGGCACATGTGGAATACAAAGGCCCCAGATAATGTTTCCTGAACAAGTGCACACTGATTACATGATACACCCTGGCCATCTTCCTATATCAGTGCACGGGCGTTTTCTGACCACCACGCTCCACCAAATACACAATTTAAACCACTGTTGATAGGCAAATAACTGCTCTTTCTATTATGACTATAACAAAGATATCCATGTCCTCTACAAGGTTATCAGACTCCAGTCTTCACAACTGTGCAAAAACAGACCTTAGCTTCTATATGCTATCTTGTCACATATCCCTCCCCCTAAGCAACATCACTAGGAAGAAGCAAATGAAGCAGCAGGCTCCCAGTCCATCTTTAAAAAGCAACCAGTCTCAGATGTATATTCTGATGCCCTCCCAGACCACAAATCCACTGAAACAAAGCAGAACCTGTAGCAGACTCCCTGCAGCCCAACCACACACTACAGGTGAGAATCAGACTCCCCATGGCCCGCCCACACTACAGGCAAGAAGCACTGTTCTGCAGCAGCTTCCAACACATGCTTATAACAAAGAGGCTGCAGGAAAGGGAGTTCAGATGCACTTAGCTTTTCTACCTACATGCCTGAAAACACCGTTTTATGAATATCCCAACACTTAAGGAAATTAAGTTTTCTGTTGACAAAATATGCTGTCCTACCTTTCAAGAATGTCACAGAAATAATAACATGGAATGAGGCATGTAAAACTTGACACTTTATTATGTCTAGATGAAACCCATGAAAACAATTATGTTTTTACCAGAACATCTAAAATTGCAAAATATAAAACCAAGTTTTCTCTTATGGGTAGTGTAACAGAACGGAGAGTACATAAAAAGAAACTGTCAAGTAGAATCCCGAGCACATTTCACATGTCAGCAAGGCTGTCCTTCTGCCTGCTTTCCCTAGAGAAAGGAGGTCTAAGAGCTGCAAGGACAGCTGGGTACAGCTCTCCTCCTCCAGCCCGAGTCCCAAGGTCAAATGATGGAAAAGGGAGGTAGGGACAAGGCCAGTTCATGTGGTTGGAAGGCAGCATTGGCAGGCACAGCTTCTCACTGGATCAGTCCCGGCAACTGTAAAAATGTGGGGATCTTCACACACTTAGGAAGGTGGGTGATCTTCTCCCCGAATGCTCCTGTACTTGGCCATGTCTTCTGGAAACACTTTAGAGAGTTCCTGAATAAGCAGGCTTTTAAATTTCTACAAATAAAAATAGCTGTGTCAAAACAATCCAGGTTATAAACAACACATGCCCTCCCTGGAGCCCAGTATCCCACTGAGCCACCCAAAGAGATGTGGTCACTTGTCTTCCACAAGCCTAACACCTAGAGAGTCAACTACAAGAGTGCACTTAACTGTGTTTCAGGAACACCAATTCTCTGCAAGGGGACTAGACCTTTAAGATGATGCTGTCCTTCTGCTTTAGGAAGAAAAGTGAGCACCTCCAAGCAGGTGCTCCACCACAGCAGAGATGATTTCTAAAGGCAGCACTCACACCAGAACCTTAAGCAGTGCTCACTAATGCAATGACTCATGGGGTCAAGTGTGCAAACATCTCCTAAGGTTCCCCAATGCATTCCCTGATCTTACACAGGTTGTATGTGTCAACAGCTTTGCTTCCCCAAGCCCTGGAAAAGCATTCCCTGCTTCTGAAGCCACTTATGCCCTCACATGTTTCATCTTAGTCTGAAAAGCTGGCAAGAAGCCTGCACCCAAAGTCTCTACTTTTAGGGGTCTCAGGGAACACATCAGGAAGACACATGCTACTTCACTGCAACAATGAAAAACTTCACACGTGTGACTGGTGCCCACTGGGTGCCTTGAGACTGTCGCAGACCTCAGCTGAGTGCCACTGGTATACAGGGAAGATTAACCACACAGGCAGCCATCAGTGGGCAACACACTCCAGCATAGCCCAAGTGGTCTAAGACACCGTTGCAACCAGAAGCTCCAGCCCAGGGGACGGTTACTGTGTCCAGAAAGGGGCTTTCTACTGGGTAGAAAGCAGGAATTCCTCAGCCCAAGCTGACAGGAGATGATATATGGGCTTGGTGTTAACTAGACCAACCCCACGTGTGTGGCATGTGATCTGACAAAGCTCCTTACTCACTCCTGCCACTACTCCTAAAGCACCTAAAGCACCAGGCTCTCTGGGCTGGCTTACACAGAGCAGACACAACCAGCACGCATGTGCCAGGCTGACATCAGGTGGGTATGGACAGCACAGGGCAGAGCATGTGATGCTGGAGTTTAGTTAGCAGGCAGAATAGACAGTGTGTGAAGAGCACCCTGGGGAAAGAAACTTTAGAGAAGGCCTGGCTAGGCTCTCAGAGGAAGCAAAGCCTGCTGAGCTAAGAGGCTCGCCGTGCAAAAGGAACATGAATTCTAGACCAAGGAGGCAGAACACAGAACAGGGCCTGGTGGCTAGCAGAAGTCCGAGAGATACAGGGGCACACAGTGCTATCACTGCAGCCACACAGTGCACACCGACGGAAGCCAGTAAGGTCCAGAGAAAAGCACGCATGGTCTGAACCACATTTCAGACAGAAGTAAGAAAGCTGCAGTTCACGGTCAATTTAGCTCCCTAAACCTCTTTCAGGCACAGAGGCCAAATTCTCTGTGCGAGTGTCACAGTGGAAAGAGGAGTAAGGAAAAACCTTTCTGTCTTACCTTCATTGTGTCAATCTTCCCCTTAACTTGCTCATTTTTAGCTAGAGCCCTCTCTAGGCACTCTTTGGTGTAAAGCTGGGGATTTCGACCTTGATCAATGTATCTGGAAACAAGAACATTTCAGTTAACACATGGCAGACTCACCTAACCTTAGTTCTCTAGGAACTAGGACAAAAAAAAAAAAGGAAGAAGAGGGAAGGGAGGAGAAGGAGGGAACAAAGGAAGAGATAGAATGGATGGAAGGGAGTGGGGGAGGGAAGGGAGAGTAAGGAGAGAGATGGGGGAAGAGGAGGGAGAGATAGAGAAAAAGAATGAGAGTAGATACACCTTCACAGGACACAGTCCAGGAACCAGATGCATTTAAATTATTGACTTTCTCCAAGCATCTCCTTCTATTTCTTCTAGCAGCTCATGAAATCAAGTAATGATCACTTAAGAAACCCAGACAGTATCACAAGCCATATTCCTTTACATCTGTTCAGCACTTACAGTTCAAAATGCATTTATGTGAAAAGAAAAAGAAAACACACATACACACAGTACCTTTAGACTCTCCAACAGCCTGCATGATAAAGAAGCTCTTGACGCTACATGCAGTGCAGCTGCATGACAAAGAAGCTCTTGACGCTACATGCAGTGCAGCTGCATGACAAAGAAGCTCTTGACGCTACATGCAGTGCAGCTGCATGACAAAGAAGCTCTTGACGCTACATGCAGTGCAGCTGCATGACAAAGAAGCTCTTGACGCTACATGCAGTGCAGCTGCATGACAAAGAAGCTCTTGACGCTACATGCAGTGCAGCTGCATGACAAAGAAGCTCTTGACGCTACATGCAGTGCAGCTGCATGACAAAGAAGCTCTTGACGCTACATGCAGTGCAGCTGCATGACAAAGAAGCTCTTGACGCTACATGCAGTGCAGCTGCATGACAAAGAAGCTCTTGACGCTACATGCAGTGCAGCTGCATGACAAAGAAGCTCTTGACGCTACATGCAGTGCAGCTGCATGACAAAGAAGCTCTTGACGCTACATGCAGTGCAGCTGCATGACAAAGAAGCTCTTGACGCTACATGCAGTGCAGCTGCATGACAAAGAAGCTCTTGACGCTACATGCAGTGCAGCTGCATGACAAAGAAGCTCTTGACGCTACATGCAGTGCAGCTGCATGACAAAGAAGCTCTTGACGCTACATGCAGTGCAGCTGCATGACAAAGAAGCTCTTGACGCTACATGCAGTGCAGCTGCATGACAAAGAAGCTCTTGACGCTACATGCAGTGCAGCTGCATGACAAAGAAGCTCTTGACGCTACATGCAGTGCAGCTGCATGACAAAGAAGCTCTTGACGCTACATGCAGTGCAGCTGCATGACAAAGAAGCTCTTGACGCTACATGCAGTGCAGCTGCATGACAAAGAAGCTCTTGACGCTACATGCAGTGCAGCTGCATGACAAAGAAGCTCTTGACGCTACATGCAGTGCAGCTGCATGATAAAGAAGCTCTTGACGCTACATGCAGTGCAGCTGCATGATAAAGAAGCTCTTGACGCTACATGCAGTGCAGCTGCATGATAAAGAAGCTCTTGACGCTACATGCAGTGCAGCTGCATGACAAAGAAGCTCTTGACGCTACATGCAGTGCAGCTGCATGACAAAGAAGCTCTTGACGCTACATGCAGTGCAGCTGCATGACAAAGAAGCTCTTGACGCTACATGCAGTGCAGCTGCATGACAAAGAAGCTCTTGACGCTACATGCAGTGCAGCTGCATGACAAAGAAGCTCTTGACGCTACATGCAGTGCAGCTGCATGACAAAGAAGCTCTTGACGCTACATGCAGTGCAGCTGCATGACAAAGAAGCTCCTGACGCTACATGCAGTGCAGCTGCATGACAAAGAAGCTCCTGACGCTACATGCAGTGCAGCTGCATGACAAAGAAGCTCCTGACGCTACATGCAGTGCAGCTGCATGACAAAGAAGCTCCTGACGCTACATGCAGTGCAGCTGCATGACAAAGAAGCTCCTGACGCTACATGCAGTGCAGCTGCATGACAAAGAAGCTCCTGACGCTACATGCAGTGCAGCTGCATGACAAAGAAGCTCCTGACGCTACATGCAGTGCAGCTGCATGACAAAGAAGCTCCTGACGCTACATGCAGTGCAGCTGCATGACAAAGAAGCTCCTGACGCTACATGCAGTGCAGCTGCATGACAAAGAAGCTCCTGACGCTACATGCAGTGCAGCTGCATGATAAAGAAGCTCCTGACGCTACATGCAGTGCAGCTGCATGATAAAGAAGCTCCTGACGCTACATGCAGTGCAGCTGCATGATAAAGAAGCTCCTGACGCTACATGCAGTGCAGCTGCATGATAAAGAAGCTCCTGACGCTACATGCAGTGCAGCTGCATGATAAAGAAGCTCCTGACGCTACATGCAGTGCAGCTGCATGATAAAGAAGCTCCTGACGCTACATGCAGTGCAGCTGCATGATAAAGAAGCTCCTGACGCTACATGCAGTGCAGCTGCATGATAAAGAAGCTCCTGACGCTACATGCAGTGCAGCTGCATGATAAAGAAGCTCTTGACGCTACATGCAGTGCAGCTGCATGATAAAGAAGCTCCTGACGCTACATGCAGTGCAGCCCTCAGACCTGTAGCGAGCACAGCTCAGATGTGGCATCTACTTCAGGCCAGCCTGGCTGCTCAGGACATGCTGTGAAGGGAACCCAAAAAGGAGGAGCAGGGGAGCCACCGGCAGGACACACAGTGTCCACTTGGTGGAAAAAGGATTGTCAACATACTGCCTTATTTTACACACTCTAGTGACCTAATACAACAGGGTGTTTCTCTCCAGTGTTTCACAAAAATACAAAACTATCTCTTGACACTGTCAAAATGATATCATATCCCAACGTCACGAACCCCACTGCCCACGACATCCAGATTTTACCAAGGACTATCTGCATATTTCTGTGTACTGGGTAAACCTGTATCATTCAGCTGTATTAATTATTCCTTATAGAAAAAGACCACCATCAAAGCAAGTTCAATTATAAAAGAAAACAAACCCAGAGAAGAAGAAGAAAAATATCTAAATCACTTCAGGCTAATATGCATTGCCTTTCTGATAAATAACAAAAATACCTAAATCTCTAGACTTTCCATATCATTTCTATGTAATTTTTAAATTTACTTATTATTATTATTTACAGTTTATTCACTTTGTGGCAGCTGTAGCCCCCTCCCTCAACCCCTCCCAATCCCACCTACCTTCCCTCTTCTCCTCCTATGTCCCTCTCCAAGTCCACTGATAGGGGAGGTCTTCCTCCCCTTCTATCTGACCCTACTCTATCAGGTCTCATCAGGACTGGCTGCACTGTCTTCCTCTCTGGCCTGGTAAGACTACTCCCTCCCTCAGGGGGAGGTGATCAAAAAGCCAGCCACTGAGGTCATGTCAGAGAGAGCCCGTTTCCCTTACTGGTGAACCCACTTGGAGACTGAGCTGCCATGGGCTACATCTGTGCAGGGATTCTAGGTTATCTCCATGCATGGTCCTTGTGTGCAATATCTGTCTCAGGAAAAACTCCTAGGCCCAGTTTTTTTTTATTCTGTTATTCTCCTTGTGAAGCTCCTGTCCTCTCTAGGTCTTTCCATCTTCCCCTTCTTTCATAAGATTCCCTGCACTTTGCCCAAAGTTTTACTATGAGTCTGAGCATATGCTTCATTACCCTGCTGCGTAGTCTTGCAGAGGCCCTCTGTGGTAGGCTCCTGTCCTGTTCTGTTTTCTCCCTCTTCCAATGCCTATCCTGTTTGTCTTTCTGAGTGAGGATTGATGATCTTACCCACAGTTCTCCTCCTTGCTTAGCTTCTTTAGGTGTACAGATTTTAGTATGTTTATCCTATATGTCTAATACCCACTCATAAGTGAATATATCCCATATGTGTCTTTCTGCTTCTGGGATACCTCACTCAGGTTGATCTTTTCTAGTTTCCACCATTTGCCTGCATTTCTGTATTTTTTTTTTTTTTTAATAATGTAATGAAAGCAGCAAATTCTGGTTACTTCTAAACAAACATCTCAAATAAAAGAACATGAAAAGCTTATCATTCACGTGTGTTAAGTAAACAATCAGCTCCTCAACAGCCAGGGGAGGTTATGCTTTCTAAGACTCAAAAGCTGCCTCCGACCTCCGTGGTTGGACAACGCTGAGCACTGGCTGAAGTACTGAGAGTTTATCTTATCTTGCTCTGGAAAGTCTGTGTGGCCATCAAACTGTGCTGGTAAGGTCATGGGAACCTGGAGATTGCTCCCACATTGTGTTCACAGCCTGTCTGTGAATAAGCTAAAGCCACCTGCTCCTCGGAGTTTGCAGGGCACTGTCCTTCCGGCCTCTGCTGTGGCTGGTCTACAGGACATTCTATAGAATCACATCCCCCTCAGCCACCTGGACTGAGATCTCCTTCCTCCCAACAGAAGAGCCACCTCCTCCCCAGCACAGTTCACCACAGGAAGCTTCTCAAAGACCAGACAAAGTTATTTCTCCAGATATTTTGTGTGTCTATTTTTGTATTTTGTATGATAGCTCACACAAAACTCTTGTTTGTTTTTGTTTTCTAAGACAGGGTTTCTCTGTCTATTGCTGGTTATCCTGGAACTCTCTATAAATCAGGCTGGCCTCAAACTCAGAGATCCGCCTGCCTCTGCCTTACAAGTGCTGGGATCAAGGGTCTATGCCATTTTCAACAACACAACCCTAGAGTGATACCCTTTTGTTAACCCCACCAGCCCATTGCCACCCTTGAAGACTGGCACCTGGGCCATGCCTCCCTCCCCGGCTCCTGACACTCACAGCTAACCAGGTCATAGTGATCATAGTGATACTTACTCAAAAACTTCTAGAGGCACTGTGATATCATGCAGCTGCTGTCTGCACTTGTCAATGTCCTGTAAGCCCGTAACAAGGAAGTTCCTGGGGAAAGGCAGAGTGATTAGTTCAAACAACAGTGCAGGCAGAGCCCCAACTTGGCACTGATCACTGAGTTTCAAGTCATGAGGGTTAAGATGGCTGGGTCAGGGACTCCAGGGCAGATAACTAAGGTGGCAGCTGGGTATGAGAGAGGCACACCAACTAGATAAGAGAATGATGGGGACTGGGAAAAACAACAAAGGTGGTCTTAGCAGGCTCTGGTCTAGGCAATGCTCCAGCCTGCTCACATCCCACAAAGCCCTCGAGGACAGCAAGATGCCACTGCCCTCTACCCTACTAAACACCTCAGCTTATACACATCCTTGCAGCCAGCTTTAAAAGACTGAACTGTGGGTAAGGATGGCTCCTAGGGCAATCTCCCCTTCCAGAAATAGACCCCACCCCTGGAGGAAGGGGGCTACAGAAGGGGACAGGGAACAGACTTTCATATCCAGACACTAGAGGCAGGCCTTGCCTTTCTGCTGGACTGAGTATGTCTCAGCTGGGGGTGTGCTCCCTTTCTTCTCAGCCTTCTAGATGAACCCTGACTACCTGCATGCTCGACCTGTGCCCTCAAGTTATAACGCTCCCCTCAAGTGCACAAAACCCACTATAGCTGCAGGGGCTAGGATCGGAGGGCATTGAGACCCCCAGTCTTAACAGGCTTGACCTGTGTTGCTCACTCCTGACCCTAAGTTGCCACAGGATTCTGGGGACACCTCTCAACTTACAAAACTCTCTCAAATACTTAACATTTCCTTCTAAACTCAGAAAGGAGGTGGAGACAGAGCAAAGCTTTCTGGGAAACAGGTCACTGAATCGGGTTTCGGGCTAGGCTGCATGGAGCGGCTGGAGTACAGCACCCAGTCTTCAAGGAAGAAACCCACTCCTACAGGGTTAAACCTCAGCTCCGTCCAGTCCCACTCTAGAATACCTAGCTGTCCCAAGGCCCAGAAAGGGGTTCCCTATAAGACCTTCTGAACATCTGTGTAACCCCGTCCCACCATTCCAAAGCCAGGTTGCATGGCCAGCACAAGATACTGGCAAGAAATCAACCCTCTGTGGCCTTCTTCCACAGTCAGGCCTATGCAGGAGGTGGCTCTGGACCCCCCAAAGATGCATGTTCCTTGTTAAGTTAGGAGTGGAGCCGGCCTGCCCGGTTGGGGGGAGTAGGGTGAGGATGGTGCCTACCTCCCCTAGTGGGATCCGTGTAGTCACAGCCTGACCTGTAGGGCCAGAGCTGTGCCAGGCCCTATGGGGTCAGGATGGAGCTACAGATACCCCACCCCCGTGCAGTCAGGACGGAGCCTCCTTCTCAGTGGAGTCAGGGAGGATCCTGCTCCCCAGTGGAGTCAGGGTGGAGCAGGCTTCCTCTGGGGGATCGAGACAGAAGCTGTCTCCCCTGTGGGGTCCAGTCAGTACGGAGCCTGCCTACACTGCGGGGCCCAGGCATGAACACCAATGGGCCTTAGTGGGGTCCCCAAGCCAGAGGGCAGGGGCTCCGCAGCGAAGCCCCGCTCCCGCCCGGCCGCCACTCACAGCTTCTGGCTGAGCCCCGCCTGGCTGCTGGGCTGGAAGTCGCTGACGATGATGCCGAGCTGCCGAATGTTCTCCACGAATTTCTCCAGGTGCTCCTCCAGGTGGTCAAACTTCTCCGCCATCGTAGGCTCCACCCGGCCCTCAGCCGCAGCTTACAGCGACTTCGCTTCAACCGTGCCCGCCCGTTTCCGGCTTCCGGAAGCCTACTTCCGTTTCCTCGGGGGCGGGGCCTCTCGGGGGCGGGCCTAGTTGCTGGAGGCGGGGCCTAGTCACTGGAGGCGGGGCGAGGCTGAAGTCCATGATAAAATGAGTGGAGAAAACACAGCAGAAGTGTATGTAAAAGGGGCGAGGAAAATAAAGGACGAAAACGAAAACTCTTAGCTGGTACCACGCCTCCTTCAATGGACAAAGCGCAAGTGTCATCAGGGAAGGAAAGAAGAGAGCTGGAGAGAAGGAATATAATTTAGTTACAGTGAACCTTGTGTATAAAGAATCTGAAAAGCTTGGGAGATATAAGCAATTTTCTTTAAAAGATTAAAGAAATATCTGGGCCCAGTGAAATGGCTCAGTGGGTGAAGATGCTTGCCGTTAAGCCTGACAACCTGAGTTCAATCTCCGGGACCCAACATGGTCGACGGAGAGAACAGAACCCTACAGGTTGTCCTCCTTCCTCCATACACAGACACAAAACACATAGTAAGTAAATGTATTTACATTGGAAAATCAAAATAGAACCGTGCTCATTAAAACTACCAGGAGACAAAAATCTCTTTCAAAAAGAAAAAAGAAAGAGAATGCTAACTCCTTGTTGCTTTTTAAACTCACTTTTTAAATTAATCAAATATTAAAGAACAAATTATTTAAAACTTTCACAGACACTTTTAGGGACTAGAAAAGGAGTATTTCCCAGATCAATTAAGAGGGTATAATGACTTTGATGTGAAAATCAATCCTGAAAGACAAGAAGTGGAAATATAAGTAAATATAAGTTATAGAATGAAGATAGATAGATAGATAGATAGATAGATAGATATAGATATAGATATAGATAGATATAACCCAATTTATTAGAATGACTTACAGGCTGCAGTCCAGCTAATCTAATGATGGCTGCCTATGAACAGAAAGTTCAAGAATCCAGTAGTTGCTCAGTCCATGAGGCTGGATGTCTTTCCGGTCTTCAGTGTATGCTGGAATCCCCAAGGTAGGTTATGATGCCAGTGGTGGGATGGGTGTGCTAGCAAGGCAAGAGCAAGCAGGCAAAGAGCAAAAGCTTCCTTCTTCCATGTCCTTATAAAGGCTTCCAGCAGAAGTTGTGGCCCAGATTAAAGTCCAACCTCAAGTTACGGATCAAAGGTGTGTGTCTTCTACCTTAAATGGATCCATTCACTTCAAACCAAGCAAAAAACTTCTGTAACAGATGTGCCCTCTATTTCTGGATTCCAGTTAATTCCATATACAGTAAAGTTGGCAGTCAAGTATCACAGTTCTTTAAATGCCCAAAACTTATTATTGAATGCATGTATATGTTTCCGTGGATGGGTATTACACTGGTGGACAGGGTGTGGGCATGGTAGTACAACAGCGGCTATCTCACAGTGGAAAGGCTGCGAACCTAGTGGTTGTGCAGCCCATATGGCTGCACGTCTCTGCAGTCAATCTGTTGCTGGAGTCGCGGAGGATTCCTGAAGAGCTACTGGGGTTTGGTCTTTGTTGGGGTCCTGAGGAGGTTGGATTTAGTACAGGCTCCAGTAACAGGAGAGATTAACTTGCCAGAGAGAGTGAAGGCAAGCAGGTAAAAAGCAGTTTATTTCTTCCATATTGTATGAGCTGCTCATACAATATGGAAGAAATAAACTCAGGGTGCTTTAATAATCTGATTAAGAAACATCTCTGGCCTTGGCAACCCACACCTCTAATCCCAGAGCTTTGGGAGGCAGTCAATTCTCTGTGAGTTTGAGACCAAGCAAGCCCAGTCAACATAGATATTTTCAGAACAGCCAGGACTACACAGTGAGGCCCTATCTTAAAAAGGAGCAGAGGAAAAGAAAGAAAACCCTCAATCGAGTACCCAGCAGTTTAAGTTTTACTTTATTCCAAAGGCAGTCAAGTTAACAACCAAGATAACCAACACAAGTTCGCCCCTTGTCAACTTAATACATAATTACACTTCCTTATGCCATGCTTAATTTACAAAAGAAAACAGTAGCTAGCTCATAATCAATCTGACAAACGTGCTATAACTATCCCATGCACACCTGCAAACACACTACATATTTTATAATATCTCACGGTACTCCTCGAAATATGCTTAGTCTTCTAATGTCTCATAACTTAAATATGACAATATACACTTACAGCATTTGACCTCTGATGCTAGCTCAATCGCTTTTACATCACATGATAATGAAAGAGGGGGAAAAGCAAATATTGATTTAATACATGTATGACCAAACATGTTGTTAACAAAATAGGACAAAAACACTCATGTCTATCTTAGGTCAGTTATAATCCTTATTTCTGCAACTGGTCATGTGCCCTTAGCTGACATTCATAATCATCTTCCTCTTCTCCCATTGTGTATTTCCTCCACCATCAGTAAGCACCTCGGCAGGTCTTCATTCTTTCCTTTGAGAAATGACCCAAATTTTCATCTCTGAGAGGTCTGGACCATTGTTATCCAGCCTGGACTGATTTTCTGTAGTTTCTCATTGACTTTAAAGTCAGGACCCATGTTACCATTGATGCCAAGAGATATCCTAAAAGACTGACTGCTCTTCAGACATAACCTTTCTTACCTCCATCGTGGAGAAGCAATCCAGTTCCCCCTTGGTAATCTCAATAAATCACCCCTCTAACACTTTTCTTCCTTTCTTAGGCTTAATCCTATCAGAAGCCTAAAATGGCCAGGGGGAACTATGAGCTTCTAGTTGAAAGGAATACTTGTGTCTTCTGGTAGGAGCATTACCCACTGTGGAATCAAAACTTCTAGGCCAGCAGAACTTTAAGTCATGGGAAGAGGAAACAAAAATTTTCCAAGTGGGTCACTAGGAGTGATATGGAGTGGAACTGTTCCATTTTCTACCTGCATGATTCCAGGATCTAGAATCCTGATCATGGAGATAAACTATACCATATATTGGACTCTGATTCAAAGTATAAACTGCTGCCCTGTGGAGAATGCTGCCCCAGCCTCCAGGCTGTTCCCACCTAACGGGCACTATAATTGTGTCTTCAAAGCACCATTGCATCTTTCTATCAGGCCTGGTGCTTCAGTATGATGGGGAACATGATAAGACAAGTGGATTCTGTGGCTATAAAGTAAATCCCTTTGTCAGAAGCAACACTGTGAGCAACACGTGAAGGTGGACTTCCACCTGCCGTAGTTTTGGAGGAAGCCTCACGTGACGTAAAGGCAAAGTCATAGCTACTTATTCAGTACCCATCCATTATAGGCAAAACAGTGCCTTTTCCTGGAAGAAATGACCCAATGTAGTCAACCTGCCATGAGCATCCTGAGGAAAGCTGCCATAGCTGGTGCTCAGACTAAAAGTAGAAACCATGAGCAGTTGGGCAACTTCTTCATGTGATTTGCTTGTGTTCTCAGGATCATGTATATATCACTTCCATTTGATGACTGTATTACTTGTGCATATCCAATGTTAAGGCTTGGTGGACAAGATAATACCCAGCTCATGGTGGACAGCTCAGATTACATAGCAGTGTGTTGGGCCGTTATCCAATGCTCAGTTTCCAGTAAGGCCAAGCATCCCAAGAGCTGTCTTTCAAAGGAACAATGGTTATCTGCAGAGGATGGTAGAGCCTTGCTCCAAAATCCCAAGGGTGTCCTCACCTTTAGGGGCCTTCAAAAATCTCTAGACAGCATCCCTATCTGCCACTGACATCTCAAGTACCATTGGGTCTGTTGGGTCATGTGGTCCAAATGATAGAGTAGCTTACACAGCAGCATGGTCCTGTTGAAGAACCTTCTCCTGTTTCAGGCCCAACATAGAACTACTAGCTTTCTAAATCACTTGGTATTTGGACTGGAGTAACACGCTCAAGAAGGGAATGATCTGCCTCCAAAGTTCAACTAGACCCACTAAGCACTGTGTTTCTTTCTCGGTAGTGAAGAGACCAGGTGCAATAACTTATTCTTCTCCTTAGAAGGAATATTTCTACATGCCCCACAGTAGTGGACTCCTAGGTATTTCCGTAATGTAGAAGGCCCTTGACTTTTGATTGTTTTTATTTCCATCATTTGGCATGGTATATCCTTTACCAGAAAGTCCAAAATGGTTGTTACCTCTGCTCACATGATCCAATTAGCAATGTCATCCATAAAGTAGACCAGTGTGATATTTTGTGAAAGAGACAGATGATTAAGATCCCTTTGAGCTAAGTTATGACACAGGGATGGGGAGCTAATATACCCTTGAGATGAAACAGTGAAGATGTACTGCTGGTCTTAGTAGGTGAAAACAAATCGTTAGCTATCATGAGGGGTGGAGGGAGAGTATGCTTAGTATATAATATATCATCATATAAAATTTTAAAATAACTGAATATGTTTTTAAAAGAAAGTGGTTGCAAAGTATTAAACTTTTAATAAATCGCTGTGCAGCAAACATCTTCTGGTCTTGGTGGTTTTATATCCTTCGTTTTTCATTTTATCACACACCTGGCTTTATGTGGCATTCCACAACCTGCTCTGCTGCATGTCCTTTCAGCTGAGTTGGCATCACCACAGGTCACTGGAACTTTCTTTCTGGTTCCTTCTAGTGTTGCCATGTTAGTAGATACCAGCTGAACCTCAGACTGAAGACCGTAGTTCCCCTGAAGGCAGATGTCCCTGTTGGATTTGGGACATCCTCACCTCGTAGTTTTGGATGATAGATCATTCTGCTTCAGAAAAGCAGGTAGAAGTAGCCCCACCCACCTGTCATGATCTTACCTTGGATGTCCCACCATAGTCATGGCACATTCAGAATCCCGGGATAGGAAAAGCAATTCAACCTCTTAATGGAATAAATAATAAATCATTTTATTAAAAAAAATAACAAAACAGGGCGGCAGGATGGAGGCAGGGTGGTCTTCTGAAACCATTATTTTTTAAACTACAGCCTGCCATTCGTCCACTCATGTCTCTGGAACCACAAGCCCAAATAAAGTCTTTCTTCTATAAGTTACTTTTGGCCATGGTGTTCTATCACAGCAACAGAAAAGTAAGTAATACAGGGTTGCAAAAGTAAGTGGAATTAAGGCCGGGAACTACCAGTAAATGAAAAGGCACTCTGGGACATAGTGCACATAGGAAGCTGTTGTTCCATGCTGACCACAGCTTTGTCTGCTTGCTGTACCTCAGAAGTTTCCAGGAGTTGCCTCCGGGACTCACCTTGATCTCCTGACCTTGGAATCTGAGGACTGTGTGCTCTTTTTTTTTTCTCCATTCCTGTAAAGACAATTGCTCCATCAGCACTCTCAGCCCTTACTGTTGTCAACTGGAATATCTTTTTCTATTCATTCTAAGTTATTTTAAGAACCCATGAACCCATTTCACTTAAGTTTGAAGAAAGAAAGAAAGAAAGAAAGAAAGAAAGAAAGAAAGAAAGAAAGAAAGAAAGAAAGAAAGAGAGAAAGAGAGAAAGAAAGAAAAAGAAAGAAAGAAAGGAAGGAAGGAAGGAAGGAAGGAAGGAAGGAAGGAAAAGAAAGAAAGAAGAAAGAAAAAAAGCAAGCAAGCAAGAAAGAAACAGAAAAGAGTTTTCCTACTAAGAGAATGAGGCAGCTGGTTTCTGCTGTTCATTGTGGCTTTCACCACATTAGCAGTTCCAGCAGAAGATGAGATTTGTAACACTGTCATGGCCACCCGGTAATGCTGATCGATGGTGATGATGATAGTGGTGATAACAGTATCATACTGTCTACAGTCTGACATTTTTAGCGTATTCTACAGATTTTTCTCATTTATTCATTATAGCCCTAAGATGCAGCAATTATGAGTTTCTCCTGTGCAAATCTAAGCCATTTTCCCTAAGTGTAGAGTTTGAAGGTCAAATAATTTAGTTGACGTTAGAAGATATTTTTAACCCATGTAGCACATGACTACACAAATACACTTTTGTGTCTATTACATGAGGCACCAGGTCATTCATGGAGCTCAAGTGAAAGCTTGTGATATATGGAATAGAAATCGAAATTGCATCTATTTATACACTGCAAGCACTAAGAGTGATACTTCTCCATTATTTCTTTTACATGTAGTATCTGTAGCTCTGCTTTGAATTCTGTATAACAGTACTTACATGAGGAGGACTTAAAGAAAAATACAGAAATTACTAGCACAGCTGACTGAGTGGCCTGTGGACCAATCCGCAAACAAAGTGTACAATTGACCTATCAAGTTCTTGCTAAAAAAAAAAAAAAAAAAAAAAAAGTCATCATTTCGAAAGAGACAACAAACAACAAAATACATTACAGAAATAGGATATGGTCAAATAATATAGACACACAAAAGAACAAACTTTTCTGAAATTTATAGAAGATTTTAACCTACAAGGGCCTTAAACATTGTGCTTTAAGCCCTGACACTTCCTGGTCCTTTGCAAAACTAAATGTCCGTCTGACGTTGGAGTTTACCTTAGCCATTCAGAAAAGAAATGACACATGCTGTAGTATGTTCTTCCCATTGTGTGACCCAGAAAGCAAAGGCTGCAGAAGGTCATGGCGCACGTGGACCAGGTCGCCTGCTCTGGTCTGATTCCTGAAAACGGCAAGCTGGGACTCCTCCAACAAGGGGCAGCTGATGCAGGCACCTATGGCATTGTGTTTTGTTTTGTTTCCAGGACACTCAGTGGGAACATGTAACCATGGAGAGTGGAGGCTCGGAAGGGCTGATAAATGTCTGCGTAAGTATAAACAGAGGCCTGGTTATTAGCAAGCAGGAGAGAAGCTCCCCTTCTTCACCTCCCAGAAATTGGCTGCTATCGAGTTGGTTCAGGCCCCTAAGAAGCACATTTTAAGATGAGTTTCATCAAACAAAAACTTTTAGACAAAATAAGCCTCAGAGAGAATACAGAAGGAACAAAAGAAGATGGAAGTACTATGCTGGTGACCCCCAAAAGAAGAGAGGGGATGGGAGAGGGAACTGGAAGTCTGGCCCACTGCAGTGAAATTCTAAAGACTTAAGAGCACTGGGGGCCCTCAAATGCAAAGCCCCCCGGCAGCAGAGTCCCAGGGCTCCCAAAAAGGATAGACCCTGTTTCTCTCAACACAAAGACACAGGCTGGGAACAGAGTGTGAGAAAAACAGCTCAACAGGCTTCATGGAAGAACACTGCACCTTACCCAATCAGCACAGTAGAGCCGGCCCTGACGGAGGGGGGCTCAGGTGAGCCAGCCTGAGGCTATAAGAGCAGGAGAGAGGGCCTCATGCCTTAACTGGACAGCACAGTGGAACTGGCTTTGGAGGCATAGGTGGAGGAGAGCTGATCTGCCTCCTGCCGATGGTGGCCTAACCAGAGCAGTGCTGGAGAGCTTGCCTTGGTGGTGTAGGTGAGAGAGAACCATCGGGGTGACCAGCTCAGCTGCCACCCAAGCCCAGATCCAGGGCTTTGAGTAGGCCCACCCGAAAATCTACATTATCTGTGAACTTTTGGGGTACGTGAATGGGCCAATCCTGCTGTCTCAAAGCTGCAGGACTCCTATGCTGCAGGAAACAACAGGATAACTGGGTAGAGTCCCCATGAGGCTCCAATATTGATGTAAGAGGAGCCAGAGACCTCAAACCAGACCAATGACTCAGTGCAGTGAACATTTGCAAGTGAAGATGTGTGAACAAAGGGGTATACTGTGGGACACACTACAGCTTCTATAATGAGATGTTTTCTATGCTTTGTTTTGTTTTATTTTTGTTTGTTTGTTTGTTTGCTTATGTGCTTTTTTCTCTTGTGGGGAGGTTGCAAGCGCAGCGGGCGGGTACCAGGGGACTGGGAGATGAGTGGGACTGGGGTGCATGATGTGAAACTCACGAAGACTCAATAAAAAATAAAAAATTAATAACAGTAATAATAACTGTAGCAAAAAATAAAGTTGACACTAATAAATGAGGTGCAACTTTGTCCCGTGTTACAAACTCCACAACTGTGACTATTGTTTATTTTGAAGGCAGTCTCATTCAGCCCAGGCTGCCCTCGAATTCACAGTGCAGCTGACTTCTGACCTCGCTGCCTCCACTTCCCTTGTGCTGGGATCATTGGTGTGCACAATGCTTGGTTTATACAGTGGTGGGCCTTGAACCCAGGGCTCTGTGCATGCTGGTTAAGCTTTCCACCAACTGAGCTGTAGCACCAGCCTATCTTGGCTCTGATTCCTGGGGAAACTTTGCTGACTCAGTAGTCGTCTACCTGACTCCCTGAGAGTGCTGCGAGGCTGGAGACTGACGCCTTTTTGTTGCCCGGAGTGAAGATGACGCTCCACAAATGGGTGGAGACATGAGAGAAGAAGCAACACCTTGAGGATTGGCTTACCTGAAAACCCAATACTTGAGCCGCTGAAATGCTGCTTCTGAGATGTCCTTTGGCGTCACACCCTGAGGATGCTCTGACAGTACTCCACACAAAGGTATTCTGTCCCTTTTCACCCCTACCCTCCCTGAGGGACACCTGCTCTTCCAGCATTAATGAAAGAGCTTTTGTACCACTTGAGGCCAGACAAAGCCAGACAAGATGACTCATTCAACCAGGCCTTTGGCAGGAGACACTTTGGGATCACGCTCACTCAGTGCTACTTTAAAGGACATGTCCCTGAGGACTGGTGGGAGACATGGTGGCAATACAGCTCACTCTGGGAGCCTTGTCAGGCTCAGCACTCTGTCCTGACTCCCATAGAACAGAAGCCTGGCAGGGAGTGTCATTCACAGTCTTCTGGGAGAGAGGCAGGCCTGGGATGCTTCCTGAGGTCAGGGCCAGAAGATGAGAAACTGAGCAGATGTGGTACCCAGAGATCCAGTGGCTAGCACAGGATGAACCAGAACTGCAGAGCCACCAGACAGGACTTGGGGCAGAGTGCAGTGCCATAGACATAGAATTCCTCTATTTTTTAAAGTAAATTTTCACTTTGTATCCTAGCAAAGGACAGAACTCAGGGAGAAGGGTGAAGGGATGCCTACCAGAGGTCCTGTTTCTCAGGTGTTGACATTCCATAGAGAATGTGCAAGTGGAGTCTCCACCCCTCACAGCACAGGGACACGCAGCTGCTGTGATGGGTTTGTGGTTACACATGGGACCTTCTCTAGCAACCCTGGAAAACAACAGGACCAAGTGGAAGGGGGCTTGAAACAAGGTGTTATCACAGATGCAGTTAACTTTGGTGTCTCTGGCCATATATCTATTCTTTCCTGCCCACAGCACAGAGAGTGGACATTGGTCTAGCCTGTTTTACATTCCGCAGCCTAGAAGACAGGATGCCCTGTGGACTTGTTGATCCTGCTCATCTCTGGAGATTTGGAACAGACATATCAAGAGAACAAGAGCAATCACCACGAAGTCTAGGCGTGCTTCCTGGGGTCACCTGGTTGTCACCTTAGCGCCACTAAAGGTGGCTCTCATGCCCAGGCCTCAGGAGACAACCTAGGAAGGAAGAGAGGGTAGGAACAAATTGCACAGGGAGAGAAGGGGCAATTGAAAGCAGCTCGACAAAGAAAGACATGAAGGGCAGGGATCCATGACAGAGTATCTCTTGGCATGTGCAGGACACTGGGCTCAACCCACAACACTGAAAAATTAAACTATAATTATGGACAGCAATCAGAGGCTAGAACTCCATCTCCTTTATCTTCCCGGCTTCTCAACAAAGGATAACATAGTTCCTGATAAGCTGAAACACAACGGTTGTTCTTACTATCATGGTTCTGAAGGGAATGTCAAAATCTCCTGTGGCCACTGTAAAAAAAAAAAAAAAAATGGATACAAATGTAGTGAGTTAGATTCTCAGACATCAGGGCTGGTTCCTTCTTGAGCCATCAGAGTAGGATCTGGTCCCTGACTCTTCCAACTATGTCGGCCATGTGTGTCCTGTTTTAATCTCCCCTTCTCTGAATCTGAATTCTCTTTATCTCTTTTTATAGGATGTGATTGAATGGACCACTGAATATTAAGATAATACCCCTGTGGGTAAGCCAAGTGGTTAGCGGTCATATTCCCATGCTGTCCTGACTATGGACACAGCACAGCAAAGGCCTAGCAAGAAGATCAAACTTTTTAGGGAACTTATTTTTCTCACCATGTGACCGTTATGGACATGTGGCAGGTGAGAACCAAGGTATGCTTAAGACTGGGGGGAAGTGCTAAGCAATGACACCCCATGAGAGAACCAAGGTATGCTTAAGACCGGGGGAGTGCTAAGCAATGACACCCCATGAGAGAACCAAGGTATGCTTAAGACCGGGGGAAGTGCTAAGCAATGACACCCCATGAGAGAACCAAGGTATGCTTAAGACCGGGGGAAGTGCTAAGCAATGACACCCCATGAGAGACACAGCAGGAGACGCCACTAATACAAGTGTCCCTATGCCTGATGAAACATGAGAGAGGGAGGACTGGGACTTATATCTCAAGTTTCTCTTTAACTTCGTAATCCCAAATGGGGAGGAGAGAGGGGGAGGGGTAGAAGGAAGAAACCCTTGAGTGTTTTTCAACCATAGATAGTCATATTGTTTGTATAGACATGAACACCATCAAGTTAGGCAAAATAAGCCAGTATCAAAAGACAAATGTCACACACTCTGTGTATGTGTCATCTAGAGGGGAAAACATTGAAGGAAAAGGAGACAAACAGCTGGAAAGGGAGAATCTGATGAATGGGTGAATTAAGGGATGTTATCTAGAACCGCTGTTCTACTGAGACACCATGACCAAGGCAACACTTTCAAATAAAATATTTAATTGTGGACTTGGTTACAATTTTAGAGAGTGAGCACATAATTACCATGGTGGGAAGCAGGCAAGCATGGAATTGGGGCAGCAGCTGAGAGCTTTACATTCTGATCCAGACAGCAGGCAAAAGAAAGAGACTAGGCCTGGGGTGAGTTTTCAAAACCTTGAAGCCCACTCCCAGTGCCAAACTTTCTCCAGCAAGGCCCACTCCATCCAACAAAGCCACACCTCCTAATCCTTCCCAAACAGGTCCACTAACTGGGTGCCAAGAACTTAAACATATGGGCCTATGGGGGTCATTCTCATTCAAACTACCACTGATGACAATGGAGATAAATACAACCAAAATATATTACATCTCTGTTAAAATATAATAAAACCCATTCTTATAATCTATACATACCATAAAAAAATAAAGAAGAATAAGAAGAAACAGAACCAACATGGATACCTCTTAGCCTCTTTTACAGTGCAGAGGCCTGAAGCCCTAGTTCCAGTCCCCAGACTTTCTGTGGCAAATGTATACATGAGTTTGTGGATATGGGCCACCCAGAGGACTGAAACGGACATGGACTTGACATTGACTCCAGGGGAGACACTTGCTGATGTGGCCTAAATAAGTCTGTCTGTTGGAAATAAGATCTGCCATGTAGATACAGAAACTTTAAAAGGGCATGGGCTGTGTCTTCATTAAAATGTCCACACTGCTATCGCAGAAGCGGGTTTGGTGCTGGGGGTATGGTTTCTTATAAAGTTCAGCCCCTCAGGAACTCACGCATATTCTCTCTATGTGTCTCTCTCTGTCTCTTCCCATCTCTGTCTCTCTTTCTCCATCCTTCCCCCACTTATCTCGCTCAACCTTCAGTGCCTTCCACCATGTACCATGTACTATGAGGCAACAATATGCCTGCCAAAATGAAGTCTGAACAAGGACAACACCAACAGACATGTTAACATGGAAGGGAGAAATCTCACAAGGCCTCACGCAGAGACAAAGAACTGTAGGAACTGAGAGAAGTCGTCTTCCCCAGCGAGAACCCACTGATTGGTTATTCAGTACTGAGTGGTCATCTCTGAAATCGTTATACACACAAGCCACACTGAGCAGGGTGAACTGAGCAGGGTGTACAAGGGCGGGGAGGGGAGTATGTGGGTGTAAGTGTGCATGTGTGTGCATGTGTGTAGCTGGAAGACCTTCGCAGTGAGCCCTAAAAATGCAGTGCAATCCCCCCACACATACATATATACATAACAATAATAATTAAAGAAAAAAGGCCATGATTTTGAGAGGGAGTGGGGGAATTCATGGGAGCAATCGGAGGGAAGAAAGGAAAAGGAAATGGTATAATTATATTTTAATTTTAAAAATACAATTAATTAAAAGACAAAAGCAACTGAAAAGAGGCTCTCACGAGACGCTAACCCTTCCATAGCCCCTTCACTGTCTCAGAAACCACGAGCCACATAAACTTCTGCTCACACATTCTGGCCTATTCTGTCAGAGCAGCAGGAAAAGAATACGCTGCTGTACCCAGGGAAAAGAAATAATAAACCTTAAGTCAAAGAGACTTTTCCACCAATTTTTTATTTATTATTCAGCTTTGGCTATGTCAACAACCAGCCTTAGCATGTTACTGGCTTGCTGGAAATATTTTTTTTTCCTGCTGTGAATGTGGTCTGTGTGGTCAACTCAGCTTGGCCTGTTGGAACCCAGGCAAAAAGGACAGCCCCATTCTGGGACACGCTGGGCTCATAGTCGGAAGCAGGAGCTAGAAGGCAAGGTCAGAGGATCACATGCAAAGCTCTGCTCAGCCATGAACATGTCTGCCTACTCACTTCCAAAGCCTGGGGTGTGTCCCATGGCCCACCCCTGAGACTGGGCACACCACTCCCCAGAGCTGCAATGCTGAGACATGGATATTGTGACCATTTTTTCTGATGCAGATAGAGGCAGGGGACCAGAGCGAAGATGTAATCAGAGGCCCTGGCATCTGCTCTGGCTCACTTCCTGGACGTTGGAAGGACCTGCCTCCCACTTAGGAGAGTCCCTCCCACCATGATTGCACCTGAGTGTCACTCAGCTGTGCATCTGTTCCCAGCGTGGGTATTCCAGGCTAGCTATTCTCCAGGACTGTATTCTCCAGGCCCTAGAAGCTTTGCAATGGGACACACTGCCCCTCCCTCCACACCCCTGCAATACAGCAGTGAGGCATCCTGACTCCGAGAGAGTAGACTGTGCTCACCAGGAGGGTTGGTGAGTGGCATTGTGAGATACATCACCAAACTACAGCCCTTGGACAGCCATGGGCAGGGTGGCTGGCATTTCGGATCTGCCTTGTCACTCGTAATTGAGATAACCAAGGTAGCTTGACCTCCCAATTCCCGGTACACTCCTCTGAAAACTGGCAAAATACCACACAGAATGATGACAGAAGTCCCTGGTGATCAGACACAAATTCTCTCACACGGAAACCCACATACCAGCAAGCCTGATGCCCTAAGGGCATGGCCACTCACCCAACCAGAGCCAGAGCCAAACCTCTGCCTAGTTCAGCCCTGATCCTCAGCGTGAAGCAGAGAGTGCACCCATGTGCTTCTCACTCTCTCTTTTTTCCTTTTCAGTGCTAGGGATTGAGCCCAGGACCTCGCACATGCTTAGCAAACATTCTGCCAGTAAGCTGCACTCCAACCCTTTATATGTTCTCTTCTAAACGTAGAGTAAAAACTTAAGAGAGAGACGTTTTGGTGTTTTCTTGCAAAACAGGGTGGCTTTAGGTGGCGTTAGATAGCAGTGACCCAGAGTATATTTCTAAAACTGGATAAAGAAATTTTGAGTGCTTCCATGATAAGGAAATGATCGTTGGTTTTGGAAACATGAAGCTTGCCCAAATTTGATCATTACTAAATGTATGCATTGTATGGAAACATCACATTGCATATGTTATGCAAAATGTACAGTTTTTATACATAAACTTGAAATAGGTAATTACAATTAAACATTCAAAAATAGGAATGCTTTTGATCACTGTGTGCTTCCCTGAGCCACATGTGACATTCTGTTTATGCTAGATTTTACCAATATGCTTCAGAGGATCAGAGCCAACAGTGTGTGTGTGTGTGTGTATACTTGTGTGTATCGTGTGTGTGCATATGTGTGTATAGTTGTGTGTCTGTATGTATACAGACTTATTCCCAGTGGCATCATCATAATCCAAAGGCCTGTGTTATTGTTTCTCTTTCCCCCTTCCCGTGCTGACCTTCACCCAGCTGAAGTGACTCTGTGTCACGAGCCTGCCCATTGCTAAATGTATTCAGCTTTGGTTTTGATGAAAGTTGTAAACAACAACCCCACACCTAACCACAGCAGCAAACTGAACCATTACAAAGTGCCTGGCCACTGTCATCTCAAAGACCCCAACTTAATATACACCGCTGGTTCAATTATCCATCCTAAGGTGGCTATTTCATGACACTCTGTAATAATTCCCAGCTTTTCAGATCCACATTTTTGGAGTAGCATGTGGTTTCGAATTCCTTGAGCTGGTAAATTAGCACTTCTCAAAACTCAGTACTATTTATAGATGCTGAGTTGGGCACATTTCTTGTACACACCATGAAAGAAGTAATCTATGGCAGGCGTTTTTGCATACTACTGTAATTAACTTTATGATTCCTTTCTTCTCTGTGTCATCGCCAGGCTCAGCTTTGCAGCCCCAGCCTCTTTCCTCTGCTGGTGACAGGCTCCGCTCCACAGCAGGCCCTAGAGTAGAGCAGCAGAGGCAGGCCCGTGGTTTGTCTGTCTGGCTTGCCAGATTCTCTCCCAGGGAGAAGCGCTGAGGTTCAGGAAACTTGCAGCTGATTAATTACTGCAGGGAAGGCCTGTGCAGCAGATGAGTGAGTCAGACAGAACTGGAGAAGTCCCCTCAGGTCATGTCCTGGAGGATCCACGAGATGCCTAGCACTTTCCCAGAGTGTGTGTGTGTGTGTGTGTCTGTGTGTGTGTCTGTGTGTCTGTGTGTCTGTGTGTCTGTGTGTCTGTGTGTCTGTGAATGTGTATGAGAGAGTGTGCCACCAAATACTGGCATAAAAGGGTCCTTCATTTTATTCTTAAACTATTCACTCAACAGCAAGCACGGAAAGACCTAACTTTCAGATCCTCTTGAACATCTAGGAATGAAAATAGAATGAGGGCTGTGTCCCCAGAAGAGACTGGTGGGGACAGACTCCTGTGCCTAAGACTCAGATGGCCTCCTGCAGACAGCATCATCCGGGGAGGAAAGAGGGATGGTGTGTACACCCAGAGCTGAGAGCACCGGCGAGTCTCTGGGACAGTCTCCCCGCTTGCCCCCACTGCAGCCCACAGGAAGGTGGCAGAGGTTTCCTTGTTATTGGGTGTGACATAACACGATGTGGTACGGCATGCTGTGGCGTGGTATGGTGTGGTGTGTTATGGTACGGTGTAGTGTGGCATGGTATCATGGCTGTGGTATGGTATGATACTGTTAAAAGCTGTAAAACTTCGCTATGATATAGTGTATAAGAACAGACTTGGAACAATATAAGAAGATGTAAAGAGCAGTAGCCTGTGTCCTAGGCTTCCTGTTCCCCTGGCCAGGAGCCCTGTGGGCTGTACTCATTGTTGGATCTTCAGTAGATGATGGCGTCTGAGTGATGTGCTCATATTTGACATGACTTAGCTGTGGGTTAAGGTGTTACCTATCGATGGACTACTTTAAAAGCATGCGCACAGCCTGATTTAAGCCCTTCACCGCTGTGCTTTGTCAAGTGTATCACCATCTTAACTTTCCTGCTGCTTCCTTTGGAAAAAATAATACATCATCCTCCCTTACTCCACCTCTTAAAAAGTTATGTCCTGACCCCAAAACATATACCCATGCTGTAAGATATGGTCACAGCTCACACCTGTTCTGTGAACCCTTCATGGACCCTTCAGAGGCTTTGCTGGGAATATGATTGCAAATGTTCCACCAAGGGCACCTTCCTGCCTTCCTTTTTTCCTTCCTTCCTTCCTGCCCCCCCCCCGTATGTGTGTATGTGCACATATACATGTGTTTTCAGATAGGGCTACGTTTCTCACAGCCCACAGTAGCCTCATTCTCACCATATGAAGAAGCCCTTGAGCTTCTGCCCCTCCGAGTACTGGAACTGTAGCAGTGTGCCATGATGCCCCAGCTGCAGTGGTTGTCTTGCTAAGATTAGGATCATGGGTTTATGGAGCCAAATAGCGGGTCTCATTTCTCTTTTTAGGATAGGTATTGCTTGCCTTGAACATTCTTAGTAGCTTTCATTTTAAAGGGATTTGACTTCTTTTCCATCGTTTATTTTGTTATTTGTTCAAACCATCATGATCTATTCTATTTAGCCAAGTTTTCTTCTGCCTCTAGAAGGTCCTTTTTCTACTTGGCTTCTGATATCTCTCCAGGCCACATACCCTCTGCTGTGGGCTGAATATGGAATATCCCCTTAGACTCACATTTGAACATGTGAACCATGGCTGGCGCTGGCAGGCTGACATATGTCTCTGGAGCTGGGCCTTGTGGTTTCTGAGGATGGTTCCAATTCTCAGCCTTTCTTTGCTTTCTAACTATGAAGGTAAAGTGTGCTGTGCCCCACACCTCTGCCACTGTGCCTTTCCTGCCATCATTGACCAGATCAGCTTGAACTATGAGGCAAAGTAAAGCTTGCTTCTTATATGGTATTTTGACCCAGCAATGAAAAGCACTAGTAACCCTCATTTTTTAGGAGTTTCACTGGGGAAAACTTGTTATGTTGGTGTCACGTTTTTTAGTTCTTGCTTCAGTTGTATAAAAGTCTGTGTCTAGGAAATAGCATTGACAGGTAAAATGTTAAGTCTGTACATACTTCATATTGTATAACACTTCCTTCATGATTTGCTGTTAGTTTATCTGAATACAGAAAGTTCTCCTATCTTTCTGATAGTTAAGCTGGGTAAAGAAATCTCAATTTGAAGTTGCTATTGTCAAAATTTGGAGAAAGCCACTCAACTACCACTAACATTCACTGTGGATGATGGCAGAACTTGTTTCAAACCCATTCTTGCTGACAGGAAGCTCCTTTCTGTGTACTTAATTTTCTTAGTTCCCTGGAACAACGGATGTATTGGAGCCTATCTCATTCCTGGCCCTGGGAACTCGGTAGGATAGTTCAAGTCTAACGTTTGTCCTTTAATTCTGCAAAATTTTCAATTTCTCTCCTTTTTATGTAATTTCTTCCACTCTGTACTTTCATTGTTTTATGGAGTTTGTTCTTTGACAGCTTCAGGTATGAGGAATGTACACTTTTATTGTCTCCTGCTCAGCAGGTGCTAACCTCATACATTGTTCTTCGGTACCTTCTCTTTTTTACACTTATGTATATGATGTGTTTTGTTTCCTTGTCTTGGTTTTCTGTATTTAACTTCCAGCCATTCACTGGTTTGTGTTTAATTTAAACAATTGCTTCTTATGCTAAGGGTTATTTATTCTACAATTGTTTCCCTTTTTCTTATGAAATGCCTTTGCTCTTCAAAGAATACCTCTTGATGCTCTGAGAACACAAACTTAAAAATTGATTTCTTCTGACCAGGAATGGGTCTCTTCAAGTCCCTCATCGCAGCCTGTCCCAGCCCCAGTGCATGCACCATGGTGCATTTCCTTCTCCTTTCCTCCCCCTCTGTGTCTTTCCCATGCTTGATCAGGCACAAGCCCATCACAGCCATGTGTGAGCTCAGGGTATGTGAGCGGGATCACTCCCCAGCTGACTTCACTTCACCTGGCTGGGGTGGGAGAGAGACCACCACTATGCTTTAGAGCTCTAAATGCAAGAAGGCATGGTTTGTTTCCACAATTCGCGGCCTGTGTCCTCCCACAGTAGGCATCCCCCTGGATTTCTGTGGAAGATGACTCTACTTTGGGGAAGGGAATTTGATTCGGGTAAGAGAAATGGGTGTGTCCATTGTTGTTATTGTAATTGTTGTTCTTTTCCCTGGGAGTTAAGTGGTAGGAATTGGATTATTTCCTGAAGTTTGGTAGTATTCAATACTTAGGAAGTATAGTAAATCATACAACTATGTTATATCCCTTAGAATGAGGACCAGAGCAACCAGTGGAAACAGCGAATTCAAACCCACACTGAAGTGGTCTGGTCTTCTTAGGTCATGATGAAGTTTAAATTTCTCTGACATCTGTGATGAGTACAAAACCACAGTGCTGTCTGGCACGGGACAATGCAAACCCAATGAAACAGAGCATTTCTGTTAAATCCAAACAGGAGTGTGGTCTGCCCTCACATCCATGTTTCTGCTATTTGTGCCTTTTCCTTGCTCCTGAATACCAACACTCCTCATATGATATATGGAAACAGATGGCCACATGAAAGCAGAAATTGTCTTTGTGTCTCCTGGTTTGTGTCTTCTAATTTTAAAAATGAAAAACACTGAGACCCAAGGGATTTTTTTTCAAAGGTCACACGAGTTGTTAGTACGATAAAAAGAAATATGGGATTGTAGTAAATAGTCTTGGGACTTGTCTTAGTCTGTGTGGGGACAGAGGTGGGGGTGAAACAAAAGCTCTGACTCAGCCACTTATAAATAACAGAAATTTATTCCTCTCAGTTCTTGAGGCTGGCAAGTTCCAGGTCAAAGGACCAGAAGTCTTAGTGTCCAGTGAGGTCTGTTGTTTGCTTCTAAGGTGTCGTCTTCCTGCTGTAACTCCACATGCTAGGTGGGGACAAGTTCTGTCTTAACACTGTAGAAAAGAAGGAAGGTTAAAAAGGCAAAACAAGAACAGGACTTTTACTGCAAACCCTTTTTAAAAACACACGTTCACTGAACCGCAAACCAGAGAGCATGCATGGGACTGACCTATGCTGTCTGCACATATGTAAAGGCTATGAACTTGGTCTTCTGGTTAGACTTTTAGCAGCAGGAGCAGGGGCTGCCTCTGACTACACTACCTGCTTTTGGATCCCTTTGCCCTAACTGGGCTGCCTCATCTCACCTCAATAGCAGAAGATGCTCCTAGTCTTACTGCAACTTGATATGCCAAGGCTGGTTGATATCCATGTGAGGCTTCCTCTTTTCTGAGGAGAAAGTGGGGAGGGGCAAATGGTGGGGCCTGTGGAGAGGAAAGAAGAAGGAACTGGGAGGAGGAGGGGAGGGAAAGCTGCAATAGGTGTAAAGTAAATAAATAGCTTAATTAATAAAAAATTCAAAAAAATATGTCCACTAAAAAGGGCAAAATACTTATGGCTTAAAATTTCCCAAAGACGTCACCTCCCGCATTGTCACATGACAGTGCTGAGCCCCCTCTGCCCTGCCTGCTGGCCTTGCTGGTTTGTGTAGGAGCTGAGAAGCGCTTGTGGTAGGTTGGGTTACTATGCAGAACTGAATCCTAGGGACAGACACTTAGGACTTTTGAAATCCCAGCAGGAGCTGACAAGATGGAAAACCTGATGGCCTGAATTCTATCCCCAGGTGCCACGTGATGAAAGGAGAAAACCAGCCCTCACAAGTCTAAAGGTACACACACACACACACACACATGCGCACATGTTCCATATGCAGAATGTAACAAAAAATTAAATTCCAACTGATCTTGAAAATATGAAAATTATCTGGTGACCTTTTGAAAGATTAAGAAGATATCTCTGAGGACATTTACAGGAAGTTTATCCAACCATTTGTCTGGATATTCGGGTGAAATCTTTTAATAAAATAGTTCTTCAATTCTCTTTGTTGTTGTTTTAGATAGTTAGCTAGCTAGCTAGTTAGTCAGTAAAAATATCTCACTTTTTGTTCCATACCAACCTGTAATCCAGGCTGCCCTTGAGCTGACAGCAACCCCCCTGCCTCAGCCTTCTAAGTGCCGGGATCTCAAGTTTGACTTAACATACCCAGCTTCTTCAACCTCATTCCTGGTTTCTGAGAGCTGACTTAAAGAATTCTGAAGAGGATTCAGTGTTAAAAGGAGGGAGCACAACAGATTTCAGGCCTATGACACTATCCATTCCCACATCTTCATTTCATAGATGAAGAACAGAAAATGTTAAGCAACCTGGAAAACCATCAATGGGCAGGGGCTTCCAGGCTGGCGTTTTCCCCCTCACAGTAAGACATGACAAGCAGCACAGCGTCCACAAACCAGCCTGTGAGTTTCAAGTCATGGGAATCCAGATGCAAGGGTAAATGAGAGCTGACACATCTCCCAAGACCGTTAGTTCTAAATCCTCATAGGCCATTCTTTCTTGAAAAATGTGACTGTGTGGCCACAGCACTGCTGAGAGATCACCACACTTATAAACAAGGCATGCGCCACACCCACAGCTATGATTTTAAAGGGGACTCCAGTGGGGGGAGGGGGGCTTCTCCAGATGCTCCCCAGGACCTTAAAGATGAACATTTCCCAAACCAAACGCAGTGAGAAATTATCTTCATCTCAGTTGCTCAGATGTCTACTCTGGATCCTCAAGTTTTGTGCACTGTTGATATTTGACAAATACCCTTCCATCATATTGCTAAGGCTCCTCTGTTTGGTTTGCAGTAGAAGGGAAACAAAAGAAGGTGCTTCAGGAGTTCACTGTAGGAGACACGAATATTTCTTTCCTTTTCTTGTGATGTGGGGATTGAATCCAGGGCTTCACACAAGCTAGGCAAGCATGGCACCCCTGAGCTGCACACCTACTCCTTCCTGCGGAATGTTTTAGAAGCACAAATACTGTACACTCACTCATTTATCTCACTTGAACTCTTTTAATGGGTGTGCACCAGCCCATGGGACCTCCATGAGAAACATCTGCGTATCAGAACAACTGGCATACACAACGTCCCATGTCTTAGTTAGTGCTCTGTTGCTGTGAAGAGACGCCGTGACCATAGCAACTTCTGTAAAAGAAAGCATTTATTTGAGGCTGGCTTACAGTTTCAGAGGTTTAGATCATTATCCCTACAGAAGAGAGCATGGCAGCATACAGGCAGACGTGGTGCTGAGAAGAGAGTGCTGCACACAGATCTGCAAGCAGCAGTAAGAAACAGACACTGGGCTCACCTTGGGCCTTTGAACCCCAAAGCCCACCCCCTGCTGACACACTTCCTCCAACAAGGCCACACCTCCTAATCCCTGTCACGTAGCACCACTTCCTGGTGACTAAGCATTCAAATGTATGATACTATGGGGGCCATTCTGGATCAAACCACCACTCCTGTTTCCATCCTGCTGGCAATTTATAACCAGGACTACGACGGGCTTACTTCTTACATGGTATCTGCTTACTTCTGCAAAGGATTGACAAGAAAATGAGTTGATATTGACAAGCTAGAAGAACATTTTGAAACATAAGGAACTTTGAGGAGTCCAGGTATTAGAGGTAATGGCATCAAAACTGTTTGGGTCATTTCTCAGGCCTGCCAAGACCACATAACCCTGAACACAGGGAGAACATGGCTAACCACTGGAATTGGCATCATCCTAGTCTCACTAATCCCATGAATGGCTGCCCAGGTAGTCACTTTCCCTGCTCTTGGCTTCTTATCATTTATTTCTGAAATGAGGTGCTAGGGCCAATTACCCCTAGGAATTTTTGTCCAACCTTTAGCATCCCATTTTTCTATGACACAGATTTTAAACCTCTTTTCCTGGAAATGCAGTTTGAAGCCCAGCCATTGAAACATGCCCTAACTCTGGCAGTTTCAGTGCTGTAGATAAAACCTGCAGAGATCAACATCGATGTGGTAAATGTGTTTCAGAGTGCATGAAGGTTGGAAATTGTTCATATTTGAGTGAGAAGTGCATTAAAAGTCTTTCAAAAAGCATTCACATCAGTCTTTCTATTTCAGGGTCACACTTCTCTTGAATGGTGATGTTGAGATTGAATTATAAATACGGGGAGTGCAAATACAGATATCCAGTTACAGTTACAGAATACAAATACAGGAGGATAATGCTGTTTAAATAATTAAGTTTGAGAAAATAAAAAGCTCAAGCATAACTCATGGCTATTCATGTTACAGTTTGAAAAATGACTTTTTTTTTGAGTCAGAGGCTCAGCCCCATAAACTGTCCCCGACAGAACCCACATTAGGGCCATGGCCTATCTTGTGTGTTCTCTGGGAGATGTACAAGTGAGTGACAACTTACTTGCAGGAACATGGAATCATAGCTTGATCAAATATTTTATTTACACAGACCACTGTACATTCTCCAGTGAGCTAGAATGCTCTCATAAAAGTTGCCTAGCTGGGCAATCTTTACTGCTCATCAAGAAAGGCATTCTGGCCCCCAGACCTTCACAATTTCGTGACTCCAGAAATGCCCATTGTATGCCTAAAGCTTCTCTAGAAAAGCTAGCTAAACCAAAGCCAGCTTCAGTCAGGCAGCACCCCAGTTCCACACTAAGGTGAGGTAAAGTGAGAGGAAATGACCTGAGTATTCACGAAGACCAGCGAGCTACAGCATCGGATGATGTCTGTGTGCCTTACCTTAGTTCCCTTATTCATAGAAGTAAGTCTCTGTTTTCAATATGAGTAAGATCCACACAGAGTGCTCTCTTTAACGTCAGCTGAGAAATCTCTTGGGAATGTGTCAGTCAATTCAGAAGTTGTTACTGTTACATGGCCAGAAGGACATGTGCTTCCACATAAAGAGACCATCAACTGAGCCTCACCAGCAGCTGAACTCCTATGTGACCATTCTTGCTGCAGAGACTCCAAGAACAATGCAACAGTGGCTGTCGGAAGAAAGCAGGGAAACCGTTCAACTCCCGCAAAAAGGCCAGGGAACTGACATAGTAAGGATATTTCATGAACAAAACTCGGGTTTCTCAGATATTGGGTGAATCTATGGATGCTTTTCCTTCTGTGCGATCCCAGTGGGCTCTTTAAAGATCTACCATAGTCAAGTCTATAATGGATTTTTCTAAAATGTCAAGACCCTGACTTGAAAATAAAGTTAGTCAGACCAGAATAATGGTATGAAATCAAGTGGGCTTCAATCTGGAAGCACCACTCCAGTTGCTGTGGTCTTGATACTATGGTAGAAAATCACAGTATCCCCAGACCTGAGCAGGCCAGAGGGACAAACCCTGCCTCCTGTCATCTCTATGTTGTGAACCTGAAATGGTAACTGAGGGATGTCAGTAATTATAATGATGATGATAACAATAACTCGGTCTTGGGATGCCTCTCCCCAGGGAAACACATTGCTGAAAACCTTGGTACCCTCAATAGTGTATGTCATAGATACAGGTCTTTCTCTGTGATGGAGCAATTCACAGTGAGTATCACAAGTGAATGCAACCATGATGAGAAGGATTAAATTAGAAAACAAAAGCCTCCCTAGCCTCCCAGGCAGAGCTCAGCTCAGGACAGCAGAGCCCTCTCTATTTTGGCTCAAGCCATTGAGCCTCCCATGCAGAAATTTAACAGGAAGACAGTTGCCATAGAAAAGCTTGGGATATGATGGGATTGCTCCCAGCACAGTGAACTGGAACAAATGATAAAGACATAGAGTAATATTGCTTTGCTTTGAACTATCCCCTCCCACTGAAGACATGGATAGCCCTTTAGGACTGAAGTGCTGTATTGTGAGAAGAACTCTGGAGCAAACCATCTCTGCAAGCAGGCATGTGAAAGTGACAACTGAGACCTAAGGGGGAGTTTAACAATATGTTTGTGACAGATAGGTTTGAATATTCAGAAGTGGAAAGATAACATTTCTCAGCCGCTTCTTTAATTACAGCCTTGAAAGAGGAAGCTGTCAGCTCCACCTTCATTCAGGGAACTGCCTGTGATGTCTCCATTCATTATGGCTGCCTGTACTCCAGGGAGGTTCTCAATTGCCCTGCACCACTAACACCCTGTACTGGCTCTCAGACAGGGACGGGGTCATTCCACATCGGGAGTCAGTGGTCAGTACTGTTCTCCAAAAGCAGATTAAGCTCTAGGGTAATGTATTTAACCTCAAAAGCTCAGCTATCAGAGCAAGTATCATAGCCATTTCATAGTACTGCCCAACTGCCCACCAAAACATCAGCATCCATTACACCTTAACTGGACAATACCTATCTGGGACTCTTTGTCTATAAAGGGGTGCATTTAGGAAATGCTTGGGTACACAATTTTTTTAAGCTAAAGAATATGTAGGAATCCCCAAGATGGGTCAAACCCCTTGGACAATGGGTTTCATCTCATGACTCACTTCCAAAGAACAAAGAATAAAAATGTAAAGCAGTGGTCCAGTGGCCACCACCAATGCCAAAGGGCCAGGACTGTTTGCTTCAGTGACCTCACACTGAGGTTGTTCTCTTATGTAGTTCCCCTCTTCTCTTCACAGGAGAAGAACATCAGAGAAAACAAGTTAAAATACTGAAAATTCAAGCAGCATTCCTCACCACTGCCAAACTGATGAAGAATGAGGAAGAGCAACTGAGAAGCTGCCACAGACAAAACTGAGGAAACTAATGACATTGCAGGCGGCATCCTTAAAAGGACATTGGACCAGAAGACATTTGTAGAAAACTTGTAGAAACCAGCAATTCTCAAGGTACTAGTAATGAACCAATGTTTATCTCTTGGTTTGACAAGCACACAGTAATTATGAAAGGTGTTAACATGAGGAATATGCAGTTAATCTTGTCACCCTCACAGGATTTAGAATCACCTAGGAGACATACTTCTGATTGTCTCTATGAGGGGTTTGCAGAAATATTTAACAGAAATGGGAAGATCCACTGTGAGTGTGAGGACACCATTTGGGGGGCAGCGGAGCACTGTCATGCATAGAGGACCACCAGTCATGGAGCACCACTCTGGGTGGAGCACCACTCTGAGTGGAGCACCACCAGGCATGGAGCACCACCAGTCATGGAGCACCACCAGGCATTGAGCACCACCAGACATGTCTCCCTACTTCCTGACTACAGGCATGACCATCCTTCTCATGCTCCTGTGTCCGCAGCTGCAGTTGCCTTCAGTGTCACCGTGTTGCTTGGCCCTCAATTATTAGAAATACAAAAGTGATACATATCAGACTAGAAATGAATAAAATTTAGACTTGAAACTGTAAAAGTTAAATAAAGCTATACCCAGTACTCAAGGTACTCCTTATGAAAATATCAGTGTTGTTCTTTCCACAAATAGGAAACAACTCCTAAATTTAGAGATCATGGAAACACTGAAATTGTCAAAATTACTGAGGAAAAAAAAAAAACCTGGAGTTATCACAGTTTCTGACTTCAACACATACTACAAAGCCAGAGTGACAAAAAGTAACATGGTGCTGGCATAAGCAGACACACAAGTCAGTGAAACAGAATTTTTTTAACCCAGAAATGAATTCACACATTTATAGCCAACTGTTCAGCAACAAAGACATCATACTGGATATAATATACTGGAGAAAAGGCAGGCTTATCAATTAGGGATTCTGGGAAATCTGGATAGTCATTGAGAAAGAATAAAATTAGACCTTAATACCTCAGTGTCTTAGTCAATGTTCTATTGCTGTGAAGAGATACCAGACGAACTTTACAAGAAAGCATTTAGTTGGAAACTTCCTTAGAGTTTCTGAGAGTTAGTCCTATCCACCACGGCAGGGACTGTGGCAGCAGGCAGGCACAGTGGTAGAGCAGCAGTAGCTGAGAGCTTACATCCCGACATACAGGCAGAAGGCGAAAAGAAAGTACCTCAATGAACATCTGTACAAAGTCCCAATTTATTTCTAATATCAGAGATCAGACCTCTACTCTTGCCTGATGCGTCTAAAACAAAAAGGGGGAACTGTAGAGAGCTGCGGAATGCTATGCCTTAAAGATGGAGCTGGTTTCTGCCTTCCACCTTCCCGATGGTGAGTGCTCTCTGTCACGAACAACTCCACATTTGGCTAAGGCCGAGGATCTGGCTTGCTTCCATGTATGTGGACCTATCTGCATTGCCCCCGTGGCACGCCTGGGTTGGCTACCCAGAGGCTATTTAAGCTGTGGGCTGGCTTTCCCCGGGGTCCGAGGATTGTTCAATGTTCCTGAATAAACTGCATTGAAAAAAAAAAAAAAAAAAAAGAAAGTACCTCAAAGCCCACCCCCAGTGACATGCCCCCTCCAACAGAGCTACGCCTCCTAATCCTTCCTAAACAGTCCACTAACTGGGAACCAGATGTTCAAGCACATGAACCTATGGGGCTCATTGTCCTTCAAACCACCACACTCAGCATTTTTCTTTTTAAAAATAAAAAAGGGGGGGCAGACATGCAAATGTAAGTGCTGAAACTATGAAGCAGTCAAAAACAGGAGGGATGCTCTAAGACGTTGGTCTGAGGAAGAATTCTTTGGACGAGACTCCAAAACACAAGCTTCAAAAGCAGAAGATGGCAACTAGAATTACATCAAACCACAGAGTGTTAGAACAGCAAATGAACAACCAACAAAGACAAGAGGGCGGGAGGAAGTAACTGCAGACTGTTTGTCTGGTGAGGGTTAGTCTCTGGGCTATAGCAGGAACCCAATCAGGGGCATGAAAACGAAATAATCTGATCTTAAAATGAGAAGATGATGTGAAAATACATTTTTCAAAGAAGGGCATATAGAAGGACAGCAGGAGTATGAAAGTATTCAACGTTCCAGCCATCAGTGAGAGGCAGATCTAAACTACGAGTTCTTGTTAAGGTTTTAGAAGTCACTTTACTCTGGTTACAATGACTGTTATTACAAGGACAAAAAAAAACCCTACAAAACACACAGAGAAGTGGTATGTTATGGAAAACAAAAACTGGAACTGAGGATGGTGAGATGGCTCAATAGGTAAAGACGCTTTCCACCAAGCCTGACTACCTGAGTTCTATACCTGGGGCCCACATGGTGGAGGTGAGAACAGACTCCTGAAGCTGTCCTCTGACCTACACATGTACTTAAACACACACACACACACTAACAGTGTTGGTTGGTTGGTTTTTTGTTGTTGAGATTTTGTTCTCGTATTTTGGTTTTGAGAGCTCAGTAATCCCAACAACTGGAGCACAGTGGAGAGAAATTAACCCCATCTATCAAGGACACACCTGCTCATCACATTCACTGTAGCACTATCCTAACTAGATAACATACAGAAACAATTTAAATGTCCACTGGCAAAGGAATAGATGTAAAAACTATGGTGAACAGACACAGTGGAACATTGTTTTAACAACAAAAGATAAAAATACTGTCACTTGTAGAGACATGAATGGTCAGGGAGGACACTGTGTTAAGTGAAACAAGTCAGGGACAGAAAGGCAACACCACATGCCCTCATTCGCTTACAAGTGGAAGGTCAAAAGGCCGATCTCATTGACATGAAGAGCAGAAGCAGGCTTCATGTGGAGGAGATAAAGATAAGAGAGTGAATAAATGTCAGGTGCAACTGGATGGAAGCAATGGCTTCCAGTGTCTACAGGACAGTAGAGTCACTGTGGCTGTCGGAATAAGAGGAGGAACTTTCAGTGTTCCTAACCCAAAGGACACACGTTTCAATTACCTGATCTGATCCACAAGATACTTACTTCATGAATATCCCCCAAGTGTTATTCTGATAATAACGTTCTTTATGTTTTTACATCCGTATTTTAGGTTGTTCATTTTATCTTCCCTTAAGAACTGACTATATAGTCCTAGTCATGGCGGGTGGCATCCAGTTGGATCCTGCTTTCTGAGGTTCTTATTTCTCTGGTAATGCTGGTTTCCAGGACACCACTGTCCAGGATGCCATCTGACCAGGGGTCCTCTGCCTTCATCTAATCATGGCAGTGGACCACACTTTGTGTCCTGTCCTGGTCTCACTCTGTATAGAGTCAGGAAGATGAAGACTTAAAAATTATTAAATAAACCAAAATCAGGCATGGAACATGATAGAGAGAGAGAAAGAGTGGGGAGAGACTGAAATTTTTCCCAGAAGAGTCACTACCTACTTGAATTGTGAGCTAGAGTCCTCCCACGTGTGGAACTCCACATAACTTCCGGTGTGATGCCACCAAACACCCACGTGCGGCAAACAGCAACCAGTTGTTTCCCTTTGGTATCACGCTCCGAGGAGCAGAGTGGAGGCTGCCATCCAGGAAGGATCCAGTGCCGGTGACCGTGTGGCCAGTCCTGCATCGTCTTCTTCACAAGATGGAAAAGAAGATTCGAGATTCGGGAATCTTCACGGGCGAGGGGGGTGTTAGCGAGGACAGCACTGCACAGACCCAAAACACATTTTCTGGAAACTCTGAAATTCCTCTGCTAGCATTCGCCTCCCTCTGCTAGAGCTGCCAGGCTTAAGTTTCTCACTATTTTTATTTTCTGGAGAAATGATCATTTTTATAAATAGCCTTTTAAATGTCAGACTAACTGTTTGAATAATTTATCTCTACTTCTTATCCTGTATAACTTGCTTAACTTTCTCGGGCCTGTGTAAAAGGTTAAGGGGAAAGTGTTTAACAAACAAGCATCAGAGAACAAGCAACCACAGTCCTTGTGTGTGCGTGTGCATGTATGTGTGTGAATGTGTGTGTGGTCACAGGCTTGTTAGGTGAGTGTGTATATATGTGGGGGTGTACATGGAAGCCAGAGGTCATCCTGGGGTGTCTTCCTCAGTCACTTGTTTTTGGAGACAGTGTCTCTTGTTTTTACCTGACACTCACTGACTTGCCAGGGCTGTCTAGCAAGAGAGTCTCGGGGATCTGCTGCTCTCTGCCTGCCCAGGGCTGGAATTAAAACATGCATTGCCACGACCAACATGTTTATTTTAAAAAAAAAAAAAACATAGGTTCTCAGGAATGCACTCAGAGTGTCATGCATGGCAGGCATGTGACTGACTGAGCCACCTGCTCAGCCCCGGGATGTGCTTCTTAAATACTGACTCTCTCTTCTCTGGCTGGTCTTGGGTCCCCTATGCCGCAAGGTAGTCTTCTTTTTGTGCATTCATCAATCACCCAGAGTTAAGCTAACATGGGTTTAAACCAAGAACCCACAACCAGAGCATTTCCTCCACATGCAACCTGCATTGTTATCAAGTAAACAAAACCAGAACCTACATCAGGCTCTGGAAAGAAAGGCAGACAAACCCCTGAGTGCTGACCCTTTGCCAGGGAGTTCACCTGCTTCTCTGACGCTGACCAGGACTCAGCCATCCACCTGCAGGACGTGAGTTATGCCTGGTGCCTAGTGCAGAGTACACTCAATTCCCAAGGCAACCACAACAAACTCCACAACTGCACCAAGTAAGACAATGGAAACTTATTGTCTCAATTTCAAGAGCTCAGAAGCCCTAAACCAAGACAAGGGAGGCCTGGGAAGATGTCTGGAAAGAGTGGTCTGGGAAGGGAAGGGATGGGAGAGCAGCAGAAGGACTGTGCTCTTTCAGGGAGTTCTAGGTCATGATCTTTCCCGTCTCTTCCAGTTTCTGATGCTACTAAGCATCCCTGGCCTTCTGGCTCCATCATTCTGGCTCCATGTCTATTTTCACATGGCCTTTTCTTCTGTATATTTGCATCATCATCACCAGCCTGCTAGGGCATAGCATTCATGTGGTTCGGTTTACTTGATGCTGTTGCTTCTACAAAGGTTGCTTCAGAATAAGGCTCCCTTCTGAGATCCAAAGCTCTGATTTTGGGGTGATGGTGTTAGAGTAGAGAGCTAGGCAAACATGTGAAGGAGATAAGAGGGTGCTGTAGGGATCTACTCTTTTGCAGTTAGGCAATCCAGGGAGAAGGAGTTGCACATGAGGTAACCAAGGAAACCACTGTATCTGGGCAGCTGCATCTTCTGTTAGTGAAAAATGGCCCTTGTGGCTTAGCATTTGCAAGGCTGGATTTGGGTTCTTCTTCCATATAGAAGTGAAGGTGCAAAGGCACTTTGCCATATCTACATGTATGCATCAATGAATATCCTGATGGGCAGAAAGGAAAAACTTCCCTGAAGTATATCCAGGAGGGTGAGAGTAAACAGAGGTGGTACCCAAGGAGAAGGAACTATATAAATCAAGGGGGGAGAGAGTGATGGGAATTGAACTGGTACTGGGAATTGAACCTAAAGCCTGGCCAAGCTAGGCAAGCACCACTGCATATACCCCCAGCTCTTTTTTCCTTTTTATCTTGAGATTGGATTCCATTAAATTATCCACTTTGTTTGGAGACCGAGACTGACTTGAAAGCTATGTTCCTCTTGCTGGAATTATAGTCTTGTACCTCAAAGTCCAATAAAGCACCCCAACAGTACAGAACAATGCCCTTTGGGGTAGTCCACTGCAATCTCTAGAAGGTAACATTTCTCTGTTTTGCTAACTAGTCTTCTCCTGTCTGGACACTTCCTTTAAGAAGACAAGAACTGAGGAGAAAAACAAGAAGGAACCACCCAACCCAAATCGTACTATTAATAACTGGTAAAATACCTCCACAGAAGTACCAGAATTAGTACTTCATTGAATGGTTGGGTGCCAGAGCCCCACCAAGATGACAGGTAAAGCTGGCTTTCCCAGGAATACATCTGAGCTATGAGATGGTGGTATTCACGGTGTCCCAAAGTTTCCATCTTTCACATTAATCAGAAGGTGTTTCTTTCGAGCTTCCAAGCAGTTGACCACAAGCAAACATTCACTACAACCAATTATAAGAAAGGGGTGTGAATGGTCATAATTGTGAGACAATGAGTTTCCTTACATAATAATGTTCCTAAGTAAGGATGGAGACGGAGGTCGGCTCTACCTGCAGAGCCAATCGCATACTGAAGCATGTGTCAAGCTCTTATGCAAGGGCTTCATCGTACTGTGGGCTGGTGATGCAGGCCCAGTGGGAAGAGGCCAGACTGTGCTCACACCCCTCCCATGTAGGGAAGGCTGTATAGGTGCACTGGAATATGTGGTAAAAGGGCAAGAAAGTGCCTTGCACAAGTGACACCTTACGCTGCAGGCCAGTCAAAGGACCAGCGTTCTGACTCTCCATTCAGAAGCATTTACAAAAGTATTATCTTGCTTGCCACAAAGAGCTCAAATGTGGTGATTTGAAAGATGACCCCCATAGATCCATTGGGAGTGGCACCATATAAGGAGGTGTGGCCTAGTTGGAGTAGGTGTGGCTTTGTTGGAGTTAAGTGTGTCACTGGGGGTGGGCTTTGAGATTTCAGAAGCTCAAGCCAGACCCAGAGTCACTCTCTCCTCCTGAAGCCTGCCAGTATGGATGTAGAACTCAGTACCTCTCCAGCACTATGCCTGCCTACACTCTGCCATGATTCCTGCCATGACAAATAATGGACTAAACCTCTGAAACTGTAAGCTAGACCCAATTAAATGTTTTCCTGGGTAAGAGTTGTGTTGGTCATGGTGTCTCTTCACAGCAGTAGCCTAACTAAGACACCAGAAGGGCAATGTCATCCATTTGCAGAAGGGCTTCGAGTTTTTCATACATTTCTTATCCCCACTGGAATGAAGCAGCCCATTGTGTTACATTTCCTGTCCTTCACACGAATGCCCAGGCTACAAGCTGTGTTTGGAAGGTCCTGGCGATGCACACCAGAGAACTTCAAAATGAGAACTGCTGGCTCCAACTTGCACTCTCCAATGAGTCCTGTTCCCTGCAGCTTCCAGGCTCCTAGCCTCCTGAGTAAGTCTCTCTTACCCAGAGCTCCCTGGGAAACCCAGCTCATATTCCTGGGTCTGTCTACAGTCTGAGAGAAGTTGATCTTCCCTTTCTCTGCTCCATCGTGGTAGAGAAGTGGTCCTCAACCACACACACGGCTCTGGTTCCAGTGAAATGATCCATCAAGACTATTTACCACAAGCTTAGCATATTTAGCTGACTGTTTTTTGGAGCTACATCCTACATGTGATTTCATGTAGTGAGAGGACCAAGGACACAGGCTAACAGGGCAGTCAATCTCCTTCTACACTTCAGAGGAAGGGTGTTGTTCAAAGACCAAGGGGGATCCCCAGGAGAACAAGCTTTTTACAGGTTTAGCGGCATTTTAGTAAGTTAGCAAAGGTATCACTTTAGCAATTAAATAGACCTGTAAAAGCAAAACAAGTCTTCAGCCTTGACTTGATGCTGATGTTCACTCTGGAAAGGAGGGCGGAAAAGATAGTCTAACCAGACCTGTGCTAAAGAATGGGAGTTTCAGCAGAGAAATGCAGATCAGCAGGAAGGGGTCAGGGGCTATATCATCTCCCCCGGTGCCCGCCTGGGAGAGGCGGTCAGCAGAAAGGAAGATGACCCCCATAGGAAAGCTGGACAGAATAGAGGGGCATTCCTCAAGCTGCAATGTTAACTGGGGAACCCGATGGTCCTCAGGGGGTCACAGGAAGAGGAAATGGGTGGACACTGTGAGCAGTGGCATAGTGAGGCAGTGAGGGGTTCTGGGTCTGGGAGACAGAGTGTGGCAAGGCTCTGACTTTGGAAGTTTGGAAGAAGTTGGATTGTTAGTGGCTTCCTCCCCTCATTCCCGTTTTATAGGAAATAAAATAATGGACACAGAGGATATTTATCTGGCTCCTCCCCCACTAGCATCACAAGGCAAGAAGGCAAGTGCTGGGTGAAAAGCAAGCAGTATGGCCAAGCCTAGGAAGGCCAGGTCAGCTGGCACCTGACCCCCACTCACACTCATCTCCCTGACTGTGCTCCCCTTCCCACTACCATGTCTTAGGCTATGGACCTGATTTTGACAACCAACTAGTTGACACTTGATTTAACAATCTTTCCTGATGTCACCAAGCCCAAGTCCAGAAACTCATCTCACAAGAAACCTGGCCTCCATGACTGTCTCACCACCTACTTGAAGCACATTCCTCTTCTTCTGGAGCAATGGGCTGATATCTTGCATCACGAACCCTGCATGGACTGTTCTACCTCACTGTTTTAATGACTATATATATATATATATATATATATATATATATATATATGGCTATATTCATTCAGTTGGCCAAGAATGAAGAAGAAAATGTAGGGCTTTCATCGATGCAGTAGTAGCAGTCATCAAAGCGACCCACAGCAGTAAAGAGAGCCACAGCTGCCAGCCACTGCAACAGATCAAAGCTGCTGCCACAGTGGAGAGTGCAGCCAGCTCCCAAGTTGGGGCAGGCCCACCATCCCAAGCCATCCCAATGCCCTCCAAGCCTTGGTGACCCGCTGCCCCACAGCAAGAGCTACGTCTAGCCCTTGAGCAGTAGGCCACTAAAACTTCAAGTAGCTTGCTGCCAGACTCTCCTTCCCACCTCAGGGCTATCATCTTCTCTTTCTTGCCTAGGGACTGTGGAGACTAGAGACAAAATGGGGCTCCTGTCAGCGCCTCAGAGAGAGCTGTCCATGGTGACTTTTCCTGCCTCAGCTTACTGCTAAGGGAGCAGACATCTTTCCTGCCTCAGAATGCCTAATGCCTACTGCTGCCATGGGAGCTGTTCACAATGATGACAACCTTTCCTGCTTCAGCCTACTGCCTTCACAGTGGACTCTGAAGTTTGGACTCTTTGTAAACTTTATAACCCCTCAAGGCAGAAAAGTGGCCAGAGCCCTGCCTGAGGTAGCTCCAGCAGCCCAGCTCCTCCCCTCAGACTTCTGTAACTGTCATCTCCAGCTCTTCTGTAGTACTTATCCCAGATTATGCTAATTTGAGGTGAAAAGTATGGATAAAATCCCACCAATCCCTGACCAGGAGAATCAACTAATCCCTAAACTGGAAAGCCCACCAATCCCTGAGTTCCCCAAGCTCAGGATTTGAAATCCCACCGATCGTCACTCTGGAAGTCCCTGCCCTAGAAAGCTCTGCCCCCTAACAATTCCTATATAAAGTCTATGTCTGCCCAGTTCCCAACTGCCTTCTCCTGGGTGAAGAGGCAGCCACTCCTGGATTCTTCCCTCCAATAAATCTCTTTTAGATTTACCGTCTGGTATGACTCTGTCATCAGAAGTAATGTAGAAGAGGTGCAGAAGGAGCAGGGCTCAGGCTCCATAGCTCTTCAGCTCATCAGTGTTTGGGGCAATCCTCCTGGGAACTGCTACATCTCTCTTGAGGAGGGCTCCTCTCATAGCTGTATGGTTCCTGTGTTTCCATTTCTCAGGATGCCTACCATAAAGACACTGCTTCCTCTCAGAGCTGTAAGGTTCCTGAGATCCTGTGCCTCAGTATATCTTTGAGATACTTTCCCACCCCAGAGCTGTGTAGTTTCAGAGTTTCCATGTCCTAGGATACCTTTCCTGGGATACCTTCCCAGCCCTTGGAGTTGTGAGTTTCCTGGACACCTTTCCACCTGATCAGAAAGGCCAAAAACAAACAAACAAAAACAGAAAGAAAAATAATGATACAAAATTCAGGAATTTCATACCCAGAGCTTAGAGCTAATGGGTCACAGATATTGGACAGGAATATTAAAGGGGACATGTGGGCTAATGAAGGAAAAAAATATTTGTGTGGTTTTGGGGAATAGGTGAAGAACTCAAATGCCACCTCTTTTCAGTCCTTTCATGGTATGTTGTTTCCAGTGTTTCAGTTGGCAAGTGTCTTTGAAGGGAAGCTAGACCAGGTAAATTTAAGTCAAGCCACCCCTGTATTATAATTCTGAATAAAATGTTTCTAAAGTGACAAATGTCTTTATGTAAATAACTGAGTCAAGACAAAAGGTCAAAGCAGAAAAGGGGAGACAGACAATAAAGAAGAGATTGCCAGGCCTTTCCTCTCATTCCACTCAGACCTTAGAGGCCAAAGCAAAGGTTCAGTGTTTTCATAGATGACCTTCAAGACTCTGAAAAGTAAGCCAGGCAACTGTGTCATCATAGTGCGCATGGCAGAAGTGTTGTCCACAGCAAAGCTCTGGAGACTAAGGCTGCATTGGCAGCTGCATGACCTCCAAAGCAAGTGAAGCTTGCCTGTTTGGCCTCAGTGACACGAAGATGCTTGTCATGATAAGACTGTGATTCTCGTCAGCTAGATGCTCATTCTGGGGGCTGGTCCAGGACATGAGATGGAATGAGGGTTTGTCTTTTGTAGCAGCCAAAGTCCAGCAATGTACATTGTACACCCAGAGAAACAATGAACAAAATATTCATCAGTGCCACCTTAGGGGGAGGATGTGAAAGGAAATATGTGGTTTGAGAGGATGTGGTCCCTTTCTCTGGGTTCTTAGAGCCAGTGACATCATTTGAAAACTCACTGCTCCAGACAGAAGAAGCCCAAAATGTGCAGTGTTTGTCAATTGCCACATGATTAATTCCACCTGACAAAAATCTGAAGAACAAGACCCCTGACCTCAGCAAGGATCATGGGCAAATCTCACCCTGATATTCTGGGACTGTGGCACCCAGTGTTGTGGTACAGCAGCTAGGATTGCACTTTAAATCTACCCTTGACTTATTCATTCTCATATAAGTCATTATACAACCCTAGATACCCAATGGGAACAGTTTTGCTTCTGAAGAGTCATGTGAAATGTCTGGAGACACTTTCTTTATCTGTATGTGACTGCTGGCATCTCGCTTTTAGGGGGCAGGGATCTGATGAACACCCTACAACATTCAGTCCAGCCCTGCCATGTTCTCTGCCCCAATGTCCAGTGCTGAGAGCCACCTGGCTGTAAGTCCCAAAGATTCAGGTTCTAAATTTTCAAAACATTTTCAGATTCCAAATCTGTTCATCCAAGCTAATCATGACTAGCTCCCATATTTAAATAATTATATCTTAGAGACCAAAGTAGAACATTTGAGACAATGTGCACAAAAGAGAGTAAAAAGAAAGGAAATACGGAATCATTCACTTTCTAGCCAGCATTCATTAAATCTGGACAAACTTAACACATCACGGTATGAATGAAAGGCTAGGTCCCAAATAAGGCCAGTATGATGTTTGCCTGTGACCCATGACCTTGCCATATTACCCCATGTCCCCACATTAGCAACCATGGCAGGAACCCAGGCAGTACTGCCTGTAAACACAATGTCAGCTGAAGGAGAGACATGTAATTACCCCAGGCAGGAGACAGAGCTCACCAAATTGCATGTTTTCCAGCTTCCCACTTCACAGTTTAATAATATCGCCTGTAATTATAGAGCACTACAGCATGTGATGTCATGGGCACACTCGATACGTGCTTTAGGGATCTTCAGCGGCCCCACAGCATCCAAGGCTTCCCCTGTGCTCAGGATGTTAAAGTCTCCCTGTAGATCTAATTAGTCAGAAAGCAAAGGAAGCAATAAAACGGCTGCTACAGGGGTGCCTCTGAAGCAAACACTATGACTCCATCGACAAGCGAAATGTGCCCTGAGCCTATGAAGACCCTTCAGCAGAAGCAGTTCCAGGACTGGTTAGCCCACCCTGAGTGCGACCTGGACCTCCTCCCTCCCTGGCTGTAGGTGTCCCAGTGTGATGCTGCTGCTATCCTCTCTATAGGTGTCCTGGGGCTGTCATAGCAAGGTCCCACAGCCCAGAGCGGAAGTAGCAAATGCACTTCTCACAGCTCTGGGATCCAAATGTCTGAGCTGGAGATGTTGATTCCCTCAAGACTCTGAGGAGAGACCTACTTTAGGCCACTTTCTGTGGTTTGTGGGCGGCCATCCCCTCACAGTCTTTTGTCCATGTGACCAGTTGTCTGACAGAAATAACTTAAGAAGTCTTTACTTTTGAGTCACTCGTAGGGTTCAGTCTATGGTCACTTGGCTATTTCTGCTCCTGTTGTACAGAAGAACATGGAAGCTAAAGAATGTTATCTGAGGAGTTTCATGGCAGGCAGGAAACAAGATAGGGGTGTAGGAAAAGGTAATGGTAAGCCATAGCCTCCAGAAGCATGTCTTAGATGCTCCCTATAACCGGGCTCTTCTACCTTTTCCTGCCTCTCACTAACGCCATCATAATGAATCCATCAATGTGTTCAGCCATCCCCTAGATCAGAGGAACCAGGATGATCAATTGATCAGATGATCAATTCTGCAGATGCCCTCACAAACACACCAGAGACGTGGCTAGGTGTTTTGTGCTCTCTCTGTCTCTTGGTGGCATCATTATTTGTTTGTGGTGAGGTCACACTCTGTAGCTCATGCTGGCTTGGTACTCACTGGGTAGGTGGCTCAGGGTGGCCTTGAACCTCTGCCAGTCCTCTGGCCTCAGCCTCCTGAATACTAAGATCTCCAGTGTAGGTCACCATAGCTGGCTCTCAGGTCCTTCAAGTTGACAGTTAAAATAATTAATCTCTCCGTGTCTTTTCACACTGTCTTCTCTCTGTACACATTTGTCTTTGTGTCCAAATCTCTCCTTCTTACAAGGACTCAGGTCTTATTGAAATAGACCAGGCTTTGCTCTGGTGACCTTACCATAACTGGATTACCTCTGTAAAAACTCTACTTCCAAATAAAGCCATACTTGAAGTATGGGAAAGTCTGTTCTATATTCTTGAGAGGACACACAGTTCTGCCTATCACCTGCTTCTTTTACTGGATTCCTCTTTTACAAAAGCGGGAGGAGAACCTGACAAGGGTCCCAGGCATTCTCAGGGCACTCCCTCCAGAATGAAGTCTTAAGCTACATGCATTTCCACTTACACTAAATGGTCAGAGAGGCAAATGCAGCTCAAAGTGGGGAGTCAGGATTAGAACCTAGGTCTGACCAGTAGCAAAACTCGGGTCCTTCCCAGTCCCACCTGCTGGTTCCTATTGCTTCTCCTTATCCCTGTGACTAAAGTAAATCCATCTTAAATTTACTTTAGCTCTTTGCACACCACAGATCCTCTGGAGAAAACCAGAAAACCCTGTTTTGTCATGAATGTGCTGTTGGAAAACTCACTTCTACAATTTTGTATTTTTAACTTAGGCAGCAAAAGCAACCCTTCCGCTTTGTAGTTATTTTTTAAATCTGGCTATTATGGTGTTGGAATTTCAGTCTCTGATTGTCTGGTTTCTATTTCTGTTTAATGCCAAGCCTCTTGCCTTGGGAGCAGGAGGAAATATGTGACTCTAGGCACCACATTCCCTCTGCCTCACAGCAAGGACGACTTTCCGGCAGGAGGCATCAGACAGTAGGGTCCCCAAGGGGCAACAGGGTATTTGACTTTCAAGTGTGTGCTGGAAGTCAAAACTCCAGATGAAGTCATGGCTTCTTTCTTCATTGTTCCTGCTTACCTTGACCTAGTTCCAGCTGCCCGTCTAGCCAAAACTTGACTTGAAAGACAGACTATGCACTTTGCCACATAAATCAAGATATTTAAATTCTATCCACCTAGATACTGTTGGTGATACAATCCCACATTTGCAAAGGCACCCAAATGGAAACTGGAGTACAGCAGCTGGAGGCGGACTGGCAGTAGTGGGTATCTTCATGTGTTCACCCTGTCCTTCCTGCCACCCCAGGACTGCTAATGTCCACAGGGGTACCTCAGTTTTCTTTCTTCTTACCTTCTGTTTGATGAGATTGTGACCCAAGAAGGTACACTCCTGACCTCACAATCACCTTATTTGGAAAGAAATGGGAATTGAAATGAGGTCCCTAGCATGATCCCTGAGCTGGCAGTTGGCATCCTTGCTAGAAGAGGAGACTCCTTATTCAGTCAGAGGTACATCCCCTGGGAGAGAAACCTGTAACTTGTCTATGAGGGACCATGTAGACTGGCCTAATCAGGGTAAGAAAATACACCTAAAACGTGAGTGCACAGTTTCATGAGCTGGGATCCCAGACTGGGTGAAAAGGAGGATGTGAGCTGGGCAGCCCATGTGTGTCTTGGGCTTCCTAACTGTAACACAATGTGACCAGCTGCCTCACCCTCTAACCACTAGGCTTCCCACCATGATGGCCTGTACCCTCAAACAGTGAGATAAAATTGCTCTCTGTTCCTTAAGTTGCTTTGGTTCCCTGTTCTCATAGCAATCCGAGAGGTGATTAATACAGACCAATAACAGGTAGAAGCTGGGGAGGTTCCACCACACCCCAGCAATGCCTGGGAGAGGTAGGGAAGACTTCTGCCCAGAGTCTTAGAGGGATCATGGCTCCACCACAGCATGATTTGGCCTTCTGGCCTCTGCAACTGCCAGAGGACACCACTTTGTCGTTTTGGGTGCCCAGTTTTTGTGATGACAGCAGCAGGCACTAACATGGCTCCTCAATTACCTTCTCTGTTGTCATTCTGTCAGGTCTCGTGGGAGACACAGCCACTTCCAGTGGACATCAGCCCAAAGAAAGTTTTCTGCTGGCAACAAACAGACGACCTAAATCCAGCTTAGAAAAAGGAGCCTTACTAGAAATAATTATTTCCTCAGTTTTGAGGGTAAAATATATAATGTTTCTACCACTTCCTGTTGATCACCTTCTTTTTCCATGAATTGGAACTATAAATGAGTGCTTTTGTGCAAAGGGGTGAGTTCACAAGCTGAAGAAGGACTGTAGGAGACAGTAGGACACACACACACACACACACACACACACACATACACAACACTGCCTCCTCTGCCTGAGTCACCACAGAGCCAAACAGTACTTTTTGTCCTGGCTCAACTCTCTCCATCAAAACAGAAGCACCAGAGGGGCTGCAGACGTGGGCATGGGTAGATGCAGGCTGTGTGTGAAGGACAAAGCCTCAGATAAGGTCACCAGAACATCAGCGGAGCGATTATGTTTCTCATCGCTCTGACAAAACACCTGACAGAAGCTGCTCGAGGAGAATAGATTTGTGTGGCCCCCAGAGTCAGAGGGCGGCATGCGCGTGCGTCATGGTGGGGATGGCATCACAGCAGGAGTTCCTCACTCCACCGCCAGAGAGAAAACAAAGAATGCGACTTTAAGCAGAGACAGGCCTCCAAAGGCCACCCCCAGCCGCCATCCCCACATTTTCCAGGAGAGCTCTAGTCTGAATTCCGATCGGGTTGTCAGTGGAACGGCCCTTTGATCTCTTCCCATAGCACTTTAAAGCTTCTCTTGTCCGCACGTCTAAACTCCCACATTCCCCTGCAAACCAGTTTTGAAAGCTCAAGAACACAGCGCACAGAGCCAGCTTTACCATTACAACCACCCTTAACCAGTGTGACTCTGTTCTTTCACCGTAACCAAGAGGCAGAGGAAATGGCCAGATTCCTGGCTGGGCTAGTGTTCAAAAGCCCACCCCGTGACACACCTGTCAGGCAGGGCCCACCTCCAAAAGGCCGCACAACTTCCCAGAACAGCGCCCCCAGCTGGTGACCAAGTATACAAGCGCATGAGCCTGTAGCTCAGCGGTCCTCAACCTTCCCAGCACTGCAACCCTTTAATACAGTTCCTCATGCTGTGGTGACTCCCGACCTTAAAGTTACTTCATTGCGACTTCGTAAGTGTAATTTCGCTACTGTTGTGAATCATAATGTAAATATCTTATGTACAGGATATCTGATACGTGACCCCTGTGAAAGGGTCGTTCAACTCCCCATCCCTCAAAGGGTTGGCCACCCACAGACTGAGAACCTCTGCCTTAGAGGAAGGTTCAGAATCAAACCATAGCTAACGTGGATATGCAATCCTCAAAGAAAGACTTCTCAGACTCTCCAGACTCCCTTTGGAATAGATTACGGCTCCTCCCATGTGCTAGGAAGGGTTTCCTGTGGGAATTCGGTGTATATTTGCCAGTATTGTTTAATGAGAGCCATGTACCCCCAAATGTTTCAATATTGCCATGAACATGAATATCAGAGGTTTCATCTCTGCCTGCCTGCATTCCTATGAAATTTCCTGAGGTCCAGGATTCCTGCAGAAAATCCCTATCATTGGCTAGAACCATGTGTCTCTAACTTGCCCTTGAGACAGAGAATGTAGCCCAAGAAATGGCCTCAGGTTGCCTAGGTAGCACCCTCATTTGGAAGAATTACTACAAAATTGCTATGCTAAGCCCATCTCTCTCAGATCCTACCATGCACCAAACCAGTTGTGGGGTTCTAGAGCCAATGGAAGCCCTACAAAATACCACATCACACTGCTCCTATAGAAGGTCTAAGCACAGCACATTAGGCATACCTTCCTAACACATACAAGAGTGTGTGCGTGCATTCTTGTATGTGTGTGTGTGCTTGTGTGCATGCATGTGTCCATGTGCAGGTGCACAAGTGTGAGTGTGTGTTTGTGTGTGTATGTTTGAGACAGATTCTCACTCAGTGGCTGGCTGGCCTGGAACTTCTGTAGACCATGACAGCTGCACACTCACAGAGATCTGCTTGCCTCGCTCTCTGGAGTGTTACGATTAAAGGCATGTGCCACCATGCCCGGCCACTGTCATGGTTTTATGCCTGGTGAGATCTTCAGACTGTCCATGTCCGAGTCCCACCCAAGAGGATCTGTTTAATAGGCCTTCAGAGAGCCTGGCCCCATCACACAACCACACAAGCTAAGCAGACACACCTGAGGTGCCCAGGGTGCAAGAGGCTAATTTGGAATAGAAGCCCCTCACAGTGTCTGCTCCTCCATTCCTTCCTCTCTTTGTTCTCAGCTCTCCTTCCTTTCTTTCATTGTAAAAGCCATGAGAGTTTACAGCTGACAAACATTCAGTGAAGGACCGAAATCTTTGTGTGGCTTCCCTGGGCTAAAGCATGTTAAAGTTATCTATTTATCCAGAGGAAGGATATACGAAGGTCACTTTTCTGTCACATTTTGATTCTTGAGTTAGTTGTTGGACATGAAAGGAGAAAAAAATGTGAGTATGTTTTTCACACCTGCAAAATTGACTAACAACAGACTTCATTTGACTCAAATAAACCAAAAGTAATTTGGCTTTGGAATTGGATTAAACACGGAGAGCGGCAGATATAAGCCGTGACTCGTAGAAGCGTGCTAACAAAACCTGCTAAGCGCGGCAGTGACACTGAGCATTAGGGCATCCAGGCTGGCGGCGCTGTGCTTATTAACCTTTTACATCCTTTGTACAGTAGAAGTCCCGGGTAAATGACATCTTAGTCGCCAAACTTCAAACAAAAAACACAGCTAAACTCAACCAATGAGGCTCAAACATTTGCACAGGAGGGAAAAACCCTTCAGACAAACGAGAGATTAAGAAATGATTTCGGGAATGAATACGTGATGGAAGGAAGACGAAGCAGATGTGGTGATGCTGTGTGAGGAGTGTGACAGCCTCCCGGCGTCATTTTCATCCACGGGTGAACACATATTGTTCTCAGCTACTCTTCTGTTTAAGACACAGCATTCATATACAATTGCATGTGCTTGCTGGCTACAAATGACCTTGGGAACAGGCCCTGCCTCCTTCTCCCTGGTGTGTGACTTTGAGGCCAGTGCTGGGAATTCTACCCTGGGCCTCACACATGCGGGGCATATGGTGTTCCGCCTGACACACCCAGCCCCTCCGTACTTTTCACTGCTGTTGCTGTCTTGACTAACAATGTTAAGACAGGGAGGTTTTGTCCTGCCTCACACTTCAAGGGTACAGTCCGTTGAGGTGGCTGGTCACATGTGTCCGCAGTCAGGAAGCAGAGAGAGATAGTTGATTTACTCAGCCCCCTTTCTCCTTTGTAAGTCCAAGACCCCAGCCCATGGATTCCCACCATCCAGTCTTAAGTCATGCCTTCTTACCTCATTAACCTAATTTAGATAGCGAATCACCCCATGCAAGGAAAATGACTCTTCAGTGATTCCAGATCTTGTCAGCTTGACAGTATTAACCACAAATATTAACCACAATATTAACCCATTAATGCCATTTTCTTAAAGATGTATACCTAAAGTGTCTAATTCTAACTACATCTCTGTGAAGATATATGTATAAATAAGATACAGATAAGTTTGTACACGGTAATTGTGTACACTTATACATGCACTAATATGTTAATATTAATTACAGTGATGGTCAATCTTTTATGATTTATTTATTTGTTTGTTTATTTTAGTGCTTTGGTGTTTTGTCTGCATGCCTGTATGTGGGAAGGTGTCTCATGCCCTGAAGTTACAGTCAGTTGTGAGCTGCCATGTTGGTGCTGGGAATTGAACCCAGGTCCTCTGGCAGAACAGCCAATGCTCTTAACCAATAAGCCATCTCTTTAGCCCCAGTGATGGTCGGTGTTCATCATCAGTGTGGCTGGAACTATAATCCACTAGCAGACACACTCTAGGCATTGAAGATATTTCCAATAAGGTTGAACTGAAGGGTGAAAACACCTGAACGCAGGTGCTCTCACCCCATGGGCTGAGGACCCAGACTGAATAAAAAGAGAAAATGGAGAAGCAAACTAAGATCCTAACTCCATCTCTCTGCTTCCAGAACTCAGATGTGGTGTGACCATCTGCCTCACACTTCCACATGCTTTCCCTGCCATGGTGAACCGTCAGCCCCTCAACCTGTGAGCCACAATAAACTGTCTTCCTTACATTATTTTTGTCAGGTGTTTCATCATAGTAACAAAGCAAGTGACGAATATAGCTGATTTCCCTCAATGGCCTCAAAATTCTAGACAGAAAGATTTTAATGGGAGAAGTTTGTGACTACTTTTCAAGGTACATAGTTATCTAGCTCCATTGTTTCAGGGACCACAGTAAAAGACAAGACATGTGGTGCTCTCCTCACAGCACCTGAGAAGAAAAGAGAGAAAGATGCTAAGGTCCCAATATGCTCACCAAAGGGATGCCCCGATGACCTAACTTCAATGAGGCTCCACCTGGTAAAGGTACCACCTCTCCTAACTGTGCTAGCTTTTAGTACAGGACTCATTTAGGATCCACATTGTGTCAAATAGAAGCCAAGCTTCTTGAGGTCAAAGGGAGACACACCTGGGGTGAGTCTGACCCCAGGAGTGGCAGAGTGATGTCTGTAGCAGTTTGTATCAACTACAGTTGGAGAGCTACCGAAATACAGTGGGCAGAGACCATGGATGGGCTAGATGTCCTATAATGCACACCACAGCCTCAGAACCTAACAGTTCTTCCACTCAAATCATTAATAGTGCCAAAGTGGGAAAGGTGAGGAGTGAGCTGCTGAAGAGTTGGACTTCTACAATGAAGATGAGGCTGCAGCTGAGCATCACATTATCTTCCAGATCACTCTGTGAGGGGCCACAAATGCTTATGAAGTAGCAAAGCTGGCCATCTGCATTGGAAATGACTTTAGCAATCCCTGTGAGTAGGCATCACTTTCATTTTATAGTTAAGAAACTTAAATTTCACAGAAATTAAATGATTTTCCTCCAAAATTAACTCCTAGAATAGTGTTCAGAAAAAAATCAGCCTAAGTCTGCTCACCAACACTTCATTGACAAGCCTTCGGCAGATGACAAAAGACTTGAGGTCAGGGCAAAAGGAAGGTCTGTAATGGAAATTTTGGTTGTGTTGTGTGGATATGTTTTTCTTGTAGTCCCAAGTGTAGGATTCAGGAATGCTTTGTCCATAGCTGATAAACAGCCTCCTGGCAGGGTGCCTGATCCTTGTCAACAGGAAACTGCCTCCAGCAAGGGATGTGGATTTGCCAGCTGGAAAACATCCTGATATGGACTCTGAGAAGGTATAAATGGAGCCCACAGACAGAGATCGCTTTGCATGGAGGTACTTTTAAAGAGGAACTCTCCAGAGATTGGGTGGAGTAGGCCACTGTTGCTGATTGTGTCACCTTTCCTGAATCATGTCATTGTTGCTGATTGGTGTCACTGCCACTGTTTGCTGGTTGCTACTTTTGTTAGCTGTTTGACTGTACTGCTAGTATCCTGAAGATGAAGAACAGAATTAACCCAAGGAACTACATCTAAAGAGGTCCACATACCCCATTCCTGTTAACCTTTCTCTCCTAAGGTCAGTGGGTTGTAAGGGAGGTAGAAGCATTTAAGAACCCTAAATAAAGTAGTTTTTTTTTTTTTTAAATCAAAGCCTACAAAGGTCAGTCCCACTCGTGTGAGGAAACTGATCCCAGTGCCCGTGGAAGTTAACTGAGAATCAACTTCATCACCACTATGTGCAGCCTGAACTCATGAGCCATGGTGCCAATGCTGCTCTCCCGGGACAAAGAGCTGCCTGGCTATATCTGTGACACTGACATCAGAAAGAACATTCCTAATGTCTTTTTGGAAGCACTCTGAAATTAGGCGTAATCATGCACGTCACATTTAATAGACAACAATTACAAACCCACTTGCTCTAAAATTTTTATGCTCTGCTCAAACACAGATTAGGAGCAGTGGATCATAACCACTGCTCCTAAAGGGTTCATAACCTTTATATTGGGTGTTCTCTTTTTTGAAGTGGTGGGAGGCCATAATTAAGCTGATGGCAGACAACTTAGTTTAGGGGGTAATGAGACACCAGGCAGTCAACTCCATAGTGACCAGCAGGACACAGCACTTGACAAAAGCTCATCAGGTAAGTAAATGTTTTAACCTGTTTCCAAACATTCTCCATTTGTAGATTCCTAGCCTCATAATATTCCCAAATCTAAGCACTTACCAATGTTTATAATTTCATGAAGTTCCCCATATCCTGGACCTTGAACACTCCAGCCTATCTTGCGTCTCCTTGACCCCAGGCTGTGACGCAGGAAAAGCGTCACAGGCCAAATTGCATTTCCTCCTCACACACTGCCTTGTTCTAGGACGCAGCACAGCTTTTGTGAGGAACTTTTAAAAATAGCCCACTTGGGTTCCAAGTGTGAGCTAGCTCATCATTGCCTAAGCATTGCCTTGGAGAGGAGCCCGGACTGGAGGCTGCAAGAGGTGTGGGAGCCAGGCAAGGGAGCCAGACAGATGGCTGCAGACTGCAGTGCTGTCTTGAACGGCATGCTCCCCTGCAGTTGCCACCTAGGAGTTGGCGCTTGAGTCCCACAGATAGATGGACAGTGGGAGCTCTTTCAGCTGGGAGATGGAGGAGCTAGCCCATGCAGAACTCCAAAGCTGGTTCTCCAGCCCCTGCCAGTCTATTTACTGACTTTACTCTCTTAGATTTTGGCCTATGCTCTGAGATACTTGAAACCTAATCTTCCACCCATTCATAGACCTCAAGCATGAGGGCAGGGAATAGATGGTCCATTTATTTTTCTTATTATTGCCAGAGGCTCTTCTAGAAGTGGGAGGGAAGTGCAAGATGAAGAAAGGGGCCAAGGGTTCTCTCCACTGCTCTTTTCTATGTTTGGATCAGAGGCCCCCATCATCATCATCCCAAAGGTACTCAACCAGGTCCCCTGGTGCAGGTGCCTAGCTGGACACTGAAGAGCACAGAGGGTGTGATCCTCCTTGAAGGTAGCTCATGGCCCACAGGAGGGAAAAGAATAAGCAAGACCAGGATTTAACTTCCTAGGTGAACTCTGTCAAATGGAGCTAGTTGAAGAGAGTCACAATACACACACACACACACACACACTGTCCTACTCAAGTGTCTAGGATGCACCTAAAGGACATGATCGGCAGCACAAGATAAAGCAACAGTGCAGCCTTCTGGGCTAGGGATCACTCAGTCACTCCACCCATACATCTGTCTATGGTTTAACTCTCTGATGATTGTGAAAGATCATGTAGGATAGCTAGGAATTCTGAATAATCAGGGTTACAGAGCCCCTAAGTCACCTAGAAACCTAACCACCATGCCACTGCACACAGGTGTTGCCCTCAGACAACGTGGTACACAGTTGTTCCCGAAACAGATTCCGCTAGGATTTCACACATCCACTTTCCACAGCTAGAGAAGGCTGGAAGTGGAAGCCACAGCCCTTGAGAATGAACAAGGAGTGTCTGTAGACAATATGGAGCAAGTGCCATTTGGGTTAACAGACTCCTTGGTGAGAGGAAGGTTCCTTTGTTTGGGCTGCTATGCAATATGTCACAGCTGGGTGACTTAAAGAGCAAAACCTACTGTCACCCAGTTATGGAGACTAGGAGCCTGAGATCAGGTGTGGGAGGGCTGGCAAGAGACCTCTTCTTGTTCATGCACACTCACTCCCCTCCCCCACCTCCTCCCAGATACACTCTGCTACCCACCCAACTTTGGGGCAGCACCAAGTGGACCCAATGAGTTTTGTTGTTGTTGTTGTTTTTCTTAAATGAGCACTGACCATGTTGAATTAGGGCCCATCCAACCATCTTAACCTAAGGACCTCTTTAAAACCTTTTTTTTTTTTTGAGATATGGTCTGACCCACAGTGTGATGCTGATGGTACTCTGATCTTAAATGATGGTGATGAGGAATTGCTAGACGCTTTAGAGGGCCAGGGGTTGAGGGAGAGTTTGTAGGTGGTTAAAATCACTCTCTGCTCTTACTTGGGTTCAGTTCCCAGCACCCATATGCCTGCACACAATCTATCATGTTCCAGGCAACCCAAAGCTCTCTTCTGGTCTTTTCAGCACCAGGCAGACACATAGTATACATTCACGCATGCAAGAAAAACACACACAATTAAAATTAGAAATCTTTAAAAAGTACTAATTTTATATTGACACGGTTTATTGCACACTGTGGAGTTTGGGACAGGGAGGAATAGACACAGCACATTCCTCAGCCCAGCCCACAGGCTCACAAACAGTTCTGTTGGACTGAAGCAAGTCGCCACATCCTTGATGTGTTGTGCCAAAAGCAGATTCTATACATAGCTAAATATAACCTGCCTATAGTATAAACAAGATGCAGCCTGAGTGCACCTTCCAGTAACTAAGCTACAGACTCCCAGTCAATTGTAGGAGCTGCATCCAGTCACAAGCCAGCTACTGATCAGACCATGTTTACCTAAGGGAAGTTCCTGCCGCGCCCAATCACACTGCTTCTGTATGTCACTTCCTTTCCTCTGGCTATCAATAGACTGCTCTTGTGTGGGGTCCATTCCTTCTGGAAGAATGCCTGGTTCTGAACTTTTATGTAAATTTTGTTAAATTGAGCTGGTTTCCATTTTTCTTGTAACTGTTGAATTATCCAAAAATTGTCACTCCTAGGAAGCCATTAAAGACTGGGGGAAGAAAGATGAGGCCATTTTAGGAAAGGTGGCAGCATCAATTTTTAATACATCCTTTTTTACTTGTTGAGAATTTTATACGTGTGTCCAGTGTGTTTTGATTATATTCACCACACCATTGCCTATGTGTTCATGAGAGTGGGGCCATCCACTGGAACATAGGTAACCAGAGGGGCCACCCCAGTGAGGCAGACTGACACTCCCTCAGCAACATCAACTGTCAAGAGCTCCTCAGCTGTGGGTAGGGCCTCATGATCCTTTTCCATCCATGCTGAAGCTAGACTGGCTTGTTACTGTGCAGGTCTTGTGCGTAACAACTTCAGACACCGTGTTTTCATGAACACAGTGGTCCTGTTGTACTCAGAAGGCAGTTTTACAGCAGCCCTCGCCAACTATTGAGTCTTATAATCTCCCCATTCATTCTTCCCTGAAGTTCCCCAGGGAGGCAAGAGGGACACAGGAAGAACTGGGTGCAGGGAAGAGCTCACAGGACGGGGGTAGAGTGGGCCTTGATTTTATCTGCTCCTCTGCCTGAAAATGAACATGGTGCTAGGAATAAACAGAGAATCAACTTGCACACTGGTTTTGAGTAAAGTAGATTGAGCGAAAGGACCCATGTAGGATGTATTAGTAGAGAGAGACAGAAAGAGAGAGCAGATTTATTAGAGTGGCTTACAGGCTCTGGTTCACCTAGTCTGTCTACCAACATTGGCTGTCTACCAATGGAAGGTCCGAGAATCTGATAGTTGTTGGGCCCACGAAGGTGGCTGTCTCAGCTGGGCTTCAGTGTGTGTTAGAGTCACTAAGAGGTTGGCTCTAATGCCATTGAAAGAGTAGACTAGCCAGCAAGAGGGAGAGCAAGCCGTCAAAGAGAGCTGGCTTCCTTCCGTGGCCTTCACAGCAGCAGCAACCAGCAGAAGGTGTGGCCCAGATTACAGGTGGATCTTCCCACCTCGAAAGATCTGAATAAAAGGCTTATCTTCCTACCTCAACCATCCAGATTAGAAGTGGCTCATCCCACTTCAAGTTATTTAAGAGAAGAAATCCCTCACAGATGTACCCAGTGGCTTCTAGATATAGTGAAGTTGTCAACCAAGAATAACCATCATACTGGGCCAGTGAGATGGTTCAGTAGGTAGAAGTGCTTGCCACCAAGCCTGATGACCTGAATGAAAAACCCCAGGACACACTTAGTGGACAGATAAAGCCAACTCTTACAAGTTGTTCTCTGACCTTCATGTTTGGGGTATAGCACACATAGACACACACCCCCCACATACACACACACACACACCACATATACACCACATACACACCACACACACACCTACGCGCGCGCGCACACACACACACACACACACACACACACACTAAATTTAAAAAGACCTTTTTAAAAAAGCAAGGCATTCTCTCATTTTGAGCAAGTCTTCTCAAGATGCCTTAGAAAACACAAATATTTTCTTAAATTCTCCAAGTTAAAGAAACTTCTACATTCTAAACTTCTCTAGTTAAAACCAAAATGCTGTTTATATAATAAATTTGAAAATAAAAGGAAAATATTAGCAGACATTTTTATGAATCCAATAAGGGCATTACTCTCTGCAGAGGCAGCCTAATTATAAAGCTACACAATAAACTTCCATTCTAACATAGTTATTCCTTTCTTTCAGGCAGATGGTAATTGCTTTTAAAAATATGTGTGTGTGTGTATAACTCACATCTTATCTGTTTGTAATCTCTTTGGAAAAAGTAATATCTATATTTTAAATTGCCTACATTTTATTCTACAAAAACTAACTCTGAGTAAATTATCTTCTTAGGATAATATTGCTGATCTAGACCAAAATTTTAAAGGCACTAAAAAATAAAACAGTATTTTCTCCAAAAAGATGAGATTGGAAAGTGGCAGTAAGATAAACTTTTGCTACCAGCTACTTACGAAGGCAGACAGCAAAATAAAGTTATCTACCCAAGTACTAGCTAGTCCACATCCCAAAATGAAGCAGTTTTGTATGCATTATGAAGAAATGATTGTGTGTGATTGTTCCTGGGGTTTTACCAGAGCCATTCAAGTTCTTTGAAACTTGAACTCAGATCAAGTAATGTAGCTGTCACCCTTCCCTGGTGTGATGGCTCCTCTTGTCAACCTGATGGCTTTTAGAATTACCTACAAAACACACCTCTGGATGTGTGTGCAGGTACATTTCCAGAGAGAAGATCCGTCCTCAAAAGGAATTGCACGATTTCATGAAGCATGTGAGGGGAAAGCTGTTACATGCTTGCCTTCCCAGCCTCTTCCTGAGCAAGTGTGTCCATCACTGCTGCTGCCATTTTCCATGGAGACCAGGCTCTGGTTTCTTCAGCCTTTCAATGTGTATCCAACACCAGGGACTCTCCAGGGAGCTGCAGAGATATAATAGTGCTGACTGGTTACTTTCAACATATCTGCATAAAATGAAAACCGAAAAGAAAGAGCTCAGAAACACTGCACCAAAGCTTCAGATATGTGAACATTCTAAACACTTCTATGCACACAGTGAGACCATCTCTCCTCTGAGTCAGGCTTACTGATTGTGGCTACACAGCTAGCTGACTTACAAAACCAATTTCAGTCTCATCCTGAAAAGGTGTCTGTAGCAAGCATAAGGTAACTGAGTGGAAGAGTAGGGTCATGTACCTTGGGATGGAGGTGTAAGGGAGAACCCTGAGGGCATTGAATGTCCAGGTTCTGAGTCTTGTTTGGGTGTTTTTTGTTTATTTGTTTGTTTTTGCCTCCCTACATTTAATGCTGTTTCAAGCCCCAACCCAATGGCGTTGCCTTCTCACTTTGACACAAGTAAGGCAATCCCATTTTGTCTGCAGAGCTCACAGTGATATCCCCAAAGGAGATGCCAAGCAGGGAAAGTCAAGAGTTTCTTAGAGCCTGTCTTCGTCACCTGTCAACCTCTAAGCAGACCTGTTCCAGTAGGGCCCCTATCTATAAAACATTTCATTAAAAAAACAAGTATTTTGTGAGTGTGTGAGGAAAAGTTTACTTAGTGATAAAAACTACCACGTAGTACATTAAAGACTGTTGGCCAGGAGTGAAATTAATGTAGCATTTCTTTAAAAAAAAATCGAATGTGTTGATTAATTTTCTTATCACTGTGACCAAATACTAACAAAAAACAACCTAAAGAAGAAGGAATTTAGTTCAGTTCATGGTTTGACAGTTGTCCATCATGACAGGAAAAAATTGCCATGGGAGTGAGGTACCTGTCACATTGCATGTGTCATTCAGATGTGCTGGAAAACACACGATGCTGTTGAGGTGGATTTCTTCCTGTTTCACCTGGGATCCAAGGCCATGAGAAGCTTCCATCTGCCTTCAGGATGGGTCTTTCCTCAGCCTCCATTAAAACTTTCTCGATATACTGGCTTGCACAGATACAGTCCTCTAAGTGATTCCAAATCCAAACTGACCAGGCAGCTTAATTGCCACAATAGTCTGGATGTGGTAAGACAAAAGAGAACATGTCAGCTGCTTCCTGACAGGAAGGTGATAACCAGGATGTTTCCAGGGTCAAACAGCACTTTACTCTGATGTTCCCCCACACTTCACCTGTCAAAGGGCTTATACTTCTGGGTGCCATGTTCTGCTAATACAAAATGCACTGAGAACACCTGGAGTGCTGCTCGAAGAAGCACGGGTCACGCGGCAGCACGGGCCGTGAGATTCTGCAGAAGCGCGAGGCTCAGGCTCAAAACCTGTCTCAGGCTCTCTGCCTGGGAGACAAGAACCAAGCCGCCAGCTTTATGTCTGCTGCTGGTGTCATTGGGGCACAAGTGTAAGGCAAAGAGGAAAGGATGCTGTGGCCTCAACATGCCCTGTGTACTAAAATGTCTGCCTTTGCAAAGGCAGGTATAGATCCTGTGGCCGTTTTCTGAGTCCTTTTACTTATAATGACATGCTACAGATTTCTATACTCATGATGTCCGTGTATCTTACACGCCACCCTGTGTCTCACATGCACGAAAGACATTTTCGCTAAAAGGTTTACAGTAAAACTTTGAATTTTGACAAAAACAAAGCCCAAATATGGGTATGGAGAACAGAGGTGGGTCAGCTTCAGCCCAGGAAATCCAAGAGATCATTTCCTTGAGGCCTTCCCACACTATACTTCCCAACCAGCTTCCTTTAAGTATTCTTGAGCTGTGGTAACGGTTAAACTCCAAAGTCATCATGGGATAGACAGCATGTTCCACAATGTCCATCTGTTGTGTTGTGTTTATTGAAATCACTGTGTTTAACAAACTAAGATTGTCCTGTCTTTTATTTCTCATTAACAGCTACTCTAAGTTGAGTCAAAATTTAGTTTATTTTTCTCTCCACCTTTCCCATACATTTGAAAGGTTTCTATCTTAAGCTCTCCCACTGCTGATGTGTTCATCCAAGAGGCTCTTATCCCGCAGGTGCCTGAAATCCTTCTCTCAGTCCTGTGTCAGGAATTCTAGGAAATATAGGCACTCCAGGAAAAGCCATGCCATTGTTATGATCTCTGCTGTCAAATAAGCAGTTATTGCCCAGTTCACAGCAGAGAATTTTCAATGACCTGTTGTGCTGGCTAGTCTTAGGTCAATTGACCCGCAAACTAGAGTTACCTGAAAGAAGGGAACTTCCATTGAGAAAATGGCTCCATAAGATCTACTGTAAGACATTTTCTTAATTAACAATTGATGGGGGCTGAGGGCTCAGGTCCATTGTGAGTAGAGAAGTGCCTGAGTTGATGGTCCTGGGTTCTATAAGAAAGCAGACTAAGCAAGCCATAGGAGCAAGCCAGTAAGCAGCACCTCCATGGCCTCTGCATCAGCTCCTGCCTCCAGGTTCCTGTTCGAGTTCCTGTCCTCATTTTGTTGTTGTTGTTTTTTATAATGAAAAGCAATATGGAAGGATAAGCCAATTAAACCTTTCCCCCCAAACTTGATTTTTTTCAGTCATAATATTCTCTACCTACGTGGCCAGCTGATCGTGGGCTCATGTCTTCTACAACAGTGAGGGACTCCCAGGAGCAGACCTTCTGAGCTGAAACATACTGAGAACCTCAAGGAAGGCTGCATACAAAATGCGACCTTATAACCCAAAAACTCAATCAGGTAAGGGCTCGGCGACAGCTGCTGAGCTGCCTGTCTCCTGGCCTGGAACTGCAAGAGGAAAGCTACAGGGACATGTGTCTAGAGAGAGCGTCACAAGCTGGGGTATGACCAGGACACGGGCTTTCCACTGGAATATTTGTTCTTGAATTAGTCCATTTCAATCCAAGCCACTCAGCGATTCAGGCAACAGCGCATCCAAAGATAACAGACGGAGCTTTATCTCACATCTCTCTTCTCCATTCCTTCTTTGAGAATTTTGTACTGTATACGATGTATTTTAAGCAGGAACATCCAACCAATTCCCCTCCGACTCCTCCTGCCATGTTCCCCTGCCAATTTCATATCTTCTTTTCATCGCCCACTGAGTACAATCAACTTTGTCCTTGTGTGCATGGTATAAGGTCATCCATGGAGGACAACCTACCTGGGTCACAGCCCTGAAGAAAACTGACTTCCTCTCCCAGTAACCTTCAGCTGCCAAAGCTCCTCGGCCAGAGGTGGGGCTGCTCATTCCCCCTCAAAGATATTCCTTGCAGTATGAAAATTGACTCTCTCTCCATTCTCCCTTTTTCACACCTCTCCCTTTACTTAGTGCTGTTCCTCAACAAGTGTTCAAACTTGTGCTGTGGTTCCTCATTCTCAAATATGTGGCAGTGGTTTTATCCCTAAGATATTGACTGTTCGGGAAGTCCATTCACTGTCTCTGGGAGATGGTTCTGATTGAGAACTGGTATACTTCCAGAAGGAGTAAAGTTGTTTTTTTGTTTGTTTGTTTCTTTGGTTTTGGTTTTATTTTTGTTTTCCTGTAGGTGACCAATTTTCAGTTCATCCTGGGGCACGTAGCTAGACCCATGTTTTTTCCTAAATATGAATGCCTGAGAGTCAGAGGACAGGAAACCTTTTATCCTGTTTTTGTTTGTTTTCACTCTATTCACGTCATCATCTTAGTTGTGTCTTAGTTGTGTCTCTGTTTGCTGTGATAAAAACACCATGACCAAGGCAACTAATAAAATAAAGCATTTACTTTTGTTTATGACCCAAAAGGTTAGAGTCCATGGTGGTGGAGCAAAGGCTTGGTGGTAGAACAGCTGAGAGTTCACATCTAAAACCCCAAGCTAGAGGCAGACAGCATGCTGGGAATGTTTGAAACCTCAAAGCCCAACTCAGTGACACACCTCCTCTAACAAGGCCTTGCCTCCTAATCCTTCCCAAACAGTTCCACCAGGTGGAGGCTAAGTATCCAAGCAGATAAGCCTATGGGGACTATTCTCTTCCAAACTACCACAGCATCTGTGGCAGAGATCTACTGCTGTGAACTTGCAGGGATATGGTTTCTCTGATTACCCATTTCCCTTGCTGTACTCTTCCAGAGGTTCCTGAGAGCCATGTGCACCAATAAGCTTTTTTCCTGGTCTCTAGCAGTTATGCTGATGAGAATGTAAAACACCACAGTCACCTCGGAAGAGTCTGAAATTTTCATATGAAGTTAATAATATACCTACCCCTTGGCATAGCCAGACCATGCTTTGCCATCTATGAAGAAAAGTAAAAGTGCATCCTAAAAGACTTCAGCAGGATCATTCCAGAAGCCACATGCACAGCATCCTTCATGAGAAGCAAGCCAAACGTCCACCAACAGTATATCAGTAAACAGACTCTGGTGTCTAAATCCAAAGAATATTTCCAGCCATAAAAAGCAAACTATCCCACACACAAGATGGGCCAGTCTCAGAATATAAATTGATTGATAGATGCTAGATATCTTGATATGTGAAAGTACAACTTGTATTTTTCCATTCAGATGTCACTTGCACAGAGAGAGGGGAGAGAGAAAGAGTCACAGAGAAATAGACAGAGACAGAGAGATAGAGACAACAGAGAAACAGAGACAGAGAGAGTGTACAAAACAAAATTATGGTGATAGGAACCAAAACCGGTTCCTGTCTGGTGAAGGGATGGTACGGGGTTGACTGGAAAGTGATATGGACTTTCTAGAATGACAGAAATCCTCCATGCCTTGACTTTGAGAATTCCTAAATTGCGTATGCACACGTTTTTACATACCCAGAGTTATGCAGTTAAACTCTGTGCCTTCCAGTGCAAGTAAATGAATATTCTATTCTAAACAATTTTAAAATCAGATTCCTAGCTGTGTTGCAGAGACTATCTTTGATTGTATTTTTCAAGGCTGACATTGTAGCTATAGACATGACAGCAAAACAAACAGTAAAATTCTATTCCAGTCTAATGCTCTGAGAGTATCTAATAAAACTATGATGCACATTCCTTGTTTCAGCTAATTATGGGATTTCACTCACCACCCTCAGCAACCAGGAAGCAGAATCAACTTTCTTTTCTCAGAATACTACGTTAGGGCTATATTTAGCTCTAGTGTTGAAGGTGACATGGGATAGAGACACTATCCTGACACAATGTCAGCTGTCATCTCGTACTTCCACACAGCTAGAGAGCGACTGTCTTTGCCTGAAGCAAAGATGAAAAGGACAGGAGGGATGAGACTATTCTTCTGGAAGTCTCTTTAGGATTAAACCATTTCTTCCTCAGAAAAGAGTGTGTGACTCACCTCATCACTCATCTGCCAGAGAAAACCTACGTTCCATAATGACAAAATCTTCTTGAACCACTGCTTCCCTGCTCAAAAGCTAAGCACAATGCACGGGAAACAGCTGAGGAAGCCATACAGATACTGGGTCCTCCAGGATCCTGCCAACCCACCTGTGCTAGCATCTGACCGTAGGACATCTGGAGGTCACAGAGAACAGTGGGGCCATGATGTTTCTAAAGTGCCACAGTCACCATAAAAGGAGCCCACCAGCCATGCAGACAGTGCTCCATGGCAACTCCACAGCCATGACCTAGGATTGGGCTTGTGCTATGGAAGGGTGAAAGCAGAATTCTCAGGACAATTATAGCCCCTTCTACCTGCTTCTTCAATATTTTCTTTCTTCCTTTGGTCATTGAATTTTCAGCATTTTGTGACCAATTATCTAGATTAAACTCTTCTATCGGAATACTCTGTGTACCCTCTGTCCCTGGTTAGAGTTTACCCAACTCAGGGTAGCATAAGGAATGTATTCAAACACGAGAGCTATGTAAGTGACTTTAAACCCGAGACTGGTCACCATGTCAGCACCATCAGGAAAGCACAGTAGTTAGCAAAAAGCAGCTGCCTCAAGAATCCTATAATTAGCACTGACTATGGCAGCCCCAGGTGAAGGGCAAAGCAAAGGAAAGCTCTGAGAGCAAGTAGCTGCAGCCCTTGACCACTGTGGAAGGGGTGATGAGTGTGGGAAAGTGGAGGATGCAGAGCTTGTGAGGCAGGAAGAGGGGTTATATAGGCAGAGAGGAGAGAGACAGGGACAAGGACAGAGACAGATGGAAAGGGACAGAAAGAGGGGAAGGAGGAGGAGGGAAGAAGGAAGGAATGGAGGGAAGATGGGAGGAAGAAAGAGAGAGAGGGCAGAGGGACATCCTAGAATGCCCCTATGAAGCGACCATACCTTGAAGAGCTACAGTGCTGACCTTGTTGAAAATCAGCCTCAAAGATTTGAGTCTTGAAGTCTCAGACTTTATAAAGTACCTTGAGGTTGCAACCTTGCCAAACCTGTCGTCTGAGAGTCAGATCGTGACCTGGGAATAAGGAAGGCACTTCGAATGGCTTAGACTTTAAAAACCTACAGCCTCACGCTCTTCACCTCCATTGACACACAAGTCACTCTTTCTGACCTGCCTGGAAAGGCCTCCTGTCTGATAGCCCATGGCTGTGCAGCTGTTTCCTCCAGACTGAAACATACCCTCCTGGAGGGACAGAGATGGATGGGAGAGGCTCATGAAGCTCACAGGACTTTTCAAGCCCTCCTGGAGTTACAGAAGTACGAGTAGCTGCTGAGGAGAGAAGGCACTCTCTGTGCTGCCCGTGAGCTGCACAGAGGCTCCAGTGAGGCAGCACTCATGAATGGCCGGCCACCCATGTTGGGGTCAGGCTTTTGGTAATGCTACTGCTCAATTCACTCATGCTCCCATAAGTAATGTAATTAAACTTATTGGCTCATCAAGCTAGACTTCGATAGAATCATTCCTTTGGCCTGCCAGTGCCTTTTCTATCTTATGTAAATAGGGGCAGATGCCCCAGTGAAAGAGATACAACAGCCAGTGCTGACTGTATCCCCACAAAGGTTACCTGTTCTCTATTGTCAAACCAGAGCCAGCAAGCCACCAGGGCACCAATGCTGTGTGTACCTGAAGAAACAGTAGCTATCATCCCCAAGCAATCACATCTTACGTCAACAAATCCCTGCAGGAACTGGTGTCCCAACCAGGAGCAGGGGGAGAATTGTTACAGCGTAGGTAATAGGAAAGGCCAACAAAGAGAACAGCTTTCTTTTTTCTCTCTGGAACTGAGCTATAAAAGGGAAGAACATAACAACTAGTTATCTAGCACTAAATGGTCAACCCTGAAAACAAGTAACAGTATAGAGTCTAAGCTGACTGTATTTGTGCATTTAAGAATACATATTTGTATCCATATATGTATGTAAAAACAATTAATGAAAAGGAATCCAATTTGAGAGAGAGTGAGGAGAGGAATATGGAGGGGTTAGGAGGCAGGAAAGGGACTGGGTAAATGATGTAATTGTAATCTCAAAAAAAGCCGAAGTCTAATTAGGACAGTCATAGTAAGGACTCTTACTGGTATCCTACATTCATTGGTTCCTTTGTTTTGGTTGTTTGTTTGTTTGTTTTAAGGAAAATGCTCTTTTTAAGATTTATTTCTTTATTTTACATATATGAATATGCTATCTGCATGTATACCTGCATGCCAGAAGAGGGCATCAGATTCCAGTATAGATATGTCTGTGAGCCACCATGTGGTTTCTGGGAATTGAACTCAGGACCTCTAGAAGAGCAGACAGTGCTCCTAAGCACTGAGCCATCTCTCCAGCCCATTGTTGGTGCCTGTTTATTTCTAATAACTCATGCTTATTTTCTGGACTCATGCTTCCCTTCCCGAAGAGACTCTGTAGGTAAGTGGAAATGGGGTCCACCACAAGTGCTGTAAAATGGCCAGGATAGTTAATTGCAGAGTTTTCTGGGACAAGGCAGTGGCTGGAGTCACTGTGGGAAAATACCCTCTCCTATTACATGGAGAGTTATAAACTTTATGATTGACTCTTGTTAAAGAACCTAGCTGATGCTCTCATGAGTATGAGACAAATTATTGTAAAGCATAAATTCTTCTTCAGAGCTTTGTGTCACCTTAAATCTGTATCACTTACTTTAACCATGTTTTCTTCTAGAATCCTTATAGTTAATTAGGTCTGAGTCAGCCTGGTGTGGGTATGGATTCTCCCAACTCTAAAGGTAGAAAGGATTACTGATGGTGTTTCTGAGGGTTCAATGGACACAAAAATCTTTTCTGTCTAGTTCAAGTTGAAGTATTTGTCTCTTGTGCCCCCTCCTTCCTCTCTTCCTTTCTTTGCACCATTACGTTGATAGAGGCTCAGAAGCCTGTGGGATGTGATGCCACGAGACAGGTCTAGGAACCCAGCTCCCTTACCCATGATGTGTATGTATCCCCGGCAAGACACGGAACTCTCAGACAACTGTACTGGGGAGTGAAAGATTGGGATTTTAATTCAACAATGCCAATGAATGAGTACGTGTTCACCCAGTTTTGTGCCCATGCAATGTGACTATATCACATTCCCTCACATCTCCAGGGTCTTTGATGCAGCTAGAAGATGATGGAGATGTACTCTGTGGAAAACTAGCTCCAGAAAGCAGGCTTTCCTCCCACCAGCTCCACAGAGATGACTTGCCGGGGCTCACAGAGCTGTGGGTGCAAATGCCACCCAGAACCAAAGCTGAGGCCTTAAATCCTGGCTCTACTGGGACATCTTGGCTTCTCTGTGTTTTAGTTCACCTGACTAAAGAGTCTGGGTGGGTGCAGTGTCTAACCAGGAGCAATGCTGTGGAATTAAGAAGGATCTATACACAGCATGCTTGGGGTGGTACCTAAGCTACAGTGCATGCCAACTGGGTGTAGATTTTGCTGACAAAGTTGTGATGGGGAAATAGTGCTGTGACCTTGTAATATCACAGGACCATACTTGGAGGCATTGATGTCAATGCTCACTGTGACCTTGATACATGTCCATGGGAATAAACAATATGGGCAAATTTAGGGCACGTGTTTAACAAGACTATTGTTGCTGTCTCTCTGTCCTTGAGATTTGAGTTCATGAGGAAATAACCCAAAATATGGGGAAGCAGTCCTTTTATTATTTATTCAGCTGCTCACTCACTGAGATGGTCTTACTGTATAGCTTGGGCTGATCAGAAACTCACAATCCACCTGCCTCAGCCTCTCAAGGTCCACAATTACAGACATGTGTCACCACACCCAGCTCTTAGAGACTGTCCTTGAGGGCAAAGCATAAGCACAGACCCTCATTCTGTCTCAGCAGGGGTGATGGCACATGGGGTCATTGATTAAGTGCTCATGAGAGAAGCCATTGGCAAGTGCAACTCAATTCCCAGATGCTCTGCCTGTATGGTTCCCACTCACCATGTTTTCAGTTTTGACTGTTCGGTACACTAAGGCCCTAGCTGTGGAGCCCCTAGCTGTGAAGCCCTTAGCCACCATTTCTCTAGCTGTCACTAGATGAGACCCATAGATGTCCTTCAATGTTTGCATGTTCAGCTAGATGCATTCTGCTGCTTAGCTAATCCAAAGTTATAAACTTTAATCATTAATAGGATGGTTTGATGGTTTGAATAAAAATTGCCTCCCGTAAGCCCATAGGGAGTGGCACTATTAGGAGGTGGCTTTGTTGGAGGAAGTGTGTCACTGGGGGCAGACGGTAAAGTCTCAGAAGCTCAAGCCAGGCCTAGTGGCTTACTGTCTCTTCCTGCTGCCTATGGATCCAGATGTAGAACTCTAAGCTCCTTCTCCAGCACCATGTCTGCTTGTATACCTCCATGCTTCCTGCCATGATGACAATGGACTGAACCTCTGAACTGTAAGTCAGCCCCAATTAAATGCTTTCCTTTATAAAAGTTGCTGTGGTCATGTGTCTCCTTACAGCAATAAAACCCTAAGACAATTGGTTTTTTAAAACTTCTATGATAATTTCCTGGGAGCAATTGCATGCTGGATTTGGCAGAAGCAAACAAGCTTCCTGGAGGCAGCCCACTCATTTTTGCACAACTGACAAATGGGTGTGTTCCTGGTGTAGGCAAGGCCCCAAGGATTTTGCCTTAAGACTTCTTATTGTTGCTATACTGCCTTTCCATGCTTGTCTCATATATCTGGCATGGCAGGAACCCTCACTGCTTATTGCTTCATTCTGTTGGGCAGATTTCCTGCAGATTGTTTTGATGATGTACCTTCATGACAGAGTGCTGTCTAAATAAATTGATTCTTTCATAATCCCTGATGATGATTTTTAAAGAATTTCTGACTTGATTCAAGTAATTTTAAAATCCTTCTGCCATGTAACAAAAATTGCTAGGAGCTCTATGAACCTCCATATGTCAAACACTTGATTTGTACCAAAAGGGAAAACAAGACCGAAACAAATTAATAATCAAGGAAATACATTCAGTCTAGATTTAGTTCAAGGATAAGGCCCAGGTGTACAGCACGATAAGAAAGACCGTATGAATACAGAAACAAAGAATAAATGGTTAGCTTTAGAAGACAATACAGACACCTGTTTCTTAGAAAAACCTTGACATAAGAACCTTGCTTTGAACACATAATGTACAATTGAAATAAGAAGATAAAAACTTCTGCTTTGAACTCAAAATGAGCATATAGATAAAACCACTGCTTTAACCTTATAATAAACAAAGTGTCTAGTTAGATATTAGAATCAATAGTCTTATTGTAACTCCCCTTTTATGTAATGGTTGTATCTATTTTTGGATGATATAATTTTTTCTATACATAGAGAACCTTTGTATTAAATAGTAAAAACTCAAGACAAAATTAAATAGTTGTTGAGGCCACCTGCTTCATCCAAAAATGTTTCTGTGTAATTGTATGTATATATTGTTTATATGTATATGTATATATTTATATCTGTATATTTACATATATGTGGATGAATGATGTCCTTGGGAGCTCCCTTCTTTTGTCTATTGATTGCATATGTGAATGAGGTTTGTAAAGATCTGCTTGCTTTGTCTGCCAAATGTGTATGCATGTTTCTCAGTTATTAAGTTAGAAGGTGATAAGCAGTTCAGAGTGTTTTATCGGCCTTCTTAATTAGAACTCTAGCTTCCAGCAAGCTGCTGTTCACTCCTGAGCCATTAAGTTAAAAGGAACTAAGGGGTTTTTTTGTGTGTGTGTTTTTGTTGTTGTTGTTGTTTTGTTTTTTGTTTTGTTGTTTTTTTTTTTTTACAACCCCTTGTATTTACAGCAAGAAACTGCCAGGGCTGCAGCCACTTGTACTCTGAGTTAAAGGAGACATCTGGTTTGACTGATTAAGACCCTCTGCTGTCTTGTCCTTTAGAGGCTCTCATGACCAGTTACCTGTGGGAGTTAAACTATATATATAGAATTAAACTGTATGTAGAGAGAACCCCAAATAGCAAGGCCACTAGCCTGGAAGATGAAGAGTTAAAGTATAGAGAGAAACACTAGCCATCAGCTGGTCATCATCGTGGAAGCTACAGCCCACCTTCGTGCATCCCGTGTGCTGGAGCTGGTCTCTAGCAAGAATTCATTTTCACTGTGAGTCTGGAACACCCTTTCTGAATGTTTGAGGATCAAGGAAAGAGGGAACAATTGTAACAAAGCATGTCCCCTCTTCATTCCTCCTGTGAGGTGGAACCTGCTGGAACCTACCAGGTTGGCAGTGAGACAGTGATGATCTCCCACAGACCCTCTTTTGCTTTCCATGATCAGCATCTTGCAACTTGTTTTCATGGGTGGGAGAGAACAAAAACAGCCAACAAAATTCACCTGCTCTAACACAGTAACTATGCCTCAAAACACTCTTTCTGGTCAGTTTTTCTCAATGTGTCATAGTTACGATGTAACTATAGACACAACTCTTTTTTTATGTCTCCTTTTTTCCTTTGTATTTATTTATTACAGTTTATTAGCTTTGTATCCCAACTGTCGTCCTCTCCCTCATTCCCTCCCAATCCCACCTTCCCTCTCTCTTCTCCTCCCAAGACCCTCCCCAAGTCCACTGATAGGGGAGACACTCCTTCACTTCCCTCTGACCCTAGCCTATCAGATCTCATCAGGCCTGGCTGCATTGTCTTCCTCTGAGACCTGGCAAGACTGCCCCTTCCCCACCAGTGGGAGATGATTCAAGAGCCAACACTGAGTTCTTAGACACAACTCTTCACTCTGCTTGCTCACTTTAAACTTGGTTTAAATGGTTAGCTTTAGAAGACAATACAGACTCCTGTTTTTTAGAAAAACCTTGACATAATAACCTTACTTTGAACACATAATGTACAATTGAAATAAGAAGATAAAACTTCTGCTTTGAACTCAAAATGAGCATATAGATAAAACCTGTGGACTGTAAACACTCCCACCCTCCACATTATCTGTGCAACTAGCATACCACTGCTACGTGGCAGGTCCCCAAATAGACTGAGTACGACCCTCTTAAAGTTCTCCACTTACAAACAGTCTTACTTAGGGTTTCTATTGCTGTGATGAAACACCATGACCAAAGAGTAAGTTGGGGTGGAAAGAATTATTCCACTTACACTTCCAGGTAACTGTCGGGACAGGTACTCAAACAGGGCAGTAACCTGGAGGCAGGAGCTGATGCAGTGGCCATGGAGGGGTGCTGCTTACTGGCTTACTCCCCATGGGTTTGCTTGGCCTGCTTTCTTATAGGACCCAGGACCACCAGCCCCAGGATGGCCCCACCAAGAGGGGGCTGGGCCCTTCCCCATTATCACTAATTGAGAAAATGCCTTACAGCTAGATCTCATGAAGGCATTTCCTCCACTGAGGTTGCTTCCTCACTGATGACTGTAGCTTGTGTTAAGTTGACACTCAAAACCAGCCAGTACGCAAATTTTGAGATTTTTTTATTGTTTTATTTTAACTAACATTTTAAATGATTTTTGGCTTTAGACAATTTTTAAAGATTTCATTTTATTTTTAATTATATGTGTGGGCTCATGTATGCATACATCAGTGATGTCAGTGTAAGGGCCTGTGGATGCTAGAAGAGATACTCTGGATACCCAGATACTCTGGAGCTGTAGTTACAGGCGGTTGTGAGCCACCTGACCTGAGTCCCAGAAATCAAGCTCAGGTCCTCTGGAAGAGCAGTATGTACTAAGCCATCTCTCCAGCTGCTGGCTTTAGACCTTTATTGAATTGGTCCAAGATTCTATAAGTGAGGTAGATGACACATGAATTAACCCTAGTGTCTGGGGGTCAGCCAGTCCTGATTGGTCCTCTTGTCTCAGCATCAGTATGAGTCGATATCATTTCATTCTCTAACAGTGTATACAAACAGCAAGTTATATAAATGCTGTATCACTCTCTCTTCTGCTGCTACAATGAACCTCTTGGCTCATATGTAAACAAAAGAAATTGGTTTGGCACACCATTGCGCAGGCTAAAAATCCAAAAGACACGGCACCAGCTCTTTCAAGGGCCCTAACTGACTGTGTCACATCAAGGTGGATGGCTTTCCAGTGGGGGTGTTTGCAGAGGGAGCCGAAGACCGGAAAGCACCAATGATAATGTCCCGCTAAGCCCATCTCTTAAAAGACCCATGGCTCCTAACTTAACAAAGGTTCCTTACCACGTTACCATATCCACGTGAAGCAATGACCCTATCCATAAGTGCACACAGAAACAGATGCAAATCAACAGCTGTCTGGCATTTCCAACGGCAATCCTGTTGGGGGGGGTGGACCATCACTGCTCAAGTTCTTTGGTTTAGAGGTCATGGCCATCTCATTCAACCAGGCTTTCTCATCTCCTCTGCTGGGACTAAGGCACATCAAATCAGTCTCAGGGCAGCTGGTCAACAGAAAGCATGGGGGCTTGAGGGCCTGGGGAACTGGGGGTCTGAGGGCCTGGGGGCCTGGGAGTGGAGGCTCCCTGTGGTATGAGTCCAGCTAAACCATCTCTCTTAGCATATGGCAGTGTAGAGACAGCAGCTAGGTCTCTTTGGAACTCAGTTTCTTTGCCAATACAATATGTCTATTAAAACTCGGGAGGGCTTCCACAGACGTTTAGTCATAAGGCATACACTGTGATATTGGTTATCAGCTTGATGTGATTTAAAAATCACCATGGAAACACACTTCTCCAAATGTCAATAAGGGCATTTCCAGAATGGTTTACCTAAGCAGGGAAGACTCCCCTGAATGTGTGTGCATTGACCTGGGTTCCTGACTGAATAAAGATGGGGAGCAGCAGACAGCAAGCTGGATACCAGCATCCATCCCTGCTTCCTGCCTGTGCATGACATGTGACCACCTGCCTCAGGCTCCTCCCCACCATGACTGACTGTGCCCTCAAACTATTGCTGAAACAAACTTTTTCTTCGGTCTCAGGTTGGGTTACCATTGCTGCAATGAAAACACCATGGCCAAAAGCAAGTTGTGAAGGAGATTGTTTATTTCAATCACATTTCCATACAACAGTCCACCATAAAAAAATAAATAAATAAAGCAGCGAGGGCAGGAATTCATGCAAGGCAGAAACCTGGAGGCAGGAGCTGATGCAGAGGCCGTGGAGGGATGCTGCTTACTGGCTTGCTCCCCTTGGCTTGGCTCAGCCTGCTTTCTTATAGAACCTAGGGCCACCAGGACAGGAGTGGCCCCACCCACGATGGGCAGGGCTCTCCCCCATCAGTCACACACAGACACACAGACACACACACACACACACACACACACACGACAAAAATGCCCTGGGGCTTGCCTGCAGCCCCAGCTTACTGAGACACGTTTACTCAGCTGAGGCTCCCTCCCCTCTGATGACTCTGGCGTGTGTGACATAGAACTACCAGCACGCCTTCCTTCAGCTGCCTTTGACGGGCATTTCGTCACAGCAGTGAGAAAACACCAGGCAGATCTACCCTCTTGTTCTTCTTTAGTGACCATGATGATCGTGATGGCGGTGATGATGATGATGATGAAAATAAGAGACTGGTGTAGATTAAAGTCATAAAACAGAACAATCAGGAGATCAGGTCAAACGGACCTTGTGATAGCTTCCCTCAGATTTCACTGTCTGGCTTGTTCTTAGTCCAAAATACTGTGTGGGCCCTGCTGAAAGCCAAAAGACTGCCAGGCCCCCTGGAGAACCACCCTCTCCCAGGTGCAATGCTGGGTGGGCATCAACCTTCTGTCTCTTTATACCAGCGAGGCTAGCTCCGCCGGAACACTCTATAGCCAAATCTGAACCCCCAAACCCTTCAGGTCTGTGTCTTCACAATGACTTCACCAGTTATTTTCCATAGTGAAAACTCAAAATTTGGTTAAAAAAAAAAATGTTTGGAGCAGAAAGGCAAGCGGTTGACATCCAGAAGGAACGCCTGTCCTGCAGAACCGAGAGGCTCCCTCTCCTCCGCATCCACACGCCAGCGGCAGCGGCAGGAGAATCTGACGCCAGTTAGGGTGGCCGCGGGATATTCGCTGTTCTTGAGGGATTGGTTTCGCCTACGCAATTGGGCCACACGCAGCACACCGGAACCTTCCCAGTTCGAACTAATCTGAAATAGCTTTTAGTTGGAATTTTCGCTGGATTTTAAATGTGAGTTTCCACAGGCTGAAGGAGGAAAGGGCAGTGCGGGCTGGGGATCTTCAGGTGGAAGGCGGATCCCGCCCCTAACTGGGAAGGTCGCTCGCTGAGGGGAGCATCCTGGGCGCGCACAGGGCGGGGGGGGGGGGGGGGGGAGGCTGCTCCGGAAGGTCCTCTCCCGCCCTCAGCACCGGTAGGCTCTAGAAAAGGCATCTCCGCAGCGTTTTGGAAAGCAGCCACCGTGCACAGCCTGGCCGTAGAAAGTGGAGACTGCTGCCTGTGAGCCAGTCGGGGAGGGCTGGCTAGGTTGCCTAGAGGTTTGCTTTTACTCAAGTCGTGACTTTGAAGGGGCTGTTCTTCAAGTGTGCGGCAGGCCTGCCCTCTCACCCCGCTCTCCGGCCTAAATCTTTGATCTGTCCTCAAGAAAGTGTCCCTCCTGCCACCCTCGGCTCCCAGCCGCCCAGAACTGTGGCGTAGAAACATTGGGCTCATCTGTCTGATTGGAAGGATTAATAAAGAGCTGATTCCCACCCTCGCCCTCTACGTTGTCCTAAGGAGGTTAAACGCCACACAAGGCCCGGACGCCAGCCATAGCATCCAGGATTGGGGACCGAAAAATGCAGGGATTCCGAGACCCTCTTTGCGCGCTCAGGCCACCCTTCCCTGGCTCCCCAGCTCTCAGCCCCAGTCAAGGGTGCGGGCGCGCACCGATGTCTCCCCCCAGCGGCCGTGCGCGTGTCGCCGCAGGAACCCGGCGGCGGGGGTGGCACGGCGCAGTCAAGCCCGCGGCTCCGCCCCGCGCCCCCCCACCCCCACCCCCGTTCCCGGCCGGCAGTGCCGCCCCCTCCGCGCCGCGCTCGGCTCAGACGGAGCAACCGCCTCTGCAATGTCAGCAGCCGCAGCGGCGGCGGCGACGAGAGCGGCAGTGGCCCGGGCCCCGCGGTAGCCGCCAGCGCCGCACGGCCCGGCAGGCGCGCAGCGCGACTCTGCGGCCACCTCGCTGCCTCGGGGCGCCGCGGGCGAAGGGGCGCTCCACGGCGCGGCTCTCAGACTCCGGGCCAGCCGGTCCGCGGCCGCGCACAAAGGACCACGGACACCGGGCGTCCGGGGACTGCGCCCAGGGACCGGCCGGGGACGGCAGCCGCGCCGCGTCTCCACGCCTCCCCTCCCTGGGCTGCCGGAGCCCTCGCCCGAGCGGACCCATCATATGACAGCGGCGCCACGGTGGCCAGCGAGCGCCGGTGCTGCCCTCTCCGCTGCGCCACGGCCGCCCGCTCCTGAGGTGGCCCTCGTCGCGCCCCGCTGAGCGGTCGCCCGCCGCCGCCCGGACCCCCGAGCGTCCCAGCTCTCCGGCTCCGGGACCAGGAGCCTCGGGGAGACCCCTCCAGAGCCGAGCCTAAGATGGCCACGCTGCTCCGTAAAATCGGGCTCATTCGCCTGCACAACCGGGACACGGAGGACCCCAAGCACCACCACAACCACCGCGGCGGAGGCGGCGGCCAGCAGAGCGCGTCGCTTCGCGGCAAAGGCGGCGGCAAGAGCGGCGGCCACAAGCAGCAGCAGCAGCAGCAACAGCAGCAGCAGCACCCCGGGGGCGCGGGCGACGCCAGCCCGGGGCCCGGCAAGGGCAAGAGCAAGCGCGCGGCGGAGCTGGCCGCTCGCGACAAGCAGCCGCAGCCGGCCGCGGGGGCGGCGGGGGCGGCGGGCGCCGGGGGCCCCCGGGAGCGGGCGGCGGGCGCCAGGGCGGGGCCGGGCCCCGCGGTGGCCGCGGCGGCGGCGGGCGGCAGCCTGGTGCCCGCGGCGCGCCAGCAGCACTGCACACAGGTGCGCAGCCGGCGGCTCATGAAGGAGCTCCAGGACATCGCGCGCCTCAGCGACCGCTTCATCTCCGTGGAGCTGGTCAACGAGAGCCTCTTCGACTGGAACGTGAAGCTGCACCAGGTGGACAAGGACTCGGTGCTGTGGCAGGACATGAAGGAGACCAACACGGAGTTCATCCTGCTCAATCTCACCTTCCCAGATAACTTCCCCTTCTCTCCGCCCTTCATGCGGGTGCTCAGCCCGCGGCTGGAGAATGGCTACGTGCTGGACGGAGGCGCCATCTGCATGGAGCTGCTCACGCCGCGCGGCTGGTCCAGCGCCTACACGGTGGAGGCCGTCATGCGCCAGTTCGCTGCCAGCCTGGTCAAGGGCCAGGTAAGGCAGCGGGACCAGGAGCCAGGGTGGGAGCAGGGGAGGGGAAGCGGCTGGCCGGGGTTGGGGGGCGGGGGGTTCAAGGCTAGGCCTGAGATGGGAAGCGATGTCTGATCTCTCTAGGGACAAGTGAGAGCTGGTCCAGCTCATCCTGAGCAGGCCTGCTGGAGAGGCTTCATCCCACACCCTCCGCTTCTTCTCCCCAAAGCATTTCTTCCTCTGTGTCGGCATCCCAGCCCCCTGGGCTTTTGTCCTACCAGAACCACCTTCACTCCCTCTGTCTCTTTCCCCTCTGATGGTCCTTCTTCCCTCCCCGCCCCTCTCCCACCACGCCCTTTCCACTTTTCCACCTTTCTGAGTCTCCCATATTCTCCTGCCCTACCCCATCTCTCCTCTCCGCTGTCTGTTTAGGTGGTCTCCAGTCTGTGTAATTACCATGAAGGTGCAAACTTTTCCTGAAGCCCAGTGTCAAAGTGTCCAGCCCAGCACATCACACACACACACACACACACACACAGAGAGAGAGAGAGAGAGAGAGAGAGAGAGAGAGAGAGAGAGAGATCGCTTTCTTCTTCAAATCTCTCAGGTGGGCTCTGTTCAAACCAGGCTAGCTGCCTGCTGCTGCCTGTTCCCTCCTTCGGGCAGCCACCCTTATAAAGGTGAAAGTTCTCGGGGAAGGCTCTATCCAGGAAGAAGAATGGGTTGAGTCCTTCCTAGCTGTTAGGTCAGGCCAGACTCCATCCAGGGAAAGCTGTTCTGGCCAGCCCACCTCTCTGCCTGGTATTTGCCCCTTCAAAGAATATCTCTGGGATAGATGCTGGACCTGAGTCTCTTTCGGACCTTGCTTTCCATTGGGGGAGGAATGATTTTCAAAGGTAAAGATTCAACTAAGCGCAGAGAGTAATGCTAGGCAGGTCACCGGAGCCTTCTAGCCTATTGCACCACAAGGCTGCTTTACACAGAAACATCCCAAAACTTACCACGAATAAATGGATTCTCTGAGACATGCCTCCCACCCAGCTGCAAGGGAGAACAAGGTGGTTTTATTTTCCCATGCTATATGTTCTTGGCCAAATCTCTGGTGGACATTTCCTAAGTTGATCCTAACATCGTTTTTATCAAACCCCATTTCTATCTGTCATGGGCATCTTGAATATTTACAACGAGTTCGCGTTTTCTTTAAAAGACTCCCCAATGACCTCCACGTGCTCTTTCGCTAGCCAGCTTATCAGAATCAATCATTTCTTCCCCTAAGCCAGCCTCTGTCCTGCCCCTTTCACTGCAGGGCACACCGCACTAATCAAACACAGCTCATTCTGCCCCTTTCTTTCAAGGCTGCACTCTGAATTAAAAAAAAAAAAAAAAGAAAGAAAGAAAGAAAGAAAAAGAAAAAGAAAGAAAGAAAGAAAGAGAGAAAGAAAGAAAGAAAGAAAGAAAAGAAAAGCATCCCAACTCCAGCACAAAGGTCACTGCATCCTGAGACTCCCAAAGGAGTCGACTGGGCTTGAGGGCTCTAGAGCAAGTGCTATGGCACTGAAGGCTGATGCTTTGACAGCCGGCTTCCTCTGTCCTACAGTGAAGCACTGGCTGGAAAACAATGCATGTGATGAGTGCCTGCTGCTGAGACAGAGGGGCTTCGTTTATTTTCCGTTGGGGCTTATGTGAATGCAATGAGGGATGGTCCTCTGAAATGCCATGGTCATTTACTTCTCCATCAGTTCTTCAAAGGGAAAAGGATTTGAAGGTTTGGGGAAGAGAAATGTAATTTTGTCCCATAGACTCATTTTGTCCCATAGTCTGTAGCATTGTGGACTGGACATATTTTAGCCTTCAGCCTGCATTCGGGGAAACAAGGATTTTGAATGAGGAAGTGGGATTTGTGAAGAGAAATGTCTTGATAAATAGTCTTGATAAATGTCTTGATAAATGCTGTGAATACCAACAGCTCCCTTCATGTCATTCTACCTCCAGGTCTGGGTGTATAAGTTCTCTTTCTCTGTACCCATTTTCTTCATTAATTGATAAACAAGTAGGTCCTGTTCCTTCCACCTGCCAGGTTGCATTGCATTGTCTGATGAGATGTGGTACTTTTTAAATGATGGTCAAAACACAATATATTTTAAAACAGGAATTGACTTTCTCTGTATTTCCCATTGGCTGGTTTCAACATGCAGTCTCCACATGAAATATTCAAGTGCAATGAAAGAATTGAAGAGATGAATAGTCATTAAAATTTTAGGGACCTGGTATGACAGAATGGCACACCCCTGGTAACCTGAGGACTTGATGCCCTTTGTCCCTTTGTAGATCCATGGCCCAAGGGCTGCTCACTGCACATGTGGTAGTTACCAAATTATTTTCATAGTTACAAGTAATGTACTTTGGTCCAGTCCAAATACTAATTAGCCATTCAAAGGAAGCAGGGCTGCTGCTCAATTTGTAATTACTTTAAAGGGCTGCTGTACTCTAGTGACCATCCTCTGTTTGCATTTCTTTGTAGGGTTCCTCTTCTTAAGATGTAGTTTAAAAAGCTTGTTTGTCCCTTTCATATAGGAAAGCACTCACTTAGCTTCCTGAATTGAGAAAACGCCCTACCAGTGTCTTCAGAAAAATCTCAAGATGACTTTAAGAGTTTAACTTGTAACATCACACAGAGGTCTAATCATGAGGTCTGCAAAGCCAAAAGCTCAGGTTTGTCCTCTGTGTGAAGAATTGAGGGATTTCATGAAGCTTTTACTAGGCTGAATGTGTGCCCTCAGGTAACTAAGGCAACTTTCATGATGCACTGTGGATTATTCTAAATGAAATGAATACATTTGTCTCATAATGCTATACTCTATGTATAAAGAGACCTAAGCCTCCTACCTGTTTATGACTAAATCAAAGGATTCTGAATAGAGACTTTTTTTCAAAATCATGCTGACATGGAACTCAAGGTGGTCCTCTCGCCTCAGCCTCCTGAGTGTTGGGGTTACAGGTATGACCCTTCACACTCAGCAAGAGAGGTTTTAGGTAACGTTTAGTTCTCTACAATTGGACGAGCCATTTCTGGGCCTTTGAAATAAGCCAGTGCTCATTTAAGAGCTCTGAGAGTAGCATGCAAACAGCCTTACCAACACAATCCGGAGCTCCAGGATGACAGTGTGGGCATTGAAATGCTTTCAGAGTTTTGTCGTGGAACTGAAGGACCCTGCAGTGGCAGCGCAGAGCTTGTATCACAAACAGTGAAACTCCGCATTCTGAGAACAAGGCCTGTAAGCCGAGGCCACTGGCTCCTAGAGTGGAGAGGAGAGCCTGGCTGCAGATGCCTCCAGGCTCACCAAGCTGGGTGTACTCCATGGTTGCAGGAATGGCAGACCGCCCTCCCACTGCTGCAGATAAAAGGCACTTGATTGTGTCCTGACTCGGGGCTCTCCTCAGACACTTGCACACCTCCTGGGTGTCCCCATTTAATTAATTAGCTATGATCGTCATCAGACAACCAGATGGCCCCTGAATGACAGTTTTTCTCCCTTCCCCTGTTCCCTCAGAACTGCATGTCCACACTACTAACAGGAGAGACAGCAACAGCTCACATTTTTCTGTCTTCAATGCTGCAGTCTGGTCTAGCTGAGCACACACACACACACACACACACACACACACACGTACACACACGCATGCACACACAAAATGCCAAGCCTTCCTGCAATGGATTCTTTCTATGACCACCATACAGATGCTTCCTGAGAGGCCAGACTCATGGGTCAAAGGTGTGAGAAAGGGCAGAGTCTCACATGACCATCTGAGTACCCTGCTGCTTCCAGGTGGACATCCGTTGGCACCTCCGTGATCATCACTGTCACCCACAGAAGCAGCAGGAGCCAACCTTCCTGCACAGGGTTCACAGGCCCTCAGGACCAAACCAGCCTTGAGTCCTCGGATACCAGTTGGTCAGCAACTGCAAGAGGGCCACATTTCTAAGACTTTTATTGATGAGGGAACCTGATAGGAGTCACCACTTGTCTGAGTGTGATGCCAAAGTGAGGGCTGTGCAGCCCATCTGGGTCCAGTAAGGTGGCAGAGCCCAGGAGCCACATTAGAGCTTGCAGTCTGCAGCCAGACCTATGCAGCCTTTTTAAAAATGTATATTTCAGGGCTGGAGAGATGGCTCAGTGGTTAAGAGCACTGTCTGCTCTTCCAAAGGTCACGAGTTCAAATCCCAGCAACCACATGGTAGCTCACAACCATCTATAATGTGAACTGATTCCCTCTTCTGGCAGGTGTAAGTGTAGATAGAACACTCATATACATAAAATAAATAAATCTTAAAAAATAAATGTATATTTCAGTATTTTATTAATTCTTTGAGAATTTTGTACATGCTGGCACTGTATTTTGATCACATTACCTTTCACTTCTCTCCCTAACTCCCCACACCCCCGTCTCTCCCAACTCCATGTCTAATAACCTACTGTCCAGTTTGTGGTGTGTGTGTGCTCAGGGGTGTGGGCCCATCAACTGACACCGGGATGACTTACCGGAGACCAAACCTTAAAGAAAATTGACTCTCCTTCTTGCAGAACCTATAAGCTGCCTGTAGCTTCTCAGCTAGGTGTGGGAGCTCAGGACTCCCCCAGCCCATTTGCTGGAATGTTCACTGGCTTGATCTGGTATGGGTATTGCAAAGACAACCATAGCTGCTGTGAGTTATAAGTGCAGAAGTCCTATTGTGTCCAAAAGACATGAATTTGATCCTGTCCTCCCTGACCTCTGGTTCTTACACACACACACACACACACACACACACACACACACACACGGGAACATACACATACTCCTTCTGTGATGGTCCCTGAGCACTGGGGGAAGGAGGGGCATACAGGTGCCCCGTTTATAGCTGAGCACTCTGTAGTCACTCTGCACTTTGACCAGCTATAAGTTGCATACAGAGTCAAGTTGCACACAGACCAAGGATCAGCATTTGCTTATGGCTTTGCAATTGCACATCATTTAAATAGCAACCCAGGCCATCATCCACTCAAACCTATGGCTTCTAACCTGCTGCAGCAGACATTGGACATCCAGAGTTCTGTTAATTAGCAAGACCTGTCGTCTGGAGGTAGTGCGGCCTGGTGGAGCCCAGACAGACCTTCATTTTCTCACAGCACTGAAAGCTAGACATCAAAGATCACAAGTGAGATATGGCCCGCTTCCCCTGAGGCCTCTGCTTGGCTTGTAGACAGCGTCTTCCCTCTTGGTTCTCACACCATTGTTCCTCTGTGGGTGCCTCTGTTCTGACCTCTTACGATGATATTAGTCCTACTGGATTCCGGCCTATCCTGAGGACCACACTGTAACCTGACAACCTCTTACAGACCCTGTCTGCAGATAAGGCCATGTTTCCAGGTTCTGAGGTTTGTGGCTTCCATATTTAAACTGGGATGAAGGAAACATACCCAAAGTCAACCCACATGAGGATTTATTAACTTGTTCAACACCTTAGGCCTTGCTTCTGGTCTGAGTAGCATCATGAGTGGAGCCAGGCTGTTGGAGGCGCAGGATGGTGAATCTTGCCTGCAGTGCCAAGCAGAGAAATGCCAGCACACTCCAGGGAAAGCCAGGGAGCCTACATCCTGAATCGTGTCATCTAAGGTTGGGGTGGCAAGTATGTCTGATTCACCCCAAGAGACCAGGGCTTTTAAGCTTATGAGTCAGTGTGTCGTTTTGTCCTGTGCTGCTTGGAAGGGACAGACATAATTACCAATGACGATGGCTCTGCAGCTTGAAGTATCGATATGCCTGACTATTTGGAGAAAAAAAAATAGCTCCTTGTTCTCCTATGAAGTAGGGCAGGCAGGACGACACAGACAGGACTTTGCGTCCTAAAAATAGCCCCATACCAACGCCAGTGCTGCGTCGAGCGCTCTACCCCCCCCCCCCCCCGGCACCTAGCACAGTTAATAATAGGAGCCACCTCTCCTGCCTTGGGAGTCCAGAGAATCGGAGTTTGCTAGAGCAGGATGCTAGTAAGTGTTTGCTTACCTCTCTGGTTTAACTGAAGGGAGGGGTTTTTCTGACTAAAGAGACAGCAAGTAGTTACAGCTGTATAATGGAGTACCAAGTTGACGTTCTGGCAGTACCGTGGCCCTAAGACTTAAGCACCTCCTCCCTTTCTCCCCTTTTATGCCCAGGGGTGACTCTCCTGAACTCCAGTTTAGAGGGATGTGAAATCTCTCACTGCTCAGAGTGACGTTTTCAAGGATAACTTCCAACATAAGGTAGCCATACCTTGATGTGGCGCTTGCTTGTTCCTCTGGTATGTTTTGTTGTTGAGAATCTGAAAGGTGGATTTTTACAGCAACCCACCAAGAACTTGCTGTAATGGCAGCTGTATTTCCGGCAGGGGCCATGCTTTCTTGCTGGGTGTGTGGCTCAGACGACCGGCTATTTCTACCGTTTAGTTGATCAGCTATTTGCTCCTTGTCCCCCACATTGGTTAGTCAGCACCCACTTGCTGAGATCCTACCATGATTTGTGGCAACATCACTCTTGCCTTTGCTGTGTATCTTTTCTCTACTCTGTGAGCTGCCCATGGTTCTTTTCCTGGCTCTTTAATCCAGTGAATTTCGGAGGAAATCCTATGAACAGGAGCACTAAGAGAAGCAGAACTGGGAACTCCAGGAGGAAAGGCTGGCAGGTGAGGGTGGGCATGGCAATGAAAGCAAGGAAGGAGCTGGGGGGGTGCCCTTCCCCAAGCAACAGGACAACTGTGTTCAGGAGACACATATGTGGCAGGGATCATCATGACTCCAATCTCCCTGCACCCTCCCCCATCAGGCGCAGACCTCTTTTGTTCAGACTGTTCATTATGAGCTGTCTAGAACACATCCAGAGCCTGCCAGTGCTGTCACCACAGTGGCAACCCTCTGTTTCCCATGGCCCGCACTGGGATCCGACCAGCCCTTTCTCCTAGAGTACCTTCTGGCTTTGCTCACCAGAAGTGCCCCTGTCCATCCTTCAGAACTCTGCCCACATGCCACAGCCCTGCCAGTCACAGCAATGGCTTCCTCCATCCACACTGACTATGAGACACTCCTTTTCTGTGTGTCCAGCTATGGGCTGATGATTGTATTTTCCTTCTCTTCACAGTGTCCATCTGGCTGAGCAGATGCCCCTCCCCTTCACTACCCACTCCTACTGTATAACCTAATAATGAGACCATGCATCAGGCGCCTCTGTTGTCAGTGGAGGAGGATTGTGGGTAGGCAAAAGAAACCCCTTCGACATTGGCAATCGTGGGCCTTTGTTGCTTTGTAGGACCAATCCCTGAGAGCTGATGGCCTATTGCTCTAAGCCTTAGAAGCCAGAGACTTAATGGCTTTCACCTCTCAAATTAGAGGCTCTCTTTGGACTTTAACTCCCTGTTCCCTGGTACTGGCAGCTGCATGAACTGCAGCCTCTGGCAGCAGTGAGCAGTGGCAGCAGACAGTGGCAGGCAGCAGCAGGGGATTCTTTCTGGTGTTCTAGCTCAGCGCTGGCCTCAGATGTTGAGCCCTCAGTGTTATGGTGACAAGTGTGATACTCCAAGCTCTAGAGTGCCCCAATGCTCAGCCCTTAACAGGGACTAGTATTGCAGCTTGCAGACCTAAGGTGACTGAGACCATTGGCCCTTTGGCATCTCCCAGAAGCCATGTCCCGCAGCTTCTCACCAGCAGCCCTCTGTCGTTTCTGCCCCAGGGAAGCACTCAGGTGCGTCAGCCGTTCTCTCGTTACTACAGCCAGAGACGGTCTCAGAACAGCTGGCACCAGACCTCTTGCTATCACAAGCCGTGGGGAGCTCTAGATGTCCCTGCAAGTCCCCTTTTGCTTAGGTTAGAGGTGGAGCACTTCCCCCTGTGGCCAGCGCTGCCACCGCCTCCCTTTCTTCATGTGACCAGCTCAGCCCACTGAGCTAATGATGAAGACAGGCAAGAGAAGGGTGCTGACAAATGCCTTTCATGTCCAGATGTTAACTGTCCAGATATGACAACACCTGAGGACGGTAGAGGAGGCTTCTCCTCACTGACTCCAGAGTGAGGAAGCAGCATGTGTTAACAGCCAGAAAGAGAATTTGGTAAGGGCCAGTGACCATAGTCCTGGATGCAAATGAAAGATTACATTTTTACCGGTCACTGAGGTCCCTCATGGAAACAAGTGACCACCGGCGGAAGTGTTTCACCTCTAACCTAACCAAAGTGGACTGCAGGGACATCTAGAGCTCCTCAGGGCTTGTGATAGCAAGAGGTCTGGTGCAAGCTCTTCTGAGACCGTCTCTGGCAGCAAGCAGCTGTGATTGCCATGTAGCTTCCCCAAGGCATCATGGGATGCTCAAAGCAGCCAGTGCTGGCATGAGGACAGCCCAGCTGGCTGCTCATGGCAGTTGATTGGCTTAAGGCATCTACATTTGAGACACAAGATAAGTGTCTAACACCTCTAGGGGAGTTAAACTGTCCCAGCATTTTAATTTATTTTAAGAAAAAATAAACATTAGGAGGAGTTGCTTACAGCAAAGACGTCTCATTAACATTAACAGTGGTTGGAGAGTGTTTAATGGTGCTCTGACAGTGCCTAATGCCTACACTTACCCCAGAGAGAGTGGGGCCCCTCTAATTGGTACTGCTTCCTAGGAGCCAGCTGCTTTCACAGCAGTTCCATGGATGATTTCATTAAGTCCTGGCAGCACGCTATGAGGTGGGTGCTGGTTTTATTCTTTCTTCACAGAGGAGGACACGGAGGGATCTCAGGTGAGGACTCACGCGCCAGAGACAGAAGGGGAGAAAGGGACAGGGCTTAGCCACCATCAGATGCTCCAGAGCCAGAGCCATCCATCACTTCTAGCATCTACCTGGTTGGCAGCAAGAGCCGCCTAAAAAGTGGCATACAAACCTGGTTTGTTCAGCACAGTGACTGTGGATGGTATGGTGATCTTCACACTCCCTGTTGCCTCAGCTCTCAGGACTGGGTCATGAGGGAAAGGCAGTGTGTCCAGCAAAGTGTAGCTACAGTTCTGAAGTATAAGCAAACCCAAAGTCCATAGAGCTTGTTGCATCTATTGTGAGAACGGTAAGCATGCTTTAATTCTTTGAAACTGTAAAAGAAAGATAATTATCACCATTTTATTTCTTCTCTATACAAAAGAGAAAAGCATTTTAAAGATTCTGAAAATAACTCAAGAATGGAGTGCCTTTTAAAGATAATTACCACATTGGTAAAATCAGTAAGATTGAAGAAATTACTACTTTAAATATAATTTCCGTAAAATAAATACCAATTTTCCGTCACAATATTTAGCAAGCATTCCCCTTCACCCCCAGAAAAGTTGTTAGATTTTTGATGAGGGAGATAAGGAAATGCTATGACTATTTGATAAGATCACACTTCACATTAAAATGTGCTCAGCCCATTTAGGAATAGCAGAGGAAAATCTCTGGATAAATGTCATTAGGGGTACTTCCTGTTTTTAATCTTGGAAATCAGACTTCTCCAAAATTCAAAATACGAAGTTACAACTCTTTCGTTATCATGGCAGTGCTAAATAACAGCTTTGTGGGAGGTTTGAAGGGGGGATTGCAGTCTTTGGACCTCTTGGAAACACAGCTGTTAGAACCCTGCTTCTACCCTTCTGATGACCATTACGACTTCTGAGAGTTAGGAACAGTGCACTGTGACTTCCTGGGAGGAGTTAGCTGGGAATCCAGTGGAATCGTATCAAATACATACTGATTGCTGCTAGCAGTCATTTGTCTGGGGTCCTGGGAGATTAATGGCACACCTTATTATTGTGCCTTCCTGGCAAGGGGAAATGGAGATTTTACAGAAGAAACCTATCAAGAATGGAGTTTGTTATAAGTTACACAAATTGTAGGCGACTGGACATTATAACACTATGAAACATAGCTTTTTAAGAGTCCTCAGAACATCAATATTATAAAGTAGTGTACTATATCCTATTTCCCCTTCTTTGGAAGATACACAGAGTAGTATATGAATCATAGCTTGGGTTTTTGTTTGTTTTGGTTTGGTTTGGTTTAAAGGTTTTTGTGTATAAAGGGATGCATGCATTGAAGGGAGACAGAAGACAATCTTAGATGTCATCTTTCACTGTCCATTAAAAAAACAAACAAATTAAAACAAACAAACCAAAACAGTCTCTCTTCACCACTCTGGAGCTCACCAAATAGGCTAGCCTGGCAGGCAAATGAGCCCTGGGGACCTGCCTTTCTCTCCCTTGCCAGTGCTAGGGTCTAGGGCTCCAATTGCAAGGCAAGCTGCCTCCTCAACCCTTCCTACAGCTCCCACCTGCGGTGTCTGAGGATTTGGAGGGAGTGCCTGCCATCTCCTCCCCTGTCTTCTTGTCTCTTTTTTCCCTCAAGGTTGGCCTGGAGGAGAGAGAAGGCAAAAAGGAGGTTTCTAGCCCACAGTATCAAGGCCGTGTTCTCCAGGGACAGCACCTGCGTTCCATGTACAGGCAGGCAAGCAGGACGTGGAGGGCTTCTGAGCCCATCCTTGCGCTCAGAGCCTTTTGGCCATCTTTGTGGTGGGCATTATAAAGCACAGCAATCTGAGAGAGCTCAGAGAAGATTTTTTTTTCTGACTGTCCCAACCCATAAAATTACATAAAGCTTTAAGGACATTATCTTAATTCATAAATAAAACTAACCTGATAAAAAGCGAGCTTGAACTCTACTGAATTGAATTAGGGTGATGATTTTATTAGTAATTTTGTTCAAAAAGGATCCTGGCATCTGCCTTTTCATTAACAGTGAAGATGAAGTTTCTGGTTATTCCTGAGGATCAGGCAAGGAGAGAGAGATCCCTGGAATGGCTCCCCACAGCACACGGACCTGCAAGGTCACCTCCACAGAATAATGCCTTTAGAAGCACAGAATAAAATGCATGAGAAAGCTGTCATGGCTGACTACAGTTACTACATTTTGTCATATGATAGGCTGAACTATGAAGTAGGGCAACCCCCTACTCACACACTCTCGGAGCTGAGAGTCACAGCCAGCAGGTCCCAGCAGCTGCAGTCATGGACTCTGCGATACTCACAGATGTGGACAACTATGATGTGACTTGTATAAAATGTGGGATTCCCCTTTTTGTTTGTGCTATTGTCTGCATTGGGGTCTCCCTCTTAGTCCAAGCTAGCCTGGAACTCATTCTGTGCCACAGGCTGGCATGAAGCTTGAGGCAATCAATCCTCCTGCCTCAGCCTGCCAAGTCTTTCTACTAATGACAAAGTCATGGTGCTGTTATTGTGGTTTAATTCAAACAAGTTAGTGAAGGTAAAGAAGCTCTCCACATCCCAAGCAGCAGCCCCTGAGAACACTTGGTTCAGAAGCTTCAGGTGGCATCTACAGCAAGATGGTGGCAGCCTTGGGAATGCTCTTAAAGCTTATTCTGTTCTACAGGGCGTGGCAGAACTGCGGGTGAGAGACTTAGGAGCCACACATGGCTCTGTGGTGTTACTCTTGGGTGGGATTAAGATGAAACCCTGGATTGGGTGGCAGGCACAGGCTCCAATCGCATTGTTTCTCCTGACCACACTTTACCACTGGGCTTAAGGTGCCTCCCGGAAAGATCAAAACCACTCACCCCACCGCACAGGGGAATCCCACACTCACTGGTAATGATGAACATGGTGACTCCTAGAGAGGAAGTGATGAATAGATGGTTCTTCTTTGATGGTCTAGAACTTACTAAAATACTCACGGTAAAACTATAGCCACAAGCCCAGCCATGCATTTGCACACAACACTCACTATGCAGTGATCTGCTGTTGTAATCAGTGTCTCCAGGTCACACTAGCATTGGGTTGGCTCAAAGGTCCCATACTCAGCCCCAACTCAATCTGAAGAAGCGCAGGATAACCCCACTTTGTCCTCTAACCACTGCAGCCTCTCTGGATGGGCCCTTGTCATGGGCTTGGTGGGCTTTACCTCATCAAACATTTTGCATCATGACACACTGGCTTCTGACGGTGACCTACCCAAGACTGACAGCTGATGCACGTGGCTCTCTAGCTATTGCCCAGCTGCCTCCCCTTGCACTATACTAATTAAATTTTGCTTTCTGCTAAAGAGTTGGGAGTTTGTACCTTTATACTCTAGTCAGCTCTGGTCTCCTTAAGAAGCCCCATCCTGTGGCTGGAAGATGGCCCAGTGGCCGAGATCTCTTGCTGAACAAGCATGAGGACCTGAGTTCGGACCCGTGTACAAAGCCCTGTGGCCTGCTGCAGGGCTGTGCTGCAGTGTCAGTGCTACTGTGCCGTGGGGAGGCCAGCACAGAGAATGCAGGATCGCTGTGATGTGCTGGCCTCCAGACTAGCTCAGGAAAGGATTTCACCTCTCCATGGTAGTAGAGTCTACAGGGATACCTGAGCCAGAATGGGTCTGGGTGTGTTGCCATAACCACCATTGTAGGCATCATGTGGTTTTGAACATCATGGTCAACAAATAGAAACAGTTCTACCCAGCAGCTCACATTGCTTCCTTATAGTTTTTTTTTTTTTTTCACTTTTTTTAAATTTGTGTTTAGCACTTCTTCCATTGAAGAATTTCACTACGAAGCTTTCCAGCTGGCTTCTCCTACCTGAAATCTTGAGAGTCTCCTGACCACCTTTGCTCCGGTCATATCTGCAGCTCCAGAACATGCACAAGTCTTAGCATCATGCTGGCCATTCCCAACATCATCACATGTCCCTGAAATCAGCCAGATCCCTCCCTAGCACTAGGGAGCCACTCTTGGTTGGAAGCACAAACCTGGCAGGATATTCCGTAGCTTTTAGTCAGTGATAATGTTCAGGTCCCTGATAGGAGAGTAGCTTGATAGACATAAGGAAGGCTGACTTTGAGTTGACCATCTCAGGACTGTTGAATGGCTCCACGCCATCTCTGTGAGCAGAAGAAATGAGCCTTCAGAACTACCTGTTTAGCAGTATAGTAGTTTGAATGAGAATGACCTCCATAGGCTCGTGTATTTAAATGTTTGGCGCTTACTTTGTAGAACTGTTTTGGGAAGGATTCAGAGGGGTGGCCTTATTGGAGAAGGGCTGTCGCTGAGTGTGGGCTTGGAGGTTTCAAAAGCCCAAGGTATTCCAGTCAGCTTGTGCATTTTCTCTCTGTCGTTGTTTCCCCTCTGCCTCCAACTTGAGGATAAGATGTAAGCTCTCAGCCTGCCTGCTGCCATGCTCACTCCCATGATAATCATGGACTCACCCTTTAAAATTGCAAGCAAGCCCCCAATTAAATGCTTTCTTTTGTAAGTTGCCTTGGTCATAGAGTCTCTTCACAGCAATATAACAGTAACTAAGACTATCAATACCCAACTACAAATCACTCCTGCAGCCCAATGCCCTCTGACCCGAATGTGGGAGGAATTGCCTGAAGGATACCTAACAAGCCTCCAGCATAGGTGCCAGGAAAAGAGTGGGGGCTTGACCTACAGGTGCTGGAGTCTATAGTTGAGGTGCTGAAGACCAAGCCTCTAATTTGTGTTCATATTTAGAATAAACAGAGCACATGGGAGTTTCTGAAAGCTGGAAACTAGAAGGGATTTTGGTATAAAAACAAGAGGCCAGCAGCGATGACAAGCTCACTGCTTTCATGGGCTCCTAAGGGTGACATGACTGAACCTGATGTACCACAAATCCTGATAACGTCATCATATAAGAACATCATCATATATGACTTGCCAAGGGTCCAAGACTGACAGACCTCTAATTAGAGAAAAATCTACTCAGCATGCAGACAGAACAAGTGAGCCCGTCCGGGGATTCAGAAAGTGCTAGACCACCTCACCCTCACTCATCTCACCCAGGGGAGGACCAACCCTCCATAGTCACAGGACAGTGGATCTGAATCTGATTGGAATGCCCATACTTCACCATTAAGTTAAGACTCCCGGAGGGGCTGAGGGAAATGTTAGAGTCGTTGTGTGGGGGAAGGCTATGGGATGGGCTGTGAGAGACTGTTTTGTAAAAATTGGGTCTCAGTAAAGAGAAGACCGTGGTATCAACTGGTCCTGTAAGCCAAGCCCAATGGAATGGTGCAAAGAAGGACACATAAGCATGTGCCTAGATGGTATTGACCATCCAGCTTTTCCTTTTCAGGTCATTCTTTTCCACATAATCATAATTAAAATTGGTACAATCTTAATTTTGTACCCAATCTTAATTTTCTTCTCTTTCCTTCAGTCTCTTTTATTTTTTTCTGTCTCCTGCTGTTCTTTTAATTGAGTAAGTCATAACATTTAGGGATAGATAATGTTTTAGAAAAACACTGCAAAATATTCAAGAATGTTTTATTTTGAAATTGGGTGAGTAAATCCTTTATACCTTTGCAAACTACATTTGAAATGTGGCGTGTATGTAGGTGAGTTTGGGGAACAGAAATTACTGGAAGAAAAAGAGCCACATGGGTAGATACAGAGGTGTGTAATGTGTTCTCAGAACAGATGTGGGGCCGGGGCATGTGACACATGACACCCTCCATTCCTTTTCATTGGCTCATGGTTTGGTGCTGCAGATTTGTGATGGGATTTTATACCAGAATATTCTTAGGACTTTTAAAAACAAATGCCTCAATCTCACACTAAGCAAAGTTATAAAAGGAGGTGTAGTCTCCAAGACTTGCAAGACAAGTTCACTATTTCCATCGCACTAAGACTTCTTAGTGCAAGCCAAGACCTCAGTGGCTTGGGATAAGCTGAGGCGGGTCTAGCACCATCTCCCTGTTCTGTGAAGATTTTTTTCTTTATGCAGTAGTAAGTTTTGCATATGAACAACAAATTCCGTCTTGGACAATTTCAAATGCAAGGTGATGAGATGCAGTATCTAGGCAAAAGAGAACTGAGGAAAAAAGCACGTGCTTCCCTCAGACGACCACACACCTCCTGGGTGTTTCTCCACTTGCCCGTTTAAGACCTCATCAGAAGTGGCTGCTTCGCTGGTGTGATGGAAGATGGTAGCTCATTCCTGGCTGCATTTCCCAGCTAGAGAAGGCCTTAGACAGCACATGGAGGTCACCAAGAGGATAAGATAGCTTTTGCATTTTCAGTGCTCCTCCTGGACCTCAAAGCTATTGACCACTGGCAGCAGATGATTCGAATCTGGAAGCTATGACAGGAGAGACTAGTGTAGCCCTGGGAACTTGCCTGGTTGCACCTGAAGTGTCCCACAGAACCCCAGTGCAAAGCTAAACGCATTAATGACCTTTTGAGAATGGATTCATTCTGATTCAAGGGGCAGATCTTTTTTCCATCCTGGTGTTTTAACCTCTTCATAGATGGATATTTATAACTCTTAAGGACCAATGGTTTTGCTGCCCGGAGAGAAGCTACAGTTTGAGGGACCTGTGAAGCCTCATCACAAGAATCAGGATGCTTCTAAAATGTAGCTACCAATGTTTCTTTCATAGACTCTCCAAATTTCAGAGCTGAGGGGAATCCAGTAGTAATGAGCTGGTGTCTCCACGAGAGAAACTATTTTAACTTCATAGGAAGAAGTCAGGAAGGGAGGGAAAGTTGGTTGTCACTGAGTCATTTGTGCCAGGTTCCTATGTTTCTCAAGTTTGGTTAGCACCTTCTGGTCCCTCGGGATGTCTGAACCACGCTAGGACAGACACCTTGCCAGCATGCCACTTTTTGGCTTGCCTGCCTACCCTGAGGTTGCTTCAGAAGACTCCAGTGTGCACAACACACACAGCTGGCTTGATGTTAAGGAGGCACATCTCACAGTCTTAGCTCACCTTCACATTTCCATGTCCAAACCTCAGAGCAAGATTCTACCTGCAGTCTCCATTAGGGCCCAGTGGTCTGCAGTGGGAAGCATTTTGCTTGTTACTAAGTGTATTTGAAGGTTACCGTCCTCTGTGAGCATCCTAAAGTCAAAGCCCTCTGTTGTCCCACTCATGTGCCCAGGCTACTTCACTGTCCTACTCTCCACGAAGCCTGTCCCCTTCTTTCCAGGCTCCCACTGAGTAAGTACTGTCCTTCCATCCCCAGAGCTCTGTCTTGCAGTTTCCTTGAACAGCCAAGCCATGTGTCCCCACTCTGTGGGTGAAATAAGCCCATAACAGGTCTGGTTGCTGGTACCTACAAGCTATTGCAAGGTGTGCCTATGAAATTTGCCCAGCCATCTGTGTTTTGGGTTCTATTCCTAGTCCTCAAAAGTAGAGAAATTCATGAAAACATCCTCCAGAAGAAAGGCTGGAGGGATCATGGGACTCCTTGGACCAGCCCAGGCCTTGCACCTAGAGGACATTCAGTAGATATTGCCAAATGAAGCATAACAGGTGCCCTTGGGGTATAGCAAGATTATGATTCATTAGGGAAAGCTGGAGGGTTGCTGAGAGCCTGGTAATTGCAGTGTCGGAAGAGCGGACATTTTTAGCAACAAAGCCACACTCTGCGCAAGGACACTCTGGTTGACACCAAGGACAGAGCAATTTCACTCCCAGCACCATGAGCATTCCATGCGATCTGAAGTTTCTGCTTTTCTCTCAGCATCACATTTACCAGCAATGGGGTTTCAGTGAATGTAAATTGGCTCTGTGTAGTTTTGTTTGTGGCCAGTAGCCTTTGAAGTGTTGTTTTGCTGTTTGCCTGGAAATCAGCAGACGGACACTGGAGGAGTGAAAGAATTGCTCAGTGCCCTGAGCCTGCCAGGCAGCATGTTCAATATGTTATTTATTTTATGGAGAAATTCAGTGTGAAATTTAGTAATGTTTGACAATCTCTGTACTCGCTTCTTATTTTTTCTTTGAATTATATTATTTTACTTGCCTGGTTAATAGTCACAGAGGAGAACAATTAGTAAGTGGTAGTTTTCTCAAACTGGTTGCCACAGACACTGACAACTGTGAGAAGAGCCCAGTCCACTGCGATGCATGCCAGGGAGAACATCTTTGTTTATTAGTCTGCACTTTGTATCTGTTGTCACTTTACTGGAAAGTAGAGATGTGTTAGAATATCCCCAAATACCACCACCAGTCTGCCACCAAGGCCCAAGGGCATGCTAGGATCACCCCTCCTTCCGATTCCGAGCAGACACAGAGTTCATGCCTCCAGCCACCCCACACTTTCATCTGCATTCTTCATTTGACAAGGCCCCTGCCTCCTGCCTCCTTGCAGCTTTGAACTCTGCAAACATGAGGCAGGCTTGGTTTTAGCCACTTACGTCCGCAGAAGGTAGCGACGCTGCCAGAGGCCTGGATGCATCTCCTGGATCCAGCTGCTCAGCCACCCAGAGAGTCCTAAACATGTTTGCATTCTTGGTTGCCAAGGCTGGCCAGATGCAGACATTTAGGAGATTTTCCATAAACCGCATGAGTCATAACCTATCAAGATAGCTAAGGGCTGATTCTCTGTGTGTGCATATACATATGTGTGTATGTGAGTGTGTATAAATATAGGTGCATGTATATATGTATCTAAGAAATTTGTAAAGTTAAAATGAATAAGTATTTAAATGAATAAGTATTTAAAATACTTATATAAGTTTATATTCAAAATAGAAATACGTGTAGACATTAACAATTTAACTTCAGGATGCTCTCCCTAATGTTTGCAATATGACAATTAAAATGATCTTTAGATTTTCTTCATCTAAATGTACCTTACCCTTAGAGGCAATTAAATCACAAATGGCATAAATAGGTTTTTTCTGTTGCTGCTAACTTTGGCCATTTTCCCTCATGGTGGTAACTGTTTAATAGAGAGGCAGGAGGCTCACCAGTTCCATCCTTCTATGATGTTTTATAATTTAGCTGGAGGGGACCCTGTCTCGGTCTAAGCAAACCAGACATGGTGGCACATGCCTATAATCTTCACAATTTGGGAGACAGACACAGTCAGATTTCTGTGAGTTCTAGGCCAGCCAGGGAAAGAAGGAGAAGGAAGTGTAGGAGGAGGAAGAAGAAGAAGAGAAAGAAGAGGAAAAGAAGTCAGAGTTTGAGGAAGCAGGTGGTAGGGGGCTTCATTGTTATCCAGGGATGATCTCTAAGAAACCGCCTCTGTCCACCTCCGTTGGCACCAACAAGCCAACTCGAGTCTGGTACAGTGGTCAGTATTACTCTGTACTTCTTTCTGTGACTTTCAGAGGTTTGTTTCTTCCTGAAAGGTCCAGGAGGACCCAGCAGGACAAGTGTGTGAGACTGTGGTGCCATGTTGGCTGTCTATCGTCTGTAGTTCGTAGGGTGATTCTCTTACTAGAGAACACCCTGGATAACTGTATGAAGACTATGCAGCAGCACAGCTGGAAAGGAGAAAGTGGACATTCTGAGATCCCACTTGCCAGAGGTCGTAGGCTTTCTTGGCATTCCCTTGTGCTCACACAGGAACACAGGGCCAGCCCTGCACAGTGGCCTGAAGCTCACACATGTCTGCACATATTCACCAGCCTTCTTTCCACTCCATTAAAGACGGTTAGCCCTCACACCCGATCCCCTCCCCACTGAAAGAATAAGAGTACCGTGGATGGCCTGTGCCAGGGTCCTGCAGCCCTTCCCTGACATCAGGAGTGTGCATAGCATAGTCTGTCCTACACATCAGGTTTCCTCTTGCGTTTTCAATACTGTAAAAGAAACTTCAGAAGTGAGGTGCTGAGTCAAAAGATGGTGCCACACTGCTTACCAGTCAGTTGTGCATCAGCAAATTTCCCTCTGGAGAAGTTGCCAAGAGCATCCCATTATGAGCCAGAGGCTGGAGTCCCTGGTCTCTTCACCCTACAAGCATAGTCCCAAGTACTCTCATTGGTAAACATGGCTCAATTTTTAGTGGATTCCCCTATACTATTGGGACTTTGCATCGTGCATCGACTTTCCTGGCTGCATGGCTTTTGTTACCAGTTTCTTAGAATCTCTCCATTGCTGGTTCTTCATTTCCCTGTGGGATTTAGATGTTACCAGTATTTCCTACGTTTTCTCTGTTCTCCTCCTCTAGTTTTTTAATGGAAAAACAAACTCTAGGTTGGAAGTAGTTGCATCCATCTATCTTTGGTGGTAGGGCTGTGCATAGATGATCCCTCTCCAAGCTCTCATTGAACGTACTCTGTCTGCACCAATGACCCAATGGCCTTCTGTTTCCCTCCACTTGGAGTCTCTCTCTGTACCATGTAGGCTAAGATCAGCTTCACTTTTTCACACACAGTGGATGGCTTTCTTGTCCAAGTTTTTGTGACTAATGAAAACATTTCAATTATTCTCAGGAATTTTTCTCATAGCAGAAAGCTCTGGTCCCCACATGTAAACAGAGCCAAGTCTGATACAGGTGTGGTTCCTACATCAGGTTCCCACCCCTAGCCTGAAGTTCACAAACATCAAGTCCACAGCATGTGGACTGGGAGGACTCTACAGTCTCTTCCTACATGTACACACAGGGGACTCATCACTTGGCCTCCCTCTTGCTTTCTTCTCATGCAGTCAGTCCAGCTGTAAAGGAGACAGGAATATAAGACTCACACAGCTGTTGAAGGTGAGGTGCGCCAGTGTTCCCCATCATGTCACGTTCCTCAACAACAGCCTGTCCCTTGCCACTTCGGCGTACTTGATTCTGCCTTCCACAAATGGTAAAGCTCGTCTAGTAGTGTGTCTCAGTGATAAGAACGCCCTCAAAAAATCACAATAGGAAGTAAAACGAAGCCAGAGACTAACTGGATCACTTCAAATACGAAGATGGACTAGAGCAGGGTTTTGTTAGCCTTTCAATCATAAAGCGAGCCAAAGTCAGTACCACAAAAACAGAGTTGAGGGGAATTAATGTCTTTTGCTGTGTACAAACCACACCTGATGAACTTTCCCGTTACGAGGAAAAGGGCAGCTTGGGTTACTCTTTAACTCCTTTCAAGGCCCCCTGAAGCTCTGCACAGTAGCTCCGCCAACGCGGCGTCACCAGCAAACAGCCATGGCACTTCCCACTTTCAGCCAAGTTACTAGATTTTTACTGTGGCCCTCAAGCGTTCTGACATTGTTGACATTGCTGTAAGGACTATTCCCGGGGAAGCTGTGATAGAACCTGAGTGTGGCTGAAGGTCTGATTCTGCAGGGTTGAAATGGCATGCATGAGGCTGTGAAGTGATAGTCATGGAGTCTGTGTTGATTACCTGGCCACTACAGATCCTTTGCCCTCAGGATGTCAACAGTGATGACAACACGTGCGGTATGTTGGACACTGGCAGTTCCGTGGCACTCATCAAGGCTGGCATGTTTAGAAGTCCACGAGGGGCTGACATTTCTGTTAACATTCAAGCATTATGGGGTCCAGCCCTGATTCTAGAACTAGACAGAGGTTTAGGGTGCTGCCCTGCTATCACAGAGAAATTACCTGCCCCCAGTTCTTCAATCACCCCCTCGTGAAAGTACAACTGTGTTTAAACTAGCCCCGCTCTAATCTGTGGAACGCCACGTGGGACACGTTGAGAAATGCAGTATGTGCATCCTACTTCTGAGGCTCGTGTGGGGGCTGCACTTCCGGTAACAGAGGGCAGTTGGACAGCCGCCATTGTGCACTGCTCCTCGAACTTGCCTAAGCCCCGCTGGATGCTGGGTATAGAGCTGTGCGGGGCTTACAGTGCAGAGTTCAGTACGTGAGCCTCGAGTGCAGTCAGGGTCTGCACTGCACAATCCATAGCCCGCTATGTGGCCTTGTATACTAAACCTTGCCTCAGTTTCCTCATTGCCGGGAGAGATTGTAGAATTCTCACCTGGATGACAATTGGAGCGTTTATACATGTCCTAGAGCAGGAAGTGGTACAAACTTACCTGTACCAGAGTATAAAGTAGACATTGTTTGAAGATTTCCAGGGATGCTCATAAAATCAGATGGAATTCTTTTCTCTACTTATATAATTCTTACTCAAAAAGCAAAGCTATATTGCCATATGCCCATACAAATTAAGGAACTGTTAGAATAGACCCTCAGAAAATGGCTTGGAGGTGCTAACAGCAATCCCAGTCACTTATGGAAAATGTCTTTTTAATTTTATTAGGTCAGACAAAAATCAGTTCCTCTGTTTTCTAAGCTTTTCAAAAGAGACTAGAAACTGGAATTTAGAATCAGCTTCCCTGCTTAATTGCAATTTTCAGTCTATTCATGGTAATAGAACAATATGTTTTTAACTCAGGTCCCCAACTTGTTTGGCAACACTCACTAAGCTGTTTCATGCCCTATCTCTGCCCTGTTTCACTGGCAACATAAAAACGTGTGTGTTGGGTCTCATTTAATCTGGGGTGGCCCCGTGTGCTCACAGCACCCATATGATACCAGCAGATCGGAAAGCCAGAACGCAGACATAGTGCCGTCCTGCAGTCACGTGGCATTCTTCTCCAGCTGGCAGCAGCACACTGTGTGGTAGGTGTGTGCTTTGTACTTGTGGCTCTGAATTGCACAAGACGCCATGTTAGTAGACCGTGGGGAGGAGGAAGAACGTGTGGGTGGCGGCAGGGTAGAGTGGAGGAGTCTGGGTTGGGGTGAAGAGAGCGTTACACTCAGGCCATAGAATAGAATGTTCTGCTCATTGCTGGTTAGGACTTGGAATCCCCAGTCTTACAAGAGGTGCATGCCCTGAAGGAGTGACAGAGCAGGCAGAATAATCTACAACTGCTGAGGTACCCGCAGGGAGACTGGCTTCAAGGGCTAGCCTCTGCTGGTGGCTGCTAGATTTCACAGCCAGGCCTGCGGGCTCTTGGAAATAGAGTGATTTGGTGAAGGGTGTTAAGATGACTTGTGTTAAGGGCACCTAAAAACAAGCACGTTGGGACCTTTGAAACCAGGGTGGTAAGTAACCTGCTGAGTCATCTGGGATCCCAGGGTTCTGAGGCTGTGGGCTGCCCCCTCCTCCTCACAGCCCTAGCAGGGAGGGGAGGAGCCTTCATTCTTGCTGAGTGGATGTTTGCTTCTGCACCTACATCCTGGCACCTCATTAGCGCCTCATTAAGCAGACACTGCAGAAAACAATTCAAAGGGTGTTCTCAGGGTAAATGTATCCAGTGCCTACAGCTCCTTATAGGGAGTTTGGTCATTAAAAGTTTTCAGGGTCTAAAGGTCCAATTTTCCCCCAGGGACGGCAGCACATTTTAAGACGGTGTTTGGGGTTTGCCCACCTGCTGGGTCACAGAGTGGCTGAATTCTTGCTGCCTCAGATAGAACACTGTTGCACTTGCTCATTAGGGAAATGTGCTGGTGAACATAACAGCCTGGGGATGTGGTGGTTCAAGGCCAAGGGCAGAGGCTTCGGACAAACGTGCTCCTGAGGTCAGCCAGTTTTGGAGAAAGGGCTGCCGGAAAAAGAAGTACCTGTGAACATGCAACGTGTTTGTGGCAACGCTCTTCAGTCTTTTTAGAGCACGGTGTTTGCCTACAATCCACTTGCTAATGACATTGTTTCCTCAGCAGGAAAGCATAATTGAGCTTTTTAATAGTCCCTTCACTGTCTTTGTTAGACACCACCTGCCATCAATAAATAAGCCAGTGACACCTCCTTAACTCCAAGAATCCCAGAGTCTCCCTAAAATGGCCTCCTATCTAAGCCAGCAGTGACACTGAAGTTTCTAGATCCTTGATAATTTAGGCTCTTCTGGGGCACCAAGCGCATCAAGAAGGGTCCACCTCACAAGTCACACCCAGCAAGCCACCCAGGTCCCTCAAGAGAGGCACCACCTTCCCCACAGCACAGGAGTTCCGTGCTCACCTGATAGTGTGTGAAACAGCCCCACCTGGGACACTGTGCCCTGAGCCGCGTGGGCTTCTGTCTAGCAAGTGTGCGGAAATGTATATTGGATGAAATTCAACTTCCTGTCCTCAGAAACATGTTCAGTAAAATAGATGAAGTAACTGTCCATATAATCTTGTTGCTGTGTTTTTATACCAAGAACAAACTACTCTAAAGAGCAATATATATTTTACGTGCCCAAATCACAATATTTTCCCACTTGAACTTTTTAGAAAACATATTTCAAGTTAGTTTTATTTGTTTAATGCCATAGCGCTTTCCCCATCTGCAAATGCCAGTGCTGTGATATGCAATGTGAACTTTCTCTGTCATTATGAGTCCTGTTGCTTAAGGAACAGACGACAGCCGTGAAATGTCGCAGCAAGTGCAAAGGCAGACCTGTGCTTCCAGCTTAGAAAGAAAACATCGGCAGAGAGAACTCCAGGCCTGCCTTTTCTGGCTGCCTGTGACATCCTGCTTGCCTTCGTAATGCGGATTTTTCAGAACAAACAATTTTTCTCCAACTCATTACGTTCTGCTAGCAGGGGTAGACATCAGAGCATGGCTGCCCTTTCTTCTGGCACCCTAATCCTCTGGCAGTCTCTGCTGTCACACTATCTAGTACCTTCTTGGTCCTCTCATTTGGGAGGACTTCCTCTTCAAAGGCATTGCCTGTTACCTGTGCTAAGGGAACCGAATAATGGGAGCTGTGAAAAAAAAAAGAAAAGAAAAGAAATGTTTCTTGATAGTGAGGAGTGATCAGATCAATGGCAGCCGACAGGGAAGAGTCTATCGTCACTGTGGGAGAGAAGGACTGCTCAGTGTCAAGCTTTCTGTAGGAAAGGGGAAGAAGGCAGGAAGTGGGAAGGGTGAGTAACTTTTGTCACATCTCGTCTCCCTGGAAACCATCTGCTCTGCTGTGTGGATCACTCAGGAGTGTGTCCTTTCTGGGGACAAAGAAGGTGTAGCCTCTCTCACAGTGTGGCCAGGCATGGGTCCATCCATTTTCATGTGCGGCATTATGGGAAAGCCCCTGGTGGGACAAGGACTGCATGAACAGATGATGATATCATGGGCTTGCAGCCACTGGGTGGCCACAGACTGGAGTGAGCAAAGTTGCCCCCAGCCCCAGCAGGAGAACAGATGTGAGGATGGGTGAGTATGAACCTCTGTGGTGCCGAAGGATGGAAGCTTAATTCTGTTTTCTAAATGTGCCCCAAGGAGAAGGAAAACAGTGGCATCTAGGGGAAATCTGCAGGTAGGGAAAGGAGGGCCAATACAGAGTCCTCTTCAACTAGGGGCCGGAAATATTGCTGACACATGCTCATAGAGCTAAGACCTTGGATGTTTAAGTAAATGCACAAATACCAGTGAAGCATAATCTGCAGGTCTTATGACAACGAGGTGGGCCTATAAGGATATTTCCAGAACTGCCCGTATAGACTGTAGAAGCATCAAAGAGAAAACAGCAGAGTGGCTGTGTGTCCCAGCTTGGCTCATGTAAAGTAGTATCTAAAAAAGAGCAAGAGCTTGGGAATGTGGCTCAGTGGGTAGAAAGCTTGCCTGTTACACACAAGGCCCTGGGTCTGACCTCCAGAATGCGTAAGCCAGGTGTGGTGGCATGCCTATAGTCCCAGCACTTGAGAAGTGGAGGCAGGAAGCAGGGTCATTCCTTACTTTCTACTGAGTTTGGGGCCAGCCTGAGATACATGGAGCTCAATCAAGCAAACCTCACATACGAATATAGCTCAGTTGTAGAGTGCTCGCCCAGCATGTGTGAAGCCCTAGGTTCAATTCCTAGAACAACACAAAAATATCCAAACCAGCGCCGATTACTCCTTATCTTGAAACAAGACTGTCCTAGTACTGTGTCATCTTGCTGCAGCCTAGACTCACCTGAAGGCTCAGCGGAGTGCATGTCTCTACCAGGCTGGTCGTGGGCATGTCTGGGGAGGACTATCTCTATTATAAATTTATGCAGTAGGGTCCATCCACCGTGACATCATCATTCCTTGGGCAAGTGGTCAAACATGAGCCAGGGAGCATGCCAGCAAGCAGTGTTCCTCCTGATTTCTGCTTCAAGTTCCTGCCCTGATTTCCCTCAGTGACCTGTAAGTGTAAGCCAAACAAACTATTCCCTCTGGCGATGTGAACAGATCAAGTCTTAGGGAAGATGAGGAAGGTCAGAAATGGCAATAAAGCAGAGCCAATGCCTTGACAGACTTGAAGTTTATACATAGTGGTAATTATGAGGGTGAGGCTTGGTGCTCCAGACCAAATAGGGGGTTGCCTATGCCATGAGAGAGCTCCCTGAGGAGGGAGTACCCTGTGTCACTAAGAAGCCAAGGCAGGAAGAGGAGTACCTGTCCTGTGGATCGCCCTTCTCTCTGGGCTGCTTCGAGCTGGGCTGGCCTTGGGCTTCGGAGAATGTTTCACAGCCAAACATTCCTTTGTTAGAACCTGGCTTGGGTGTTCTGAGCTTGTGGCATGAAGCACCTCACTCATCTGTGTCTTGGTTTCTTCATGTGTGGGGAAGGGTTGCTAGGGTGTCTGACGTGTCTGGTGTGAGGACTGTGCCAGCCAGAGAGAAGTAACCTGTACATGGTAGGCCATGTCTACCTTCACTGAAGCCTTGCTGTCTGTCCACCACGTTAAGATACACTCTAGATGACCCAACCCAAGGAACTTAACTGCTCACACAGGAGTGTGCTAGTGAGTCCCAAAACAGAAATTTTAAAATGATCATCTGATATCATGCACATTTTTAGCAGAAATGTTGCTTTTTCTGTGCTCGATTCCTCCAACAAAATACCATCTGTTTCAATGCAGACTCAACAATTGCTAGAACTTTCTTTAGGCTATAGAGGAAGGTGATGTTCTGTGTTTGTGAGAATCTGTGAAGTGTGCATTTGGCATTGCCAGTGGCTGGGGAATTTTTATGGCAATGTTAAATAAAATGCCTTTACTTTAAAAGATTCTCAACACCATCAAAATGAACACAAAACCAGTGGTGTTTTCACAAAATTAAGAGTATACCTGAAACCATAAATGCTTAAGAATTTGGAGAATAGTTGGGTCTGCATTAGACAATCTCTGATCACACAAGATTTCTCTTTGAGGTTCTAATAAGGAAACAGTTCTGTTGAGTAGATGGGCTGGAGAGATGGCTCAGCAGTTAAGAGCACTGACAGCTCTTCTAGAAGACCCAGATTCAATTCCCAGCACCCTCATGGCAGCTCACAGCTGCCTGTAACTCTAGATCCAGGGGATCTGACACCCTCATAACAACATGAATGCAGGCAAAACACCAATGCGCATAAAAAAGTTACTGTTTTACTGTTCTCTTTCCTTGAACCAAAGAGAGTCAGTTCTTTCAAAAATGGTCCATCATCCTCCCATCAGGGGGATTTTAATCTGCCTATTGCATTCATTCATTCATTCATTCATTCATTCATTATTTCCTATACTAACTCATTTAGCTGGGGGCCTTCTTCACTAGGATAAGAGACAGAAATCCCTGAACATCTTGTTTTCCCAATGTGTCCAGCAGCTACTGGAGACGCTTCAAATGACAAATACTTTAACAGTCCTTGGGGACTCCAGGCTGCCACCTTAGAGGGCATGAATAACCTGCACTTTCTGTTAAAGAAATATTTTTCCCCAAATGCAGCAGTCATTAAAACAATAAAGGCAGGAGAGTTCTCGATTTTTGACGCTTTGTGGCTCAAGAAGCCATGTGCATTGGTTAAACTTTCCTTGTCTCTGTGGACAGATACCTGACACAAGAAGCCACTTAGGAGGGTGGGGATTTACTCTGGCTCCTGGTTGAAGGGTGAAGTCCACCATGGCAGGAACACATGGCATAGTGGAGGGAGCTCCTCAGCAGCACTGGGAAGCAGACAGACCGTGGTCCAGAACAAGGGCCAAGTTATCAAAGGCTTTGTCCCCAGTGATGTACTTCCTCCCCCTAACCCCAGCTTCCTGACTATTCCACCACCTCTTTCTTCAAAGGGCACCACCAGGTGGAGATGTGCTCAAACACATGAGCTTGTAGGAGACACTTCACACTCAAACCACCCCTTCCCGCACCGAAGGCTCCTCAAGAGCTCTCCCTGTGGGACACTTGGGTCGTCTGACTTGTGGGACCTCACTTCCTCTTCCCATGGACCACAGCAGGTGCTCATTGTACTGATAGGGAAGAGCTCACCCCCACACACATGATACCGGGAGAATACTGGGTGAGTGATTTCCACAGGGTCTATGGCCCTCTACAGAGTGAAGGAAGAGTCTTCCCTCTCTCATGTTTGCCCCGTGGACCCTCTTCACAGTGATTGTTTGGAGTCCTTGCTGTGAGCTCCAGGCCAGCCAGCCATCCCCACCCCTTCAGCCTGAAGTTCTGACGTACCTCCCAAGCCCAGCCAGCACAGACTTAGCACCTTGCCCCTGGAAATCTGTTTCCTCCTTTAGCCACTCTGGTCTCCTGTCCTCAGTGATCCCTCCCCAAAGCCCTGCCCACATGGACCTTCTTGGACTAACACAGTACTGCCCCTGCCGGGCTTCACCGTTCTCTGCACTGGGACAGTAGCTGAGCTGATCAAACCGCAAGCCCGCGAACCACTACCCCAGTGCTGTTTAACCTGTGCCCTTCCTGGCCTGTGCGATGTGCCCTCTGAGCCTCTGGGCTTGGAGAGATGTCACACTATTCCTCTGAAAAACATTAGTGACTATTCTTACCCAGAATGCTTGGGACATGAACTGCTTCAGGTTTCAAAACGTCTGGAGCATCATGCCAGAGGGCTTTAAGTGAATCTGTTACAGGGTGTCTAAACCACAAAGGGAATCCTGAGCCATGCTGGGCAGGAAACTTTTAATGAAATCTCATTTGAGAAGAGAGAAACCTGAAAGCCCAAGTGATACCTGGACTGAGCAGGCAGGCTGACTGGGATTGGTGGTCACTGAAATGCCCCGGGTCCCTGAAGGTGGCCCACCATGCTCAGTAAATCCTCCTCCAGCGTTCCTAAGAATCGCTTTTCCCTGACACATCCTGGACCTCTCCAGGGTCTGACCATGATTTCTTTCCTGGGTCTTGCCAAAGTCTCACAGGGTACAGGGCCTCTGTCTCAGAAGCCTCAGCTCTTCTGATCTTTGGCAAGCTACAACATAGAATATCTGATTCCGCACAAGTCCTGAGGCCTGAGTGAACTTGCTGAGATGGCTTGTGTGAAAACAGGCCAATAGCAGCTGTTCAGCCATCACTGTGACCATCTCCTCGAAAGGCGTGAGGGAATTTAGCACTCTGGGCTTTTCCCTTCAGACAACCCGCCTGGCATTCCAAAGGAGACCATCTGCTCCAAGGCTATGCTCACACACCGTCTTGGGCCCTTCAGTCTCTGTCCTCCTGGCCTTCAGCATTGATTGCAAGTAGAAACAGTGACTAGGCGAGGACACAGAACTGAGTGACCCTCCAGGCTGCCTGGGGAAGCTGCCCTCAAGGTCGCTGCTGGGCTCCAGTCAGTAGTTATATTCCTTCAGGGAACTTACTCCTGTCCCCACAGTTTGAATGCCACCTCTATGGTGTTATGCTTGCACACACACACACCAACACAGGCTCACATGTGACAAGGTGTGTGTGCTCGCGTGCACTGACACACGCGCATTTACTCATACACAGATATACTTATGTGAATTGTATACATGCACTCACACACATACTCAGGTCTTGCTAAGGGCTGTGAGTGCCCCAGCCCTTCCGTCTGACACCTCACTTTACCCCACCCATTAATGTCTCTTTCCTATGGATTAAGTACCCTTTGCTGCAGCTTGAAGCCATCTTCTTTGTGTTGTGTCTTACCTTTGGAAACTTACAAATGGACTTTGCTTGGGATTTGCTTTGAATTTCCAACCTTAAAAGAAAGTCTACGCCAGGTGGGCCTCAAGTTTCCAGGCACCTGGTGTCAGTTTTCTTCAAGCTAGGAGACTGTGAGCTTTATGTGTCTCCCCAGGGAGCAGCGTGACGGAAAGGAAGGCTGGACAAGGGCTGCCTGGGTTTGGAGCCTGTCCTGGTGTACACGGTTCCAAGCTCCTGTACACCAGCCGAGGTTTTGAAAGTTAAGCTCAGCTCTGGAATTGGGGCTCAGCAAAATGTTCCTAAGCCCAGAGTTCAAGAGTCCCAGAGGACTCTGCAGACACTAATATACACTCACGACTTAAAGACAAATGGAACACAAATACCAAAAAGAGTTATTTATTAAAAAAAAAAAAAACCTATGGAAGTAAGCAATACAGAACTGACCTGTTAATGCCAAACAGTTACAATGGACAAAGGCTGAGAAATTAGGTAATGAAATGCATCCAGGCTGCCTGAAGGAAGTTTTATAACAAACAGTAACAAAACCTAAGTCATAATATGCACTTTAAAAGACGCAATTCTTGTGACTTCTTAAAAAAAGAAGACAAACTGATATAACCTTAAAAGATACGGGCCTCATGGTAACTTGAGAGGAAGACCCCATTTAATGCTTTGCATATTGAATCTTTTCGGAAGCTGGGCATTTTGTAATGGGACCATGATGCTTATTTTACAGACAGTGAAAATGAGAGCAAGTAACTTACCCAATATCACGTATGGAGGGAGCACTGGATGAGGCTCTAAAGGAGAATCAGCTGACCTCTGCAGCTCCTCCCCCACTCGGGCATGCAGGCATGCGTAAGCAAAAACACATGTGTGCCTGTGTGCACCACACAGGCTAAAAATCCCATATCTAAGCCCACAGAGCACCTGGTCATGCCTCCCAGAGTACAGCAGTCTATTTCGAGCCTTTACTTGGGACTACATTTCAAAGCTAACTCCGGCACTGTCAAGAAAAATCCATGGGGACACGGGTACCTTGACACCTCTTCTGCACCCACCTTCCTTCCCTTCCCTTCCCTTCCCTTCCCTTCCCTTCCCTTCCCTTCCCTTCCCTTCCCTTCCCTTCCCTTCCTTTTCCTTCCCTTCCCTTCCCTTCCCTTCCTTTCCCTTCCCTTCCCTTCCCGCCTCTCCTAAGCTGGACTGGAAGGTGTTCAGGACCTGTCCAGCCTAGCAGCCAGCACTGGTCCACTCTAGGGACACAGCCACATGTATCTGCTGAGCAGTAGGAATGGGTCAAGGCCCCTCTGTGGACCCTAAGCCATATGCCAGCTGGGAGTGACTGTCCTCCCAGGACAAGTACCCTGTCATGCCTAGCACCTAGATATGCTTACACCTACTCCGTGCACAATAACCTATGGCAGACTTTATCACACTCAAGCATCACTAACACCAACAAAACCACAACACGCTTGTACCCTCACGTGTCCATACGATAGTCCCAGAGTGCCCAAAGGCAGCATCATGTTTAACCCAGCGGCCCAGCACGCTAAATGAACAAGGCCACAGGGCAATTGACAGCGACCCTGACAACGGAAAGTCCATGTGCAGGTGGATACAATGTGAAAGTCAGAGAGGACCAGTCTTTTAATTCGGCTATTAGTCTACTGGCTACTTGGGGATGTCATCATGTTTAATGATGGCTGCCCTGCCCCCAAGCCACAGCTCTGTAGGTAAAGTGTTTGCTGTGTGAGACTCCCAGAACCCAGGTAGGAAAGCATGGTGCTGAGAGCTGCTAATCCTGGAACTGGGGAGGCAAACATAGGAGGATCCCTGGGGCTCTCCAGTCACATAGCTTAGCCTAATCGGAAAGTTCCAGGTAAAGTGAGAGATGGATCACATCTGAGGCATAACAGCTGAGTTTTACCTCTGGCCTACACACAGGCACATGTGCATACACACACACACACACACACACACACACACACACACACACACCTGTATTTTTTTTTTTAAGCCTGAAGCAAAACCAGATCAAACCAAAGCCACACACGTGACTTTGTTTCACAGGTGGGGACCGAGCGCCTGTGTTCTTGTTAACATTCTTCTCCATCATTGTTGGTCGGAGCCCGTAAAGGTTGGGGAGGTGAACAAAGTGTCCCTGTGGTGCTGCTTTAGCAGCCTGTAGTTCCCGAGAGAAAGAGCATCAAGAATGTTGTCACAGACTCTGAGGGATGACACCAAACTCTTGTGAAGGAGAGTGTCACACCCAAGTCTTTCCCCAGGAGATACAGGTAAAGATAGTTGAGAAGAAATGAGAGTTATTTAAAAAAAAAAATATCCGAGACCAGAGTCTGGTTATTAAATGGAAATAGTCAGGGAAGATGGGCGCTCTGAGACTAAGACAACCAGTCCTTAATTGTATCTATCTCCTTCACCCGCCACCCGCACATTTCCAATTCATGTTCTTGTCTAAGTGAATCTGTAACAAGTACTCAGCTACTTCAAAAGTAGCTTAAGGAAAGATGGGTTTATTCGCACTCCCAGACCCAGGGTACAGTCCATAACCGCAGGGAAAGAACGCAAGGTACATGACAGCCCGTCCTCTGTCAGGAAGCAGGGATGAATTCTGGGTGCTCAGCTGACTTTCTGCTCTAACTGGGTCTGGGGCCCCAGTTTGTGGAATGTTGCCAGCCCCATTCAGGGTGAGTCTTAGCACTGAGCTGATGCAATCTGGACAGTCCTGTACAGACTCAGCAGTGGCCACGGGGCAAGTGGGAGCAGGGTCTCTGCTCCCTGTCTCGTGGCACTGACGGACACAACAATGAAAACAGCTCGGCCACCTGGCAGAACTGGAAAAGGAAATGCTCTTTTCAAAATCTAGTGTTTGTCTGTGTGATACCAAAACAGCCAATCAGAGAGGGCTGGCAGTGTGTGCTCACTGCAGGGACCCACGCCTGGGAATTGCTGATTTAAGCTAGCTCACTAGCTAGCTTAAGCTGAGAAGGCACTGAGCTGCTAGCTCCTGGCAGCCTCTCTCCCGCCATCAAATTGACTTCTCACTGGACTCTATGTTCATGATCCTCCCGGGAAGAAAGAAAGCAACAAAGGGTCTCTTGTTCTGGGTTTTGTTGGTTGTATCTTGTAACACTTGGGACTTTCACAAAGAATAGGCAAATTTTACGTTCTTGACAAAAGCCACAGAACAAAGTTACTGCAAGCCTGTTTGTCTGGTTCCTTTAATTCAGAATTCTCAGTCAGACCATGAGTTGTCAGTACTGTGCAAAGAAATTAAAAGAGGTGGTTAAAATATTCACATGGTCCAAAACTGTCTGCTCTCACTGGATGCACAAACCTGCTTCCCTGCACAAACACCTTCTGCTGTGTCTGACGCCAAAGCTTTGGACTTCGACTTCAGCCATGACTGTGCGAGTTGTAAGTCTTGGTGGCCCCTCATTATTGAGTAGAACCACCCTTCATAAAAGTATGAAACTATATAACTAAGCATGAGGCTCATACCCTGGCGAGACCTGGGACATTACTACAGTCACCAGGCAGCTGCTTCCTCCCTCCCCTTGAGCCCTCTTTTTTCCTTTGAAAGCTCACTTGGTCTGGCTGGAAGCCTTCATAAAGGGTGTCAAGGATCCGGGATAGTAGAAAAGGGCAGAGCATTCTGCCCTGGGTTTCTGCCTTGTGAATGAGAAGACTCCCATTGGACAGGAAGTACAAGCTCTGAATTCACAGCAGCAAGCTGCTGTTCTACCCCAGGCTCCCGGGGACTAGCACCAGTGGCCACAGACTCAAAAGCCAGCCCTAGGCTTCTCACTGGGTTTACCAAAGAAAGCTAGGGGGGCTGCAAGCCTCCAGCCTCTGGTCCCACAGCCTGGGTAGATGCCACCATTGGTGCATATGTGGATGGGAACCGACCCCAGTTCAAGGCCCGGTACAGGCACACTGCGCTATCAGTGTAGCATCCCAGGAATGCAGCAAGCCTGTTCAACTACCGTGAAACCACAGAAGCAGCAGGCAGCTGGATGCAGGTGCTGGTGGCTGACGGGAGGCAGCCATGTCTTTGGGGGTGTTCGGACCCTATCTGTGCACAGTTGGTCAAAGAGAAAAGTGAACCCCAAGAACACAGGAGCCTGGTTAGGAGTTAACAAGTATGTCCTGAGGTACTCTTCAGGTGAGCTGATGCTTAAGAGGCTAGAAGACTAAGAACCACAGCAGGCTGTCTAGTAAGGGCCCACTGTCGCCCACTTCTGGTGACAAGCCACAGGCCCTTAGATATATGCTCATTTCGATTGTGACACCTCTTTTTTCATCTCTCACAGTCTAGCAGGCAGGTCCACTGCTCAGCCCTCATGCTGCACGTGGCTCAGGATGGCTATAGATCTGGCCCAACACGAAAGCATAAAGTTACTGAGAACATTATAAGGGGCTTTTATTTTCCATTCTTTGTTTCACTCAGTTATGTGGTTGTCAAGAGTGAACTTTGTAGATGAGAACATCTTGTCACTGTCAAATGGTTGGACATACCTGTCTTCTTGGAGTTGTCTCAGGCACCTTAAGATGGTCCTATGGCCCATGGCAGGACCCAGTCTTCAGTCTTTCGAACACACACAGTCCTTTTGAGATGGTGGTCCTGACCTCTAACCCTCCCCCACACACACACCTGCTTCCCAAGCTATAATAATGCATGAAATTGCAGGAATTCAGTAATTGCTCCCAAATAAGTACCATACTTGTCTTTTAAATTTTCATTTTTAGTTGCATTGTGAACATATAATATGCAAATATTTATCTCCATGACTCTCAAAGAAAACCCAGAAGTTGCACTGGAAGTGCCTCCGTGAGTAAGCTGTTTCTTCTGTCTGAATTGATGCTCTCCTCCTGAAGGGATCCTTCCACTGTATCTCATGGGTGCAGGGAGGCTGCTTTTCAGCTTCACAAATCGAACCAGTTCAGACGAAGCAGAGGGCACCCTGCACTGCCAAAGGGATACTGGCTCCCTGATGTGCTGTCTACCAAAGCTGTAACACCCCAGCTCTGTTCCATGAGAGCACCCACCCTTGCTTGTGGACAACACGTCTTGACTGGCATCAGAAATACCCCCACCAACTCGTGTGCCCTTGGCAAGCCTATTAGGAGACAGATCTTCCACTGAGCCTCTAACCTGGTGTCTCTTTCCATCTCACACAGGGACGGATCTGCAGAAAAGCCGGCAAGTCAAAAAAGTCCTTCAGCCGCAAGGAAGCTGAAGCGACCTTTAAGAGTTTGGTGAAGACGCATGAGAAATACGGCTGGGTCACCCCACCCGTGTCTGACGGCTGATGCCTGCACGCACCCCAGACGCTTGAGCCGCCCGTCCACACTCCACCCTGCCATCTCCTCCCACCGCTGCGCATCTTCTACCCTTTTCTACTCCAGCCAGAGCTGTGTCCTGAATGCAAAGGACACACTTAAGTTATTTATGAACTGATGTGTTTACGGAGAGAAAGAGCAAACTGTTCAGGATTACGTTTCCATAATAAATGACCATCTCTAAGTCACTTTAGAACCAATGTTGAGATGATGCCGGCCCCCAGCCCCCCTGTCACATTGCCCTTAGCTTCTTTCCATGACAGCAGCTCTGAGCAGCCGCAGGAACTCAATGCCCTGCCCGCTCCATTTCCACGTGCAAGGCGCTGTTCCCAAGTCAGGGGCACCGCACACCACTGGGCTCTGCCGGTCCCTGTTTGCTGTGCTCTGTATCTGTCTCTCTTCCTGGCAGGTCAACGTAACTTGAAGACATTATCTTTCTTTCTGTGGCCTGTGGTCTGCTGTGATGACATTTAGACCTCATTCATGCTATGACCTTTGGCTCATGAAAACACACATCTAACATTGCCGGGTTCTAGTGCTGACTTAAAACTACAAACTGCCCACTTGATTAAAACGTGTTCCCGTGCTGATCTTGTGCTGTGCTGCCCTTCGCAGATAAACCAGTGCCATTTAATGAGAGGCAGAGGGTGCTGCAGCCACCAGGGGGGTTCAGGACATGAGGTGCCCCTCCCCAGGGCTCAGAGCAGCAGACGGCCAGAGGGAACATTCTCTTCAGACATGAGGGAATGCTCCAACAGTGCATCTGTGTCCATCTCCTCTCAGCCACCAAAAGACAATTTCCCATTTGCTGAGGTCATTAGACTCATCTGTCTTCCGTGCTAGTGACAGGAGACACCAGAACTGCCAAAGGACACCAAGTGACACCAGGAGAACTTGCATGACCCGGTCTGTTACTTCACCCACTAGTCCCTTGTGTGTCCCTGAGGTTGAGGCCAGAGCACCCTCCCTGTGGTGTGAACTTCCTGTTATCTAATCTCCCCACACTTTCATTTTGCTCTTCTGTTAGAAATTTCTAAGATGCTCCATGAAATGAGGAGATAATGTTTATGATAACATGCAGAAAGAGGTAAAATGTTCATTCCAAGTGGAAAATCTTATTGGACACATTTTAAATAAAACCATGCATACCTGCCACCCAGCCTCGAGGATCAATCACGGTGGACTAGCCTTCCGCTGGGACTCCTCTGTCTCTTCCTCTCTCCTTGTCTGTCTGACTGCCTGTCTGCCTTTATTTCTTCCCTTTCTAATGAATGCAGATGTGTTGCCTGTGTGTATGTCTGTGTACCACATGCACGCCTAGTGCCTTCAGAAACCATTAGAGGGCATTGAATCCCCTGGAACCACACTCAACGGTGGTTATGAGCCACCATGTAGATGCTGAGAATCAAACTCAGGCCCCCTGGAAGAGCATTCAGTGCTATTAACCACAGAGTCAACTCTCCAGCCCCAGTGGAAGTATTTCACCTTCATTTAAAGTGTTAATATTTCAGACACTGATGATATCAAAACACGGTGTCAGGAGCAGCATCTTACAGGCAGAAAACACATCTTAGGAGGCCATACTCTTGCAAACACATGGATGACTAAAATGGTTCCAGGAAGCTGACTAGAACCTACCAGAAAGCATGGCTGCATGACTGGCCATGCTCAAATTTTGCCACTTTGGTTTTCCAACTATGAAGGTAGAGCCAGCTTTTGCCTGATTCCATGCAGTTACTTGGGCAGTATGGGCTTCTCCTTGTTCAGATGTTTAGGGACCCTGAAAAACTCATCTCAGGGGAGAGGGATTGGCTCTTCCCAGTGTGTCCGGAGGCCAATCAAATACACCCAGTATTGTCACTTTTCTTCTTATCGCTTTTTCTTTTGAGACAGGGTCTTGTGGATTCTTTGCTGGCTTCAACCTCATTACATAGGTGAGGCTAGCCTTTAACTCCTAATCTTCCTGCCTCTGCTTCCAAGGGCTAGAACTGTATGCATGTATCACTTTGCCTGCTGTATTCCTAACTGGGACTTGGGCACAGCATCGTGGTTGCTAGGCAAGCACTCCACCCACTCAGCTGCATCCCCATCCTTTCTTCCACTTTTGCCCTCCCCAGATACATAGAGCAGCTGCTGGGCTAAAACGACAAGATATTAGGAGGAATCTGCTTGGTCGCGTTCCCTCCCCCAAAGCAATTGTGGTCCATGGAAACTAGATGGCAGTACGCATGCAGAATTCTCCATGCTGAATTCTGACTGGCCTTTTGTACCTAGGGCTGCTGGTTGTTATAACATCCCTTCAGCTGTGGACCGTGAGGACTCTGGACACAAATTGTTCCTCGGATATCTAGGGAGCCAACCTCTAGATAATCTCCTATTCCAACCAGTGCTTTCAGGAGAAAAAAATGCGCCTGCAGAGCTGAGTCACTGCATTTTGTCCACTGCCTGAATAAAGGGTTCTCCTCTCATTATTCCCAGTGGGCTCTATCAGAAGCACACCCAGGGGACTTGGCATCGCCCCATTGGCCCTGTGACTACCAACCTCCAAGTGTGAAGGTGTGACCCTCTATTTTATTCCTTTTAGCACCTGGAGTTTGTTTTCATAGCATCTGTATTATTTTGTATGAATTTATGGGAAAAATCAATTATTTGCCTTAAGAAATGCAATTTTCAGCTAGGGAGATGGTTCCCTCTTCTGTCTGCTCTGCAAGCTGGAAGACCTCATCAATGCCCAAAGCCATGCATGGTAGTGTGTCCCTATAACTGCAGCCTAGGAGGGAGCGGGGGAGACAGGCAGATCTGCAAAGCTCATGGGCCAGCCAGTCCACCTGATTGGTCACTGAGCTAGGTTCACTGAGAGACCCTGCCCCAAAATAATAAGGTGAACGTCAGTCAAGGACAGACACCAAACACCAGCCTCTGGACTTGACACACAACAACAACAACAACAACAAAAATAAATAAATAAATAAATAAGTTTTTAATTAAAAATTTTAAAATACTGAAATGGGTGCATTTTCAAATTATAAAAGCAGATCATTTAAGGCACAAATATTGCTATGACTCTGTCAACCAGAAACCACCTTTCCAGTGTAGATGCACCTACTTCATGCTGAACACAACTGTTGTGTCCTGGTTGGGCTTCACTGTTCCCCTCATAAGGCCATGCCTGTTCTGGAGCTCAGTGTGAAAAGGAAGCTCATTCCAGGCCTAGCCTGTTCCAGAGATCTTACTTCCACAAATCTAGAGGATCTATCTCCCTTCAGGCAAAAAGAAGATGACTGGAGAGTGGGCTAAGACACTGACCATCTCCCCTTACCAGCCAGAAGTCAAATCAAGGCAGAGGTCACAAAGCCACAAGAACAAAACACACAGCCAAGTGAGCCTCCTCACAGTGCAGACCTCCTTCCCAGCAGAACATCCTGGGTACTGACCACAGCCCGCAGACAAGCGCAGGAACCCCACACACTCTGCCACATGACTTGGTAGAAGATGAAGAATCACAGCATCCTAGCCCCACATGAGCCCTCTGTTACTACACCCACCATACCCCTTGGCTACATGTATGATACTCTCATGAGAGTCACATTCATAAATTCCTCATTTTATGATACAAGCTTTACCTCCCGACTTCTCAGTTTCTATGTTCACACCATCTTTTAAAGCTGTATCTCACTGCTTTTAGAGAAACAGGTCTATAAACCAGTGAAAAAGACCTTAGATTGCAAGAGAAAACGCCCATATATGCATGCATACAATTCTGGTGTGTCCATTCGCCTGCCTGAGTCTGAGTTTTCTTTTTTTTTTAAGATTTATTTATTTATTATGTATCAAGTATTCTGCCTGCATGTACACCTGCACACCAGAAGAGGGCACCAGATCTTATTATTATAGATGGTTGTGAGCCACCATGTGGTAACTGGGAATTGAACTCAAGATCTTTGGAAAAGCAGTCAGTGCTCTTAACCCCTGAGCTATCTCTCCAGCCCCCAAACCTGAGTTTTCGTAGATGCAATCTGTTAACTAGATTCATGTCACACTGACACAGTGGTTGAAAGGAAAGCATTTTTGAGACCCAAAACCAGCGTGTGAGCTTGGCAGATTCATCTCACTGCATTGGTAAGTTATAGTGCAGTAACATGCTGTAAACAGAACATGATTAACGTGTATAGTAATTAAACTGTAACTGTTCTGCAATCCCATTCCTTCATTTACAGCCAGTCCTGTACATTAAGTCAGCCAGCTACAGCACCTCCTCATAGCATTGGTGTTCTCTTCTCACACAGGAGAAACGGGAGTTTGATGGATAACAATGAGGGTCACTCCTAGGAAAAGTCAGCACAAATCACATCACACAAGCTCCAGCAATTTGCCCAAGCCAGACACTTCCTCAACAGGAGATGTTCACTGAGCCAGTGAGGTTAATCAAGACTGTGGACCGTATCCTTATTGCCCCCATGCTGGGTGCTGAGTGCTGATAGCTCCCTGCTCTTCTCATATTCAAGAACTTTGACCATACCTCATCTCAGAGGGAGGACACAACCCAACCCAACTGTCCAGCCTGGCATGGGAAGCTGCCCTGTGCATAGAAATTATATGTCAGCAGTTTAACTGAGACTTTCTGACAGTGTGAAGAATTACAGTGGAATTAGCTTTGTGGGGAAGTAGAACTCATGTCCCAAATCTGTGCATACAGTCATTTCATTTCCTTGATGCACTCCACAGAGAAGGCATCGAGGCCAGAGAATCAATGGCTTGGCCAAAGTCAACTGGTCAAAGCTGAGGCCGTCCTGCTGTGGCTTTCTGCCACTCCGTAGTGCTTCTCATGAGACCACTAGATAGTTCACACGGGCACACACAAGCACATCCTTTTCTCCTGACAGTACACCAGTACAGTCACCTTTCCTCCCTGGTGTCTGGGAAATGCCAGGGTAATCTGCTCCACTCCGAAGCACTAGGGTACATGGGTAGAGTTTCCATCACTGTAGCTTTAGGAAGATGCAGTGATGGGCTTGTAACCACAGTCTGTCCTTCCTTCCTTTCCTCCCTCCCTTTTTTTTTCCTTCCTTCCTTCTTTTCTGCCTTCCTTCCCTCCTTCTTACCCTCCTTCCTTTCCTTCCTTCCTTTTTCCCTTCCTTCCTTCTTTTCTTCCTTCCCTCCTTTCCTCCCTTCTTTCCTTTCCTTCCTTCTTTCCCTTTCTTTCCCTCCTCCCTCTCTCCCTCCCTGCCTGCCTGCCTGCCTTTCTTCCTTATTTACTTACTTACTCATTTTTACCTCACTTACTGTTTTCTACAGCCTTTGGTTCGTACAATGTTAAGCATCATTAAACCCTAGGTTCCATCTGACCCACAGCATGTGTCCAATGAACTAGAAAAGCCAAAAAGTGATGACATTTGGGAAAGCAGTGAGTGAGGTCAGCTTGCTTCTTGAGCAAACATGGGAGCTATTGTGCTGGTAAAAACAGATGAAATCAGACCCTTCAAAGAGAGTGCAGATGCAAGAAGAAACAAGATTGTAGCAAAAACTGTAGCAATCCAGACAAAAGCAGAATGGTCTGAGGGGTGCTGGGTAGTTTTATGTCAACTTGAGGCAAGCTAAAGTCGTCTGAGAGGAGGGAACCTCAATTTTAAATGTCTCTGTAAGATCAGGCTGTACAGAACAAAGCCTGTAAGACATTTTCCTAATTAGTGATTGATAAGGGAAGGTCAAGTCCATTTCAGGTGGTGCCATGGGGGTGGGAGTGGGGGTCCTGGGTTCTATAAGAAAACAGGCTGAGAAAGCCATGAGGAGCAAGCCAGGAAGCATGACCCCTCCATGGCCTCTGCATCAGCTCCTGCCTCCTGGTTCCTGCCCAGCTCGAGTTCCTGTCCTAACTTCCTTTGGTGATGAACAGCAATGTGGAAGTGTTAGCTAAATAAACCCTTTCCTCTCCAACTTGCTTTTTGGTCATGGTGTTTCATCACAGCAGTAGACACCCTAACTAGGATAGGATAATGTCAAGCATAGTGTTGTCCTCTTGGATCTCTGAGGACATACAGTTAGAGGGAGAGCCCTCTGCCTCTTCCCCTGCAGAGGTAGGGTGGCCATGCTTGATAGAAGGCGGATCTACATGCAGCCATGTTTGTTTCTCTAGCTCTTAGGCAATGGCTGGTGATGACATGAGCTTGGCTGAGTAAAGAGCTGCCATCACCCTGCTGCTTGGTTGGACACGATGTGACTTTACTTCACAAACAGTGTCGCCCTCGTGACAGTGGTGGGATGGGGCGCTGGCTAAATGTCACCAGTTCCTGTGAACTTTCTAACCAACCCCACAACTCACTCTGACATTTCAGTGATTACTTTTTCAAACGTCTTCTTAGACCTCAGAAAAACAAACTGCGTGCAATCCTAAATGCAGAGGGAGGCAGTGTTTGTCCCTGGGAAATGGCGAGTGCATGAGCCTGCAAAGCTACCCCCATCCTCGTGGGGAAAATAACGATTTTTGGAAAGCAAAGCTTTGAAGCCGGTGAATGAGATGTCTTCACCACAAACTTCTGCTGGGTCCCTGGGGTTCTCTGCCTGGCAGTGGCTGGGATTTCTCAGGGTTTCCCTGGGTGTCACCCTCTGGGAATCCCTGGGGCGGCTTTCTGTGCTGTCATGCCCTTGGGTTTTCTGCGCTTTGACTTCCTCATGGCTTGCTAAATGGAAACGCTGAAGCATGTACGGGTCCCTACAAATTGATGAAATGTAACTGAACCAAACCTAATCACACATCCGTGTTGGGTGGAAGGTTTTTGGGTCCACCGAACACTGATTGTAAAGATATGGAGACGTTTTTCTTTTTTTATTTTGTTTTTTATTTTTTGGCTGAAGAGCTTGGTACAGTTTCTCAGCGTAACTGAAATATCGTTCTCAGCACAAGCGCAGCCTCTAACAGCACTGAAGTACACAGACACTGTTTCAGAAGACTGAGGGAGCAGCAATTCTGAAAGAGGCAGTTTTAAAATATATTTCACATAATTCATTTAAAAGGCACTTCACCTCAATTTTTGACATTGGTATGTAAGTCAAGTCAGGTTTTATTTTAAACTCTTTAATGGAGGGGTTTCTCAGTCCTTGAAATAGTCATAGTAGGTTTTTTTAATACTGAGCATTTGGGGGTTTTTGTATTTTTCCTCTTAAGCTCTGAAAGCATGGCTTTAGGGTCAGCAGGGCATGCTCTAGGGAGTTTCACAGCCTCCTTTCCCTTCACCTCTCTGCACAGATGCTGGGGAACCTGACGCTCAGGTTCACACTTTCCAAACTGAAAATTTGACACGAGTGTCTCTTCTTAAGGACTATTGTAATGAAACAGGTGCTCTGTGGGAAGTGGGATACTCACAGCCTGGTACGTCACTCCAGTGACTTCACAATGAAATGGACTTGGTGTAGACAAGGGGGTGCCTGTGGTGGCCGTTAGAACCAGGCTACTCTTTTCTTCTTGGCGCAGTGTGTCTGAGGGGTGGGAGACACGGATCAGCAAGCGCTGGCAGTGATCCCGAGGGGTGGAGGGGTGGGCAGAGCCTGAGCCTGCAATATCACGCACCTCAGAGTCAAGTCAGCCACAGCTGTATCTGAAAGTTGGCAGGCGGTAGCTGCCATCCCCATCTGGAGGCATCGTTTTCTTGAGGCAAGAAAAAAGACCCTGGACCTACATTTGGTACCTGTGTTGGTGTAAGGAAATGATATAATATAAATGTTCTAGACCCTTCCTTGACAGCCCTTCATGAACTGTATAAAAGAAGCCTGTACCCACATGAGAGTGCATGCCACATCTTAATAATAACAGGAAAAATAGGAGGATCAAGGCGGATCTACACTCAGACTGGTCACCAAATGGAGTTAGAATGTGTGGCTCTTTCTTTGTCGAGGGGGGGGAAGCAGCTTGTGTATGTGACATACAATGATGGCCTGGGCTGAGGCCACGAAGTGGTGACTGTTCTAAGACAAGCCTCCTCAGTCTTGTGGCTCAGAAAGTGTGGCTGTGGATGCCTGCCTGTAGCCCAGACTGGCCTTCAGCTTGCTACAATCCTCCTGCCATGGGCTCCTGGGTAAAAAATAACTTTTAAAACTGTTTCTGGTCACTCACAGAAGGCTTTTGGAGTGATTATTTCCTATGATTCTGAGTGGCAAGCTCAAGCATTCTAAACAGCATGTGTGAGCATTTCTTTTTGTTTTCTTTTCCAGTATTTTCTCCTACCTGGGACCCATCTTTTTTCATCTCCGCAGACTGCATAGTGATGGAGCTGTGGCCACAGCAGCACATAGCCTCACAGACAGGAGCAGACATTAAGTGTAATTGATTTTTCTAATCTGATTTTACTTAAACATGGTCAATTACTTTCCCTTGTCGCTAAAATATTACGTTGTGTCAATCCAAAAGCCACATGTGACACTGACTTTAGGGGATGGGTCAAGCTAACTTTCCAAAGGTATACTCCCTTCCAAATGATCAGCAATTTGCCACAAAGTAGTTCCTACGCTGACCAGACTCTGTGTGACACATGGTACACATGTCGCTTATACAGTTTTCATTACTATTTCCAGTTATCAGACAACGTGATGGGTTCAGTGTGGCATTTTTAATAATGTGTATTCGCATATGTTGTTGCTCTGGCTTACCCCATTCCAGAAGCTGTCTTCTGGCTTTAGCTTCTGCGTTATATAATGTTGCTTTTCCACAGAACATTGTACATACCACAGAACATAGCACACACTTCCCTGTGCTGCTTCCTGTTCCTTATCCTCCTTTTCTGTGGCATTGAGTCTCCTGCGGACCATGGAACTCACCTGCTGGGGATCTCCTGCCCTCTGCCACTTGTGTCCTGAGCCCAGGGCATTTGTCATCCAAACACCAGACATCTCCATATCCAGATGTCAGAAATAGATACTGAGTTTGTCAAAATTCATTCTGTCATAGGAAACAAAGCAAGCCTTTGGCTTCTAATCTCCCTGCCAATTGTGTGTTAAATGAAGGCACTTGGAAGAGCCTCAGAGGCCACTTGGGATGAACCTGGTCATTGGCCGCTGATTGTTACATCTGCTCTCAGCTCCCAGCCAGCTTATACACGTCTCCATTCTGGCTCATGGAGACTCTCAAAGAAGCTGAATCTAGTATCTCCTACTGGGGAAAGGAAGCTCTATGACAAGGGAAGTAAAGCTGAAGCCTTGCTTTCAGAGACATGTGTACCACATATAGTTAAATTCAGACTCTATGGTCCTGTGTAAAGCTGAGAGCAGAAATGGAGGCCTATTGACTCTGGTCATGCCATCTTAGTACATACATAGGATGCAGCTAAAAGGTAAGTGTGATCTTAAAACATGAAGGAAATTTGTATGTATAATATATCATACATAATTACATGTGCAATATGTTATACATGATCACATGTGTAGTGTATCATACATAGTCATATGTGTAATATGTAAGTTCTATAGAAGACATAGCCAAGTCCTAACTCCCAAAACATGTAAACTAATAATTGATTCACCTTCGCAGATACAGCAAGTTATTTTTGATGAGATTATGCTTACCGTAGGCTGGACCACTGGAGTCTTTCCAAGAAAAAGTTAGGGCGAGGCTTGAAAACTGGACACACAGAGTAGATTGCTCTAGGAGCCAGAAGACACTGAAAAGATGGGTCCACAAGCCAAGGATTGCAAGGATGAATGAGCCACTGGAGGCTGGTAAAGATGTGTCAGTGACCACTGCCTTGATACATCCATGAGGGACTGGCTCTAACACTATCCCAACTTCAGACTTCTGGCACTGAGAACACAAGGAACAAATTCCGTTATTTTAAACTACAAAATCTGTATTAATGTGCTATCATAGTCCTTATGTAGTGAAAAGTGCCACTTTCCTCAGTAAGGGAGGAAGGGAAGGAGAGAAGAGGGAGGAAAAAAAGGAGAAAGAAAGGGCAGGGGAGAGGAGAGAAGGGAAGGAAGGGGAGGGGAGGTGAGGTAAGGTAATGAGAGGGGAGAGGAAGGGAAGAGGAGAGAATTTCTTCTGTCCCAGAGGAATCCCCACTTAAACTCACTACTTCTGAAGCGCCACTCACATCAGGATCTTATCAGATAATGTCAGTTCCCTGGGTGCTACCCACCAGAGGTTATCAAAGGACCCGCCTTACCGGAAATGAATATTAGTAATGGGAAAATATGGATCCTTGTACAGTCCCTTGTCCTAGTTACCACTGTGCCTTTGGTATTGCACTAGTTTTCTGAGGACACCGTAGCAAACACCACTGAGTAATCTCAAACAACAGAAACTGGATTGGTTTATGGCTCAGTAATACAAACTTTGCCTAGCACAGACAAGTCCTGAGTTGAACCCTCAACATACCTCTCCCCTCTAAAAAAATAAAATAAAATAAAATAATTTTTTAAAGCAACCAGAAATATTAGGGGCTGGGGAGGTGGCTTAGTAGGCAAAACGTCTGCTGCAATAGTATAAGGACAAGAGTTCAGATAGCCAGCACCTACATAAATAAGCAGCTATGCCAGTACACCCGAAACTCAATTCTGGAGTAGAGGAATGAGGGGGACCCTGAAGGCTTGCTGACCAGCCAGTCCAACCAAAAAGATGACCTCCAGGTTTAAGGAAAGACCCTGCCTCAGAAAATAAGGTGGGAATTAACAGATGTAGACACCCATGCTGAGAGGAATTATCTAGATCAGGTTAGTCTGTGAGGAACTGTCTTGGTTGTTAATTGATATAGAAGACTCAGTCCACTATGGGCAGCATCATTCCCTAGATCTCTACTTAGGGAAGGGTGCTGCCCACAGTGGACTGAGTCTTCTATATCAATATAAGAGATAGAAGAGAAATCTGGCTAAGAGCAAGTGAGGATGCATTCTTTCCCTCTTTGGGTCTCATTTGTCCTCAGTTGTGGGTGGGATGTGACTAGCTGCTTGAGTTCCCTGCAACAACAGACTGCAACTTGGAATTGAAGGCAAATAAACACTTTCCTCCCTGTGTTGACTTTTCTCACAGCAACAGAAGTGAAATTGCAACAAGTGGCTTGTGTCTGCTTAGCTTCCACACCTGCCTCGTCCTCAGTCCTCACACAGCCTCCCTTTCCACTTTCCTCAGCCCAAGAGCACTCCAGGCGCTGCTGTTGTTGGCAGGGAAATTTGTTCCCATATCTACGTCCGGCTTCCCTTCCCTGCTCTAAGCTGTGCAGAATGCGCTCTGGCCAGAGCACTGTCAGTTCTCAGTGCTCCACCAGCCTCCCACCTGCACCCAGGAACCTCCATCCTCCAAGCAGGCCTATGGTGGGAGAGGTGGGGTGCTGGAGGCAACCTCTGGGACAGCTCATGGCCAGTCGTCAGACCCGGAAGAGACAGGCATGGTCAACCCGTCAGCAACAGGGTGACTTGTTGATGGGAGAGAAGAGCAAGCAGGACAACCATGTTGCCAGTTGGTCTGAGGCACCCCACACTCAGCATTTCACTAGGAAACCAGCTGGCTCTTTGGGGAGTTAGTTCCCAGCTCCTAAAGAGCATCTTTCTCTGATAATTGCCTTTTCCTCCATCTTGTTTGCTCTAAGTAATTAAATGTTTGCCAAGTGTCCAGCTGATGGCCCCAAGCCTGCCACTCCGCGCTAAAGAGGCTCCTGAGCCTTGACTCATCTGCCTATTGTGTTCCTATTCTCCTCCTGCCTGGGAACATCATCTTCTTGCAATTATCAGGAGAAAAGGGAACAGAAAATAAAACTAGTTTGGGTGTAAAAAGATCAATGTTCTCGGTAAAGGAAATGATCGCGGGAACACGTACCCAATCCCTGGGGGGGCGGTGTTGTGTTTGGGGGCGCCACGCCTCCCTGCCTTCTCACCCTGGCTCTGGATTGTACACACACTGACACTGAAAGTCCAGGAAGAAAAGACCCCTATCTCTCCGTGCTGGTGTTCTGAACCCTGGGAGCTCACACTTCACCCAGGGCAAATCATTACTGTCTGCAGCACACGCAGGATTTGTCTGAGGCTGAGAAGCCCCAGGTTCATCGTTCTTTCGCCCACTTGGTCGAATCCTTCAGGCACACGCTCTACTGCGTCTTTCACATGATTGGTAGATTCAGTAAGGCTTTGCTGAAAGCGTTAGGTGGAAAGTTAAGGCGACTGTAACTGGAGGAAGCCAGAGACAGTCGCCAAGGGAGAAAATCTGAGAAGCCAGCCACCGCCCCCTTGTGGCCATCAGCCTCTGGCCGCCTCTGGCAGCTGTAGGACTGCATTGCCAGTTCTCTCCTGAGACAAATGAATCCCAATATTTCTGCTGGAGAACCCCTTCTTGGGGACCCAGGTGAGGTGACGTTTGAATCGTCCCTGGGTGCCAAGGCTTCACGGCCAGACAAGACTGTTGGAGCCTTCCAGCCCCGGGCCCAAATAGAAGACCCAGAATTCTCAACCACAAGCAGAACCCCAGCCAGCCACACAAACAAGACCCGGGTAAAAATATCCACCTACGACCCACCCTGTACTTTATTTTCTTTCTTGTTTCTTTATGTCTCTTCTCAAGCTCCTTTTCTTTTTAGTCATTGTGAGCAGTGGGCTGAAATAAGCGATGAATCAATAAAAGATGTTTGATCCTGCCTTGGGGTCACTCAGCCTGTATCTGCATTTCACGTGGGGCCCAGCAGGGACCTTGAAATAAAGAAGCCCTGGAACGGAGTGGGCTGTGTGGGCCCAAAAATGGGAACATTCACACTAAATGGTCCCAAATTGCCCACTTGAGCTTCCTAACATCTTATTTGTGTGGGTTCTTTTTTTCTTCCCACTTCAGTAGGGAGGAAGGCGGTATATTTTCTGTAATTTTTTTTCTCTCAAAAAGAAAAGGGTGAAGGGGACAAAGGAAAAAACAGAAATGAAAAGGAGAGAGGTGGTCAAGCGACTGGAGTGCGGAGGCTCAAAATAGCCAAGAAGCTGGTGCTTCCGGAGAATAAAGGGCAGGAGGGACTGGGTGACCTGCTTTCCCCAGGGCTGGTCTTGGTGTGAGGATAAAGGAAGGAAGCGAACACCCTCAGGGTGGGCTGAAACAGCGGCAAGTGTGAGGTATGAGGTATGTAGGGGCCTACAGGAATCTTCACGTCAGTGACTCAGGGCTGGTCTGGGGACTGCCAGCCAGGGGCTCCATTTACCGATGAGAGGTTTTAGAAAGTGGGTACCATTTCCAGGTGACCCAGAACCAGATTACTCAGTGGTGGGGACCAATCTGAAAAGACAGTAGCCGTGAGCTGGCAGATCTGCACACTGTGACCATCACATGTGGAGGCCAGCATGAAGGCCTGAAGGCATATACCTGCCTGTGTCCCCGAGGATGGCCTAGTAGATGCCACACAGCCCCCTCACTGTCAAAGGAAACTGGCAGAAGAAACAGTGCTTCTGCTCCTGAGGGGGCACAGCTGGAGGGCACAGCCAAGGAGAGGCAATGGGGAGTGCATCTGTGCTTCATTTGAAGATTGGGAGCAGATTCCTCACCCAGTGCCTTCTCCTGAGGTCCCAGGGGTGGGGGGTGCCACTCTGGTATCTGGGCCGATTCATGCTGTGAAAGCCTTGAAGAGCAGAAAGGCAGCACAGCTCAGTCCAGTACGTCTGCCTTAGGACAGCCCCGCAGTCTTTCCCTCACTGCTCTCAGCTGTACATCAGAAGTCACCAGCAGCCTAGGTTCCTTTAGGAACATTTGTGGTTAGAAAGCAAGAAAAGAAATTACTGTGGAGCTGCCATGCCTGTCGTGCCTTTGGAAGATGCTGAACGCCGCTGAAACGGCCGTGCCAAGGTCACAGAGGCTCTCTCTCAAGACTCTTCGAAGTAGAAGAAAGTGTGAACAGAAAACCAACCCCATAGGGAGGACACTTGAAGGAGCAGACAAGGACTCCCCTTGTGTTCCCTATTTTGCAAGTGTTCCTGTGGAGACAAGGTGCTGGCAGTCAGTGAGGATCTTTTCTTCTGCAAAGCTGAGTCTGCTTCAGATCTGAGCTGCTTTCTCTCCCATCCCTTTTAGGCTGAGGTAGTGATCAGTAGGTGTATTGGACCCTCATGGTGCCGAGAGAGCATGGAAAACAGCAAAGCCGATACCCTAGGAACAGGAGATGAGGTCCTTTGAGGTTGGACAGGGGATGTCTGCCCCAGGCTTACTGTGGGCCACCTCCCATATCGATTTCCAATGTCATAAGTGACAATAAAGACAGAAGTGAGGTATAAAATCCTCTTATGTAAATTAGGCAAGGCAGGGAGGTTTATGACCATTTAGGATTGCTGACCTGCTAACAGTCTGGAGTAGCCTAGCAGCAAAGTACACCACAGATATGGAATGGATGGAAGAGAGCATTCTGCTGACCACTCTATGTCTGTGTCATTCCCTCTTGCCACCTCCACTGGGCTCCTCTGCCTTCCCAGACCATCTCTCCTGCTTTCTTAGGACGTCTACAAATGATCACCCAGGGTGTAGACCCAGGAGTGAAAGCTGCACATCCATGCAAATGAGAACCTCAGCTATACAGATGGTGTAGGGAGCCTGGGAATGAGGATGTAGAGTGCAGGAAGGGTCAGGACACGGCCAGGTTGGCACAGGATGAAAAGGGACTCTCTAGGGACTGAAGTACCAAGGCTGAATGCAGACAGGCAGAGAAATGGACCTCAGTCTCCTGGGGCAGGTGAAAGCCTTGGAACCCCTCTTGGGCTCAGGAGTTGAGGGCACAAAGCTTTGGGTACCAAATGAGAATGGAGGAAGCATCATATTCCTAGTGATGCCTCATAAAATGGCCTGAGAAGACTACTGTCCTTGGGGCCCAGACCTGTGAGAGAGGCTGGAAAGTTGGTGCACCTGTTGGTCTGGCATGGGGAAGAGAGGAGCCTGTGCCTGCTGCAGCTGCCATCTTCTGCAGTGAGTGGAAGGAGAGGAAAGGGCAGGCTCCAGGCTTGTTGGTTACATCTCTGAGCACCAGGAATGAGGATAAGGTGTCTAACTTCTCACCTCATGCTCAGGGGCCGCCAACTGGGCCAGCAGACACAGCCTTTCCCAGGAGCGAAGACTGTACCAGGCAGCCATGCTCAAGGTGAAATTACAGCCCCTTAAGGAAACAAAAGCTTGGCTTTTGCTAGCATTCCTCTCACCAAGGCCATTGTGTTGTAGATTATTCAACAACACTGACTCACTAGGACCAAACGTAAAACAAATGGACCCAGCACAAAGACAGGTTCTGCACTCCGTGGTGGGCAGGGCTCTGCTGCTGGTGTGTGCACGAGAGCAACATTTATACACTTTGACTCGGCCACCTAAGAGCAGAGTACCAGCCCTTGGAGTAAGTGGACATTCCTCCTCCACCCACACACAGAGCAGGTCAGAGAAGGGAAGATGCCATCCTTGCTGAGCAGTGATTGGTCATTGGTGGTCCCCAGCATCATGTACATCTTGACCCTCTGCTCTCTAGGAAGCAGACTGATTTGTAACAGGACTATTTGGCTTATTGGTTCCCTGTCTCCAGGGCTGGCCTCTGGGTGGCCCACATAAACTAGAATTGGCTGGAGTCCCAGAAAGGACTCAGGCAGTCTCTCACTCATGCAGGTGTGAGCAGCTGTTCACTTCCGCAGACATCACTTCCTTCTATGTTGAGCAAAAGGCTCCAAGACACACCCAGAAGGAGATTGCAGGACAGACCCCTTTCCTATGACAAGAGCTGTAGGAGGGTAGCGTGAGGACAATTGTCCAGTACATTTGCAAATGGTAGGGAGTAATTTGAAGAGCCTGTACTAGTTGTAGCCAGACTTTTGGTTGCTTTGTTGAATTCTTTTTCCTACCTCCCTACACCACCCCTAGCCCTTCCAACCACCACCCCCCCAAAACTAGGTGGAGAAATAGAAGGACAGAGGGAAAGGGGGGCATTGATATCATTAGACTACTTCCTGCTGATTAGGGGTGTTGAGTTCCTTAGGGAGAATTTGATCCTCGATGTCAGGATATCTCCAACCAGCAACCAGCAAATCAGCAAAGAGCAACAAATGGCAAACATCAGCAGCAGCAGCAGCTGTCCCAAACCCTGCCAGGGCTCTAGCATTTATACCCTCTCAAGAGTCCCCAAAATTCCAAATGTAAACTACCTTCAGCTGGCAAAACCATACCTCTGCTAGAGTACGAGGCAAATCATAGTCAGCTGCTGTTGACAATCTGAAGCAGCCTCATATCCCTATGTCTGGGATTAACACAAAAACACATTCATATAACATTTCTGTGTTTTTAAAGAAACTAAAAGCCTCGCTACAACTAGTCAACTGGGCTACAATGACAACATGCCAGACTGGCTTACACAGCAGACAAATGTCCTTCCCCATCCTGCAATCTGGGACCCAGTAGTGCCACCGTCAGCAGGACCTTGCTGGAACTCTGAGAGGCAGAATGATGGCCTACTAATCAGGAGCCACCATGACCCAAACAGTACTCAGCAACAGCCTCCACACCTACCCTTCTTTATGTCCTTTCCCAGCATGCACCTTCACATCCAGGCAACACCTGAGTTCCTGTCATGCCCTCAGATACAGCCCCTGAGGACTGTGTATCGCTCCCCAGTAAGGAAGCACTGGGCTTTTCCAGTGCTGCCAGTGTTGAGGATGACACACAGGTGTTCTCTTCTGGTTACTCTGCCTCTTTCTGTGCTAAGCCCCTAGAGTGCCCCAGGGGACAGACCCTGTCTATGTACCCACTCTCACCATCTGTCATCATAAGGCTTCACAAGACCACCCCCAGTGACCCTTTCCATACTGAACTTTTAATTGAGTACCTGCTAGTAGAGCCCCCACATATTCCTGAGCCAGGTGCTCTCTGAAGAACCCCATGCTGGGCACTGGGTAGGAGCCCTGGTGCCCAATATTCCCACTTCTGTGTGAGCTCTGGTGCCCAGTACTCCCGCTTCTGGGTGAGCCCCTCTAACTTTCCTGACAGCCCTGAAGAGGGAGGGCAGGACTCAACATCACTTACCCAGAACCCTCTCTACCAGCAAGATTCTGGGCTGGGGACCATCCTGACTAAGTAAACTGCATAGAGAAGTTCAGGAAGTGGGATAGAATAGGCGTGGCCGTTGGAATATCCCACAGTGACAAGACAGGCCCAGAGAGGGACAGAGCCTTGGCTCAGCAGTGGAGTGGGGGCTCGGAGATGAATGAACAGCACAATGGAGGAAACAGGGAGCCACATGCATAGATTGGTCCTCTTATAAGATCAACCTTACTCCACCTTCCAATGATGGCAGGCCCATGCACCAAGGATTCCTTACTGGGCAAGAATGCTGCTATTGCTGTTTACCATGGTGATGATGGTGGTGATGATGGTAATACAACATTATGATAATAGAGATGATATGATAATGATGTTATGATGATGAAGGAACTAGTGTTGCTGATGATGATGACATAATGAAGATGATAATGATGAAAATGCTTCTGCTAGAGCTGCTGGTGTGATACAATAATGTCACAGCTGCTGCTGTATTGATGACAATGAAGATGAATATGAGGGTACTGTTGGTGTGATGATGATCAGAGAATGAGGATGTTGCTGATGTGATAATGTAGATGCTGCTGCTGCTGCTGCTGCTGCTGCTGCTGCTGCTGCTGCTGCTGCTGCTGCTGCTGAGGATGATGATGCTCATGCTATAACCAAAATGCTGCTGCTGCCAATGATGATGATGATAATAATGATGATGATGATGATAGCTAGCATCCATGGAGGATGTTGGCATTCAGTAGGTTCTATTATAAATTCATTTTGCAGATGAGTTTTTCTGAACTTGGGGCTTAAGCAGCTGACCTCAGAGATTCTGGATTCTTTGTCTCAGGGCTGAGTCTGCTTTGCTTCTCTTCCTATCTTGTGAGAGGAAGTAAACATAACCATGGTGGGATGGCTAGCAAGAGCCAGGGAGTCAAAGATGTGGGTGCTGTTTACAGTGGCCAGCCTTTCTGAGGGACATTGGGCAATCAACCTTTCCTTTACCTTTTTCCATCATTGCTTTAGCCATTAACTCCACAGTGTGGACGCTGGGGCACCAGCTTCCGGGTGTAAGAGTAACGTGGTTTTCTGCAGAAGCCCTCCTGTCCCCCGTATGGCCACAGGCCGAAACTGTGACAGTGGTATGACCTGGGAACCAGGTGTCACCAGAAAGTAGACCTTCTCCTTCTAGAGAAGCAAGCCAGAGGGGACTTTGCAGAGGTGACTTTGGGGAGAGGGTGCAGAGGGTGGAAGGCAGTCACAAGCAGCACTATCTGCGTGCACAATTATACGTGCGCTCTGTGAGGGTGCAGACATGCGTGATGTGTGTGCCCAGGAGGGCAGAGTAAGTGTGCACCTTCACCTGTACGTGTGAGGAGTGCGCGCTTGCACACCACAGCAGGTGAGAGGCGAGGTTTTCAGTTTCTCTCAGTGGCCATGAGTTGGAGAGGCCCGGGGTCTGGAAGGATCAGCAATGCAGTCCAGGACTGTGAGAGACAGGACAGAAAGGAGGTCAGGGCCGCAGAGCCCTCTCTGCTCTGCTGTGGATGCTGCACCTGACCTAACACAGTCACCAAGCAGCATCTCGGCTTGCAGTGGGAAAGGCTCCATTTCTGAGTATTAACTCTAGTGCTAGAGCTCCCCCACCCCCGACAGCCGTCGTTAGCATACTGACTAGCCTTTGCTGGAGGGAGCACAGCCACAGACAGGCACAGGGGGATTCATCTCAGGGAGGCATGTATGGAGGGGTTTTTAATTTTTTAAGATTTGTTTTATTTTATGTAAATGAGTTGTTTGCCTACGTGTAGGTGTGTACACCGTGTGCCTGCCTGAATAGCTGTGAGCCATCTTGTCGGCACTGGAAACTGAACTTGGGTCGTTTGCAAGAACAGCAAGTACTCTTAACCACTGAGCCATCTCTCCAGCTCCCTGGGTGGAAATTCTTATGAATGGGCTGCATAGCTCACAGGAACCATTCACATCCATGGGCAGGAATGTATGGGGATTCTCATGAATGGACTGACACTCATGATATCATTTATCCTCCATTTCTCCTTCTATTGCTGCCGCTCAGTGATCTCGTCTCACTCCCACGTGACCCGTGCTATACTCCTAGAGCATTTCTGTTCACACTTTCTTTCTTCCATCATCATACAAACCTCACAGACCTTACATGTATGCATACATGGGTTCTCATTGTATACATTCATACACATGTGTTTATGTGTATACATACAAGTATGTGTGTCTATAAAGGGTAGTTGTCATCATTTACCTCTAAACCTGTCTGCTTCCATCTTTTCTCTTTTACTGTTGTTTGTTTAGAGACAAACTGTATGGTCCAGGTTGGCCTTGAACTCTCAGCTTTCCTATCATGACCTCTTAAATGCAGGGATTACAGGCATGTGCCAATGCATGTAGATGCCAGCTTTTCACTCAGACAATATTCCCCACATGTAATCTCACTGTCTATTCCGACATTGCTGATCCGTAGGAATGCCCTTGTTGGTCTCCATTCACAGACCAAATTCTTGACAAAAGCAGCTTCAGGAGGGGTTTGTTCCAGCTGGCAGTTTGAAGGTGCTGTCCACCGTGGTGCAGAAGGCCACCAACCACATCAACATCTGCAGGGAGCTAGGAATATGCTGGTGCTCCCTGCCCCCGCCAATTCTTTTCAGAACAGGGCTGCAGCCCAGGGGCTAGCGTCGTCCACAATTAAGGTGGGTCTTCTCATGTCAGTGACTGGATCTATAAGTTCTGTAATGATCTGAACAAGAAATATCCAACATAGTCTCTGGTGTCTGAATACTTGGCCCCAAGCTGGTGGTGCTGTTTAGAGAGGCCTGCGGAGTGTGGGCTTGCTGGAGGAAGTGTGTCACTGGGAACAGGCTTTGAGGCTTCAAAACTGAGGCACTGCTCCAGTCTGCCCTCTCTTCCTGCTGCTCCTGAAGACGGGAGCTCTCAGCTGCCCCTGCAGCCATGCCACTTCCCCTCCGTGACGGTGATGGATTCTTATCCCTCTGGAACTGCAACCTACAATTAGTGCTCCCTTCTGTAAGTTGCCCTGGATGTGTGTTTTTGTTTTACAACAATAGAAAGTTAACTGAGATGAGTTGTAAGCCCTTTCTTTTGCAAGGTGACTTGGTCGTGGTGTTTTACCACAGCAACAAGAAAGTGATACAAATCCCCTCACAGATGTGTCTCTTAGGTGACTCTAGATCCTCATGGTACTAACCATCACAGGGCTTTAGAAGTAAGATGCTGGGAATACTTCTAATAATAATTTCGTATCTTGAAATCATCAAATGGAGTCTTTCAGATAAAAAAATCTATAAGTATCTTTCAATTTTGTAGTCAATAAAGTGGTGAAAATGTACCTTTCCCTTGTCAATGTATCAGTGCACACTTGTCCTGCAAGGGGCAGGTGCATCATCTCATATTCCAATATCATTCTTGCTTAAATTCCCCTTACTATTGTGGAATTAGGACATATTTTTAGACAGTTGTTGCCCAATTGGGTTTCATTTTGAGATCCTCATCTTTTAAAAATCTTTGCCCATTTAAAATAGTAGGTGAGGTTTTTTTTTATTTTTATTTTTAGGTTATAGAAATTATCATTCTGTCATCTGCCTCACAAATGCTTTGTGAGAGAGCCTCCATCTAAATACTGTTGGTGGCTTTTTCCATTGTGTGTAGACACACGAGTTGCTATAACTGAAAAAGAACACTCTCAGGAGATGACAGTGCCTGGGCTGAGCTCAAGATGTTTGTGTGTGCAAAGTCTGTGTGAGAGTGCATCATATCCTTGCTCGTTGAGAACCCATGACACATAACTATATGGGAATTTCTATAAACCTACAAGACCATGGCAAGAATTACAGATAGGAGAGGAGAAGGGAGGAAACACACGTGTTCCAAATCTCAGGGGAATGAGGAAAAAGTAATTTAAAAGTTATAGTTAAAAGGACAGGGACCGAATTGAGAAATCTTTGTGCAGAAATGGCTGCTACACTATTTACACAACGTAGATAAACTTACTGTACCAAGACCCCAGAAATGATGGGGACAATAAAGAGGGAGAGGGTGAAGAAATGCAGCCACTCACAAAAAAAAAAAAAATAGGAAGGAGCACACAGAACAAGAGACTGCCAGGTCAAAACAGCAAGATGGCTGGAATGAAAAATGAAAATAATTAAAGCTTAAGGAATCGATGCAGAAAATCAATACGGAGATGAAATTAATAGACAGAGGAGAAGAATGATTCCTGAAGCCGAGTCAGAAAGGTGTGCCTAGAGAAGGGGCGGGAGGGTGTGAGTGGTGAAGAGACTGCTGGGAGCTGGGTGAAGGGTGGTGAGGAAAACTATCTCCAAAGGCTAGAACCCTGAATCTCCAGAGTCACGTTGACAAGACTGCACTGCTAGCACAGAAGGCCCCAGGACCTCCTGGATTCAAAACTGAGTTCATAAAATCTTTGTAGGCTAAAAGATCCCCTTGTTTTGTCTGGGCTGTATGGGAAAGCTGCATATTTCGTCAATTCATTTTATAATCTTAATACTCATATTTTAACGCAATAGTGTCAGGACATCTATAATCTCCTTAGGTATCTACGTAGATAGCATCTATCAATCATCTATCTGTTATTTGTCATCTGTCTTTATATCCATCTATCATCTACCTATTTTTCATCTATCCATCTTAGCTATCATCTACCTACTTATTATCAATACATTATCTATTTAATCTCAAGCAGGAGTGTTTGAGCACCTAGATGTCTGTCAAAATGTGTAATCTTGTATTAATACATTAAGGAGGAAATTTTTAATAATGAATCAAAAGGCACTGAACACATCTGGCATGTCTACCTGCTGTTCCTAATAAGATCTTTTTAGCCAAGCAGGGATACAATGAAAAACCCTTCCCTAACCACGAGATTCTTAGTGAAAACCGCTATCATTTTTAGGTGGCAAAATATCGCATTATTTCATTAAAACCAAGAATTAATGTACAGAACTGATTGCTTTTGTAATTTTTGTTTAACAGAGTCTGTGTGATTCTAAAGCACAGTAAAAAGTTATCAGGACAAACCCTGAGAAAAAGTGGTATAATCACATCTTATTTGCTAAAGTTATTAAGTATTAGAAGCCCAAGAGGCTTTAGAATTAATATGAAATCACATACATATAAAGTAAAATGCAATTATCAACATTTCTCTGCACCCACCATATGTTTCTAGAAATAAAAACAATAAGAACCATAAAGAGGGAAGAAAATTATAAAATATTATTAAAAGACATAAAGCAAGATAAGAAAGAATAAAAAGACATTCTATAGTTTTTTTTTATGGGAAGGCTTCTTATCACCTCCACAAAATTAGTATTTTTAATGCAGTTGCAATTGGTGCCCCAACAGGAGTTTGCATGGATTGGTTGTGAAAGGCAGGAAGATGGAGGACCCAGGAAGAGCTGAGGGGTTAAAGAGCCCATGCAAAACACTGGAGCAATATCAGATCCTGCACTTGGACGCTAAGTGTGCACCACGGGCCAGGTATCAGATGGAAAAAGTGGCACCAGGGAAGGCCACTCTAGCCTTCTAGCTACCTGAGAACCCAATATTTAGCTACAGTGGTAAGTAATACTGCCAGGTTGCCCTGCTATGGCTGAACACAGATGGAGCCGCATACGAGTCTGACTTCTCACCTATGGGAGAGCTCAAGTCAGAACATTGGGATAGCAATGACTTGAGAAGACTGAGCGATGATGAGTACACACCCAGGACCAGAAAGCTGTAGAGGCCACACCCAAGGTAGGAGCAACTGGGACTGTCAAGGAGAGTTGCCCACCAGTCTCCAATTCCTGTCGGCCCAGGGCATGTGTACTATGCCTGCCCAAAGGCTGGACCCCACTTCAGTTCTGTCCTCTGCAGCCAGATTTTGGGGCCAGGTTTTGGTCCTGAGAAGTTTAGTTTTGACCCAAAACCTTAAGTATGATTTCTCAGGCCCAGTCATAAGCAATTTGCCTGGTGAGAGGTCTCCCCAAATGCATTCTGGACTTGGGGCCTGTCCGATGCTCTGCAATCCCTGGAAAGAACTTCAGTTAAGAAGGCTAGGATGAGCTCATCTCAGTGTCTGACTTCCCAGCCTCATCCTGCCACAGATCATCTACATCCTGGTTTCCCAGCTCTGGCACCTGCCACCCTCTACTTGCCCACGCCTCCTCCTCTCTGGGACAGAGGATTCACTGAGGGGAAAGAGCCTGCAGTTCTGAGCAGTGAGATAGTGGCCCATCTGCATCTTAGCTGCTGCTGCTCCTGTGTCACCCTGGGAGGCAGTGCCTACAAGGGCAAGTCCATGAAGGACAGACCGCGACTTTCAGGTTGGCACATGCCCTAAAACACCTCCACCTTGTTTGCTCTGGTTTCCTTGTCTGTAATTACAGTCTGGAGGACTATGAAATCCTTTGGGAGAGGAGGAAGAGACAGCAGGCAAGAATTCACTAGCAACCAGCTTCCTAAAAGACAGGCATATTGCAGCAACGCTCCTCCGGGAAGAGCCTCAGCAAAGCCATCCAACTCCCACCCCCAAAGCCAGCCTTCTGCAGGCTTTGAGGATGAAGGCTCCGTCCTCACCTGTGTGTCTCATATCTCTTGGGCACATCTGGAGGTTTTTCATGCCATCTGGCAGCCAACAAGTCTTTCTTCTCACACAACACTCTGAGCCTCTGAGAATCACACAAACCAACTTTATATTAAATCTCTTAAGCATAGCATCTGAGTTTTAGTTGTGGTTCCTATTGCTGTGATAAAATACCATAGGCAAAAGCAACCTGGGAAAAGGGGGGTCCTCTCAGCTTATTGCTCCACATCACAGTCCATCACTGAAGGAAGTCAGGGCAGAAACTCAAGCAGGGCAGGAATGTGGGGCCAGGAACTGTAGCAGAAGCCACAGGGGAGTTCTGCTTACTGGTTTGCTTGATCAGCCTGCTTTCTTACAGTTCCTAGGACTACCAGCACAGGGGTGGCACTGCCCACAGTGAGCTGGGTGCTCCCACATCAATTATCAGTCAAGAAAATTCACCACGACCACCACCACCACTACCCACTGCAACTTTTCAACTGGCCAGTCCTATAGAGGCATCTTCTCAGTTAAGATTCCTTCTTTCCAGATAACTCAAGTATGGTGGTTTGAATAGGAATGGTCCCCATAGACTCATGTGTTCGAATGCTTGGCCATAGGGAGTGGCACTATTAGGAGGTGTGCTTTTGCTGGATAGGTGTGGGCTTGTTGGAGGAAGTGTGTAGCTATGGGGGCAGGCTGTGAGGTCATATATGCTTGTTCAAGCTATACCCAGTGTGACACAGCCTTTTTCTGCTGATTACAGATTAAAGTGTTGGACTCTCAGCTCCTTCTCCAGTCCCATATCTGCCTGGACGCTGCCCTGACAATAGTAGACGAAACCTTTGGATCTGTAAGCCAGTCCTTATTAAATGCTTCCTTTATAAGAGCTGACATGGACATGGTGTTTTTTCATAGCAACAAAACCCAAACTAACACCAAGTTTATGTCAAGTGGACATAAAAATTATCCAGCACAACATGTATCTATGGCAAACTCACTGAATGGGTAAAGGAATGGTGAAGCCTTCAGGTCTCTGAAATGATAAGGCATTGCCAACTGCTATACTGCTCATGTCTCCTCAGCCCAAGCACCATACCAGGCCCAAAGCTGCTCAGCTAATAGAAGCAGAATTATTATTGTCTTCACTCCCACACCCAGACCCAATAAAAATGTCTCCTTCCCCTGTGTGTGCCTGGTTTTTTCCCTCTGAGTTGTCATTGTGTCCTGGAGCACAGCAGACCTTGAAGAGAAGGAAACTTCAGCTTCCAATCTCTTGAGGTTTGCTCTTACTCAGATGTTATGCTTCAAAGACCCATAAACCACATGGATAGGGTCCTTTCCAAATCCCAGACAAGGCTCTGGCATGCACCAGCACCTCGGATGAGGTGTGACAGTGAGAACACTACTGTCACCATTGGCTGCAGAGACTGCCAAAGACCTCAAGCCCAAACCAGCCAACTGAGCCTAACAAACACCTACAGGGTTAAAAGAAGACTCAACAAAAATAATGGAACAGGCAAAGGAGTAATAAGGGCTGTTGAAACAGAGATAGTGTGTGGATACCTGCCCATCTTAATGCAAGCCTTCCCCTCCATTCTACGTTAGTACAAATGAGCCTCTGCTAAGCAGAGCTGCACCACTATTTTACATCATTTTGAGTCTTTTGAGAGACAGGTGTCACTAGGCATCATCCACACCAAATACCACTTTCAAATCGGACAGTTTAGCTGGTGATTCATTTCAGCTGTCAGCTTGATGAGATCTAGGATCACCTAGAAAATGGGCATGCCTGTGGGGGATTACCTTGCTTAAGCCAACGAAGTTCAGAAGATCTACCACTGTGAGTAGCACCACTCCCTAGGCTTGGATCCTGAATTGAAAAAAAAAAAAAAAAAAAAAAAAAGGAAAATTAAGTTGAGCATTAACATTCATCTCTCTCAGCCTCTTGGCTGTGAATACAATGTGACCAGCTGTCCTGAGCTCCTGCTGTGTCATTTCCACTATATGATGGACAGCTGTGAGGCAATAAGCGTTCCTTTCTTGGCTGATCATCAGGGAATTTTATCACAACAACAGAAAAGGAACTAAGACCACTCACCCAAGGCCACACTACAACCTGAGCCCATCCAGTTTGCTCATTAATGTAGTATTTTTCTCCCCAGCTCTTTCTTTGTGAATGTAAAGCTGTTTGCCCAAAGACCCAATATTTGAGCATGAACAAGGCTGTTTAATAATTGATCATTAAACAGCTTCAATGTAGACTATGAGTCAAAGCGAAACTAAAGATTATTATATGAATAAATATAACTGGGTCAATAATACCACCATGGTAAAGCCCTGATGTCAAACAGATAAATGTTTGTGTGACAAGAATTTCCGTCACCTGAATGTGTCAGAATGTGAGTAGAGCATGGTGACAAGCATCGGTTATATCAGTTCACAGACTATAGAAGTAGGTATGTGAGTGAGGGTGCAAGAGGATCAAGGCCACCCTGGGATGCCCAAGCCCCTGTCTCCACAAAAGTCTCAGAATGTTCTAGCCAAGACCTGAGAGCAAACTAGAATCTGTTTGACTGTGTGGGAAGAAGGCTCTTTGCTGGACAGCAATGTCTTCCTCCAACAGAGTTTTGACAGTATAGACTGAGTGAAGAAGTTAAAAGTAACAGGGCTAACTCCATTTTGCTTCTCAGACTACATCTTAAGCTGATTGTCTTTAGAGTGACTTGGCCCCCACCCTTGAGTTCCAGGAAAAGCCACAGAATATTCTCAGCAGCTTGCAGTCAGACACAGCAACTGAGGCTAAGCAATAATGACAGGGATGGTCAATTAAAACTTGAGTTGCTCCCAGGTCAAGATACCCCTTTTGGACTAATTGTTTTTCTCTGTGGTTTGATCAGCTGTGATTAACCAATTTGTTTACAGTGCATTGCATTCCTTTGCCCCTTTGTCCAATCATGTAATGCCAAGGCTTGGAGGTCCCTGCTCTTGAAGGTCTCTGCTTGCAGTTTTTCCATTTAAAAACCCTGTCTCCCCAGACCTCAGGGTCACTCTCTTAACCTGCTGTGTCAGGAAGGATTGCGGCCTGGGCTTGAGCTTGTAATAAAATAACTCTCTTGTGTTTACATTGAACTCAAGTTCCTGGTGGTCTCTTGGGGGTTTCATGATATAGGCATAACATTTGAGGACCTTGGGAAGGCTAGCATTCTTCCTGCTCCCAGGAGGACACTAAACAACCACAGCCTTTTTCATGGAAGTTTTCACAGCTACATTAAGCCTCGGCCAGCCTGTGAGTTCAGTAGTAGTAGAAAACAAAGATGCCCCCACTCTGGAGAGGAGTAATCAGGCCTGTCAGAAAGGGCTCATAATGTTCTACCTCTGCACATTTACACATACAGTCCCAGAAAATCCTATGTGTTCTCTCTCATATTCAGAATCTAACCAGTAGTATATGGGTGTATGTGTATACAAACACACATATGTGTTCAGTGTAACATGAAGAAGGAAGAGCAAAAAGGGCTAAGCTAAGAAAGGATAAAGGAATGAATGCAGAAAATGGACATTGAAGGTGACTCCCCAGCACCTGAGCAGCTTCACAGAAACATAGGTACACAGTGCTACAGCAGAACACTGAAGGCATAACCACTGGTCATTTCACAGAGCACATCATGCATTTGTGGACAGAAACACCAAGTTAACTTTTATATTTAAAAAGACATTGTCGGTGATACAGCTATCACTGTACAGCTGTATCAATGTTCTGTTACAGCTGTCAATATAGGTGCTAATGAAGAAATATGTGCCTATTTTACTTGGATTAGTAATCATTCCGAAAGTCTCTTCAAGTAAAGTTTCTATTTGAAAACTCAAGTACTAAAGAATATTAGGTAATTGTGGTAGTTTGAATGAAAATGGGCCCTACAGGTTCATGAGGTGTGGCATTATTTGTAAGGATTAGGATGTATGGCCTTGTTGGCGTAGGTGTGGCCTTGTTGGAGGAGGTATGCCACTAGAGGATGAGCTTTGAAGTTTCAGAAGTTCAAGCCAGGACCAATGTCTCTCTCTTTCTGCTGCCTTCAGATCCAGATAGACCTCTCAGTTTTGTCCAACACCATGCCTGCCTGCATACTGCCTGTGCTTCCTGCCATGATGATAATGGGATAAACCTCTGAACTATAAGCCAGCCCCAATTACATGTTTTCTTTTATAAGAATTGCCTTGCCAGGCAGTGGTGGGGCACGCCTTTAATCCGAGCACTGGGGAGACAGAGACTGGCAAATCTCTATTTGAGGTCAGCCTTGTCTACAGAGTGAATTCTGGGACAGCTAGAACTACACAGAGAAACCTTGTCTTAAAAACCAAACCCTGCAAGCCTTCCCTGCAAAAAGGAGTTGCCTTGATCATGGTATCCCTTCACAGCAATAAGAAACCTAACTAAGACAGTAATTCAAACTGACATGTTCTGTTTAAGGAGTATGGATTTCCTCAGAGCCTCCAGTTGTATTTCAGTTATATTATCCAATCAAAGTGTTCATGGCACATTTTTTTTATTAACGTCATTGGTAGAAACACCACCAAAAGATGGGAGAAAAGGTGGTAATTGATGCAAAGATATTCTGGATTCAGCTATAAGATGATGGTAACATAAACATAGTGTCTGAAAAAAAAGTCAGAAGGTGTGCTCCAGTCACTGAAGCAGAAGATCCAAGGTAGCTCGGCCACAGATGGAGAGCATATCCAAGCCATGGTTCTAGTGAACAAAGCAACTAGAACAGCTCCTCACTGACAAAGAATCTGCCAGGGAGAGAAGTGCTCCCTCTGAACGACAAAGGTGCAGACTTAAGGGAGAAGGAATCCCCTTTGCCTTTGTCTCACCAGTCATGCCTGCTCTCCTGCTTGTCTAACGGAAATGCTGCTCACCTTAAAGGGAGAGAAACCTTCTGCAGCTACCAATCAGATGCTACCCACAAAGACAAGCCCTCATTCCTCTACTCTCCAGGTGGAGGGAGTCTGCAAGAGACTAAGGATGTCTTTGGCCTCCAGACAATGTAGCTATTTATCCACAGACAACTTTTTTGCAGTATTTATATTTAGTTGATTTGGAATTACCCAAAGCAAAATGAAGTTGTTTCTGGTTGTTTCTGTTTATGGTCAGTGATGGAGTGCAATCGGTGCCAACGTCTTTCTGTAAATAAACTGACAGAAGGGAACCTCTACAGTTTAAGTACAGAAAGATTATATGGGCCCCAGTATATCATCAAAGCTTTTTTAGCCTGTTTTCTGAGTCATGTGACTGTTCTAAGAGCTCCATAGACATAAAAGATAAATAGTGCATATCTTTACTGACAGCAAAGAATGCCAAAAATGCCCCTCGTCAGGAGATGGAGTATGACTTGATATGAATAGAAAAGACTGACGCCTCTGGCATTTAGGAAGGCAACCTGCTGTGCACTTGTAGCTGACAGATGTGTCAGAACCCAATTGTCCAATATCCTCCTCCAGTGAGGCTGCAGGCCATTTAAATGTAAGAGGAAGGACAATGGCAGAGGGGCGTGTGTGTGCTCATTCTGGAAGACCGGCTAAGCAGAGCTGCCCGAGCCCCCATCACCACCACAGGAACCTAATAATATTGGTGAAGATGAAAAAGAACACAACACAGTGAAGAGCCATTTTCAAAAATGAGTAAAATAGAACTTGAATGTTCAGCTCATGAGAAACATCCTAGAAGTCCTGAAACAGAGAAACACCCACCTAAGTTTAGCAATGATCCAAACAAGCCTGTCATGGAAATGAACTATAGATCTATTTCAAGAACTCAGCATCACTAAGTTATTAGAAGTCCTATATCCAAGACAGCTGCTCTCCATTTCAAGGAGAACATAGACTTTATTTCCCCAGAGTCTGCAGCCTGAGAAGATAAAAATGGATTTGAACCAGATCAAGGGCACCTGAACAAAGCCAGAACAGATCACAAAAACACAAGTTCAAACCAAGGTGGAGATTCTGAAAACAAACAGCTGATTGTACAAAATATGATGGATCAACTACAAGCAGAGACACTTCACCAGAGGACAGACGTCACCAAGCAGCCACACTGGACCTTTAGAACACTAACAAGGTGCTTTAGGTTCTGACTAAAATGATCCAAGAGGAAACACCCGTGGCATTGCAAATTCAGCAGGGTTTGTTGCCAGGTAAGGCCAAGAATAAGATAGCAGACTCTCTAGCCATGCTCGGCCTAAGGAATGTGTTTCTGTGGGAGGCTTCGAAAGAAGGAAATGTGTACATTTCCTTAATCATAGCTGTTGCCTGAATCTCTTGGTACAGAACATTTTGTTTTTGTTTTGCAGAAACAGAGAAATTTTCCACCAATGGCCTTCCTCACTAACAAGCACGTGAAAGCTAGAACTGAACTAATAAGGGATTGTTAACATAATAAACACAATGTGGAATTATGGCAGTGACGCTGAGACACACCTGACACGGTTCATAAGTGAAGGGGAAAAGAATATAACTCTATGTCTAATACCTATTCATGAAATTAGCTGATCGGGCTGAAATTACAGCCTTTGGTTGCCAATGGAACTATGGTTAATCCCTCTGTTTCCCTTGTTCAGGGAATTCATATTTTATTTCTGATTTTGTATAACTTAGGCCAGTAACAAAATAAGATAATTCCATATGCATCAAGTATTGCTTGCTTTTACTGTCATTTAACTTTACACAAAAAGAATGAAAAAATATATTTTATATAAATACCAAGGTACAGTTTATAACTTACTTGTATTTTATATATTAAAGACATAATTACAATAAATTTGTATGTTCTCTAAAAAAATCTTATGACATGTAAGTCTAAGCAAAATTTAGCAAGTCAGTGAAACAAGGGCATAATTTCTTTTTACAGATGGTACGTTTTTTTATGTTTAAAAAAGTTTTTAAAATACACATATCCAGAAACTGTTAGAACTCTTAAAACAATTCAGTTCCCTTTCAGGGTACAAAATCAGCATATAAAGTCAGTGGTGTTGTTATACCCCACTGATGAGATGATGAGATTTCTGAGTATATAAATGGCTAAAAGGTAAATGAAAGGAAAGCTGGCCAGTGTTGCATCAGGAAAATGTAACCCAAAGCCATGGTGAGCTGTCATCTCACACCTGCTGGGATAGCTGTCACACTATCAGTGTTATGGAAGGGAAGTCTTGGTGAAGATGCAGAGAAACCACAGGCGATAATTTAAGAGAACATTCTGAGAACTGAGGAAAACTGAGAGCCCCCCCCCCAATAAAACAAAACGTTCTAGGGGCTTTGCTTTTGTGACCTACTCTTGTGTTGAAGAGGTGGATGCAGCAATGGGTGGAGGATCACACAAGGTTGACGGGCACGTGATGGAACCAAACAAAACCATTCCTAGAGAGCACTCTGCAAACCCTGGTGCCCTTTTGATGGTGAAGAATGTTTTCTTGGTGGTATTAAAGGAGACACAGAAGCATGTGATCTGAGGGGATATTTCAGAAAGCATGGCAAGACTGAAACCATCCAAGTATGGAAAACAGACAGAGTAGAAAAAAGAGAGGATTTACCTTTGTAAGTTTTGATGATCATGGCACCAAAACTCATGGCTGATAGAACTGCTCAGAAATATCACAGTATTAATGGGCATAATTGTGAAGTGAAAGGGGCCCTTTCAAAAAAGAGATGCTGTGTGCTGGACCACAGAGAGGTGCTGGGGGTGGCTATGGCAACTTTATGGGTCGGGGAGGAAGCTTTGGAGGTGGTGGAGGCAGTTTTGGTAGTGGTGGAATGGAAGGCTATGGTGGTGGATGTGGTGGCAGCAGAGGTAGCTATGGAGGCAGTGGTGGTGGGTATAGTGGCAGTGATGTTGGCAGCTATGATGATGGCCCTTGCTATAGTAATGGAGGAGGTTTAGTGGTAGTTTAGAAACAAAGGTGGTGATGAGGAGGACATAATTCTTAAAGGGAGAAATATGGTGGCGGTGGAAACTATAATGACTTTGGAAAATACAGTGGACAACAGCAATCAAATTATGGAGTCATGAAGGTGGTTGTATTGGTGGAAGAAGCTCAGACAGTCCCTCTGGAGGTGGCTATGGATCTGGTGAAATGGTAGGTATGGAAGCAGAAGGTTTAATAAACAGCAGGAAAAGGCTACAGTTTGTCACAGGAGAGAGACCAAGTTGTCAGGAAAGCTGCAGGTTACCCTGAGACAGTTGTCCCAAATACATTAGCAGAACTGTAAAGACCAGCCACAGAAGAACGATGTTCCATAGCCAAAAAAGCTACTGCAGCTTAAACAGGAAACCCTTCTTGTTCAGGACCTCCAGAGCCACAGTTTGCAAAAGCGTAGCTTTTGAAAATCTCATGTGATGTCATTCAGATCCCTGGGCTCTTTTGTCTGTTATGGTGCCTCCTTTTTCTTTTCATTACATCAGGTATATTGACTCATAAACTGTGGTAGTGGTACCAGGAACAGAAAAAAAGTTAGGGAATTTTTAAGTTTAAAAACAAAACAAACCAACTCAGGCTACGGTGTCTGTGTAAGGGAGCCACTTTCTGAACGCAGAACCAGAAAACTCATCACCTAGAAATTCTTCTGGAAACATTATGCTTTGGTTTTGGTAATTCTGTTTTTATTCAAAATAAAGTTAACTTTTGTGCATGCTGAGAGGTGCGGATCCAGCTTCACACTTTCTGCGTGGGCATTGGCAAGCTCACCTCCCAGCTCCCTTCACTAAAATGTCTGCCAACCTGTCCTTCCCCGCAAGGCCGTGGCTGCAGTGTGCTGGGAGCTCTGTTCCTCTGCTTGTAGTGTCTGTGGTACGTGACACTACAGCAGCACTGCACCTTCGTGTCAGACTCTCTCACAGGCAAGACTTTCTTCAGCCACGTGTGCGTTTGTTTTTTTTGTTTGTTTGTTTGTTTGTTTGTTTGTTTGTTTCCTTAGAAGCTGTGGGCTATTCCTAGAACTTTCATTTTTCCTTATGTATGATCATCGAGGCATCAAGTTCATAAAATCGTTGCAATTCTGTGTGCAGCTCTAGAGATGTATTTGGAGAGACTTTCTCTCTTTGTGATGTTGTGCCCACCTGTCCATCTTTTGGGGATTTCTTTAAAATGTCCTTATGCGTATAGTGTTTATATGTATAGATTTCAAAAAAACAATGATCTTTTAGATTTGTTCTAAGGTAATTTACATGAGATTTTTATATTATCTTTGTTGTCACTGAATTTTATATTTAACCTTGTACATAACTATCTTACTAAACATGCTTCTAATATTTTATATAATTTAGTGTTATCCTTATTACATACAAATTAATTCTTTTAAATAACATTCTACTAATTTATTTTCTCTTTTAAAAACTTTGTAAAGAATTTCATACCTGAATACTGTATTTACATCATTTTCAACCCTTTTACTCCCCCTGTAAGGCCTCCTGGATCTCTCAAATCGCTAATGTCTTTTTCATTATTGTTTTACACACAGCACAACCTACCGAATCCATTCGGTGCTAGTCCTACTTATGTGTCTTTAGGGCTGACTGCTCGGAACTAAATAACCTAGCCGGAAGCTTGTTCCTGAAGCAGACCGATCCTGCTTCGCAGCAGTCAGCCATCGCCAGTGGGTCTTCATCTAGGGGAAGGAGGTCTATGCCAACGTCTGTTGCCTTGCTTAGGCAGCTATATTGCTCACGTTTCAGAGATGGAGCTTCCTTGTCGTGCGTGGGAAAGACTATCTCACAGCAGACATCTGGTCCTCCGGCTCCTCCGATCTTTCTGCCCCTCTCCTTCAATGTTCCCTGAGCCGTAGGTGTAGGGAGCTGTAGTCTGACCGGCTGTGGACTCTGTGGTGGTCGCTGCCTGCTGTATAAAGTACTCCTTTGATGAGGCATGAGAGCTGGACTTGTCTGTGGATATACGGATAAGTGTATTTAGAACGAAGTTAGAGATTATACTGGATTTGGAAAGTGGCAATAATAAAATGGGTCACCTTATCTTGTTGCTAAATTTAAAGCAGATGCTCCAAACATGTCGTGACTAGAAATGTCTTATTAGTATGCTGGCAGACAGTCTTATCAGATGTGTTACCCAGCTTTTGTGTCACTATAACAAAATCCCTCCTTCACAGTCCACAGAGGCTTTTTTTTTTTCTTCTCTAGAAAAAGAACCCCAGGATTTCCTCTCCTGTGTGCTTTTGTCTTGCTTCTTCATGGCCCATGATGCCAGCTGAGGTTGTCAGTACAATGAATCCAACTGGCAGGATGATGGTAGGTTGTTCTGCCATCTTTTTAGCTCTTTGAGCTGCACGTCAAATACAGAGCTGGTCACCCCACACTTGTTCAGCCTTCCAATGAGGTACATAACAGTTTTTCCAGCTCTGTGATCATTGATGATTTCAAATTCACCGACCATGCCTCATCATCACAGTTAGGATCCGAATGACAACTTTGGTGCATGGCCTAATGAGGACCTGGTATTTGCCTCTCTTTTCAGCATTGCTGATACTCTTGACAGCATCTTCCAGGACATTTGTGTGCACCATGGTGGCTATGGGCAAAGATGGCAGAAAGAGGGTGGCTAGCTTTTTAAATTTTTCCAGATGCTCCTGCTCTACCCTGCCCTACCCTGCCCTACCCTGCCCTACCCTGCCCTACCCTGCCCTACCCTGCCCTACCCTGCCCTACCCTGCCCTACCCTGCCCTACCCTGCCCTACCCTGCCCTACCCTGCTTTTTAAGCTCATGGGGAGGCTGAAAGGAAAGATGGAAGGCGCCAAGTCTTCCCCAGTGATCTCATTTCCTTCCACTGGGCTCCTCCTTGAGGTGCTGAATACAAGGGCTTGACCTATTTGGCTGAAGGTTAAATATTCTTAGAACAAGTTCACTGCATCTTACATCTTTATTGTAAACATCTCTTAATGCCGTTCTTTCTTAAACTGTCAGGGAAACTTTGGCTGCTTGATTGGCAGCTTCTCGAACTCTCCTGCATGGCTGGCCACAGCAGCAGTTTCTACTGATGAAACTCGGTGACTACATCAGGACAGACAGAGACAAGAGCTCAATGGGAGCTGCTGTTGTTGTCTTTGTGATTTCTGTGCCCACCAAGTCTGTGAACAATATCCTGCCACTCCTGGAGGATCAACAGAAGATGCAGCCTCAGCTTCAGCAGCACCATTCCCACAGAGGCCATGGGAGTTGTCAATCAAGCAGCCACTCCTTCAGCCGTTCCAGGAACTGCAATCAGGACAGTCACAATTGTGAACTGGTTTGTTTGTTTGTTTGTTTGTTTGTTTTTAAAAAACTTCTAGGTTGCCCAAAGAAGACTTAAAACCAGGTACACACACACACACACACACACACACACACACACACACAAAGACATTTCTGGTGGCGGGAATCACCAACTGTAATGGCCAGCTTCCCTAACTGTGCTTTGCCTTGGGAGCACTCTCACCTTCTACTTGATGCAGCTTAAGCTCCAGCAAAGCCCTTTCCCAGCAGCTGTGTACTTCACTGGGCTTTTGCAGTGGGGAGAGTGTGTTGTGCTCATTACACAAGAGCAGTCAGCTCCCAGTAAAGCCAGCCTTAGCAGAGCTCAGGAGGAGATAGAAGATGGGTTCCAGAGAGTGTCCAGATGTAGAAACAGTAGAGAGCTGAGCCCATGAAAGACAATAGATGCAAAACAAAGATGAGAGACAATGGAGAACAGAATTCAGAAGGTGAAGTGCCACAAAAAGCCAAGAGTGCAAGGAAGCATCAGAGATGGTGGATGCTCAAAGAGTTCTGGAAAGCCAGGATGAGTTACTGGTTTCAGCTTCAGGTGGTAGGACTGTGCAGCTGGAGAATAATAAATAATAAACAAAGGTAGGCTTTCAACGTCTTAAGCCCTGGCTGTAGTGCCAGCTACTATGTGCTAGGCCACTGGCTAAACATCCCAGAGCTAAAATCACCATCAATGATGGGTTCCCAGCACCCCAGTTCAGAGCTGCTAGCACTAAGGGGCTGTACTTTCCCTACTCAGATTTTCATGCAAGGAAAACAAAAGAAATCTCATCTTTTCAGTGGCAGTCCCACCATTTCCCAATAAGTAGTTCCTCAGCCATGAGGTCAAGCCTTCAACATGAGGGCCATTGGGGGACAGTCAATATCCACACTATCACATGACATTAGAGAAACATCCTCTGGCACCTCCAGGTATCCATTGTCAATGGTTAATTTTATTAGACCCCTCTGATATATGTTCTTTTTCTAAAAACTCATTTTTTAAGTTTCTTATATGAAACATTTTATTTCTGACATATCAGCTATTATCATTTTCTCATACACTGTGGGGCTCTATCTACTAATACTTGTTAAGATCACTGCAGTCATTTTCATAAGTGAGATAGGCATAAAATTGGCTTTTCTGTACTGGCTTTAAGGTTCCTGATCAAACCAGGCTCATAAGATGAGCAAGGGTCAGATCATACAAATAAATTAATTTTCCTGTCTCACTTTGTTGGCTTCTTCAAATCAGCTTCTTCATCCCACTGAGCAAGATGGGAAGAAATCCAAAGTAGAGACAAGAAAGGTTTCTATACATTATAAATATATGAACAAGCATCTGTGTACTTGGGCTTAGTTATAATTTCTTAGGGTGCACTTCTTTTAAAATGCCTGTAGGGCTAGCGCTGTAGTTCAGAAAGAAAGATCTTACCTAGGGTCCATGAGTTCCTGGATTTGATCCTCAGCATCTTGGGAGAAAAACAAAGAGCAAAACAAACGTGCTGATGAGGGAATTACCCGACCATTGTTGTTACTAAGTGTCCTGAGCGAGTGTGTTATGCAGTCTGGATTAACAATACTGCCTCATGAGAAGCCGATTTTTCTTTCCAATAATTTAATTATTCCCGTGCAAAAATCTCACACACTGTCATCGCTTAGTGAACAAGTCCAGTTTGTTAGGACAGTATTTGCTCACCAGTTGGCCTACTATGAGAACATAACAGGCCCAAGGAATTGATGGAGTATGGTTCCCAGCTTGCCACCCCGCTTTGCTGGTTAGAGAACAATTTGTTGAGACCTGTGTGGCAACAATGATGTGGGCTCCAACATCAGCACACGCAGGCCAAAGCACACTAGAATGAATCGGGGCTCATTTTGTTAAGGAAATCTACCTAGCACAAGAAGAAAGTGCCACAAAGATGCTAATGACCTGATGTCCTTGAAGATTCCAGCACTACAGATGCTGACAGTAGCATTTTGTAACTTTTTTTTACACAGGAGGAAAAGCTGAATGGACAGGGAACAAATAACTATGTTAATTGCATTGTGCTGAAAAGAATTGTTAGAGGGTTCCAAGTGTCAGACAGAAGAAATAGATTGTAATGATTTGTTGCAAGATGTGACAGCAAGAGTTAATAACAATCCACCGTGCATTTCAAAACCACTAGAGCTTTTAAAGGCTTTTGCCAGGAAGGAACAGTAAGTCCTAAGGTTACAGATGGGTTAATTACTACAATTTCAGCCTTCCACAGGATAGAAGTGCCCTAACTTCATATGGCACCCTACAGATATGTACAATTATTTGTCAATTAAAAGTAAGACAAGATCTATTTTGACTTGCTTTTAAGGTTTTATTGCAAACTCTTTGCATTACATTGATATTTCTAATATGATAAGGAAGAAATAAACCCATAATATAATGACAGCTGGGTGATGGCTTATTGTATTTAAAGGAATTTTTTGTTTTGCCGGAAAATTGTGCATTTTAACTCCAAGATAGGAAGCAAGGATTTCTGTATGGAGTTTAAGAAGCAAACGTAGGCCTAGTGGTGCAGGCCTGTAATGCCAGTTGATCCAGGGACTGAGGGCTAAAGATTCAAATTCAGGCTGCCAAGTGAGGGCAAAGATAGCCCAGGCAGTTTAATGAGACTTTGCCTCAAAATAGAGCGAAAAGAGAGCTTGCCTAGCTTGTGTGAGACGTAGGTTCAACCCCCCGGGGCTCCCCCTACCAAAAGAATAAGAGAAATAAGGCCAAAGTGTAGAGCCAGAAAAAAATTCAATGTGGCATTTCCTCTGGGAAACTCTCTCCAAGATCCTACGTATTTCTCAGTCTCCCCAGAAGTGGCTGGCCCATGAAGGCTGTGTTTTTCCATGATGACTCAGACTTCAGCAATGACAACTTGACTTTTTGAGCCTGGTACCCAACTCTTTACCCAAGTTCTTAAATCAAGCCAGGCACCCCTTGAATTAGCAGGAGCAAAAGAGAATTACCTCAAATATATTTAGGAATGAAATTCCTAGCAAAGTACCCATCGTGAAAGACTATTTCAATAGGCCGTGTGTGTGGTGATGCTTGTGTGTAGCACAGACATGGAGGTAGAGGCCACTTTTGGCTTTGTAGTGAGCTGGGGCCAGCCTTGACTACAAAAGATCCAATCTCAAAGAAAACAAAACACATTCAATAGACAGGGTTAGCAATATGTAGAATTGTAACAGCTGTAGCTGGCATGGCACCTGGAGCAGGCCAGAGATGCAGGCAGAGTAGCCAAGCTTTATCCTAGGGCTGGAGACCTCCCTGTGGCACCGGTACCAACGCTCTTGCTTAACAGGTAACCCCTAAAGCCATTTCTTATAATGTGCTTGCTTGCTTGTTTCAGTTTCTCAGAAAATAGGGCACCCCTCCCCCAATTTCATGGTTTAGCTCTAAGACAGCCTCTGTGTGGCTAGCTCATCCTGGGCTAGAGGAAGCTAGCTAAGACCAACCTTCATCCTTCGCTGCTTCCTGACACGTGACCACTATCTCACATCCCTACATCCCTGCTTACCTGCCATGACGGGGCTGTACCAGAAAATTGTGAACCGAAGTAAACCTCCTCAGGTAAGTCACTTCTGTCAGGGTGTTCTATCCCACTTTCCCACAGGAAAAGTGACTAATACAGATGATGACACCCAGGGCCTGACTTGTCCCCACATGCCATCATTGCCTGCTTTTACATTCCTACTTCCAATCCAGGCCACTCTTATGCGCACACTAAACACATGGCTCTCTGAAGGCCATTTTCCCTGTGTGCCCAGTGCTGTGCAGGGCTAGACCCCATCACCTATCCTGATTCAATGGAACTTAAGAACGGCTTTCTTTCTGGGCCCAGAGAAGTTAGGCAGAGTAGGCGGCAAGGCCGAAGCATAGCTCTCCCTAGGGAGCAGAAATAGAATAGGTGCTGCAGGTGGACTGGGAACGGGTGGGGCCCGTGAGAAGGATCAGGTGGGGAGGAAGGGGTGGAATGAGAGAGTGCAGGGAGAGGCAAGTAGAAATGGGGATACGGGGGTCAGGGGGGAAATCTGGTGCAGTGGAGAGTCTATGAGGACGACGACCGTAATAAAGATGCCTGGTAACGGAGGGTAGGAAGTCCGAACTGGCCAGCTTTTGTAGCCAGGCAAGGTTTCTGTGCTGGGTCTGGGTTACATCCAATTGAGTTTTTGGCCCACGAAGTCCCATGGATCTCCCTAGACAACCCCGGCTAGGACAGAAGGGACAGAAGATCACCCTCTGAAAACTGACAGGGGGACCCCGTTGCCGAAGACAACTTCCACTCGGCTCGTTAGACATACAGACTGAAGCCTTCACCCCTACTGCAGGCTACAGGAAAAGAAACCTAGACACCAACCCCGCCACAAGATCCTCACGTGCAATCTGTCCTGCCAGCAGAATGGCTGGGTAAGGGTGGAGCAGAACGCGGGCGTGGGGAATGTTTGGCTTAAATTGAGGCCCAGGCCACTAGAGGGAGCCCATGCTCTATACTGCCTGGATGGCAAGGAACCGAGTCTGGACAGCACAGTCACCAAGGGAAGAACCAAACGCTACTGGGAAAACGAATCAATGAAATGATTCCTAATGATACTCTGCTCTACTCATAGCTAAGTGCCTTGTCCAGTTGTCATCAGAGAGGCTTCCTCTGGCAGCACGTGGGAGCGCGTACAGAGAGCGCATACAGCCAGACATAAAGCTGAGAAAGAGTCTAAGTTGGGGGTCTCCATCTGGTCTCTCCCCTCAGGGATCAGGGAAGCCCGGGGAAGAGGGGGAGGAAAGACTGCAGGAGTCAGAGGGGATGGAGGATGCCAGGAGAACATGGCCCACAGAGTCAGCTAAGCAGGGCTCAAACGGGCTCACAGAGACTGAAACGGCAAGCACGGGCCCTGCACGGGTCTGCACCAGGTCCTCTGTGTGTGTTATGGCTGACAGCTTGGTGTTCTGGGAGAGTCCTAAGAGTGGGGGCAGGTATAATCTCTGATTCCTTTGCCTGCTCTTGAGACTTTTCCTCCAATGGCGTTGGCCCTGTCCAGCCTCGATATGAGGGTTTTCACCTTGTTTTGTCCTGTCTGACCGTCATCTCTTGGGGGCCTGCTCTTTTCTGAAGAGGAAAAGGAGGAGTGGATCTGGGGGAGAGGGAAGGTTGAGGGGAGCTGGGAGAAGTGGAGAGAGAGGAAACTGTGGTTGAAATGTATTATAGGAGAGAAGAATCTATTTTCAATTTAAAAAAAGAAAAAGTTAACCCCAGCACTTAGGGAGGAGACAGAGACAGGTGGATTGCTATGAGTTTGAGGCCAGCCTGATCTACAAAGTAAGTCCAGGACAGCCAAGGCTTCACAGAGAAACCCTGTCTCAAGAAACCAAAAATTAATTGGTTAATTAATAATTAATTAAAATAAAAGAACGACTTCCTGTCAAAAACCAATGCTCACTGCACTTCATAAACAAACTACCACAGTAAAAATGTTTCCATACTCATAGATCTCACTGCAGACTGATGACATGCACAGGTTCCCCACGCCACTCCACAGACCACCAGCACTCCCTCCAAAAGGACAACTGAAAAGCCCCTTCTTTTACGGCAGATTCTGACCAGGGCAGGACGACACCCTGAGCCAGGCTGTCCCCAGCCCCGGAACCCAGGAACAGGGCATGACAGAATGTAGCCTTCTGGGGGAAGAGCAGTCGTGCAGACATTCAATGCAGGGCCTCATTTTGAAGTTGAGTGTGTCACACCTGGACAGGCCATTTCATCTCTTATACTCCCACAACTACTGTGGATGTGAGGCAAGACATGAATAAACTGACAGTATTAGCTAGGATCTACAAACACCGTTAATGACCTTTTCCTCTGGGCCTAGTTTCCTCCTGAATTGTTTGTTTGTTTGCTGCTACAGGACAAATTACAAAAACCGTACTAGCTTAGGTTTACCAAGCAGATGAATATTCATCAGTCTACACAGCATTAATCCCGGCGGTGAGGGGATGGAAATGCTGAAATGCTCGTTGAAATAGCAGCAGGTAACCAATCTGGCACATGGAAACCTGAGTGAATGAAGCCTAAGAACTTTACATCAAAGTGAGGAAAGCTGCTCAGAAAATAATCACTGCTACATGATTGCCCTTCCGTGAGACAAAGCTATGGGGACACGGAGCTGGCTACCCAGTAGCAGGGCAGGAGGGAAGAAGCAATGATGAGGGCTGGTGAAGAAGAGGACTGAGGAGGGCCTGGGAAGGAGCAGAGAGGAGGGCTGTGGACAGAGGATGGAGCTGGCCTGGGAAGAGGCGATGAGGTTGGGAAAAGAGGCTGTGGAGAAGCAGGGGAGGGGAAAAAGGAAAATTTCTGCCTAATGGGCATATAGCTTCGGCCCAGGATGTTGGAATTAAATTCAGTTGTATATTAAAATGATTAATACTATTTATAACACGCATATTTTACTGCAAGCTAACTCCAAGTCCCACAATCTGCCATCTTGCTGTGTCATGGGTTCTGGGGTGCGACCTCAGCAGGCTGATGTCATGGTGTCAGAAACCTGCCGTCTTTCTACATGTTTCGGAGTTCTAACATCTCCCAGGCTGTTTAGTGGGATTTCTGGACTGGAACCCTAGCTGTCGTGTTAGCTGTCATCTAGGACTACTCTCAGCTTCTATCAGCCTGTCAGGTCTTTGTCCTAAGGCTCTCTCCTGGCCAATTCCTCTTTATAGGAAAGCCCATGGACCTTGAAAACATTCCCCTGGTGAGGTCTGACCCATCTCTACCTGGATTAGCTGTTACTACAGTAAGCATAGAATCCCATCGTCTTCTTGGGTCTGCCTGATACCCCAGGAAGGATGTGGTACAGGGTGTTCCTGGTAGGGAGTCATGGGAACCCGGTCAGTTTGCCTCTGCAGGGATGGCCTCAGTGAACCCAAATAACCCTGACGTCAGCAGGTGATGACGGGTAGGCTGATTCCTCTGGTTGGCTGGTAGGACTCCCTGAGAAAGAAGATGCTACAGCAAGATATAGAAGGAATGAAAAGATGTCTGTTCTGGAGGCCTACCTTGCTTTAAGACCTGAGGAGGCTCCCTGATAAGACAGAGACGATGGAAAGACCAGCATGAATCCTGCCATCTCTCTGGCAAAGGAGCCTCTTGTGGTTCCCAATTAGGCAATGCTTCCCAGCCTAATGATCTGGCTCCAACTGTTCCCAGACTTGAAAGCCATAAAACTGGGTCAAGCAAATGATTTCAGGCCTCCAGAGCAGTTACTCCTGCTAATCAGTTTATTTTCTAGAAGCTGCCGGTGCTTTGAGGATCGGCCAAGTAACGGTTGCCCACTACAGCTCCCTGTGAGGAACACAGACCCATGTGCCCAGCCCTGGGCCAGGGCTTCTCAAAACCACTCAGGTTATCCTAAGGGACAGCCCAGGTGGAGAACCAGATATCATTCAGGAAATAACTTCTACTCAGATTTAAAAAAAAAAAAAAAAAAACAGATAAGTTCATTTCACTGGAGAAGCAGTCGGCTTATTAGAGCAAGAAGCACAGCCCTTCAGGGAGGACAAGTGCATTGTGGAAAGAAACTGGCTGCATGCAGCTGGGGTGGAAATGGCTCATTTCAGGACATCCAGGCTCATCTGATGAGCACTTACAGACTGTGCCCCCAAGTACCAGATGTTAGAGGCACAGCCAATTGCACACGAGATGTACAGGGACCCTGTCACCAGGAAGCTGCAGTCTCCTGGAAATGTACTGTGCTGGCTTGACTGGTCCTTAAAGCACTAAGGGTCTGGAATTTTTACAAGGAGCATAACTCCATTTTTCTGTACTATTTTAGGTAATAAATTCACATCAGGGTTGTATTAAGACATAGTGTATCTTGACGTTTGCTCCTAGAAATTTATGAAATGGTAGAATTCTCCTCTCTCTCCGTGCATGTGCATGTATAGGGTGTGTGTGGGTGTGGGTGTGTGTGTGTGTGTTTGTAAGTTGTGGATCCCTGGAGCCGGGTAGCAGCTGTAGGAGGAGCATCATGGTATCACTCTCCCTCCTTCTGTATGAGCAGAATTTTCCATAGTGAAAAAGAACTAGCGAACTTAAATTTAATTTTAAGGCAATAAATCAAGAGACAAAATAATAACTTAGTGTTGCAATTTTAAACTTTTATCATTTTTTTATTTATTGCATGTGTGCACATGAGTCATGTCACAAACTTGCAGGTCAAAGGAAAGTTTGTGGGAATCAGTGTCTCCTTCCACCATGTGGGTTCCAGGGATAGAACTCAGACCTTTGGTGTCTAGTACCCACTGAGACATCTGCCCAGCTCTCAGACACTGAGGCCCATCTGTGAACATGAGCAGACAAGAGCAGACTGCTGTAAGACCCAGGTGCCACCAAGCCCCACCTCCTTACAGGTGAAGCCTTTATAGAGGGTAGAGCCACCAGAGCTAAGCCAAAAACCCATGTGCAATTCTCAAAAGACCGAGTCACAGAGCAGTGTATGGGGAATCCATGCACAATTACAGAGCTGAAGTGGACCAATAGGAATGCTTGTTCTCTCTCTGCTAAGTCAGGCTCTTGTGAACTACTTTCAGAAGTATGATTGTTCACACTCAAAGAGAACATAAGCATACTGAAAAGGTGAAAAGAAAGCCCCTAGCTACCAGAAGGAGCAGATATCAGGGGAGCAGGCAGTGGTATTGGAGATTTAGCTGTCAGTTGCCTCTGTGCAGATACTCAGTAAAAGAGATTTGGATTTCTACCAACAAACGATGGGCCATGCCAGACACTAAGAGATCCAGGTAGTGATGGAGCCTGTTTTCCAGTCTTCATGAGCAGACAGCATGATGCTGGGCACATAGCAGTACTTGTCACAGGGAGAGAGGAAAGGATGGAGGAAGAAAGTCAGTAAGGGGGGATGTGGATGTAAGTTTACAGAACGTCACTCTACACCTACCAGTACCCATCTCAGGAGGCTCACAACTGCCCAGTCCACATCCGGATATAACACTGGCCTTGCAGGCACCGCCATCTCCAGCACAAACCCATGCAAGTGCATAACCATAACACAGGAGGCATATCCATGCTCAAGTCTCTAGTGGCATTTTCAGGCTTCGTGGGTATACTGTGCTACCAGGCCTCTCCACAAGGGGGCACCAGAGCTCACATAACTGTGGACTGGTCCCAGCTTTGCCCTTCCCCCATGTCATCTTGTGATGCAGACTGTGAAGGACATCCTCTTTTGAGCAATGGAGAAGCCAGGAGGCACGGCATAAGCCTCACATGCTGGCACGGAGCAGCAGTGAGATCATGCATGGCTTCCATCTTCAACACATAGCTGTCCTCCGAGAAGTCAGTATGACTACACTGGAATGGTTGGTATGAGTCCTTAACACTCTACCTCCTCCCCAACGCCTGTGCTCCCTAGGACCACAGAGGCTCCAACTTGTTCAGCAGCTTCAGGTTATTTAGTGAGGTCATTACTGTAGTGGAAGTGTTGGTTTCTTTGAAAGCTCAGCTTGTTATGCCCAGATCGCAAGACCCTGAGAGACCACCAGGAAACGACTTCATTGCAAGAGCAAGAGAGCTTTATTATGAAAGCAATGGAACTCAGCAATCGAACTCGGGACCCAAGCCTCACCGACACAGCAGTGAAGGAGAGGGACCCCGAACTCTGAGTGTTTTTAAAGGGAAAAACCGCAGGCAGGGGGTTTCCATGCCTTGGCATTACAGGATTGGGTAAACGGTTTAGGAGCAAGGAAACCTTTAACATAATTGGCTTGGCAGCTGAAGCTTAACCACGGCTGCTATTCTAAGCTATCTGAAAGTACACCTGGACTATCAGGAAATTTTCCACTTTGCTCTGATTGGCTGTTGCTAGGGAAGTTCACACTCTATTTTCTGTCAACTGTATATTATCTGTTTTTCCTGGAACTTGAGTTCAGCCCCTTGTCACAGGTGTGCACAAGATGGCTTCTCATCTCAAAATGGAAGTAACCGAAGGAGCTAACTTAAGCAATTCATTCCCCCCTTTTCCTTGTGCATAAGGAAGCCAACCTTGGTCTCTTACAGCTCCAAGCTGGCCATATTGAGTTCTCATTACCATCAACTGTATGGTCCCTAATCTTTGCTTAATATAACTTAACAGCCTATTAAGCAAGCATTGTCCAAAAGTAACCAAACGCAAAAGAATAAGAAGGGGGGCAAATAGGGTGGAGATTAAAGAGGTAAGCCAAGGGGATGCATCAAACCAGGTTTCAAATCAGCTTCAGCTCATTTCTCTGGGTCTTTTTCTTTCTTCTAGTCCTCTCCTTACTTTGGCCATAGAGTCTTTGACAACCCCTGAATGATCCACATAGAAACAACATTCCTCTCCTTATGCAACACATAGACCCCCTTGCTGCAGGAACAATAAGTCTAGACCTCTCCTATTCTGTAGTACCACCTCTGAGAGGGAGGTAAGGGATTCTTGTAGGTGAAAGATTGAGGTCTCAATCCTTTCAATATCCATATCAATAGCTGCCCATAGGCTTTGGTACTGCTGTCCCTGTAAAACTAAGGAGGTAGCCCCGGTGGCCACTCCAGCAGCACCTAACCCAAGTAGGAGTGATACTGTTAAGACCGTTATGGGCTCCCTTTTAACCCGGGAAATTCCTCCCTGCCATCTATCTAGTAATTCTTCATAGGGGTGATATAGTAGGCAAGGCACAAGTTGGATTAACACACAAAAAAAACTCCAGTTTGGTCCATTACTCCCTTATGGACACATGGAGTTAACCCAGTGTAAAAAGCCCACCATCCATTTTCTGGGGCGGGGGGGGGGGGGTTCTGTGTATTTATTCTCTGAGGAGATCGATAGGTTGGTGTTGCATAGATGTTGATGGGTATGTGGTACTTGTCCAGTGCAGAGCCATTGTCCAGTTACTGATTGTAAGGTCAGCCTAGTTTCCTGTCGCCATGTGCAGAGAGAGCTATCTGCTCTCTCTTTTACTGAGGAATTGTTAGCAATTCCTTTGTAATAAGAAGGCTGCACATCATAACATAACCAGCAAGATTCAGTCAAATTAGAATCAGAGCCATTTAGGGCTCGGGCTGTCTTGGTTATGAGCATGACCAAGGGATCTCCGCTCTCGGGTGGAGAAGTAGGGGCTTTTTCTTGACCAGAGGCCAGAGTTAGAGGAGTTGGAGTAGGGGCTGGTGGTTCTGTTGGGGCTGGGGGAGGTGCCAATACGTGGTTGGGTCCCACTGGTACTGGCAGGATGGGGGAGGTGGTCAACTGGAAGGACAGGAGCTGGACAGGGTCACTTTCTTCCGAATATAACCTTATCCCCTAAGTCTTTTCTGTCTTCATTCCATTTGCTTTCCTTCCTCACTGAAAGACAGGTGAATAGTATTTCATTTTCCTCCAATGGAGCCCCCCACTGTCTCTTTTTCATGACATGCCCCTCCCCATCCATTGGATTTCCCACCAGCCTGGATCATGCTATGTCCCCTGGAATTGGCAGGAAATTGGAGCATGAAGGATTGCCCATTAATCTGGCCTGTCCAAGTATAAGGGTGAATGTTGCCTCCCCTTTCAAGGGTAATTAGGTCCCCTTTCGGCTTTCAGTAGACATTACCTGTTTTCTCACATCCCCAAGCCCCACAAAACCCTTCATCGGGCCCTCCACACTGCCATCTCTGCTTTCTGTCTGTTATCTACCGGGGACATGCATAGAAAGAATGGCTACATATTTTTGCCCTCCCTACTACCATAGCCCATCATCACCAGGCTGCCCATGTCACAGAGGTCGAAAAGCAAGTCTGACTACCATTTCCCAAGGGGATGCATTTGGTGGTAGAGTTAATAACATGTCCAGTGGCAGTGTCTATAACCTCTCAAGTCTGAGAGACAGGAATATGTGGTGAGCCTTATCCTATCTCGACCATTAACAGTAGTTGGATGACTAACAGGGCTAGCATGCAACTGACTTGGTGATTTTAGTTTGGGGGGTTGTCAGCCTTCTGGACTTTCCATTCTGGTATTACTGGGGTCAAATAGTCCTCTTGAGTTGAAAAGGGGTTTTCTGGCTGGGCATTCGAGTAGTGGATCCAAGCGGTAATCTGGTCAACCTTGATGGCCATGGGAGTAGTGAGGAGAATGATGTAGGGTCCCTTCTATCTAGGTTCCAACCTGTCTTGGTGAAACTGCTTCACGTAGACCCAAACTCTCAGTTGGAATTTGTGGGGCTCTGGAACTGGGCCTGCTTCATAAAGAGCATGTAGTTTAGGCCAAACATGCTTGTGGGTCCATTGGGTAGCTCGTACCCAAAAGAGTAAATCATCTTCATCTATTTTAGCAATAGCATCAGTCTTAATATTGGGTACCAAGGGGCTGGCATCCCATATTTGATCTCAAAGGAGATTAACCCTGGTTAGTAAGGGAGATTTCTGACCCTATAAAAGGCAAAAGGGAGGAGCATCACCCAGTCAGCACCAGTCTCCAAGATCAATTTAGTTAAGGTCTCTTTTAATGTTCTATTCATTCTTTCTACCTGTTCTGAACTTTGGGGCCTATATGCACAGTGCAACTTCCAATCTGCCCCAAGAAACTTAGCTACGTTCTGACTTACCTTTGACACAAATGCTGGTCCATTATCTGACCCTACCATGTGAGGAAAGCCATACCTGGGCAATCTCATCTTTGGTGGGAAAGGCCTCAGTCCATCCCAAGACAGTGTCCACAAACACCAGCAGATATTTGTAGCTGAATTTTCCAGGCTTAATCTCTGTAAAGTCAACCTCCCAATAGGCCCCAGGCCTCTTACCTGGAGAATGTGACCCTGGATGTTGTGACTGGTTGAGACTGGTTGGTGGCAATTGGCAAGCTTTACAGTTATTCACAATGTCATCAATAGTTTTATGCAGGTCTCTGAATGTCATTTTTGACTGCCAGACAGTGTCCGCAATTCTCTAGGATCCCATGTGAGTAACTCCATGAATCTTTCTGAGGATTGTTTTGGCTAGAGAGTTGGGCAAGATGGACTTACCCTCAGTTCAGTGCCACCATCCTTCCAGGTATTCACTCGTGGCTGGTTCCTTGCCCACTGGATTTCCTCTTCCATGTACCAAGGTGTTTTTGGTAAAATTGGGTTAGGTGGCTCTGGCAGTATGGCAGCCATGACATCAGTTGCTTCTTAGAGCGCAAGAAGTTTTGTGATGCCCAGGGCAATGAATAATGGCAAGCTTCCTGGGAAACCATAAGGCTTCTAGGAGCCATAGGATCTCCTCCTTATTTTTGATGATTTTTTCTTCTGCCATAAGGAGTCCCCTTTCCGGATATATGGTCCCATGCACATGGGCAGTGGCAAAGGCGAATCGACTGTCCGTGTAAACATTAATAGCCAGCTCTTCACACATAGTCAGAGATTGTGTCAAAGCTATCAGTTCCACTCACTGGGCAGATGTTCCTGGAGGGAGGGGTTGAGCCCATATTACCTCAGCCTCAGTTGTTACTGCCACATCTGCTCTCCTCTGACCCTCATGGGTGAAGCTGCTTCCATGTGCGAACTAAGTATGGTCAGCATTCTGCAAGGGTGCATCCTTAAGGTCCCCACGGATGCCATATGCTCAGGCCAGGATTTCTTCACATTGATGCAGAGGGTGTTCCAAGTCTGGGTCCAGAGGAGGGTCACTGAATTTAAGGAAGCAGGGGACTGAAAAACAACTCGACCATGATTAACAAAGTCTGATAATGAGTCCTGCGGGCATTGCTAAACCTCTGATCAGGTGGCTGTTTAAGTACCCCTTCTATAGCATGGGGGGTGGTCTCGGTCAGATTTTGGCCCAGAGTCAATTTGTCTGCATCCTTAACCAGGAGTGCAGTTGCTGCAATAATACAGAATCAGGGCGGTCATCCGGTGGCCACAGGATCAAGTTTCTTAGACAGGTATGCTATTGGTCTTCTCCAAGATCCCAGGGTTTGCGTTAGCACCCCTTTTGCCACTCCTTTGTTCTCATCCACAAACAAGTGGAAGGGCTTGGTTAGATCTGGTAATCTAGAGCTGGTGTGGATAACAGGGCCCACTTGAGTTTTTCAAAAGCCTGTTGCTGTTCTGCAGTCCATTCAAAGTCTTTTCTCTCTTTGGTAGCTTCATAAAGGGGTTTAGTTCTTTCTGCAAACCCAGGTATTCATAGCCTGCAAAAGCCTGCAGACCCCAGAAACACTCTCATCTGACAAGGGCTTGTAGGTGGAGGGATACTGAGAACTGTTTCCATTCTGGCATCCTACAACCATCTCTGTCCCTTTTTCAGAATATAGCCTAAATATGTCACCTCGGTCTTGCAAAGTTGTGTTTTCTTAGCCGATGCCCGATAGCCCAAGTCTCCCAAGGTTTGCAAAAGTCTTTGCGGGCCTTCCAGACAGGCTTGCTCCAACCCTGCAGCCACCAGGAGCTCATCAACATATTGGATCAGAGTAATGTCTGGGTTTTCTTTTCGGTGCTCACCCAGGTCTTTATGGAAGATGGTGGGATAGTTTTTGAATCCCTGTGGCAAGTGGGTCCATGCCAACTGTCCATTTATTCCTTTTTGGGGGTCACTCCGTTCAAAGGCAAAGTACTCTTGGCTCCTGGGGGCTAGTGGTAAGCTGAAGAAAGCATCTTTCAAATCTAATAGAGTATACCAAGTCTGCTCAGGTGACAAAGAACTCAGTATGGTATATGGATTTGGCACTGTTGGATGTATATCTATTACCCGCTTGCTGACTTCCCTCAAGTCCTGTACAGGACGGTGGTAATTAGTATGAGGCTTCTTCACTGGTAGTAACGGTATGCTCCATGCTGACTGGCACGGCCTCAAGACCCCTTTGGCCAGGGGTTTTCGAATATGGGGGTTATCCCCTTCCAAACCTCCTGGGACATGGGATACTGACGATTCCAAGCAGGATTGGCCCCAGGCTTGAGTTCAATGAATACTGGAAGCCAGTGTTTTACCGTTCCTCCAGTTTCTGCCCAAGCCTGGCAAAATCGTGCCAGCCAGGTTTGTAAATCATTCGAGGGGATGACGAGCACCTCAAACAGTCTATTTCAGCCTGTGAGGCTGTGTCAAGAGTCAGCATCTGGATTGGGATGCCTTTTTCACCCAATAATTTGGGCTTCTCAGGCTTAAAATGGATCTGAGCCTTCATTTTATTAAGTAGGTCTTTAATAAGTATTCCCCAATAGGGAATAGGGGCATTCGGGAATCACCATAAACAAATGAGTTACCTGGCCCATTCCTAAGTCCACTGCTCTTCGGGTAGTCCGTGAATATTTTTTTCATACCTGTGGCCCCTTGGACCCAGGACCTTTTGGAGGAGATTGGCCCTTCAGGTTGTAAAAGTACTGAATGCTGAGCTCTTGTGTTGACCAAAAAAGGCCAGTGTTTCCCCTCCACTTTAAGGGTTACCCTGGGTTCGGGGAGGGGATCCGAACCCCATTCCCCTCAGTCTTCCTCCAGTGCCAGGAGCTTGATGTGGGGCAGAGGTCTCCTCTTGGGGCAATCCCTGAGCCAGTGGCCCTCCTCTTTGCAGTAAGCACATTGATTCTTACCCAGGGTTTGTCTATGACGTTCCTTGGGTCCCTTCTCATTTGCCAGCCACTGGAGTTGGCGCCTCCTCTCTCCACGATCCGAGATGCTGCTAGCCAGCAGGACTTATATCCATTACCGGCTTGCTGACTTCCCTCAAGGCCAAGTCTGGATTTCGGGCCTTCCCAGTCTTCAGTTGCTTTTCCTCCGTACTATCCCTGTTATTGTACACTCAGCTACCTGAACTAACTCTTGCAACGGCATCTGTCCTGTTCTTTCCTGTTTCTCTAATTTCTTGTGTTTGGAGCAGACTGGTTAATGAGAGCAAAAGCAACCGTACCTGTATGTTCAGGTTTCTCAGGATCTACATGTGTATACCTATGGAGGGCTTCGTTGATCCTTCCAAGAAAGGCGGCTGGACTCTCATGCGTTCCCTGTCTGACATCATACACCTTGGCCAAATTAGTGGGCATGGAGACCTTCCTCCTCGTTTCACAAGGAGCTCACAGGCAGTTGGAGCCTGCTGCATTTGGTTTCTGTTTAGCCTTATCCACCTGTACCCTTCTCTCTGCAGCCACAGGGATCTCCCCACAAGCTAGCACTTGCAATGTTCATGATCTGGTCTAACAGACCATGCCCCCTAGTCTCCCACTGCTCGTACAGGGTTCCTCCTGGAAGGTGATCCCAAACACCCCAGGACTTATCCTCCATGTTCTTGTCACATGCATGGGTGTGGCCCTGCTGGCCTCAACCTCCAGAGTTGTAAGCACTCCCTGCTTCAGGTCATTCACTTTAGTGGCCTGGTATGTTGGCACATGGATTCTCTCCTAAAAACACTGAATTAATGACTGAGTAGGAAGTGGCTCTTTTCTACCCTACTCTATGGACGTGTCAGGACCACTACCTAGTCACAGTAGGTAACAGCCAACGGGAAGCTCATCTGTCACCTTGGTGGCACCTGTGTGGATCCGAGAATGTGAATGACTGAATTTATCGTAGACCAGGAAAGGAGATGGAGTCAGACCGTGCCGGTCTTCTAGACTCAGTGTGGGCTTCAGGGGAGTCAAGCAGGGTTAGCGGTGGCATCTCCTGGACCAGCTCCTTTGCAGCCTGAGAACTCCAGGAGCTCCAAAGGCTCTGGGATGGTAGACAGAACAGTACATTGAGATGGAACAGAGAGACAGGAGCCAGGTTCCCAGGACCTGACCAGGAAGGGCAGAGCAGGGTCTGTGCCTTTTTTATGAGCTTCCTGGGGAAAAGCCAGCATCTTGGGGTCCACTGTTAAATATCTGATAGTCGAGTTCAGGGACATGGGGCTCTTTATAATAAAGACAACTTCCTCTGTCAGGCCTCTTACAATGCCAAGGCCTGTGTGTGGAGGTCCGAGGACGGTTCTTTTCTTCCACTGTGGGTTCCAGGGACAAAACTCAGGTCGGGATATTTTACTTTCTGAGTCACCTCACCAGCTCTTCATCAACCACATTTTATTACTTTTCAAGCGTTGCCCATATCTAACAATGCACTAATATAGGCCAAAATGAGAGAGGGCTTTCTCCTCTGGTTCCTGTGCCCCACACAGGCAGTCTCCTCCCTCCTATGTCTTTCCAGGGACATCAACATCAGACAAGCAGAGAAGCTGGTAGGCTCTGCATTGTTCCACACTTGCTTCTTTGCTCATGCTGAGTCACACTAGACACCCTCAGCCCTAAACAGATTTTTCCACTGTGGACATCCCATGACTGACCAACTGTTCCAACTGACCAGTATTTTCAACCCTTTCCCTTTCAATACTGCAGTGACTCACCAGGCAAGTCTGTCCTCTCCCACTTACCAAAATATACACTGTTGAACTTCATCAGAGTTTGAGCAGTTTTCACTTGGTGGCCTTGGTAAAGCTGCCATCCAGACAAGTTTAGTTAACATGCACTTGGCTTACACAATACAAGAACAAAAACTAATTGCTTAGATTTGCATTTCCTAATGAGGTTGGGCATATTTTCACGTTTATTGGCTGGTAATATTTATCTATTTTGTCAATTTCTCTTTTTGGTAGCCTTTATCTGTTTGATTTGAATGCATTCTGTATTTATTTAAAAATTAGCCCTTTGATTCAATGTGCTTTTCAATTTGCTATCTTATGCTGTTTTGCACGTAGGAAATCTTTATGCAATTGAACTTGTATATACATATTTATTTTCTTTCATGTTTCTGGGGTTTTCGTCATATCATCCCCACTCCAATATTGTAAAAAAATCAACAGACTTCAATTTGTGCTCCTCCTGAGACACATTTTATGAAACACAACTACAACAGGTAACCTGCTTAGCACCTGACAGTTAAATTACCAGCTTTATGAGATCACCTGGGATATGGTCCTCTGGGTGTGCCTGAGGGGAATTATCTTGGTTAGGTTAATTGAGATGGCAAGATGGGTGGCACCATCCCCTGGGCTGAGACCCTGGGTTGTTAAAAAAAAAAATTAGTGACCTGACCGTAGGTATTCATGTCTGCCCTGCTTCCTGTCAGTGCCAATATCTGAAGCTGCCCCTTAACTTCTCTGCCATGTTGGACTATGCCCTGGAACTGAGGCAAAACAAACCCTTCTCTCTTACTTATGTTTTTGTTGGGGTGTTTCAACACAGAACAGAAATAACTCAGACAGCACTTATCCACAGAATCTCCAACCTTCTGAATTTGAAAGGCATGAAGAACAGTAGGTCTAAGCTGGGCAATGGGGCAGAGGCCAGTGGGAAGAACAAGCCCAGGCCAGTTGTGTAGCTCAAGGGCACAGTGTTTGACCTGTGTTTGTCCCTGCACAGTCTCTCTTCCTTCCTGGCCTTGCAGCTTTGGCATTACAAACCTCATATTCTCTTCTCAGTGAATTCTCAGAGTGGTCTTAAATTGATGCAATACCTCTAGCTTTGGCAAAAACTGGTCATACAAGTAAAACTACAGAAATGAAGGGGGAAAATCCTGTGTCTTCCTAATGTGTATGTGTAAACCGTGGTCTTGAAATATTACTTTTAAACGGTAAGTTTTCCACCCCTTGTCCCAAGCCTCATGTCTATCTCCAAATGTAAGATATAGTCAAACTTACTAAGTCCCCACAGACTTAAATTCCACCACATGAAGTCTAAAACCTCTTACTGCGAGCACCTTTAAAACAAAAATCAATTTACAAACTTCCAATACATAAAGGCACAGAGTAAACTTTATTTTTCCAAATTCAAGAACCAGGGTGTAAAAGCAAAGAGATAAAATAAATAAATCCAACAGGGAGAACAAATTTTGCAATTCCATGTCAACTTGTAATCAATTAAGCTCCAAAGGGCTTACTTAGATGGGGCTCCCACACACCGCCCACCCCAGCTCTGACACCTGCAGCACAGAGCTCTCCTCAGCACAGGCCAGCTCCACTCCACACCTGCAGCTTTCCTTGGTGAACACCTCATGGCCTGACATTTCCAATATGCTGGGCTCCCTGCTGCACCAAGGCTTCACCTTTGTAGCTTCCTGCAGCAGCAGTTCTGGGACCTCTTTGCAGGGACTCCCAACTGTGCCACATGAGGTCTAGCCTGCTCTCCAAAGACTCCTCCCTCAGTCTCGCATCTTTGCCCTCAAAACAAGCACCAAATGGATGATGTTTATAGCCCTGCAGTTTGGCTACCAGCTCCAGACGTAGGCCCCTTGGCCTACCGCTATGAGCTTCCGAACCAGGCAGTGCTGGTGCATGTCCTTAATCCCAGCACTCTAGAAACAGAGGCAGGTGGGTCTCTGTGAGTTCAAGGTCAGCCTGGTCTACAGAGTGAGTTCCAGGACAGCCAGGACTACATAGAGAGACTCTGTAGACCACAGAACCCTTCATGGTAGGCATTCTTCAAGTGAATTCAGATTCTGACAGAATGGAGGTTCTGCAAGGTGAGGACTTGCTTCCAGACAGCCTTCCTTGTCCTTCCTTGCAGTACAGGGGGGTCTCACAATGGTGCTGATTTAACTTTTTCTTTAGCACCAGCCTGAATACCACCTGCTTTGAAACGTCTTGTGCCAGATAAATCACTTCATCATCTTCACACTTAACCCCCCCCCCCCCACGCTCTCAGGACATAGGCAAAACACAGCTAGATTCTTGATCAAGATGGCCCTCAGTCCAGTTATTGACGGAGTCCTTGTTACTCTCTGAATCCTCATGAGCCTCGTGAACTGGGTCTCCACTGTTTGCACTTTTCTCAGCATTGCTGACTTGCAAGATCCTGCTATAGTAGCCTAGGTTCTGCTTACAGCATTCTGTAGCTTTGTAGCCACTGTACCAAGTGCTTCCACAGTCTTTCCAAAAACAACTGCAGAGGCTCAACAGCCACATGGTCAGGTTTAATGCTGCAATAATGCATTCTCAGTTCCAATTTGTCCTGGTCTTGTTAGTTGCTATGATAAAATACCCTAATGGGGGGTAACAGCATTTTATTTCGGCTCACAGTTCCAGGTTACAGTCCATTATTATGGAGAGGTCAAGGCAGGGACGTGAGGCAGTGGCTCACACCTGCAGTCAGCAGCAGAGAGAACAAACACGCTTGGCTTATGTTCATGTGGTTTCTCCTTTCATACAGTGCAGGTCCAAAACCCACAGGAAAGCCATGAGGCAAGGACTTACTTTTGGCATAATCGACAGACACCTCTCCCAGTTGAGTCTAAACTAACCACCGTAAGGCAGGAGACTCAGCCCTTCATTCGCTTTGTGCTCATCCCAAAGTGCAGATCTTTACACTGGTTTCAGAGCTGGGAACTGCTGGAGCCTTCTTACTGGGCTTTATCTAAAATTCTTCTGCAAAGTCACATGGCATCCCAGGAAAGAAGTGGCTCACCTGTGTGGTCTCTCTGCAAGTGAGCTACCTGTGAGGCAGGCCTGGCCTCAACTCTTGCCAAGCCCTTCGATGTTGCTGTGTTCGCTGAAACCTAGCCTCAGATCAGTGCTGCTGAGGGCTGGGGCCTTTGGTCAGAAGGGTGTGGTTCTCATGAATGGGGTTAGTGGCCTTAGAGAACAGCCTGATGGACACCTGTTAATTTGGAAGTGATGCTTAAAAGCATACAATCTGTCAGGGCCTTGATCAGAGGATTTGACTCTACAGAAGAACGAACACTGCCCTAAACTACCATGGACCAAGACAGAGCCCAAGCTCAATGCATATTCCACATCAAATTGAGATATTAAGCCTTTAACAGATGGACAGGATTCCCAGCAGAGAAGAAACCCAAGAGAGCACTGCTGCTTTGGACCCCAGTAGGTACTCCTATGGTGTTTTCTCCTTGGATCAATGCTGGTGAGTCACAGAATTCAATGGTCTGAAATATCACTTCCACCTCAGTGGATCTAGAGAATCCAAAAGGCTCCATGGCCTTCTGCTTTTAGTTCACTCACAAGATTTTGTTGGCAGGATTTAGCTCCCAAAGTGGTGGGCCAGAATCTCCTTCCTTAGGAAAGAAAAAGGCCCACGCACAGGCTGCCCCTTAGCTGGCTTCTGGACACTTGGATTTCATTGTGCTCTTGTCCTCCTATGGAAGCCTAGAGTTTGAGACATACCAGACAGAAGGTACCTATATGACCCCAAGAAAAACGTGGGCTTGGAATTTGCTGAGCCTCCCAGGAAGACTGTGCATGAAACCAGCTCTGTATTGACTCTGGGAAATAGCTTAGAAACAGATTTCTTCTGGATATTTATAGACATCTAGGTGGCTAGTTTTATGTCAACTTGACATAAGCTTGTCATCTAAAATAAGGGAACCTCAATTGAGAAAATGCCTCTATAAAATAGGGCTGTATGCAAACCTGTAAAACACTTTAATTAGTGGATGATGGAAAAGGGCCCAGGACGTTGTAGGTGGGGACACCCGTGGGCTGGTGGTCCTAGATTCCTTAAGAAAGCAGGCTGAGCAAGCCATGATGAGCAAGCCAGTAAGGAGCACCCCTCCATGGCCCTGCATCAGCTCCTGCCTCCAGGTTCCTGCCCTGACTTCCCTCATTGCTGGACTATTACCTGGAAGTGTAAACCAAAATAAACTCATTTCTTCCCCAAGTTGCTTTGGTCAAGGAGTTTCATCACAGCAATAGTGACCTTAACTAGGTCACTTAAATAGAACAGCCCCCATTGCTGCATTTCTAGTTTTCCACTGTAGCAAAGAAAAGCTGTAAGAATGGCTATGCTGAATCCCAAGAGTCCTTGGGGGACCTGACAGTCAGAAAGATGGAAAAAATCCGTTTTCTACAACTAATTGCCCTCATCCCTTACACTATCAACAAGTCACTATGTGTGCTAACCCCCAAACAAGACAGAAGAATCCACAAGGGCATGGAATCCCAAGTTCAAAGTCATCACTACCAAGGCCTGGTGATGGCCACAGAATCAGCACAAGTCACTGGCCTCATCTGGCTAAGCCTTCCCCTGTAAGAGGGCTGACAGGCAATGCTCCATTTGCTCAGATTGCTGAGGAGTACCTCAGACACCAGTGTAGCCATGTAAATATCCCCAAGGGTATGGATAGCAGTAAGAGTTCCACCCTTAGGACTCTCATATGTATGGCTGTCTCCTGTTCTCTATAGTCACTTAGCCCTAAATCTCCCTAGTTCAACATTTAAATATCGACCTTGGTCTCAGCCACTGAAGGTCGCTCCCTGGAGGCAAACCAGTAATGTCATTTCCTGCACTCTTCCAGTTTGGTGAGCTCCAGACTCAGGCTTATGCCAGGTGCTTACTTCTGCCTAAGCAGCTGCTCTCCACTTCCCTCCCAGGTCATGTGCAGACACAGGACCTTCTGCTCTTATATACAACGTGTGGAATAATTTTGCAAGCACAAGTTTAGCACCCCTGCTGGTCTGGGCTGTGACCAGAGGAAGCATCATTTTACTCATACTTTATCCATCACACTTTATGTGCTTGTACAAGAACATGCAGAAACCAGAAGGTGGTTATCTTCCCTGGAGTTAAAGCAGCTGTGAGCTACCCAACATGGGTGCTGGGAACTAAACTCAGGTCCTCTGCAAGAGAAGCAAGTGCTCTGATCTCCTGAGACTTCGCTCCAGCCACAGAAGTGTTTACTTAAAAGTCTGTCATTCTTTTGCTCCACCCACAGAGGCAACTGCTACTTTATACATGCTCCATGAGTACACTTCAGTGACCACTTAGGAAATACAAGCTCACACAACTGCTCTGTGCAAGGCCAAGAAATCCCACAGGTAAATGTCTTTCCTCCTGCAATACACTTTATGGGAATCTGACAGCTGTTCCTGAGACTGAGAGGAGACCACTCTTCACTCTAACATTCATTGGAATCTTGGGTGTAGCAGCCAGGAGTACCACCTGGCCGGCACTCCCAGCAGAAGGATTTGAGCAAGAGTCACAGAGCATTGTTTGTCTGCTCAGAGGGTCTCTTGAAGACGGCATCTACAGTGGGGCATGGCATCACACTTATAAGTGAAGTACTTTAGAGGCTGAAGCAGGAGATTCTTAAGTTCAGGACACCTGGTCTGCAGAACAAAACCATGTCTCAAAAAAGATGTTAACACTGTTGAAGTCTGAGACGGAAAAAGAACACACATAGTCTTGAAAAACCTCCCTGTAAAATGCAAATATCTGAGTGGAGCACCATGGCAGGCAGGCATCTTCCAACAAGCAAAGCTGTCACCACTGTAAGAGAAGAAATCACAAGACATTACACATACAGGAAAGGAAACACTGCTCCAAGAACTCTGCCTGAAGAATCTGGGGAAGGAGAAAACCCTGCTGACAGAGACATCACGGGTAAAATATCTGCCCTGCACCGTGCACAATGTAAGCAAAGCCAGAGGTCGCATCTGAGCAGGAGGCTGACAGGGGAAGCTGCTCAATGCTGGAAAAGTTCACAAACACTGCTGAGAATAAGAGAGGTGACCAGGCCAGCACTCCTGGAAGCCAGGGAGGAGACACAGTCCATTCCGCCCTGCTGTACCTCTCCAGCCTTAAAGCAGACACCATTGACGGCTCAATCAGCATACACTTGGTTCTGTGCTAAAACGTCAAGGATCCAGCACACCCCAGGTCCGTGTGTCTCAATGAAGCAGGAAGCCACTTCAGGACACACTGGCTGACAACCCTGTGGCAGCCCTGCTTCAGTGCCTATTTCAGAGACAAGAGGGCTTTGGTTTTCTCTCCCATTAGCCAACTAAGAACAAATCCAAGTCACATGCCGAGACACACTATTACAATAGCTCTTTATTTATTTTCGACCCCACTTAAAGCACCTCCTGGATAAGCACAGAATGGACCCCAAAACTGCTGTCATGATTCACCAGTCTTCGCGCTGGGATGGCTTAGTTCACCCTTTATCACAAAGGCACAGAAATCACCTGAGGCCTCAGGTGTCAGCATCACTACACATGGCACATGAATGTGTCACCATCAGCGCATGGCATACCAATATGCAGTCCAAACAGTATTAAAGCAGAGCTCCTTCCTAAAGAGGTATACATATTTACTATAAATAAAGTTTAGATGAGGCCAGTATTGGCCCAACAAAGGATCTGAACTTCTGCAAAGGCTGTTTCACATTAGCCTTTAGTAGCAGAAACATAGATCCACTCTGCCAAAGCGATTCCTAAATGCTAGAAAACACAGCTCTCCCCAGACTGCTGCCACCCACCCATTTCCAGGTCTTAATACATTTCAAAGCTAAGGACAGTCTAGATTTCACCTCCAATACCAAGGGATGGTACCAGTTCAGTGTGTGCAGCTGTCTTCACCGGGATGGCTCAGCTGCAGCCGGGTCACAGCCAGGGACGGTGTCTGGGACGCAGGCCTCTTGTGCTGTATGTTCAGCACCCTCCTCATCTTCAGGCTGCTCTGGGCTGGCCACACTCTCATCGGGATGAATGACACCCTCTTTCTTTTTTTCTCCCAACACCTCTACGCCCATCATCCTGAGACAATGAAGCCGCTCATTCTTGGGCACAAAAGTTTGAATAGAGGCCTTTCCCCGCCACCCACACAGCACGATGGGGCACTGGAGGGCATCTGGATTCCTGCCAACAAAGAAGGTCCCACGTAAGCATTAAACAACCTGTTAGCGGTCTCTGACGATACTGACACGCCACCCCCAATGCTCCTGATTCCCAGCAGGTGCAGTCTTGTTCCTGCCACCCAGCAGCTCCCCTCATTACCTTTGCTACCTGGAACTCCCCAAGGGCAAGGTCCTAAAAACCCCACAATCTGGAACTGTCGTGCACCAGCCTTCAAAAGCTGTGGTTACACCGTAAGCTGCCACGCCTAGCACTTATCCCACAGCGATGCATGCACACTTACGTAGAGTCTGGTTCATACTTCAGCACAACGCTTCCCTTTGCTGAAAGAATAGAAAAAGAGACATGTGCCAACGCTTTCACTTAGTGGCCACAACTACTGAACAGATGTGTGTGCTGTTTCAAGCGGGGTCAGTGAGCTTTTGGTCTTGAGGCTCCAGGTAGAAGAAAAATTGTTCTCAGTCAACAGCGGAGCCCAAACAACATAGGAAGAACAACAGGCAGAGACTGAAGCAGGATGCAGAGAAAGAGAGTGTGTGCGCCCACAGGCAGTACGTAGTACAATTCTCTGAGGAAGGAGCAGGAAGGTAAGAGTTCACTACCAGTCTAGTCTCAACACTCAAGGTTAAACAGTCCCAACTCCTATACACAACACAAAATGCCATGAGAATTACCAAGTCTTCTAGCTCATCATCTCAATGCGAGTCAGCTCAGTTGGTCCCAGAGCTTGTTGGCCAAGCCCGAAGCCTGGCCTGGAGTTCAATCCCGGGGGGGAGGGGGGGACTACACCAAGATGGCGGCAACCAGCACGCACTGTATTTGAGGGGCAGAGGAGCTAAAACTCCGAACTGGTGAGTGGAGGGGCAGTGGAACCCAAAACAACGGCACTGAGGGGAAAGGGAGGACAAACCCTGATCTGAGTCCAGTAGGGCAAAGGTCAACCTCAGACATCTCCGTGGACCTCTCCTGGGGAACCAATTCCCGGGCACTTCTCCATAACGGGCAGAAACAGCGGCGGAGGTACCACAGCCAGCAGCAGAGGCAGAGGCTGAGGTACTGCAGCCAGCAGCGGAGGCGGCCTGCAGTGCACACAGCAACTTGCAAAGAACACAGTGCTGGCGCTTCAAGCACAGATCTCCCTTCTTGAGATCTGAGACTGAGAACACTCAAACCCTGATCTCCCTCCTTGCCTGAGGGGGAGGAGGCAGAGGAAGCACATAGTGCTTTCCAACGCAGAAAGCAGAGCCTAGCCTGCTATGCCCACAGCTTCTAGCACAGAGCACACAACAGTGTACATGTCCCGCCCGCAGCGTCAGCTACAGAGCTCAGAGTCCAGCCCCCAGAGCCCGCCAGACTGTAGACCACTGGGGAGTCAGGAAACCAGCACAGGCGCTTTGCGCCCACAGTCTGCACTTGCAAACAGCGCTAGCATCTACATCCCCTCCTGCGCTTGCTCCCAACCTCCATATCCCAAGCACCTATACTCTCTAGCACTCTCTCCTGCAAGATACTTACACACACACACACACACACACACACACACACACACACACACACACACACACAAGAGCGCTCACTCCCCCGCAATAGCGATTCTGCGCCAGTGGCTTTTCCTCCCTCAAGTACAGCTGAAGCAACAACTCACACTCTCAAACTACTGGACCTCTCTCATCTTCCTGAAGAATACTCCAGACACCAGAGAAAGACAATTCCAGTCTGAAGTACAGACTCCAGGAACAAACAGTGAAGGTTAGCAAGTGGCCAGAGGTTGGCGTAAGAACACACCCAACAAAAATCAGGACATCATGGCTCTACCAGCAACCCCCCCCCAAATCAATGGGTATTTTAATTCAGCGGAAACACAGGAAAATGACTTTAAAGCTATGCTTATGCAGGTATTAGAAGAACAAAAAGAGGAAATGAACAGAGCTCTCAAAGAAATACAAAAATATAATGGCCCAAGTAGAGGAGCAATTAGTGGTATGTAGAGAGGAAACAAAAAATAGGAGCCACTATAGAAAGACAAGAATCTACATTCAAACATATGAAGGAAATGGTGCAAAGCATAAAGTTCAATCCCAGAGCCCACAGTGAGAGGAGGGAGCCAGTTCCTGCGGGCTGTCTTCTGACCTCTACATGCAAACTATGGCACACACATGGCCCATCCCCAACTAAAGATAGAAAATAAAGTGAACCTTCATGAGGATTCAAAAGGAAAGAAATATAAAGTTCCCGTTTTTGTTTGTTTTTCAAACAGTCTCTGCTTCGAATTGCAATTTTGCTGGGGAGGAATGCTATGAACCTGCAGGCCTGTGACACACACCAGGTGAGATGAGATCATATACAGCCAGGACCACGTGGCTGCCCCAGACTGAGCTGTACACAGCAGCAGACACCTGAGAGAAGAGTGCAAACAAAGGAACAAGCACAACAAAGGCACTTGGTGAAGATGTCACCAGTGACCTGATGCAGGAGTTTATGTGTTGAAAGAGGACATTGCAACCAAGACTGCTGGTCTCCTAGCCTAACATATGGAAACAATAAGTCCAGAGCTCTACAAGATGTGTACAAGAGCCCAGAGGTGCCAGGTGACCTGAACCCACACAGTGTAGAGCTCAGCAAGGCTCCGCCAAGCAGGGCTTAAGGAGTCAGGCTCAAGTGCTTTCTAAACTCAGTGGGCACTGCTGAGTAGAAGCAGGGGTTCCACAAAGGACAAAGGAAGAACCCTCAAAAAGGGCTTCTTTCATGTGAAATGGCACAGCATTTGCACAGAGCCCATTCACAGCCCCTGTAACGTTATGACGAGATGAATGTCCTATAAACAGTTGTTATTCCACATTACTTGCTGTGTAGCCAAGGATGACCCTGAATTTCTGATCCTCCTGACATTTTCCTAAGTGCTGGACTACAGGCATGCTCAGTTTATAGTTTATGGGACCAAACTCAGGGACCTGAAGCATGCCAAGGGAAGCCCTGTGTCAACTGAGCACATCCCTGGCCAGGCACGACTGTTTTTTTCCTCTCAAATATTTTCAATCCATGGCTGGCTGACCCTGAGGATGTGTCAATACAGAAGACTGCCCATATCGACACATTCAGCTGAGAAATGGGCACCTATTATTTGCAGTCCTCACAAAACTAACACACCCCAGCCTCTGGCTCCCTTTACTCACCCAGATCCTTGACTTGACTGTAGGCCTCACTGCTCAGTTTTCTAAAGAATGGGTTCTCCTGGGTCAACAGTATCTTTACATCTTCCATGGACACAGTAATAATTCTTGAATTAATAAATGGATACAATGTATATATCCCCTGCAAGATCAAGAAAGACCACTGTAATCCCCATGTATACTTTTACTGAAGGGCTCTCTGTGTGGTTTTGGACTTGACTAAAGTCCCTCCCCTGGGTCAAGGCTCCAAAGAAACCTAGGCCCTGGAGGAACTGAAGGACCTGTGAGGTGACCACTTCAGTTCCAGCCAGCCTTGAGGTACTGAACCCAAGTGACACGCCAGAAGGTCCCTCTGTGGCTGTTTTCCATTAACCATAGCTAGGATTTTGAAATCCCTTTCCAAATTACCTCCTGTGCCAAACGAAACGCACAGTCAAACTCCTCACCACTGTTGTTTCGACACCAGACTTTGACTCCAGTGTTAATGACCTGTATGTTACAAATGAGATGAAACAGGAATCAAGACCAGTTCACTGCTGCCCCTTCCACTACAGGCAGCAGTAAGCAGCTTTAAAAAGAGATGGGCAGAGAAATGGCCCTTTCTGGAACTGGTTTCCAAGAATCAGCTCATAGTTCCAACTACTTCTATGTCCACAGCATCATGACAACAATGAAAAGTCAACAATAAAACTCAAGAATAAGCCACACACCTCTCAGTGTGCATCAAGACAGAGACAACTCTGTCACTGCCTGGCAGCCCAGAAGACCCACGAGGAGCTGACAGTCACTGTTAAGAAGCACAGCCAGCAGGCTGGCAAACCTAAGGAAAACCGTCCAGGGAAAGAACAATGTGGAAACACTGGGCCCTGCCCCTCCCGAGTGAAACCAGTGGGGGTGTGCAAGGCCCTACCTGTGCTCAGCTGAGCCCCCCGCCCCTACCCCAGCCCTCCACCTTCATCTTCTCGCTGTTGTTCAGCAGTATATTCCTCAGCTCCTTGGAGACCATGTAAAGCTGCCGCTTCTTCCCTTCTGTAGTTCGGGTTAACAAATTCATCCTCGGGAACGAGGGATCCAAGGCATAAAACTTCCTGTCAACAAAGTAGTGTCTACTTACACACAGTCCAGGGGCAGACCATTTATGCATCTCACAGCCCCCAGCTGAATCTAACTCCAGACAGTCTGCCTGTCCTTGCCTCAAATCACAAGCAGGCTCTGCCCAGAGCATAGCCAGGCCACAGGCCGTTACCAGAGCAGCTGTTCTGCCAACTGCTACCCCAATGAAGAGGAACCCAGACTCCTGCACTGGGCCAAACCTTAAAGCTTTTTACAGTATATGCTTTTCTGTATTTCCTATGCAGGACAATTGCATTCCCACCCAGACCTACTTGTTCCTCAATTTCCTAAGTAAGAGCAGACCAGGAGTCTTGGCCACTACCTGCTAACCCCACTGAGTGAGTTGAACTACACTGGTCCCAGCTGACAGCACTTCTTGTCACCTTCACCTCCACATGGTTCTTTCTTTTCCAACTTAATGAAGAAGGCTGGGACACCTCTCAAGGACTGGCCACCTCTAATGCACAAACGGGACAGAGAGCTAACTACAACATACCCGTTGTGTGTGTGATTGGTAATGCATTTGACTACAATCAGCTTTCTAAAGTGGCACTCAAATGGAAGGATCCTTACTCAATAGGCGGAAATAAAGGATCATCTTCAGGAATGAATACAAACGGATCTTCTTTAAATCCAAACAACTTCATTTTCTTTGATGGAGGAGGGCTGAGGAAATATGGAGGAGGTAAGGCAGTCAGTAGTTGTGGCAGGAGCATTTGACACCACCAGCCTCATCCCGACCCACTCAGCATTCAGCCCTGCACTGTAAGCTGGACCCCAGCTGTGGGGTGCTTTCTAATCCACAGAACATAAAACATAGGCTGAGGCTCTGGAATCCCAGTTAGTTTAACGAGAAGGGCCATGAGAATAAGACAGCCATGCTCAGATGTGGTTTTCTCACCCACACACGCCATCTTTCTTCTCATTGCTCTCGGTGTTCTCAGTGGTGTGTGTTCCTTCTGAGTCTGCAGCTCCAGTGATCACCTGACTTCCACTGGAATTCCCCTCTGCAGCAGCTACAGGGCTGGACTCTGTGGTCTCTCTGGGCTCTGCAGACTTACTCTGTACCTTTTGAAGAGAACAAGTTCATTTTTACACAAAAGCAACACACTCCACTGCAAGAAAATTACAACTAGTATGTTCCTATCAACCTGCTGCATTGTGCATTACAGCACTGGAAGACAACAAAACACTCTTTTTTTTAAACATACTGCTTCTCAAATTTGCTCTTATAAATGGGATCTGTAGGCACTGGTCATTCAGAGCTGACTCTACAAAGAACAGAGGCCTACAGAGCCAGCCTGCTCTTACTCAGTAACCCTGGGTCTGCTCTGGGTAAGGCACATGATGCTCAAGAGAATGTGAGATTGTGTTACCCACATTCCTGCACAGTTAGGCACAGGCACTTAACTAATGACACAAAGAGGGCTGTGGGAGCTGTTCCATGGTGCAAGTAACGAGGAGGACACACTTCCACGGCTTCAGGAACTGGGGCAACTATGATACACAATTGGCTTAGAGTACAAGTAAAACATTTTGTTCACACATTGAAACTCTTTTAGCCTAAAGATGCACTTGTATTCTGGCACACTTGTCTACCCAAAGCCCAAGGCTCAACCATGAGTGACAGCAAACAACCCACAAAGCCATGTCCTTTCTGTGTCAGAAGAACAGTGAGAGAAGGGATCTTAGTTCCACTGCCAAGTTACAATTTAGGATGTTCCAGCACAGGCAAGTTCTGATCTTACCCCAAGTCACCACGTTGTTAAAAGCCAAATCCAAGTCACAGCAACAGTCTCAAGAAGTATCTCAAAGAGCCCATTACCCACAGTGCCAGCCTTCCCTGAAAAGACAGCTATGTCTGTGGCTTTAATTCTGATGGTCTTTGTCTCCCCATGATACCACCTCATGAAGAGTGTGTCCCCAGCAGTGCAGACTCTTCACTCACAGGGCACAGGGCAAGCCAGAAACCCAAAACTGAGTAAGAGACAGAAGACCAGAAGTGAGAGAGATATGCTAACATGGAACTGAGCAAACAATACAAGGTAACATATCAACCGGAAAATGGAAGAGGCCAACATGAAACCAGAAAGCACCTGAGGGCCAGGGCAACCTTCTGCATACTCACAGCAGCCTCTAAACTGCTTCCAACAGCTCAGAGCCACCAGCTACGGGTATAAGGCACAGATAATACCACCAGTACAAGCCAAGATGCATCACACCCAGAACACACACTTCTGGGGCTAGAGGCAGAGCCACCAGCTACGGGTACAAGGCACAGATAATACCACCAGTACAAGCCAAGATGCATCACACCCAGAACACACACTTCTGGGGCTAGAGGCAGAGCCGAGTGGTGGAACATGTGCTTGGCATAGGTAAAGGCTCTCGTTTCAACACCAGCTCCAAACAACTACATCACGCACGCATGCCACTGTTGAAACACACTGTGAGAGAACACAAGGCATCCTGGTCCTGATACTATACCTCAACTAACTACCTAGAAACAGCATTTTAAATACACTGGCATAAGTAAAATTTATTAGTAAAGTTAATTTTACTTTTTTAGCACACTAGTGGAAAATGTAGACTGCCATCTTACCTCTTTCAGGAAAGAACACAGCTGTAAGCTTTATTCCTGAGGGGCTGGGACTCCCCAGGTTTAGAACCACAGTCTCAACTCTATCAGCCAGAAGCTGGATAACAGTTGCCAGAGACGGCTGTTCTTTAAGAAAACAGTGCCTGTCTGTTTTTTCAAAGCTGAGCAGCCTTAGTCCTAATCCAACATGACCTTGAAGAAATAGAGGTTTGCACAACACTTCCTGGACACATTCTATAACCACAGACGGCAATGGCTAACAAGGTAAAGGGTACAGTATTAAGAGGAACCATGTACTGAGGCTAAGAAAGCTGTTACGGCTTCTCAAATGAGATAGATGAGAGGAAAATGTCCCACTCACGGCCAGCACTTTACAGTGGGCAGAATGAACCCCAGGGTGTAGGTCAGTAAATGTCTGAAGACTTCACACTCAGAGCCCCTAGGACTGCCCACAGTCAATCTCACAACCTTTCAATTGCTGTTAGGTAGCTGGGGATAAGAAAGAGACAGAACGTGCTCCCCAAACATGGCCCTTGTGAGAAATACCTGTGTTTTAGAAAATCTGAAATGGAAATGAATCCCCCTTCCTTTAGGCCCTCCCTCTCTTAACACCCTCAAAATTCCCACTTGGCTGTGCATTTCAAGTGAACTAATTTGTAAGCTTTGCCTTGTATGAACAGGAGTAAGGACAAACACTCTGTCAAGCTGTTGGGATTTGAAGGTCCTTACCTTTGGCTGACGCTTATTCCATGGCATTGGTGCTTTCTTCACCAGTACAGCCACAAAGAACCCTCCAGTATTCTGATGATGTGGTAGTATTCGAAGGCTAAAACAGCACACATACAGAACACCATGATCCACAGCCGTTCTTTGGTATTGGACTGACTACCAAGACGATGTGCTCTGGTCTTAAGATGCTCAGCCCCATTCATGCATGCCCAGCCCTTTATGTATCATCTTTGTAAAGGCCATGGAGAGGAACGAGGGAAAAGAAAAGGGAACCAGACAGGGATGGGGGAATGTAATGACCACGGTACACTATATGCATTTATGGAGCTGTCATGAGGCCACTGCTTTGTACAATTACTACCCAAAACAGATACAGGATGGAAAGCATATGCAGCTTCCTATGTAATAACGCTGAGATTCTAACCACTCCAATATTTATAAACAACGGGCACCGAGTTCATCAACCTGACAGACTACCTCCCCATCCCAAAGCCCACGGTACCCACAAACTTACCATCGCTCTAGATGCACTGCCTGTAATCTTTCCAGGTCCTTTGGTGGGAACATAGTAGGTCGGATTTGTGTATGTCTGCCCTGGGGAACCTCATCCCAGTCTGCAAACCACTGTCCATCTCTAGTCATGACCTGTACAGAGACCAGCAGCACCACCACAATGGAGAACACATGGTACACAGGTCGAGGTGTGATGGCCATATAAATACCTTCACCCCTAAGTCCAGGATAAACCTCATCAAGTCCACCAACAGCTTTCTCTTTTGTTTGTAAAACAAGTCTCAGACTGTTTTGCGCAAGGTCAAAGGGGAACAGTTTTGTCTATTAAACCAAAGTTGGACTGCAGACCACACACATACAAAAAAAGTAGCAAGGTTATATTTATGGACATGAGATCCATATGAAACACAAAACAGAGAGAAAGACATGCAATTATACCATTTGTCATTACACAGACTCTGCAAATTGAGTCTGTACTGTACAACCAGATGATGCACTTAACATAACCAAAACAAATGTTTCCCAATGTATGTGGCTTTTTCAAGGTGTCCCTGGCCCTCTGAAATAAAGCCTCATCAAAGGATTACCTTCCACTGTGAGATTCCAGGCATCCACTTCAGTCCTGGCAACTCAGCAGATACATCAGCAAGCTCAAGAGCACCTAGGAAGAGACAAGAAAAACCCCAGAGGCTCCCACACTGTGCCCATTCAAAGAAACCACAATAAAGTACACAGAGCATGGCTCCGCTGTAAGCTGTCCAGAGAATGCAAATCCACCGAGAGAAAGCAGCTTAGAGTGGGACAGGGAGCAAATGCTAACGGGCACAGGAACCTTCTTGGGGTGAAAAATGCTCTCAAACTAGACTGTGATGACAGACTCAGTTGAGTGAGTTTACGAAAAGTCATTTAACTTTATTCTTAAAATGTAAAGCAAAACTCAGAAAAGATGCTAAAACAGACACTACAGTCATACTGAAGCTGTAAGGCTGACTGCACTGAGCTGCTGCCTGTCTGCCCCGTCTGAATTCTAATTCAGAGGCAGGTCTGTTCTACACATATTGGTCAGGTGATCTCTGTCTTCATGCCTTTTTGTCTAACAAACACCCCAGAACTGAGTTCAACCATAAAGTTCTACATCCCCAAAAGTTTTCGAAGTAGCTCACTGGGCACAACTGTGGCAGCCTTACAGAAGGGCAGCTGTGAACATGCTCTGGTCCTGTGGTCTCCCAAGAGTGACACTGTAAAAAGCTGTACAGCGGAGCCACCAGTCAACATTCACCCAGCTACCAATACAGACTTGAGGAAAACAACAAAGCCCCTTAGAAAAGCACAGAAAAACTGTATAAACAAACCAAAAGGCCTTCAAGGGGATACTTGCCAGGGGAGCCTTTCACAAAAGGAGTCTGCTCTAAGAATCTCCCTCCTTCAGAGTAAACAAAAAGGGCAGACATCTTCAGTCTCCACGCCTGTGAGCTATTTTCCTCCAGCTACAGCTCTGAGCACCTTCCTCCAGTACTTAATCCAAGTGTGTGTCAACTATGAGCATCTGATATTCCTTGATTTCCTGGCACTTAAGTACTCTACGCACTCCATTTTCTATTTAAATCTGGTGACTAGGACCCAATACCATGACTGATGACAGCAGGAAGGCTTTTGTCACCATCAAACCTGTGCTTCAAATGAGATTAGCTGCAGTTAGTACCCACTCTGGTCAAGGAGACTGTTCACCAAGAAACCAGTCATTTTATTTGACATCAGTAGAAGGCACTACCAATCAGTGTGACTCCCTCAAATCCTATAGTCACCTTAAGAGGGTTCTGTTTCTACATTGCTGTGGATTAACCCCATGGACTATTCTTGCCAGCCAAGGACTGTCTCTGAACTACATCCCAACCCTGGGCTTTTGAGAAAAAAAAAAAAAAAAAAGGCTCCTGTGGAGCTCAACCTGGCCTCGACTCAGTTCCCCTGTCTCCCTGTTCCTCGTGTTGAGAGCACAGGGCTTCTTCCTGGCTTAGCCTAGCTACTGGGCAGTGATAGGAACTAGCTGTAGATGTGAGTGTGCTGAATGCTCCTCACAGCTCTGAAACAAGGCTGCAGCAAAAGACAGGTTTAGAGTCTGTCACTGTCACTACCAGAATCCTATCTTTTCTAAAAGTCAGCAACACAGACATAAATCTGAGCAAGTTCAATTATCACTTGACCCAGAATGTCTCCAAGTATGACATAACTGTAGTTTCCTTCTCCACACGCACTTTTAGAAGTTAAATACTACTGAAACAATTGTTTCAAAATCCTACCTTTACCAAAGCCAAAGTGCAAGATTACAAATATAGTATATCAAATCTCAATCTAAAGGTCTGCACAGCCCAGTACAGACAGAACTGAGAGGCACACCTAACACAAGGGACAGCAAGTGGTGGGTGCTGAGCCTCAAGACAATTAGTGCACTGTCCACATTATGTTTAACTCCTCCATGTTCACAAGGATGACATGCGTCTGTACTGTGATATCAAAACATAAAAAAAAAAGCCTATTTGCTTTTAGAGAACTCCAGCACAGGTTGATGGAGGAAAGCTAACACTTTGGCAAATGCTGTCTTGGGATACTGTTTGAAAACGATGCCTGTCTGATGTCTCAGTATAATTCAGCGTCTAAGACCTCCCAGCACTGGGATGGGTACTAACAAAACCATAGCACATGCTGCAGTTGGAACCCGGGTGTTCAGGATGTGCAACCACGCTCTCACTACAAAGAGCAGCCCTGTAACCCTCAACACTGGGAAGAGCTACTAAAGGATTCAGGAATCCCCTTCCAGATGCACACCCAAAGCACAGAAAGCAGGCTATCTAAGAGACTCCTAACACAGACTCAAGTTCACAGGAGTTCCCGCAGAAAAACAAGTGTGCGCTCACTGATGATCTGGAAAACAAGGTAGGGTTACACAGACAACTGGGTACTGCTCACTCACACATGAAATGAAACTAACAGCCATGAGAAGACAGCTGCAGTAGGACCCTAGAGTAACAAGTGCAGAGAAAAAACGGGAATGGTGGCGGCAGGGGACACAGACAGCAACCTGCAGCTCAGTTTTGCAGGATGAGGAACTGAGATGGATGGTGGTAAAAGCTGTAGTCACGTCAGTCGTCCTAGCATACTGCACTGCACACTTAGTGATGAGGTGATCGGTGGGGATCATTCTACCCATTAAACACTTACATACACCAATGTAATAAGGGCCTCACATTACAGTCATTTTGTCATTGGAGAAAAATGAGCACAACTTTGTCCTCAGGCTTCCATATTCCAAGCAATTCACAGCATGTGATAAACATTGCAGAAGCCAATTTCTAACTATGACACTCACTTTCAGAGTTTCAGGCAATGGGTTAAACATACATGCAGATAGTCAAGCCCTGTCCTCCCCTGGCTCACCCACAGCCTGCTCACCCTTCACTTTAGGAGCGGCTGCACGCATGCTCACCTTCACTCTTTTCCAGCAGAGCTGCTATTACTGCTTCATCCTCAATGGGATTCAAAGAACACGTGGAGTACACCATCCTGCCGCCTTCTGCCAGCTGCTCAGCACCTCGAGTTGCAATCCGAAGCTGAAGGCTAAGGGCAGACCTCAGGTTAGCACACAAAACATCTCCGGAAAAGAACACCTACCTACCTTGTCACATACACTTTCCGTGACATTTTACAATTAAAAAAACAAACAAACAAACAAACAAAAAAAAAAACACGTCTCAAGGTTGCAAGTGAAGTTAGTATAATCTTATATAAACTATCTGTTTATTCTTTAAGAAAACAGCTATTTTTATATTTTTTCTGTTGTTATATATTTCCCAAGTTTAACAAGAGAAGTATAACATAGTTGGAGAATTTCTCTATTAAAAATCTCCAAAAAAAAATCTCCAAATTTATTTAAATGTTTTTTCTATGAAAAATATACACACTTTCTTTTATTTTACAAAACCAGTAGTTTTTAATAATACTTGTAAAATTGTTTGTAGTCAGTTTTTACTAGTATACCAGACCAATCATTATACAAGGAAGAAAACATGCTTTCATGTTCAAAGAAAAAAATGTCAACCTCTATAACCAGAGCCACTGAAAATGCTGTGTGAGGGGCTGGAGAGATGGCTCAGCAGTTAAAAACACTTATTGAGAAGCTGAGTTTGGCTCCCAGAATCCAGCGGATCACAACCATCTCTAACTCCAGTCCCAGGATCTAATGCCTTCTTCTGATCTCCAGCAGCACCTGCATGTACACTGTATATATACACTAAGGCAAAACATAAAAAATAGGAAAGAGTGCCATACACAAACACTGCAATGCACTAAGCCATCAGCAGATGCTACCATGAGAAGTCCAAGGTTAGTTACAGGAGTGGAAATGAATGCTTCAAATGTGTTATCAAACTGTGATAAAAGACATAACACCTTGACAACATAACGGTATCAACTACCACTCCTAAAGGCTTTAGAGCAATGGTTCTCAACTTTCCTTCCTAACATTGCTACCCTTTAATATAGCTCATGTTGTGGTGACTCCCAATCATGAAATTATTTTGTTGTTACTTCATAACGTAATTTTGCTTCTGTTAGAATCATAATGTAAATATTTGATACATAGGATATCTGATATGTACTCATAAAAGTGTTATAACCTACAGATGGAAAACCGTTGCTTTAAATAACTTCTAATGTGCAGACAAACTCTCATGAAGCAACTATTAAATGTGGCTCCAGGTGCTCACTTATTGATGGTCAGTCAGGGAACAATGCATCTTAGAAGCATCCTGTCTTGAGAGTGTAACTGATTTACTTACCCATGGAGCTGCAAGCTGTTTAAGGTAGTCCATTTCTTCCAAACATCAATGTTTTTTCTCATTGTGCCATCACCACTGAAAAGAAGATATTGAACAAACTGAACCCGTGCCTAGGGAGACAGCTACTGGGCATTTCACATCCAAGATGAACTGCAAAGCAGGTATTCTAGATACTGACAGAAGCACCTCCATCCTCACAGATGATGTTCTGCTTCAGCTTTCAGAACACTTCAGCATTCAATCCCAAAAGGAAGTAATAGGAGCAGAGAACCTCATTCAATTGATGAGACTGTCTCCATGGGAGAAGCATAGGCTACATGTACCTATATTCACAATGCTCTGGTGAAAACAAGTTCTGGGTGTCTTTGGAAAGTATAAAGAAAGAGAACCAATTCTAAACACAAAGTCCCTTTGTTTTGTATGCATCTCATATGCACAGCCTGAAAATAATTACATGGCATTTTGAATATGCAGTGTTTTGACTGTAAATTGTCACAAGTTCAGGTATGGAATTGTTCATTTGGAGATTTGTCAAGGACTCAAAACGCTTTGACTTTTGGAGTACTTTACACTTTAATCAGAGATGTTCAGACTGTACCAACACTAATCTGTAGACCTAAACACAGGTCCTTGCATAAATGCCACTGAGAAACCTCATTGATAAAAAATGACACTTCAAAAGCAGAATTAAACTTGCAAACATTTTGCCAGAGTAATAAATTCAATCAAGCCAATGTAATCCATCTAACAACTTTTTTTTTCTACAGTTAAATATTTTCATTTCCTCCACTGACTTGATATAAATTATTACCATGTGCATTTTACAGGATAGACTTGTCCTGTTTCATCTACCAGCTTGCCAGGTTTGTTCCTACCCTAGCTGATAACTGCAAAGCTTCTCTTCCATATGCTTCAGGAACAGGTCCACAAGATAGACAAGCTCTGATATATAATCCCTACTTTAAAATGACTCCCTGGCTGGATGCTAGGGCTCATGTAGTAGAAACCCTAACATAATTTCAGGAATTTCTTCAGGAAATTGTTCTTACAAACTTTAACAGTTTGTAAGGTCAACTTAATTTCAGAATATTAAAAAATGTTTTATTTTGTTATTATTAAGACCGTATGGGTAGAAAACAGAGGACCCTCAAGGTTAATCAGAATACCGTAACCAAGGAAACAAGAGAATTCATGACTCATCTACTTAATATGTGACACTTCACACAGAGCGTTGAAAGTGTTACTTACTATGCTGCAAGTTATTTTAGGTAGTCTATGTTTTAACTTTTACGGAATTCTCAAGTTTCAAACAGTTCCCATGCATTTTAACCCAGCCACACTCAGTGCTACCGGCCACAATACAAAGTAAGTTCTACTTCAAGCAGCAACTGCCTAACAAAACAGTATCCTACCAAAGAATTTTCCTAAGCACTATGATAGGCAAATTCTGAGCTCGGGGCTCCACAAATCCATGCTGTTCAAGTATTAATGCTTGGGTTTCACCTACCTCTGAACTGATATTTATAGCAGGACAGGGTCTTTCCTTATAAACAGCCATAACATAGAATGTTTCTACTCATCAAGTCTTTAACACATATGCCATTAGACTTGAAGTGTCAATACACAAAACAGAATGAGTTTCTCAAAGGTCTCCGCTCTTAAACGTCTCTCACTGAACTGCATAGCGAGCTTTAGTAGAACGCCCTGACTTTGTATGCACACTCCAAGAGGAGAGCACTCAGGGCGCGTGTGAGTGTGCACATGCGCATCTTTTGGAGCTACGAGTCACTCTGTGCTAACACCCTGCTCCGTGGCCCAGGGCACAATAACCAGGTGAGCCACTGTGCTCACGTGACACTTGACCTCATCCAGTGTACATATGACTACATAGCCTGTGAGATTTTTGGCTTTCTGGCCTCGTAATAATATAAATACCTGCAAGGGACATCACATAAAATCCGATCATAGAAGAGAATCTCTTTCCTTCCGTCCACATCTACTGTAAGTCTAGGGATGCTGGATGCATCATGGTTTACCACCATGACACAAGGACTGCTCAACCTTTTGGCCTGACGGACGAGCAGATAGCAGCGCTTGTTGTCCACGTCATTTGCGATAACAAATCCCTCTAGGAACATAAAATTGTAGTCACGTGAGATGCAGCAGAAGTAGAATCATGCCCTGAAACACATAACCATAACCTCTGGGTCGGCAGGTGAGAAAAGGAAAGCGCTGTGAAACGTAAGACCTGAGACCAAGACTTTCTAGAAAAAGAAAAAGGAGCTGTCTACATGTGGATTTTATACAACCAAAGCTCTCAAAGCCGCAAGACTCATTTGTTAGCAGCTATGTATTTTGTTCCAACTGTCATGCTAACGACTTTTCTAAGATTCTTATTAATTATGAGGGAGGCATAGAGAAAAGGGTACATAAAACCTGACAGAGTTACAACCCTGCCCATGTGCAAGGCTCTGCTCTAAAATGAAAATCAGGCCTGGGACAATCTTGTTATCTCAGCCCATCAACTGGTTCTGGGACATGGTGTCCCAAGCTCACAATCATCCTGGGAAGTTTCCTGAGTGGTGATCCTGCTCACTTCTTATTCCTCCCACACTCCAGAAAAAAAAAAAAAAAAGACAAAATTTGCTTAACAACATTTACAACCAGGACCACTCTTCACAACAGTGAGAAATACAACAGGAATAGAGAGGTGAAATTGCTCCTGCCACCTAAGCAAGGCTCCTAACCAACAATACAGAAATAGTTTAAAAACATATAATACAGATGGTTTTAGGAAAAGCATTATCTACCAAGAAAATGAGGGCTTTAAAAAAAAAATGACAAACAAACAGGCAGCAAAACAAAAAAACCCAAAACAACAACAAAACAAAACCCCTCCACATCATTTATAAGTATATAATTAAAACAGAAATGGGCTGGGGTAGCTCAAAGCCAGCAAGCAGAATAGATTGAAGCTGATCTGACCAACACCAGAAATACTGTTCCTGGCTCTCCGGCTCTCAGGAAAGACAGGCAGACTGCAGAAATGGCTGCCAGCTCCTGAGCTTTCTGCAACCTCCCCACAGCACTGCACATCACATCCCGTTTCAGATGTGGCGTCTGCTGCTCCAAACCCCTGCTGAATGGTGGAGAGCTCCAAATGCAGGGGCAAACAGCAACAACCAGAAACAGCAGGCTAGCCACTGCTTCTCACCTAAGGCAGAAACTGGACAAAGCAGGGGTTACTACCCAAGTTCACAGAAGTCTGTGTACCATGTGTAGGCCCCTTTCCTGTTACAGATAGCACGCAGGAAGGAGTCTAACACACAGGGTCCTCAGCATCTGACTGTGCTGATTTGACAACTTATCATCAGTGTGCTACCCTCAGTACCCACAGGAGACTTTACTGCCCAGAAAGGAGAAAAGGGGAGGACTTTCCCTCTCCCACAACCCACCAACGTCACCTCCTAACCCACAGTGATTACCTGGAAAGGGGACACTCATGTCTGCATGCAACATTTCAATTAACTGTGTGGTCTTTGATCCAGGGGCTGCACACATGTCTAAGATCTATAAAAACAAACAAACAAACAAGAGTGTGTCTCTTTTTAAAACTATTCCCAAAGGGTTGTGTGGTCAAAGGCCAGACATCAGTCTACTTATAAATTATGGAACAGTGCTGGTGGGCCACATGGAGTCAATGTGATTTATAGAAGACCACTAAAAATTATCTGTGTAGTTAATTTCTTAAAACAATCACTTTAAGAGAGTTTATGTGTAACTTTATGTGTACTGTAAGGCAGAATACAAAACTACAAGAACAAAAACCTTAGAATACATAACATTACCAAACAGAAGGGAAAGGCGAACACTACTGCAAGGTCTCCGCAGAGTGGGCACAGCACTGCCAATGCCTGCCCACCTGTCTTTTGTCTGGCACTCTACCTTATGATGTGGCTCAACGTTGAGCAGCAGTGGGGGGATCATGCTGACAGCCTCCTGGCGGATGATGTTTCCCTTAGAGAGAAAAACCAGCAACAGTAAGAAAAACAGCACTTCAAATCAGGCATGTGTCTAGCGCAATAGGAAAAGGTCATGGAATCTTACACAGAACAGGAAAATTTTAACGGATAATTGCTTGCTACCTAAAGATAAGTAAGAACCCACTAGCATCAAGATAAGAATATCAGGTATGATGCACCACAGTCTCGGTCCTCTTATGCACGCACAGGGGTTGGGGGAGTGTCCTCAAGGGCAGTCCCCTATCTGCAGAGCAGCACACAGCCAGGAGCCAAAATTTAGTGCAGGACAGAAAGTGACCATGGAGCAATAATCTTCCTTCCCCATATCCATCTATTTCCTGGGTCTGCTCTATCAGGAACCCTCCATATTCACTTTCTAGATCCAAGGAACTCCTTGCAAAGACAAGACATCAGCTACTGATCCTATCTGTATCCTTTGAGCAACTAGCAACTAATCACCACCCTTATGTTGTTTTTACGAGGGCCTGGGCATAAGAGCTGGCAGACAATACACATTCAGATGCAGACAGGAAGTCTAGTACTGCCTCAGTCACAACCCTACCACCAGCCTGGAATGTATGGGCTGCCCACAAACCACCTGCTTTTCAGCACCTAAAATGCAGGCCAGTCATATGACACATGACAAGTCAGGCCTATGACCATCAGAACTGACACCCAGACTTCACATTTTCACCTGTCATCTGCTCTCATGAGTTTCTGGTTAGCAGTGATTCGGTGGCACCTACCTCAACTGTGATTCACTTACCTAGGCACAGACTCTAAGCTTCCAGTTTACCCATGTGACAGTGGTTCCAAAACTCTGCAGTGCTCAGCTACACAGCTCTCACTACCTAGCTCCTGATAAAATCCAAAAGCCTTTCTTCCCAACAGCCACATATCCTTACCACAACCTGGGTCAACATTACCCACCTAGCTGCCTACCACACTAGTCCCCAGGGTCTGGTCTACTCAAAGCACAAACCTGATGCTCCCTAATGGTCTGCTAACCTTTTATTCAACCACCAACCTAAATGAAGAGTTGGGCAGACCAAGTACAGACAGGGCTGTGGTAGCTCCCAATCCTTAGTATCCAGGGAGGGAAAGCCAAGCAAACTTACGCCCTCTACCTATGTGGACAGAAAGCCACAGTGGGGGGATATAGCTAAAAATGGGAGCCGAGACAGATGACTATCTTTCATAGTTGTAATAGCATCAGGAAAGAAGAAATATGGAAAGCACATACTTCTAAAGCATGGTGAGTAAGAAGTGTATTTTACCTAGTGGCACTAAATACTTCACTTCACCAGAAAGAAGTGGACAAAAGAGAGGAAACCCCTGGGTTAAATGTAAAATTAAAGAGTCCAAAAGAAGAAAAAGAAAATCTGCAAGGCGGACACTTATCTAGCATCACAGCGTACATTTATCCATCACATGAAAGGACAGTGTCTGTACTGGAAATGCCTCTAGGCTTCAGACCAGTGACTGAAGCTACCCAAAACAACCCAGAAGGATAGCACCCATGAGAACCACAGTTACACGTGGCTACCTGCATTTGTAAAGGTTCAACATAGAAAAAAAAATCCATGGCAAGATACAACAGGATAAAGTATGAAATTAATAGTGCCATTATAAGTAAACTATACAACTTCCATAATCTGCTAAGTGGTCTTAAAATGTTGTACTCTACACGTAAGACACGCAGATGACTACACATCTAAGAAAAAGGAACAGACTAAACAGAAGTACCATGAGTGACAGCCTGGTCCTACACTCATCCAAATTCTACAGCCTTGTCAATCCACCAATAGTAGACAGTAAAACAGACAACAATGACAGGTGAACTCAACTGTCTTCAGGATTCCATGACCCAAACAAGCCCGCAGACTAGTCAATCATAACACTAAAGCTAGTGTGTCCTGAGTGTGGCCCCTCTGACTCTTCAGGGGAAAACACAGTGTACATGCGATGAACGGTGCTCAGTGTGCTCAGGCCCCTGCACATCCACAGAACACACTTACAGACTCAGCCTCGCTAACCAGGAACTGATGAAACTTTGCCAACAGTGGGGACTTTCTCAAGATTTTTCGACTTAAATTTGTGTGCCAGGCAAGTTCTTCAGGGTACCTAAATAAGAAGAAAGCAAGGTAATCACCATTTTCATACAATAAGGCATGTGTAGCACATATTTAAATGCTGGACTAATACCTGATCATGACTTTCTTCATGCATTTTCTGTTTCTATACAAAGCAGAAACTATAAGGCAACAAAAGAGCTTTACACACAAAACCCAATCCTAAATACCCCCATGCTTGGAAATCACCAATGCACTCATTTTTAACCAAGTCCAGAATGAAGAATGAAGCCTCTCTCACCATCTGTGTCACTTTATGAGGACATTCTTTCTTTATGAGGTCAGTGATTGGGACAGGTGTTACCTACACCTGACCTGTCCCTATTCACTTGTCCTCAACGGCAGGCTCTGATGTGACCCACAGCACTGTGCTCACCAAGTCTAGTTAACCCAACAGCAAGCTAATTAGGTCAGGAAGTGATCAATCTGTGTCAGTACTAACTGTTACTCCTGAGGTATGACAATGAACTCCTGTTAACAATAAAGGTCAAAGGGTTTAATATACCATTTTGTAGCCATAGTAGCAAATGGGACAATGAAGTCAGGCTGACTGGAAAACAGACACAAGTGACGAATTTGAGTCTTGGAAGTGACGCAGAGACTCAGCTTTTAGCATCTTAAAACTTGACTCACCAGCCATGTTTTAAGATACATGTGATAAGTTCTGACTACTAAATTATGAAAATGAAATTGACTGTGGATATTACACACAGCACCCCTCATTTACACAGCATTTTGCTGCTCTGTTTGACTTATCAGGCAGTTAAAAACTGTCAGCTATTCATGCAAACTCTAGCGGACTCCCTTTCTAAACTTCATAAATCCTCAAGGCAGGAAAGCGACCAGGCCGCTGCCCAAGGAACTCCAGCAGCCAGGCCTTCAGACCTCTCTAATCTTCCTAGCACTCTTATAACATCATTTCAAGCCTCAGTAACTGTCACAAAGGTCATCTCCAGTCCCTCAATAGGACCCTTCCCAGACTGTGCTAAATTTAGGTAAAAAGGTTGAACAAAAAGTCACCAATCCCTGAGCTCCCCCAAGCTCAGGATTTGAAATCTCACCAATCTTCAACTTGAAAAAAATCTGTCCTAGAAAGCTCCACCTCTTATGTAAAGGCTGTCTGCTCAGCTCCCTACTGTCCTCTCCCAGGAGCAGGAGCAGCCAACCCCTGGATTCATCCCTCCACTTCTTGGACTCTCCAATAAATCTCCTTTATGAGACTTGCTGCCTGGTGTGACTCTCATTGGAAGAAGCCAAGAAACAATGAAGAGAAGAAGGAAAGATGGGAAAAAAGTGGGGCAGGGCTGAGATTCCTGAGCAACTCAGTTCACCAGGGGATACCCTCCTCTGGGAACTCCAAGACCTCTGCTGAGGAGACCTCATCTCAGCACTGTGTGATTCCTGGGCTCCCGTGTCTCAGGATGCCCTTCTATTGGAGTCCTTCTCCCCTCAGAGCTCTGTGGTTCCTGGGCTTCTGAGTCCCAAGACACCTTTCCATCCAAGCAGGAAGGCCAACAAAAACAACTGAAATATTCATCCTGCTTCCCTAGAGGCAGTGATATAGAAACTGCCCAGTGTTGTATTTGGAAAATCTACTGCACACTGATTTTAGTGCCTGACATTCAGTTCTCTTTTAAATGTACGTGTTATGCCTACCTATCCAAATGGTCAGGGATAAAAGGAAAGTTATATTCCATGATTAACAAAACTCTAATGCCGGGTTGTTACCAAAAAAGCTGCCTAAAAATAAAAGATGACAACATCAATATATAAACAGGCAAAACACCAGACATGGTGTCCAGGCCTTTAATCCCAAAGGAAGGGAGGCAGGGGCATTCAGCCTCTGAGTTCAAGGCCAGCCTTGTCTATATAGCAACTCCTGCACCAACCAGAGCTACACAATAAGACCCTGTCTCAAAAGAAAAAGCATAAAAAAAAAGCCAAAACCCACAAAGTTACCAGAAAAGACTAAATTCACCATTATGTAACAACTACTTAAAATATTTTTCCTTTGTGAAAATTCTATCCCAAAACATGAAATATGAAACCATAATTAAATCTGTGAGTTCACTCAGGGTGCAGAGTATCCGAACCATTATGGAGCACTTCGGGTATTGAACAAGGAATTCTGCCCCTTTAGGCACCAGCAATCATAGGTAATGAAGGGCTGTCGTGGGAGCAGGACTGCCTGCATACTGGAATCAGAAGAAGATTAAACCTGCCTGTAGGCTGTGCTGGGAAACACATGGGTATGTAAGCCATAGCAGCCTGTGCTGAGGCTTTGTTCTCTCTCTCTAAAGAAAGAGCATCTACTCTGAAACTCTGATGTGGGAAACTCTGGATTGTAAACAGAAGCCGCTAAGGAACTTCAAATTAGAGGAGGCTGGACCCAAAACCAATTAACTAAACTCAGTTTGGGAAACATGAATTACAAGTCACTTATTAACATGTACACACCAGTCTGATGTTAATAAAAGCATTAGAGAAAAGAACATTTAGATGCTTGAAAAGAACCAGGTGTGTTGGTGCATAGCTTTAATCCCAGCACTTGGGAGGCAGAGGTAAGTGGATCTATTGAGTTTGAGGCCAACCTGGCCTACAGAGTGAGTTCCAGGACAGCCAGAGCTACACAGAGAAACCGTGTCATGAAAAACAAAGATATGCCTGAAAAGTACATCCAGGCTGTTTCTGCCAACAGTGATTGCAGAGCTAAGAAATGCACCCCAGAGGGAAACAAATCTAAGAAACACCCAACATGAGAAATTATTTTGTACTTACCAACTTAGAGGCTGTGGAACTTCAACTTTCTGTCCATCTACCTCCAGGTCCTCCAACTCCTTAAAATACTTGTTCTTCAAGCAATGGAGAATCTCTTTTGCATGGCTACGAGAAAAATAAGCAAGTTTCACAGTGATCTAAAAATGGTGACTTGATAAAACTTAATAACTTTAAGACTGCAAAACTCAAACCAACTCTTGAGATGTTCTTTAATCACCTAGAGGTGTGTAGCCTTTTAACACTGGGACATCGTTAATATCTAAGAATTCAATTTGGAAAGCAACACAACCAACTTACTAAAACCAAAACCCCTCCAGTTTACCGCACTGTGTTGGACCATAGGCTGGACACAACTTAAGAAATACAGTAAATGCAATACTGCAACGTATCTTGGAGATAATGTACACTGACAGGCAGAGAGACGCAAATTAGATGTCACAAGTTTTCCGTGTTGTTCAGATGGAGCACTTTCGAATCATGTTCTGATCTCCCACACGCGCAACGCCTAAGCAACCCAGGCTACTCCTCTATACCGTATCTCCCTCTCGAAAGCCTCGTAGCCCATACCTCAGAAAAGACACAACAGAATTACCTTTTGTAACCAGTGATTCTCAATGTGGCTGGGAGTGGCTCCCGGAGTGAATCCATAAATTGGTCCCACTCTCCTTCAGGCACGATCTTGAGTTCCTGATAATAGTGCTCGAAAAGCTTGTTCTCCTTTATTATCTCGGGATATCCACCTTCCCAACCCTGCCGGGAAAGCGACAGGTGAGCAAGTCCCGGGCCCCGCTAACCCGGCCCACGAGCAAGCCCCCACGCCCGACCCCACGAGGCGCTCCTCTCACCGCCTGGCCGCGCTTCCTGCCTCCCTCGGTGCCGTCTTCAGCGCCCTCAGGCTGCGGTGGCTGCTGGAGCCGCCGGACCCGCGCCCGCCGCCCCATGGCCCACGCGACTGCACACGCGGAGCGTAGACAGCGACCCGCCACTGAGCACGCACGCTGTACTTCCGCCTGCATCCCGAGGACCCCCCGAGGATGGGTCCTAGCAAGGCAGTCAAGAAATATGCCTGATACGACACAACACACCGTTAACAAAAACCCACACGAGAAAAGGGTGGTGTTCGTACAGGGACGCGGTTCCTCAAATCAACCACTAAAACCACTGAGCGTGAATCACCCTGTCTTACACGGAGGCTCAGGCACCTGCATGGACGACCTGCTGATGGCGCGTGCGCAGAGAGGCGTGGAGCGCTGCCAGACCTGCGGCTGTCAGGGAGCCAGACCGTGGAGGGGCGTGGCCTACACGTCAGAGGTGGGCGGAGCGCGATTCTGTTTGGAGCAAAGGACTGTGCGGACAGGGCTTTGTGGGTGTTGCAAGGCTCTGGGGCTCCGCTGTGGCACTGAGGGGGCGGAGCTTAGGCTGCCCTCCTCGCTTGCCAAAGGAGCTCTGGGCCAATGTGTAGCCCTCCAAGATCAGGAAAAGGCGGGGCTTTCTGCGTAGGCGGGGCTCTGGCTAAGAACCCTCCCCTAAAGAGGCGGGGCTTTCTTGTATGGACTGGGCTCTCCCCTGGATCCCAGCGGGAGGGTGTTGTCTGATGGTGCTGGCTTGTGGTCCTGTCCCCGCCCGAACAGGTGGCTCGACCCCTCCCCTGGGCAGGTACGCACTGCTGGAGCGCCAGGCCCCAGTGGACCGCTCTGTGCCCTCCTCCTGGGCTTATATATGGTCCCACTTAGACGCCTCGGCATGGAGCTCGCAGCTCGACCGCAGCTATGGAATTTGACGAGTTGCGCCTGCTGGACGCGCTGGTCTACTTGCAGGGTTTCATGGCCTGCGTGGTCTTCGTCGTGCTCGACTTGGTGGGCTCTACCTATGGCCGCTACTCTTCGCACTGGCACGGCCGCCAACTGCCGGCGCGACCCGCCTGGTTCCTACAGGAGCTGCCCTCAATGGTCTGGCCGCTGTACGAGTGCCTCCGTCCTGCAGCCACGCGACTGGTCGAGCTGCCCAACCGGGTTCTGCTGGCTATGTTTCTGATCCATTACGTGCAAAGGTAATAGTCTTCCCTCCGGCGCTCATCCTCCCGCACCAGGCGTTTCCGAGGACCCGTGGCTCGGAAATTAATTCCTAAATACGTAAGATTGTCTAGAACGGCGGGTAGAAAGGACCGCACGAGGTGATCAAAGTCCGTGTCTGGTCAGGGTTAGTGGCACACTGGTCCGGATTTCTTCTCTGGAATAAGGAGTATCAGTGATATTACCTTAGCAGGATGCTGCTGCTGCATTTCTACTGTTTCCCCCCTTGGGGACTCTCTATCAGCCTCTCTCATAGCCGGGTGACTCAGCTTCATCTTGCTAACAACCTACTCTCTCAGAACCACTGTGGACCCCGAATGTGGACTTGAGCAATTTCAGAGACGAGTTGACGTGTTTGAATGAAAAAGGCTGGCTTTCCAGGCACAAACAGGTTAGCTTATGAATCTTTCCCGGGAGATTGTCATGTGAAAAATGTTTCGGTGACTGCCTTAAGTCTTCGGGTTTTCTAATAAAACTGCCTGGACTGTCTCTAGTTCTTGTCCCTAACTGACCCAACATTTGTAAGTCAACGTTTAACTGTTTTCATCTAGATTCTGAAAACTGCACAATAAAAAGGATACTTTTGTATCTAAGGTAGTTGATTTCTATGACGTTTGGGACGTGGGAGCGTCTTCATCCTCTCTGATTTTTGCAGAAGCATTGTAAAATACTCATTTCCTAGAGGGGCTGGGAGAATTCAGTGTTGTGTTTCTAGCCTCCCCCTTCTTCTGTGTTCCCATGAGGAGGAAGAATGGCTTCTCAGATCCAGGGCCCACAAGTCCCTGGTGTACAGTACTGTACAGGAGGTGATTTGTATTCTGGCCTCTTTCCCCACCCCAAGACAGTCAATTTTATTGCAGGCATTTTATATGGGGGACAGTCAACATACAGAAAAGACTGAATTCTGTGTGCCTCAAACTGTTGATAGAGTACTCCAGAAGATGAGGAGATGGCTCAGTGGGTAGCCATGCAAGCCCAAGGAAGAACCTGAGTTTGCATCCCATACAAGCTTCTGTAATTGCAGTGCCCCTGTCAAGGAATGGAAGGCAGAGCTAAGATAATCCCTGGGGCTGAGGCTAGCTAGACTGGTACAAACCGTGGATAAAAGCATGTTCTGGGAGGCAAGCTGCTAGAGGTCAATCTAAATAACGAATCTGGAAGATTCCCTTTGGACTGAGAATGTAGCTCAGTGCCAGAGCATATACGTAAGATGTGCAGTGAAGGCTCTGGAAGGCTGTTAGTACCGAGCAGTGAGAAAAGGGGAAAGAGGCTTACAGACTATTGGGATAAGAATTCATGGTGCCATCTTAGATTATACAGCCGAACGATTACCAAAAGCAGCCTGAGGATTACACACAGTATTTTGAAACTAACACTTGGCTTAACACTTGTAACTGGGGTAGGGGTGGGGTGTGGTCAGTAGTCTAAGGTTAAACAGACATCCTTGCAGAGCGTATTTCTGGTGTAAGGTTGTGGTGACCACTGCCCAAGGTTGTAGTGCTGGTGAAGTTTTATATGATAGATAAGTCTTGTCAGAACACATGTATGCAAGCCAGTCTTCTTTATCTGTCATTAGTACTTGGCAAAAGTGGTTCTTGTTTGAACAGCTTTTTTAAAATTTTCCCCCTTTGAGACATACTTCCTATGAAGTGGTGGGTTTTAGTCTGATCTGGTCCTTTGATAGGTAAGTGGAGATCCATGTTCACGAGTGCCCACATGTCAGGCAATATGAGCGAGAAGCTTAGAAGGAGCAATTCTCATAAGTCCACTGTGAGGCTCTTCTTACTGTTCTGTGGGCTTTATCATTCCAGAGTGCTGGTTCCTTCCTGATCTCGTTACAATTCATACATTTTCAGAGGCTTCCCATGCACAAGGGACAGAGTTCAAAATGAGCAGCAGTGGCAAATACAGGTTTGTACCAGGGACCAAGTGAGCCTTGAAGATAAACAATTGAATGAGTCAGATGGCGAATGAGCTGAGACCTGTTGTAACCATCAAAGCTGACCTTTCAACTCATGGAATGGGGATCTTAGCCCTGCCCCCCAAGATTCATACAGGTACAACCTGTAATGTTAATGCCAGCACTGACATGATCTTGCAGTGAGAATACATGTTTCCCACACTCTTCACACATTCTTCACAAACCTGCCACCTGCTCAGCCCCTTTGCAACCTACCTCATCTTTGGCTGTATTCAATTTCTTCTCATTTGAGGGCAATCCACACAATAAAAAAATCATTCTGCCACACAGAACTCTTTCTCATAGAAAAATAGCCCATTGCTCTGTTTAGCTTTCTTAACCAAAATGCACTTCATACCTATTGTCCTCTTCAGGGTTGTCTCTTCTGTTTGCTGGTTCCTTTCCACCTTGCTTATATTTTCCTCTTTACCTTTATATCTTGTAAATAATCTTGTTTTTTTTTTTTAAACACTCCAATGTACACAAAATTACACTAAAAGAACATGTCTTAATGTCATTCGTGTAGTTTTCCTAACCACCCCCCAAAATTCCTGTAGATTTTCCTTGGGCCCTGTATATGTGATGCTTCATGAGACAAAGCTTATGCAGACAGAAGCTGCCATGTTGAAATTTTCTCATAGAGCAGGGCTCGCTGCAAACACATATGTGATCGTAGTGAACTGTTTAAAGTGATCGTGCATATTGCTATATAATAAATAATTCTTTGCATAGAGGTTAACAAAGCCAGAGGACATAGATTTACATTTAGCTATTGGTATTTCAGAATTTTCACTTTTCTTAGAAATTACTCAAATGCTTAGTGCCTTACCTGCATAAAGAATTGAATTTGATCCTCAGGAGAAGGAAGAGAGAGAAAGATGATGAGAATGAAAATAGGGTAGAAAAGAAGTCACTCCCACGTGGACTTTAGTCAGATATTATGTAATTTAATATAACTTTAAATTGTCACCTTATACGGGTGTGATGGCACACTCCTTTAATTCCAGAACTCTCAATTTGAAGCCAGAGACCCTGAAAAAGAATTATTTTCAACTCACATGTATTGGTTTAATGTTCTTTTGGAATATATACAATTTACCTTTGTTCATTCAAATGCTGGCTTCTCTCTCCCACTATCTGGCTTCAATCCGGACATTGCTAAGTATCACCTGTCTCAAGTTTGTGTAAACATCCACCATTTGTTCACTACATTGTCAATTAAAGCAACCAGCCACAATGCTGAGCAATGGAGAGGATAGGGTGGGACATCCTGGTCTGGAGTGGGAGGAAGAGGAAGGAGGTAGGAGAGGAGAGGAGGAGAATCTTGAGGTCTTGGACCCATGTGGAGAAATGAACTGGACCTAAGATATGACTAAAAGCAATTATAATGGGTGAAATCTGAATGGTAGGAAACTCTGTGATCTTGGAGGTTTAGGATGGAATAACTATTGCCCAGCATTGTGCTTTAGGTTAATTAAATAAATCCTAGTCTCTGTGTGGTGATTTGGTTATACAGCTGTTTAGGGATAACCGTTGCTTAACTAAAAGATATATCAGTTATAAATATTACGCCACAATATACATGGAAAGCTCACTCATTCATTTGTTTCTTTGTTTGTTTTGTTTTGTTGTTCTGAGATAGGGTTTCTTGGTGTAGCCCTGGCTACACCTGAAACTCACTCTGCAGACCAGCCTAGCCTCGAACTCAGAAATCTGCCTGCTTCTGCCTCCTGATGCTAGGATTAGACGTGTGCACCACCACTGCCCAGCTGGAAAGTTCATTTATAAATAATCCCTGTCTTATTTAGGACTTTATTGCTGTGAAGAGACACTATGACCAAGGCAGGTCTTACAAAGAAAAGCATTTAATTGGGGCTGGCTTGCAGTTTCAGAGGTTTAGTCCATTGTCAGAGTGGGGGGAAGCATGTCAGTGTGCAGGCAGACATGGTGCTGGAGAAGGAGCCGAGAGTTCTGTCTCTTGATCCCCATGCAGTGGAAGGAGACTGTGTGCCATGCTGGGCATAGCATGAGCATTGGAGACATCAAAGCCTGCTCCCACAGTGACACACTTCCTCCAACAAGGCCACAACTACTTCAATTAGGCCACACCTCCTAATAGTGCAACTCCCCATGGGCCAAACATTCCAACACATGAGTCTGTGAGAGGGCATTTGCAATTACCCAACTTCATTAAGGGTTATACCCAGGTCACCTGTGAAAATGAGCCATCAGACAAGCAGTCATCATTTGAAAGTACTTTTCCCTCCAGATCTTTAGGAAGGATGGCCATGTACACCTATAACCTCAGCACTCAGAGGTCAAAACAAGAGAACCTCTAGTTGAGAGCTCACATCTCAAATCAAAAGCAGAAAACAGAATGAGCTCAAAGCAGCACATCTCTAAGCTCTCAAAACTGTCCCCAGCGAGACACTTCCTCCAGCAAGGCCATGTCTCCTAAGTCTCCCCAAACAGGGAACATCTTGTCATTCAAAGCACCACAGTCTAGTTGTGTCTTGTAGAAATCAGTGTTGTGTTCATTTCTTTGTATTGTGAAGGTGGCTATTGGCAAGCCAATGCTTCCAGCAAAGCCTTTTTCAAGTACTTGTTAACAGGCATACGTGCAGCAGCTCCCTTCTCCCCCATTTCCTTCCAAATTTATCTGTGTTTCTATTGTTATTTGCATTTGGCAGGGAGAGTGTTTTTTTATAGACAGTCTCACTGCATGGGCCTGCATAGCCTAGAACTTGATCTGTACAACGGGCTCAACAGTCTGGTCTATCTCTACTTCCAGAGTGCGGGGTTTAAAGGCATGTGCCACCATCACTTGTCTTTATCTGTTTTGTTTTATTTGAATAGAGTTTGACAAGGTGAGAACATTTTGAGTCTGCTGCTACCAAAGGACTATGCCGACACTATCATTTCTTCGGGTAGATCCCTACACTGTACAGGATTTCCTACCAGTAACATGAGCTGTTTCTTTCTGATGTCTTAGCATGTAGGATTGGCATTCATGATAAATAGTGTGTTGTTCGAACAGCTCACACAGAACTGGTACATCCGAGGGTTCAATGAATGATAAGAGACATTGTTCCACCTCAGCATACATGTGGGCCTGTCTGTGCACATCCTACCAGGCTTCATGCCATTGAACAAGTTGTGAACACATGAGGTTAGAAATGAAGGCAGTGCTTCCTAAAATTTTGGTTAGCATTCTGGGCTGAAGCCTTTGGATTTGAAACACCGTGATTAATTTTAGGCAAGTGAGAGAATGGAGGCGGCCCTGTAAATGCAAGTCACTTCTAGAGCAGTAGAGCTGGGCAGACCCTTCTGAAAGGAGAGCCTCTGCACAACAGTGTTGATCTTGGGCTGCAAGTTGGGGAGGGGGGCAGTGGCACTAGAGTCGTAATATCAGTGGCTTCACTCATTTATTTGTTTTTATTAGTTTTTAAAACTCCCTGTGCCCCCATTAATATCACTCCCCCTCCTCAAGGTCCCCATTCTAGTTTTGTGACCTGTACCAGTACAAATACACACACACACACACACACACACAGAAGTTAAAATCTAGGACCCACCCATGAAAAGGAATATGCAGTATTTGTCTCACTGAGCCTTGCTCATTTTGCTTAATGCAGGGATCTCAAGTTCTATAAAAGCCATGACTCAGTTTCTTTGTGGCTGATAGAGAACTGCTCCAAAAGTACTTGTTTTGCCAGGTATAGTTTTTAAAATATACCTGGGAGATACTTATGTGTGTGTGTGTGTATGTGTGTGTGTGTGTCTTTGTGTGTGTGTGTCTGTGTGTGTGTTAGCTGGGTGAGGGTGGCGGGAGAGATACATGTTACTAGACACACAGCCCATGTAGTTAGCTGAGCGACATTTAAGTTTTCCCAGTAGAAAAGATAAGCAGTTTCCATTCTCCCCAAGCATCTTACTTATTAAACGGTCATTCGAGCTCCTTCGGCAAGTCCTGGAAGAAAACCAGGGTGGAAACAGCATTTAGTGCTGCTAAGAAGCTGTTGCAGCCAGTCTAGCAAACTCTCGCTAGCCCTCGTTGGTACGGGGTATTGCAGGTGATACAGGACCTAACCAGGAAGAGGTAGAGAGGAGGGTTGTTTGGGCAAGGCCCAGAAGAGGTGCTAACAGAGTCTGGCCTGACTCCTGTGTGACTGCACTGGAGGGAAGCCAGACCCTGGCCTTGGGAATATGGACCTTCTGTGGTGCTGAGGACAGAAGGGGTGGGGGGGCTGTGGCATAGAGGCACAGTGGTGGCTGAGAGATAGTCAAGGGTAATGGCAACAACCCAAATTCTTTTGGGAATCTCTTGGACTCCCTTGACCAACATCTCAAAGGACGGTTTCCCATGCTTGGCCCTGGGGCCTTTGTGAGACAGTCTGGCTCTTGAGGCAAGCATAAAGTGCAACTACTGATAGCAGGCTATGGTATGCAATTTCAGTGGTTCACTTGAAAAGCTCATGTAATCCTGTCTGGTTCATTCCTTGATGTGCACATTGCATAATATTAAAACCCTGCAGATTAATTTCTTCCCATCCAATGTTAGATAGCAACCCCCAAGTACCAAAAGAGATTTTTAAAACATGAAGATTCCAGCTCACGAAACAATGGCAGAGCCATAGCCTGCGTGTAGAAATTATGTCTGTTGCAAATTTACATGATAATGGACATTCCATGTTGAATTTGAGCACAATGGAAAAAAAAATCTATAAAGCAGTTGACATGACCTTAGATACCAATAACTTTAACATTAAACTATGGCATGTTTTGCACATTGAGGCAAACAGTGACTCTGAAGTTTCAGGTGACCCATGAAAATAGTTTATCAAGTCTGCAGAGAAGCTGCTTCCAAGAGCCCTGCAGAGCTCACCTCATTCAGGACGTGGCTCTGTCAGCTCTGAAATCAGAACCACGCGTGGACACCTTTCTAAGCCGCCAGACAACCACGCTGGAGCAGAGCAGCAAGTGTAGCCCACTCCTCATGCTCCGAGCAAATGGTGATGACCAAGTCTGTGGCATACTGGTTCTGCCCATGAGTGACGCCCTTCCCAGTCTGGTAGATTAAGAATACCAGCAAACAAGAGGAACACGTGCACACACAGATACAGAGTAGGACTTCATGCTCAGAAAGTCCCAAGCAGTATTTATGACTGGTTCATAATTGAGCACTGAACTTATAGGACCAGATTGGAGATTCAGTTCTAACTGATGAAAACTTGCCATCTGTGATTCCAATATTCTGGAGAAGTCACCACCCATAAATAGAGCATTACCCATCTCCAATATGTCATTCATCCCATAGAAATCTGTGCCATTAGCCCAGAAGTCTTGGTCAGACTGCTTATTTTCGCATCTATTCTGTGTGTTTTAATCTTGTTAATTTTCTTTCCTCTTCTTGAACCTTTAATCCTGGGGATTAAACTCAAATTCTTATGTTTGGAAGACAAGTATTTTACCAAACAAGATATCCCTCTACCACCAGTAAACTGTATTTTAATAGGCATGTTTTCTTTTAAAACTTGCATTTTTAATATATTTTTATTACTTTATACTATGTGTCTGTGTGGATATACGTGCACATGAGTGCAGGTACACACAGATTATTTGTCTGTGTGTCTGTCTGTGTGGGGGGGTGTGCACATGAGTATATGTGCACACAGAGGCCGGAGTTTCAGACTGCCTTTAGGATAGGGGGGATTTGTCCAGTTTCTGAGTCAGTGTATCTTTTCACGTTCTAAATGATTGGAATCCTGACTACTGTGATTGATGAACATGAGTGAGGCATAGTTAGTCCTTTATCTCAAAACCCCTGATTTTATCATAGAGTAAACCAGTACAAATGTGAACCAAGAATGACATCTATACAAGAAAACGAACTGAAAACCCCAAGTCATGTAAAGCAATAGTGCAGAAGCAGACCCTCCAGCTCTTCAGTTTGTGTCTTGCTTGTGTTTCCTAAGGACGCTGGTTTTCCCGTTCCTGATCCGGGGAGGGAAGCCGACACCGCTGTTCAGCTTTGTCGCGGCAGTCCTGTTCTGCACCGTCAACGGCTACATGCAGAGCAGATACCTGAGCCAGTTTGCCGTGTACGCTGAAGGCTGGGAGACCCATCCCTATTTCCTGATGGGTGAGTGCACACAGGTCATTCCCTCCACTCAGGCCCAGAGGCTCTATCAGAAAGCCCACCTGAGAGAAGAACCATCCTAGGAGGTCCTGTGACCTCCCCAGGGGCTCCACAGCAGGGAGGATGAGGCTGTCCTTGCTTGGAACTTGGAAACAGCATCAAGCTGCAGTTGGGTGGGGACACTTGGTGATGCAGTGCTGCTTCTGATGCACCTGTGGGGGTGCAGAGCCAGCAGTCAAGAGGAGGAGGAATTGCTTCTCTGTCTCTATGTCTGTCTTCTTTCTTTATTTAGTAAAAGATAAGTTTCCAAATGCTTATGTTTTTTAATTTATTTTTTGAGACTTTCATTCATGAGTATTGTATTTGCAACCTTTCCATTCCTCCTTCTCCCTCCAACTCTCCCATGTCTCCCCAACTTCCTCTCAAACTCATAACCCCCTTTTCTTTAATTATGGTAACACACATGCACACACACACACACACACACACACAGATGCATGCACATACGCACGTACACAGGAAACCTACTGAGTCCTTTTAGTGTTGCTCAAATGTGTATGTGTTTGGGTCTGACCACTTGGGATTGGATAACCTATCATGGTGCTGATCCCTAGAGAAAACTGATTCTTCATCTTGTGAAAATTCCCCACTGGCACACCAACTGGTATTGTCATTACACTAGTCTTGTTAGGCAACCATCCTGTTGAGGTTTCATGGGTGTGGCATCCTTGTCATGTGTAGAAGACAATATGTCACAGCAGCCTTCCTGGTCCTCTGGCTCTTACGATCTTTATCCCCCCCTTCCCTGAGCTTTAACTGCAGTGCCTGTGTTATGGATGTACCGGATCGGGGTGGGTACTCTGCAGTCAGTTGTCCTCTGCATTCTGAGTGTTGTAGATTTCTGCAGTGGCATCTGCTCAAGGAGAAGCTTCTTGGATGAGGGCTGAGAGGTCCAGTTCTCAGGCTGTGTTGGAGTACAGGCTGTGACCCCAGCTAGGCCTGAGTCTCAGGTGAATCTAGTGAATCATTTCCGTGTGAACTATTTGGATCATTCTGATAACATCCTTTTGGCCTGTGGGAGTAGTCACCATCTAAAGCTCATCATCAGACAGTGATTCACCAGGAGGCACCGTTGCTCCTGGCCTGCACCTGAGCTGCCTATTAACTATTAACTGTTTACAGACCGATCGACTTTTCCACCGTTAAATAGAAGGACATGAAAGTGGTATTCCCAGCAGGCAGCAAGGCATATTCCCTCATTTTATACTTGGATTTCATACAGTGCATTGCTTTGTGAGGAGACAGGAAGCTGCATGGATGGGTAGTTGCCCTTAAGCTACTTATGGCCAGGAGCAAAATTCTAAAAAAAAAAAAAGAAAACAAACAAACAAAAAAACCCAAAACAAAAAAACTCCCCTAGCCATAAACAGGCTCAGTCTGAAAGATTTGCCACCACAAGTAACAATCAGAAGATTTTCTGAAACGAAGTGATGTGTGATGAGGGGAGAAGGAATGCACAGAAATGCACAGCCCGTTGCAGACTGTCTTCCAGGAAGCTGAGGCAAAGGGAAGGTTTTAGGAGCACACTGAAGAGGAGTGTGTGAGGAATTTTCAAAGAAATCAAAGGTGTCATCTACTCAGCCTCAACTGAGGCAGCCCTCTTACAGACACATCTCCTAGAAGGAGCTGGGTAAGACTGTGGTTCTGGAAGAGCCTAGGCGGCAGTTCCTACACGAATGCACGCATGCCCCGTTCTAGTCTTCCTGCATGCGTATGTGCATGCACCCCCCTCTGTTGCTCCTGCATATCTACACATGCCCTCGCCCTGCTCTGTTATTCCTACATGTGTACATGCATGCTCCCCATGAATGCTCCTCAATTCTACATGCACCCCCAGCTCTGTTTACTTATTTGTTTTAGTTAGGGCTTGGCAAAAGTGGATCCATTTTAACTTGGGTAAATGTATCAGTTATCATTCTCCTTAGTGTGACAACACAAGAGGAAAGCAGCTTAGAGAAGGAAGGGGTTTGGAGGCTCACAGTTTGAGGGCACAGACCGTGATGATAGGGAAGGCGTGGTGGTGGAGAGTGAGGCGGCTGGTCACCTCGAATCCAGTCAGGAAGTAGAGAGGTGAATGTTGGAGCTCAGGACCTTAGCCCATGGAAGGTGTCACCCATATTCAGGGTGGATCTTCCCAACTCAGTCAGCGCTGGAAGGAACATAACTGAGCTCTTAGGATCTAGGCCTACCCTCCAGACACATCTAGAGTAAACTGCCTTTCCTCACCCAATCGTGTGTTTTCCCCTCTGTGATGCACTTGCCACTCCACTTTCTAAGCAGTGAGCAGTAGCCAAGCCACAGCCTGGATGCATTCCTGTCTGAAGATGTCTTCCACCAAACAGTTTAGCTTTTTTTAATTCAGCCTCATTCCAGTTCTCAGGACCTGGGCAGAATGTTTTCAGTCTTTGCCAAAATGTAACACAAATGGCTTCTAGCCCAGCTCCTTTCAGGACGTGTGTTCCCCTCTGAGCCAGTGTGAGGCAGGTCTCCACTGTCTGTTTTCTCTTGGGATTCTGACCTTCTGAGCTCCCAGGATGGGCCACTGAGCTCTGCATACATCCTTCTGTGGCTTTCCTAGCATGACCTTGCAACTCCCACACTCCCACTGTGAAGCACGTCCAACCTTAGAAGAGCCTGTTGCTCAGGCTTAGCATGGTGGCACCTGTACCCCTGCTTCTGATTTCCCTCGGTTATTTCTCTCCATTTCTAGCAAAAATCACAATTGGGGAAGACAGGCCATTGTGCCCGAGAAGGCATGGTGGTAAGGGCACGAGGTTACTGGTTATGTGGGGTCAGCGGTCAGGAAGCAGAAAGAGGTGAACATTTTTATCCCGCTCACTTTCTCCTTTTACTTAGTTCCAGGCCACAGGCCATGGAACCGTGCTGCCCCGCTCACGGTGGAGCGGCTCACCCCAGTTAGCACATGCGCACATGTTTAGATGTGTGTCTCCTCCCTCAACGTTTCTGCATCCTTTCAAGTTGGCATTCAGTTTTAACCATCACAGATACGTTTTTAAAGGCTTTATATGCCTTTAAATCCCACAGATGAAATCCACTGTGTGTCATGGATGCACACAACACTAGTTTTCTTCCACTCAGCACAGAGTAAAGCTAGTCTCTCAGGAGGGAAACATGGGATCCGGACAACTTGCTTTTCTTTGTTAACTTTATTTAGAAGCCAAATCATGTAGATGTAACATCCAAAATCCAAAAATAAAAAGAACTAGCAAGTCCCCTAATCACCAGGATACAGTAAACCTCACCACAGCATTTGATATGTTTAGAGGGAAAATGACATTGCTGGTGGCAGAGTCAGAATAAAGAAACTCAGGATCCTAAAGGGTCCGTTTACAATGAGAGGGTGTCCCATGGCATGGCAAAATCCACGGGTCCCCTAGTCCATGTAGTGCTGATAACAGTTATAACACCGTTTGTCCTTCACATTTTTGATATCTCAGAAAAATCAGGTTTGCCCTTTTTGTATCAGAGTCTTTTCTTGTTACAGGCTTGGCACTTTGCCTTTTCTGGCTGAAAATAACTGGTGTGATACCAGTGCTGTCCATGATGACCACTTTTGAGTACCTCTTTCCTAAGCTCTGAGCTGAAGAAGACATTAATGTGTCTTTGAAAGTCTCACACCCTGCTTCTTAAAGACAAACACACTCCTGAGGAGACACCCCAGGGAGAGAAACCTTAGTCGCTGGTGCGCTAGGGAGAACCATGTTGTACCCACTAGCCTCTTGGGATAGAAGGAGAGGCATGGCCTGGGCCAGAGGAGACCTGACTGGGAGCTACTAGCAGACTAATAAGGTGCTAGGGACCTGCACTACAGGGCTGCAAGGGAAGGACAGAAGAGGACCAGAGATGGGATCCTGGGGTCTATGCCTACTCCCCCGTGGGTAGGGTGGGTAGGTGTGTAGCCAGTAAATATTCACCTCTCCTTATATGGAGGGGAGACTATAAGTGTTTCTCAGTGCAGTTTTCCTGAGGAAAAGGGAAAGCAAATGTACTGGCAGTCTGGTTCCCCCTGCCCCATCATAAGTCCTGTTTTCTATTCCTGTCATGGTAAAAACACAGACTGAGACCACAAATTATGCCCGAGTGTTTTTGGTAGAATAGATGTCTATAGACATGCATAAGGAAACAATCTATTGCTGTAGCTAGCTGCCAGCTGTAGCTCATACTCATGCTAGCCCTGACTCAGAGGATTGTGGTGTACTGTTCAGTTGAGCATGGCTTTCTGAAGTCCTGCCAGTTATTAACTATGATAATCTTGTTTATCCTTTAGGTTTTGCCTTGTGGTTAGCAGGCATGGTGATAAATATCCATTCAGACTACATCCTGAGGAATCTGAGAAAACCAGGGGAAACTGGATACAAAATACCTAGGGGTACGTACTGAGAGGGATTTTTCTGCAAAGTTGCTTTGCACACTACCGGCCTGTCTTCGTTTCTCAGCGCTGCAAACTCGCAGCTGAAGGTTTTCAGTTTGAGCCACAGTTAGGACTGTTCACTTATAAGGGGTCAGTTCTGGCTTCTGAAGATGATGAAGCAGTGGAGGGGTTCTGTGTTTGGAAGCAGGATGGGGAGGACTTACAGGCCACAGCACACTCTGGTCCTTACTGTCCAGCACTGTGACGGAATAGCTTCTTTCATGCAATCTCCTGGAAACTATATAAAATATTGGATGGGATTTAAAAAAATTTTTTTTTTGATACATTAGTGTGCTACCAAGAAAAAGTCATCAGGCGACAAAATGTGAGTGTGTGCCGGAGTTTAGAGAATACTGTGTGACTGTGTGTGACTGGTACCCCCTCGGCCTCACTTAGAGCCCAAATCCATGGCCCTTGGTCCCTCTGAGAAACCCACAGCTGTGGGTGGGCTGTGCTCCTTGTGGTCTTGCTGTGGTGCATCCATGGGCCTGGTTGCAGAACCAGCACTGCTGCACCATGCCCAGAGGAAGGGGTGTCCAAAAGCTGCAGGTCCCCTGAGGAACCTGAGCACTATGTCCAAGAGTTCCGCTGACTTGGAGGACTGGATGGGGTCAGATTTTAAAGTAGACATGGCACTGATGAGTAAAGGAGCCAACAGCTAAGCACCAAGAAAGTAGAACCTCAGAGAGTTCCTAAAGACAGAACAGCATTGCAGGTGAACCTAAAACTTTGAAAACATGTGAGGTTGAATAACAGTAAAAATAAGATGTACAAAATAAATAAAATGAAATGAGTCATGCCAAATTCTAATTAGTCCCAACTCCCCAGAGCCGGGAAGCAGCAGAGCCATCCCCTAGAAGTCACAGTGTGTGATAGACTGTTGTGTGACTTCCTGATGTGAACAGCATATCTGTTCCCCCAAGGCAGGGCACCAATGGCAGACCGGAGAAAGGATGAGCCTCAGGCTAGTGCTGTGAGCCAGTGGCTTGGTTGGTGCTGCTTACTGGAGCATGGATGACTCAGAGGCAGCTGGGTCCCCCACAGCCCACCCCAGCCTGGGTAGTGACTCACCAAAGCAAAGCCAAAGCTGCATTGCTGGAGTTTCCTCCCTGCCTTGCCTGAGTCAGCAGGTTTCTCCTCCCCTGCAGTGGCTCTCGCCTTTGTAGTCTGAGAGGTACCCTGTGAACCCTATGGCTCTCAGGAGATTCCTGAGTTGGGTAAGTGTTGTGGAGTGATTTCTCAGCCATACGTGCCCTCCTGTGCCTGAGTGTTTCCGCTGGAAGGAAACAGCATCGAAGCATAGATGTGACGGAGGACAGGCTCTGAGGGACGGGAGAGGTGCCCCTGAGGCCTTGTGCTCAAGAGCAGACAGCAGTCAGCTGTAACTTTCCAAAGGAGCCATCTCCTGGAGAGCAGGTAGGCACTGCCCCTGCCTTCGAGTCACCCACATCTGCATAATAAACACCTGATTTCACAATTGGGGACAAGGCATCAGGTCCAGGGGACAGAATAGAAGGATCCACAAAGTGCAAAAGCCATGGAAGTGACTGGTTCGAGAAACACCACATCTAGACTCAGCATCTTTCTTACCACTGCAGCAGGCTACCTGGCCGGAGGCAAGTGAACAAGGAAGGACTTGTTTTGGCTTGCAGTTGGAAGGGTTCTGGGAGGTACAGCAGAATTTCATGGCTGGCACGGCTCATATTGGACATCAGGAAGTGTCAAGAGCTATCTCTAATCCTGACTGGGCTAGAAATACTCTGAAGGTCCACCCTGCTCAACAGCCCACCTTCTCCTAAAAGTCCTACAAGCTCCAAAATGGGGCTGGAAACTGAGGACCACATGTTCAAATACATGGGTCTCTAGGGGACATTTCATAGTCACTGATACTCATAAAATCCAGGGATGGCAGGATCCCAGGGGAGGGCCCTGCCCAGCCAGAGTAGTCACACAGGAGCCTGAGGCCCTTCAATACAACAGCCTGTCCAGCCCATGGCAGTAGAGATGCCACAAAACTTGTATCCCTTTCCCTTCAAGTTTTTTTTTTCTTTTACTTCTTCTCCTCCACCTTCTCTTCTTCTTCTTCATTCAAAGTTTTCACTGTGTATCCATGGGTGGCTTCAAACTTGCCATGTAGACCATGCTAGCCCCGAGCTCACAGAGATCCCCCTGCCCCTGCTTCCCAAGGGTTGGTATCAAAAGCATGTGCTGCCACACCCAGCTTCTTTCATTTCTTGACGCCAGTTGCATATTCATGTCCTAACCCAACATCATGAAACCAGAAGAACAAGAAAGAGAAAGTCAGGACACCTTTGCAGACACACTGTAGGGGAAACAGCAGTGAAACCTATGTTAACAGGAATGCTTCTCTGAGCAGAGGAAGTTGCAGCTGACACCCCAGTGTGGTTTGTCTTTGGGAAAATGAAGCGGCTACAGCATCAGTGCCCATTGACTAGATGCCAGCAGAGCACTGCCTGTTCCAAACCTGGTGCCCTGCCTGCCACAGGCAGAGCGGCTTTAATCCTGCAGTGAGAAGAGACCACCTCCTTGTCTGTAGCTGCACATCTCCCAGAGGCCTCCAGGGCCCTTAGAACAAGCTGAGCAGATGATGCAAAGGCTAGTGCCTCCCAGAAAACAGGAGATGCCACCAGCGAGCAGGAAAGGCAAGGCAGGAGCTGTGAGGTTAGGCAGGAAATCTTTTCTAACATTCATCATTTCTAATCTTCTGAGTTAAGAGTCACACCAAGAAACAACAGAAACCATAGCAGAACAACCAACAGGTCCCACAGAAGGATGTGAAAGATGGAAATGAAATGAGAGGAGGAAAGGAAGCCTAAGAGACTGGATTGCATGACAGCTGCACAAAGCAGGGCAGGGGGCCTCAGTGTGCCTGTTCCAGGACACAGAACACACCCTGAAGACAAGAAAGCCTTGGTGGTGGGGATAGGGCCTCAAGTCTGATATTCAGAGGAGCTCAGCACATACCATGGGAAACTGACAAAGCCATCGGCTACACCTAGAGAATCTTCTCTTTGGTGGTTATGCAGATCCTTGAGGTGGTCCCCAAAGAGGAAACATGGGCTTTTGCCCTAGCATCCCTTACTTATGCTCTGTCAGCTCTGTTAGTGGTTTTAAAGATCCAAAGCACAGGGTGTGACAGCCGTGAGTCTTGAACCGACCAACTCACCGCACGCTCTGCCTTCCAGGAGGCTCTGAGTGTGTCACTCGGCACGGGGTCTGTGCTCCGTGGCTGAGCCACACCCAGTGGAGTTGTTTACCAGAGCTGACAGTTACACTGGTGTCTCCTGCCAAGGCCAAGTGAGGCTATTTGGCGGGTGGGTGTAGAGCCTGGAGTCGACACAGAGATAGTATCCCAGCTTGTCCACACACGCAGATGCAGAGACCGTCAACCCTGACCAGGGTAAGGGCAAGCGCTGTGAGCTGGCAGTGACAGTGACAATCCACTGCTTTGTTTTGCTCGATTAAAGCATTCTCAAGAGCAGATAAAAGCTTGATTGGCTGGTTAGCAGGTTCTGGGATATGCCTGCCTCCATCTCTCCAGAAGTGAGATTATAAGCGTACACCCCACGCTTGGCTTTTTACGTGGGTGGTGGGGACTGAAATCAAGTCTTTGTGCTTACGAGGCAAGCAGCTGGGCCATGAGATCTGTCTTTACACTCTGTAAAGTTAGTGCATAGCAATGTCTCGGGCAATGCATTCGTTTGTACCGTTTTACACACACTTGTCTTGTGCTGTCTTCTTATGCTGCCTTCTTTAAAGGGACGGCGCCTAGCAGAGTTTTGTGGGGGATTCTTAGCTAGCGGCATGCTCACCAGCCTGTGCCCCACCCCATGCTTCCCCCCTGGTCTCCACACTGGACACCAAAGAGAAAGGTCACATGGTGTCCTGTTGTGGCCTCCACCCCAGGTTGGGGTGGTGTGGTATTTGAAGGGAGGCTGCAGAGGTGCCCACTTCGAGGATTCAGGCTTTTTTTTTTTCTATCATCATCATTATCATCATCATTGTGTGTGTGTACATGCAGGGGCACACACATGCCACTGCGCATGTGTGGAGGTCAGAGGACCACTCCCTGGAGTCGGTTCTCACCTGCCAACCTGTGGGCTCTGGGGGTTGAACTCAGGTCATCAAGCTTGGCAGCAAGTACCTTACCTACTTTTGACCACACTCCCAGACTCTGGCCCTCCCTAAATCCCTTGTCCTATCACTAAGACACTTAGCTTTTCATAGAAGATCTCATGTAACCGGTGCTGAGATAACAATCCTGGGCCTCCATGTCTGCCCTGCTTCATTCTCTCTGGGGTGAGTGAGACAGTGTCATTGCAGGGAAGTGTCTGAAGCAGCAGATGAGCCTCACAACCCCCTGGACTCCGGCCACAGATGCATGCACACAAGAATTCTTCGACGCACAGAACCTGAGGACCTCGTGCATGCATGCATGCGTGTGTGAAGACCCACCCACCCTACAGTAACAACCCTAGTATTTGAAACCATCATGTCTAACTATGTGTAGGATCACAGACTATCTTCACTTTCTCCCTCTCCCTCAGTGCTGTCCTTGCATAGCTCTAGGGACTTGGACCTGACTGGGACAGTGAGGGAATGAAGAAGCCACAGACAGTCACACAGAGAATCTGGGATCATTTGGACTGCTGGCTGATGGTGAAACTGCAGCATTCTGGAAACCTGTCCTGTTTATTATGTTGTGTTGATCTGAGAGCCGAGGTTATCACACAGAGCTGATTCGGAGGCGGGTGTGCGACATACCACTGGATCAAGGAGGGAGGTTTGGCTGGTCCTGATAGGAGCTCTCCTTCGTTAGGGAGCAGTCTTTAGGCTGTAAACATCTATGGGGAGAAAACTGCGGTGGATATTTTCAGCACACATTGTTAATGATCATACATGGACCAGAGAAAGGCTTTCTGTCCATCCCTGTGAGCCCCACTCAAAGAAAGCATTGCCACACCTGTAGGACAAAGACCCGGTTCCTGGTCTTGACCATGCCCATGTCAACACACACATTCGCTCGACACTTCACACATGTGAGAGTTAAGCCCTGCTGCGCTGTGACCTTATAGCTGCAAGATAAGTGTGTAGTCCTACCCAGTACTTGCTTCTAGCCACATACGCCAGACTGCGGTATCTGACCTGTGTTCTCTGTTACAACAGCTTCTTCTCTTCTGAGAAGTACACCACCTGAGCTCCCCCAGGACCTGCGTGCATTTTGGTTGCTGACGTGGCTTCTGGAGGTGGTTTCTGACGGAGGGGATGAACACCTTTTTAAAACGAGTTCTACCCACAGCAGATTCTCCATGGAGCTGTGAATGGGGACCTAGAATGGAACACATGGGGCTTCTCTATAGTGGCCCTCAGCACCGAGTCCATGTCTCCTCAAAAATCTCTCTACTGTAGCGTAGCCTGGCTGAGGTGCCCCATGGCTACCTGCCCAGAGTGTAATACTCCTAATGCATATTTGGAAGTTTTCCTTCCAAATATGCATTACTTCAAATATGCAAAATTTACTTCAAATATGCAAAACTTCAGGCCTGAAGTTTTCCTTCGTTCAGGCCTTTCTCTCCCTCCGCCTCTGCCAGGCTCTCTGCTCATCAGTCTCCCAGACCTGACCCCTTCTTCAGAGACAGTCTCTCCTGATTTAAGCTGCTTTCCCAAGTCTGCTACAGAAAAGGGCTGTTTCCAAATCCTGTTGGCAGAGGGCAGCAGCTACATTGAGTGACTTTTTTCTTAGGAAATCCTGTTTCTCAACTAGACTCCCAGCTAGGATCAAATCTGTGATCTTTATCTAACCTCTGCCTCCTTCTGCTCCCACACCAGCGCCAAACCTTTCCATTTCTTTCTTCTTTCTGCTTCTCACTACACACACACACACACAGAGCCGGCATTTCCCCTTATGTAGTGGTCTGGCTCAGAACCTGAGTCCAGGGATGTTGCACAGAAAACCAACCACTCCTCCCCATTATTCCTTTCGTAGGAGGTGACATTTTGCAGATTTTTCTCCGCGCCCCCCCCATAAAGGCCTGTACTGTCTTAAGTCCCTTGTCCCTGGCTCGCCATCCCAGCTCATTAGCCTTTCAGTTAGCCTTCAGGGAAGAGCTTTTTTTTTTTTTTCCAATATTGAATTTTTGTTCTGCCAACAATTTCCAGCACCTCCGGATGTTTGTGGTGACCTTTCTCCTCTTTTCTCTTTTTCTCTAGGAGGCTTATTTGAATACGTGTCTGCAGCCAACTATTTTGGGGAGGTGGTGGAGTGGTGTGGCTTTGCCCTGGCCAGCTGGTCCCTCCAGGGTGCAGTGTTTGCTCTCTTCACCTTCTTCGTGTTGTTCACAAGAGCAAAGCAGCATCATCAGTAAGTTTTAAGACATGTTTGCATTCTTAGTTTGCTCTTAGACTTCAGCGTCACGGCTTCCAGGCTAGACATTCAGAATGCTAATATTAACTTGAATTTCTAATCCCAAGCACAAAAGCTGAGAGCCCAGGGGCAGGACCTTTGGGGATCCTCCCTAGGGCCTGCAGCTCAGTGCCTTAGTCACTGTTGTATTGCTGAGAAGAGACGCCATGACCAAACATGTGTATGACAGAAAGCATTTAACTGGGAACTTGCTTACAGTTTGATTCAGTCCATTAGTTGAGACCAACATCCTGATCTGTAGGCAGAAATAAAGAGAGAGACTAGACTCAGCCTGGGCTTTTGAAACCTCAAAGCCTGCCTCCTCTAACAAGGCCACACCTCCTAATCCTTTCATAGCTCTACTTCCTGGTGACTAAGCCCTCAATTATACAAGCCCGTATGGGGTCATTCTTGTTCACACCGCCACAGCCTGCTGAGAAATACAGAGGTATAAAGAAACAGGGCAAGAACCTGAGAGGAAGGTTATACCCAGGAACTACATTATCAAATGTAATGTGCCTGAAGCACAGCGTGAGGTGAGAGCTGCCAGAGGGCTGCAGGTTGTCTGTGCCGGCAACCTAGCTGCCAAGAGAGGAAAGGCAGCAGCTCTGTCCCACTGGGATGGGAGCAGCCTAGACTGGCAGGCTGTTACATGGATTCTCGCTTGGGTATCTCATTGGGCTTTTCCTTTCTGCTAGTGGTTTAGATGCCAGCCCCCATGCCTTCCTGCTGATTGACCTCGCAGCCTATACTTGGAGCAAGTAGCAGCCATCATAGACAGAATGCATTGGCTTTCTGGCCTTCTTAGGCCTCTCTCACTCCCCTTTATGTCCCCATCTCAGATATAAACACTGACTTCTGTCAGGGAATAGGGCAGTGACTGCTGTAGCTGCTTCATGCTAAGAAGGGGCAGAGTCCATGGAGGGGGGGTCTAAAAGGAGAAAGAACTCTTATGAGGCGATCTCTGCTGGTCTGGGTGCTGCAGTAATAATTAGGAGGGCAGCGCATCTTGGGCTTTTTCTGCAGGACTAACTATAGAAGCAAAGGGGCAGACGGACTGGAGAGAAGAATGCTAGAGGCCACTTTAGTACAGTCCAGAGAGTGATGACCCCTGGGTCCACTTCCAGGCATGTTGATAGCTATTAAGTGGCTAGAATCACAGTAACAGGGGCCTCCCAGAGAGAGAGAGAGAGAGAGAGAGAGAAGAAAAAAAATTGTACTGTGAAAGCCAGAGAGATTGGATCTCACCTCTGTCTCTGTTGTGCTTGCTTGTTCACTCTCTCTCTTTCTCTCTCTCTCTCTCTTTGTTGTGTGTGTGTTTTGAGACAGGGTTTCTCTGTGTAGCCATGGCTGTCCTGGACTCACTTTGAAGACCCAGCTGGCCTCACAATGATTTGCCTGCCTTTGCCTCCCTGAGTGCTGGGATTAAAGGTTTGTGCCACCACGCCCAGCTGCGGGGAAAATTTAATTACAATTTGATTATTATCAGGTTAAAGCTATTGTAGACCTGTCTTTCTTGGCTTCACATAGGCACTGCAATGTTGTATCGAGCCCAATGTCCAAGGAACATGGTTCCCTTAGTCCCTTAGAAAAGTGAGCCAGTCATCACGCCCATGCGCTGCTCTTTCCTGCTGGGTGTTTAGGATTAGACAGGTAGCCCAAATCAATCACTTTTATCCCTTGGTGTCTTTGTTAGGGTTTTATTGATGTGAAGAGACACCATGACCACAGCAACTCCTATAAAAGAAAACATTTCACTGGGGCTGGCTCACAGTTCCAGAGGTCTAGTCTGTTGTCGTCATGTCGGGAAGCATGACAGCATGCAGGCAGACGTGGTGCTGGAGAAGGAGCTGACGGTTTTACATCTTGATTCCACAGGCAGTGGAAGGAGACTGTGTTGTCACACTGTGCATAGTTTGATCATAGCAGACCTCAAAGCCTATCCCACAAGGTCATACTTCTTCCAACAAAGTCGTACCTACTCCAACTCCACTCCCTATGAACCCCCACCACAGGCACCTTGCTCTGTGTCCCTCTCTCCCTCCTTTGGTCACGTAACCACTTGTTCACTTCCATTGCTGAGCATGCTGGTCTCTCCTTGTCTCCCCCACATCCTTCCCAGCCCCCAAGCAGCAGACAGGATTACAGCTTATAGGCTGCCTGCCTTGTTTTCTCTCGAATTCCAGTAGCACTGTCTCCCAGCCTCCTCCTAATGCCATTTTTTACTTTTTTATTGATAAGATTGAGAACCCAAAGAAGAGATCCTGATTTCCCCAGCAACACAATGAATGCCTTGGGATTTTCACTAGTAAGGCTTTCGTTTGGAAAAGTGAATTATTTATTTCCCATTTCTGTACGTTTCATATTCAGAGGTTGAGTGGGACTTTCTCCATCCCTGTTTTGATAGAGAAAGCTGCTTCACAACAGACTTGGCACCTCATGTCTCATCTTCCCTGATCCAACTTTCAATAGTATGATCGCTCACTTGACTAATTAGAGACACACCACTGTTCAGCTTTCCTAACACATATGGCAGATGTAAAGAATAGGAGCCTGGACAAGGCAACAGCCCACAAGAGGCTGTGGTCCCTGTGCACATGGAGCCTGGAGCTGAAGATACATCTTGGTTCCTTGGCTCCCCTAGTATCCTGTTTGGCTAGTGAGAGGGACCCTCTTGGCCTCCTCCCTAAAACTGGCTGTCTAGCTCTGCGAATATGGTGAAAAAAGCTGAATTAAGGAGCGTAGCTGTTGAGTAGACTCAGCAAATGTGGCTCCTGGCTTGTCTCAGAGCTGGTACTAAAGGAGAAAACTGGGGGGGGGGGGGCGGGTGACAGGGTGCTGAGTAAGGTGGTTAGGGAAGGTGTGGGTATCCCCATCCATGCACCAAGGAGGTGAGAGCCCACTCCCCTAAGATTTCCCTGTCCGACTACATCTCATTTTAGATGCACAAACTGGCTCCAAGAATCCTCCAAGAATACTACTTGGCTGCCTTCTCAAACACTGGGCAAAGTTAGACAAATGAGAAACCCGGAGGCTTGGCCCCACTATCCCCTGGGAAGGTTTTCTTGCAAGAGATAGTGGGAGCATTTGGATTTGCCTGTATTTACATTGCCTTCTCTCTGGTTAGTGGAGTCTAAAGACAGCAGAAGGAGCTGGGCCTGGTGGCACAGGCCTTTAATCCCAGCACTGGAAAGGAAGATGCAGAAGGAGCTTTGTGGGCTCAAGGCTACCCTGGTCTGCATAGAGAGTTCTGGACAGCATTGTGAGGCCTGGTCTCAAAAAAAAAAAAAAAAAAAAAAAAAAAGGACAATATAGGCTTACAAACAGTTGGTGACCCCAAATCTAACCAGAATTTTGGGTCAAACAATGGTAAAGGTGGATACATTTGTCCAGTTGCTTCTCCTTAATCAAGACCACTTACTGCACCTCACCCATGACGCCATAAAATTTAAAGACCTGTCAATACCTGTTCCCAACGAGTGACCCAAAAGATAGTGAGAGCAACCTGGACAAATCTATCTTCATTATAAGGACAGGTGCTTTGGGTTCAGCGTGTTATACAGGATTCAATGGAAGTCTCCTGTTCACTGTAACGCACTGGGTTCAGTTTTTCTGAGGAGCACATGACTTTTGTGCATCTGAGACTGAAGCCATAGTTGTGTAGATCACTAAGACTGTCTTATAATTTCTGTAAGGTCTCTTGGGAGCTTATCAAGCCACACAGTATGACACTGTCTACAGGTGGCATTAACTTACTGCATAGCACTGTCTTCAGTGTCACACAGCTGCCATGACATGAGCTGGGAGAACCTATAAAAGATCATCGTGGCCAGGCTGGTTGATTGCTCCTGTGTTTATGTCATTATGTATCACAACATGGCTGGATGTTTTTCTGGGAAACCAAAAATTTTAAAAATTACGTTTCTGGGTTACTGGGTAAAAGGAACAAGCGGACAAAGACTAGTCAAGGCCAACTAGCTGTCACGGGGGGTGGGGAACCGGCCTTACTGCATTCTTTCCTGACCACTAGAGATACGGTTGGTAGGAAGCCAATCCAGGTGGCTCAAGCTCCTGACAAAAAGTCACATGTAGCCTTGTTCCTGGAAGATACCACGAAATATCTAGTCGCCCCTGTACCCTAGCAACAGCCGATCAGCACAAGACAGGGCATTTTGACCGAAACCCAAGACCAGGTACTCTCTCTACCCACAACAAGAGAGAACAAAGTTAGTCAAAACCATTAGTGATTTTGGTGCCTTCCCCTAGCCAATCATTTTGAAATGCAGTATCCCTTTGTGTTTCAATCAATAGATGCTTGCCAGACTGGAATTCTTCTGCTTTAGGGTGTAATGGGAGGGACTGGGGCCTATAAATCAATCCCAACCCTGCACATGGGGCTCTCAATTGGATATCATTGCCTTGGTGTCTGAGAGGCCCAGCTCAAGCTATGAGTAAAGATCCTCGTGTAATTGCAACAGACTCGGCTCCTGGTGGTTTTTTGGGGGTCTCACAATTCAGGCACAACATCCTGGTGCATTGGCCAGGAACCCAAAAAAACCCAAGACCCCCAAGCCGAAGGATAGGAACCCTGGGTAAGCATTTTTGTCTTGGCCAAGTTCTGTGTTTTCTGTTTCTGGTATGTCATTCTATGTATCTTTGAGACCTCAAGGCAGTGTCAGTGAGTGACTGTATACCTTGAGTGACTCCTGGTGGTCTTCTGGGGGTCTCAGAAATCAGGCAAAACATTTCCAGAATGAAAAAGAAAACCTGAAAAGCTGACCATCTTACAAGGGTGTGAGCGAGTTGTATAAGTGTGCTAAAATGTTTTATGCTAACTTGACACAAGCTGAACTCGTCTGAGAGGAGGGGACCTCAACTGAGAAAATACCTCTATAGACAGGCCTATAAGGCATTTTCTTAATTAGTGATCAATGAGGGAAGGCCAGCATATTCTGTGGAAGGGGGTCTATCCCTGGGTAGGTGGTCCTTGGCTATCCCTGAGCAGGTGTTCCTGGGTTCTATAAGAAAACAGGCTGGCCAAGCCATGGGAAGCAACCCTGTAAGCAATACTCCTCCATGGCCTCTGCACCAGTTCCTGCCCTCTTTGAATTCCTGTCCTGAGTGCCTTCAATGATTAACAGTGATGCGGAAGTGTAAGCCAAATAAGCCCTTTCCTTGCCAGGTTGCTTTGATCATGGTGTTTTAGTGTTTTATAACAATAGTAGTAACCCTAACTAAGACAATAAGATATGCAGAAGGTCAAAGTTCAACACACTGATGTCAAACCTCTACTTAAATCAGTGGAATTATGGGTCTACTCTTCATATCAATTACAAGAATTTGTTTAAGTGTTTGGCTTTTGTCTAAGTTTTGTTTAAATGTTATATAATAGTTAAGAGGACCAGGCTGCGAAGTTGGCCTTCTGGTGTTCAGTATTAGAGGGATAAAAGAGGACTTATTTACCGCTTACCCTCCAAGATCAAGTATGACCCAGGGGACTACGAGGCATCTCTCAAGATGCCCTATAACTGTGGGGAGTTGCCACACAGTGAGCATTAACCAGTGTCCAGTCCACAAAGAGGAGACATCTCCTCCATGCTTCCAAGTGAAGCCACGGTAAGGGAAGGCCTGGCTTTGACTTATCCTCATATAGATGGAACAATACGTGAAAGAAAAAAAACAGGTCAGGGCTCCTCTCAAGCTAAGCAATCCATATCCTTAAGTGGCCATGATACTAAATGTGGCGGTTTGAATGAAAATGGCTCCAAAGTCCATTGGGAGTAGCACTGTCAGGAGGTGTGAACTAAACGTCTGAATGTAAGCCAGCCCCAATTAAATGTTTTTTCTTTCTAAGAGTTGCTGTGGTCATAGTGTCTCTTCACAGCAGTAAAACCCTAAGACAGTGTCCAAGAAAACAAGCTCAGCCTTTTTTCAGTATCTAAAAGAAAGAAAAGAAGAAAAAGGAAGTTAAACTTTTAAACTCAGAAAAGCAAGCAGACTTAGCAGAGCTGCATGAGGGCTGGGACCACACTGAGGGCTGGGTTTTCTCAGGGAAAAGTATATTATCTCATTAAGGGCTGATTACTCCTACTGTCTCTTTAGCATGGCCTTAAGTAAACGTGACTTCCTGACAGTCCCTTGGCCAGGTGACTAACAGCCCCAACTGGATGAACTTTTAATGAAGGAGTCAATAGTATGTAATGTTCTACTCATCGGAGTAGATCAGAATGTAAGGTCCCCATGCAAAGGCCAAAGGCAGATTCCGTTCCTTTGACTAGGAGCAAATCACTTTCTTAATGGACCTGAACAGGGCCCTGATAACCTCAGTGGCCTCTAAAGATATATAAACATTTTACCCATAAGAATAAAGAACGTAAAATCACTTAGGAAATGGGCTGACGTTGGGGAGCACACTTAACCCATGTCCACCATGAAAGCATTAGCATGTGAACTGGAGAGTCTGTTGCATATCTAGCTTCTAGGCAGGGGTGCTCATTTAGGAGGAGCATCCCTTTCTGGCCAGGAAGAATGGACCTGATGGCCTTTTCAGTCCCCAGCCCTAAACTGCTTAGCCCTAAACTTCCTGTGCCAGGTCCCCATCATTTGCAGAAGGATTTCTGAGCTGTAAGTGTTTTTTGTCATTGATTGTTTAAATTGACATCAGTGTAGGATGGTTTTAAATCCTAAAGAACAATAATTCAGTTTTATGGAGGTAATGATCAGAAATATTACCCTTATTAGTTGAGGACAAAATAATTATCCCTTTGAGGGCAGGGTTCAGGGTCTTACTTTTGCTGGTCTGAAAATAGAATCCCCTTGCCCTTGCCTTTCAAGTATGGGCATGTAAAAACAGGACTGGTGTATGTGTGTGTATATATATACACACACAAGCCCTATAAACCCAAGAGCAATTCCTCGCTTTGTACTCATTGCAGTGTTGAAAAACAGTTTTGCCTGGCAGTGAAGCTGTAGTAGCAGCATTGGAATTTCAGTTTATAAATGCTCATATTGTCAGTCAAGCCCTAGGCCATTTGCTGCTGTAGCTTGCCAATAAAGGTACTCTTTAGAGAATAAAACTTAAGGAAATTTAAGGGGAGGCTGCCTTCTCCAGGAGCCTATACAGCCATACTTACTTGGCAAGGGTTGAGGACATGACAGGTCCCAGCTGTCCATGAAGTGGTAGAATAGATACAGACATGTGCTTTGTTATTTGTTCATACTAAGTGCTTGTACCTGAAGATCAGCCATAAAGGAAACACGGAAATTCGAGAGAGAGATTAAACTATTGTAATGTTTACATATTTATTTACATATTTATTTATGTTTGACAACCTCAGTGTGTCCTCAGGATACAGTGAAGGAAGTTTTGCAATAGTGATTTAGAAAAGGAAAGACAAGAAAGAATGTGTTTGTACAATGCTGGCTGTTGCCACTGCCTCTCTAGCCCGAGGCTCAAGTGCTTGGTCTGTGGTGTAGGTGCCAGCATCACTCAGCCCTGCAGGACGTGAAGATGAGCCCCTGAGGAGAGCCTGCTATCGAGAAGCAGGGAGCAGTGTAGGTGTGTCTGCAAGCCATAACACAATATCTGACAGGAAAACAGTTTAAAGACTGGTTGGCATAATCTGTATGTGATGGGGGTGGGCAGTTAGCTTTCCTGCAGAGGGATCAGGAGCTCAATCAGTAGTGATGGGTCCACTGAAAAAGAGGAGTCAGGCCTGTGGTAGGCCACACAGGCGACAGCTTTAGTTCCAGGGATAGGAACAAGAAAAAAAAAATAATGGCTTTGAAAAACTATCTATACATGTATGCAAACGTAAACATTCTTAAAGTGTGACTTTTTGAGGTGGACTTGTTGAAAACATAATGCAGCAAGGTGGTGGCATGGCACGCCCATGCCACGGTGTGCCCCTGAGAAACAATACCATGCCACAGCTCTGGTATGAGGAGGTTTGGTGGGGGAAAGAAAAGTAATAAGGGCCTGGAGAAGGGGCGGAGGCAGAGTGGACCTGTAGACAGGCAGGGGCAGAGTCGTGAGGGCAGAGAGAGGTCTCAGAAGTTAGAGAGGGACAAGAGGCAGAGAGAGCTGGGATGGTGGGTGGTCCTTTTATCGGGCACACACCAGGCGGCAGCAGCTGGTCATGGCATAAGCCCTTGTTAGATCCCCAGGCCAGCAGAATCATCTGTATGCTAACACTTGTGAGGTCAGTAATCATTTAACCAGCATATCTCATTCCTGCCTGTCTAAAGATTTTTCAAACGATTTGAAGAACAAGCTCACAGCAGCCAGTGGCGTGCAGTGGCCTCCAGTGATGTGCCACACATCTCTCGTCTTTGCTGACATGTGCTCTGCTGGTTACTCCTCCCTGGCCCTTCCCAGACCACTGTCATCTTCAGTAGGCAGTGTCTAGAAGAATCAACCTCCCTCATCCGTGGGGGGTGCCCCGTGCAGGTATTCTCAGGGCATCTCAAGGAGCTGGGCTGAGTGGCAGAGCCCCTAGCAGGCCTGTGGGTGCCTCAGAACCTGTGAATGCCCACAGTCACACTGTGAAATGGGAGGAGGCTCTCGTCTCTGCGTATCCTGCCGAAGAGGCGACAGGGATGCAGAGGCCCTGGCCAGCTTCTCGTCACTTTCCCTCTTGCATAGACAGCATGTGACAGTGACTGTGGCGGTTGGCCCATATGTTATTACCATTTCTGTGTTTGTAGACTACACTTAGATTCACCTAAACGCAGCATTACATCCCTGATTTACCTTCCGTTCATCACCTTTACGCTTCTGCTACAATAACAAATAATTGTTTTCCTTTGTCATTTTTGAACTGCTTAGCATCTTTTGCAGCTCTGGAAGCTTCTTTTTACAGACTATTTCCAAATCTTATAAGGGAAAAAAATGAGATTTTGGAGATGAGGTTCCCTGCACTGTTCCTCAGGGTGGTCTCCAGCTCTTGGGCTCAAGCTACCCCTCAATCCAGCCTCTCAACGCTGCAACTACAGGCGTGGGACACAGCTGGGTTCTTAGTTTCCGTTCTTATCCTGCGGGTTCAGTTGTCAGCTCCCCCAGCTGGCTGCCTGTGTTGATGTAATTATATCAAAGCTGAAAATATCATTTGTCTCAAGTGAAGGGATGAATTGCAGACATTACCAATTGTATTTTTAGTATGTGCCAGCATCTATCCTTCCAAAAAGAAAGGTGAATTACCTAGGTCACTTCTAAGATATTTGAAATTTTTCAAACATGGACAAATCTACACTTAAGTTACTAGGTCACTATTGTTTAAAAAAAAAATCTCTTGCAGCCAGTCCTGAAAATACCTGACAAAAGGGAGTCATATGAAAGGGGAGGAGGTCCTCCCCTATCAGTGGACTTGGAAAGGGGCAGGGAGGAGATGAGGGAGGGAGGGTGGGATGGGGGAGGGAATGAGGGAGACAGCTGGGATACAGAATTAACAAAATGTAACTAACGAGAAAAATAAAATTATAGAAAAAAAATAATAAAAAAAAATCTCAGGGGTGAGATGATGATTCTATACACTAAGGTGTTTGACACCAAGCCTGAGAGTTCAATGCCTGGCACCTGTGTGGTGGAGACAACCAATTCTCAGAAAGTTATCTTCTCGCCTCCTCACACTTGCCATAGTAAGTGCATGTGCACACGCACACACATGTATACACACATACACATTTTTAAAATATTAAAAAATAAATCCTTGGTATTTCTTGCATAATCACTTTCGTTACCATCTTCACAGATACTTAAGTGGCAAAATGAATTGGTTTTAAACCTTTCTTCTCTCTCCTTTTAGGTGGTACCATGAGAAGTTTGAAGACTACCCCAAATCGAGAAAAATACTAATTCCATTTGTGCTTTAGTGTGCTGTCAATAGCACTGTCTTTCTGGTGATCTCTCTCTGGACACTCATCTATAAATGAATTGTTTTCCTTAATTTTCCTGCAGCTTCATCGTTTTTAGGAAGGGCTATAGAGAGGTTTGTCCCCTGATAAAGGAGTAAGCCAAGCATAAACTGATTTCCACCCTGTGCAGTTAGGAGATAAGCATGCTGCCTTGCAGGTCAGATATGGGGAGCGGTGGGATATTATAGCTGATGAGGCCTCTGGCTTCAAATGTGCCTCTTTGGAGTTTTGTTTTTGTTTGTTTGCTTGCTTTTGAGATAAAGTTTCACAGTGTATACCAGGCTGGCCCTGAACTCACAGGATTATGAGGTCACAAGACCTCTCATAGAAAGGCGTGTTTGTCACCTCTTCAGTGCCACCGAACCTGGCAGTGCCGCTGTGGCTTCTACATGGCAAAGATGGAAGAGGACACAACTGATTTCACCACCTTTTACAACTCTGCACAGGTTTTATCCAGGTCAGCATCAGCCCCCTGCCTCCTCAAGGGACCTGTGTTCTGCCTGCTCAGCCCTTGCCACAGAGGCCTGGAAGTGGGGGAGTGTGGCCGGGGGGGGGGGCAGTCTGCCGCCCTTTGACACCCCCCCCCCCCCAGATCTGGGAAGAGAAGTGCTCCTACAAACATGTCCTGTCCCCAGGAGAGATGGGACTACAAGGCTGTATCCACTCACTGGCACCGCGTTTGTTCTTCCTTTGAGTGAGGCAGAACTAGAATCCTTTCAGGTACTTTTCGAAAGTATCTTTCTTAATATCACAAAACAAAATGTCAAAACCAAATTTCTTATTGTGAATGCACCCAAGGACCAATTGTGGCTTACGAAGATGGAAAGCTCAGGGCTAGCCTGGGCTGTGTAGGGAGCCCGTTTTGAAAAAAAAAAAAAAAACAACTAAATGAAAAACAAATAACAATCGGCTAACAGTTTGAGGAAGTGACCGCAGTAATAAAAGACACCACTCACCCAGGCATCAGCTTGGGAGAGAGAGCTCAACCAGGACACTCACCCCTGTGCTCTAGGGAGTCTGAGGACCACTGGTGAAGAAGGGTCCCCACGGGCCGGATCAGCACAGCACTGTGAATGCACCTACCCCTGGCCCACTGCCACCGGGGGCCGGAACTGAAGGAAATGGCCGTGATAGGACCGTGTGCATTCTGTCCCCAGAAAGGAAGCTGCGTGAAGACCTCTGAGCATACCTCACGATGTGCACGTACCACGTCTCTACTCGCTCCCCCAACCCCCCTTCCTCAGTGTCCACCCTCCACCTTCCCTGTGCTCTCTCCAGCTGGCCTTACCCGAAGGGCCTCCTCAGCGCTTTTGCTCTCATACACAAACTGTTCCCTGTGCCTCTAGTTTGCAGAACATCTAGAACAGATGCAGAAAACTTCATGATGTGGCTGTTTCATTTTAACCAAACAGTGTTTAAATAGGGGAACTCACTGTAAGATCCTTTACCCTCCCCCTTTCTGACCAATAACTGGCTTATGCAGATAGAAGCCCGGGACTAGCCTGGGCTGTGTAGGGAGACCTTGTTTGAAAAAAACTAAATAAAACAATAACAACTAACAGTTTGAGGAAGTGACCTCAGTATTCATAACACAAAGCAGGCACATAGCAGCTTTCCTCTCAGAACCTCAGAGGCTAGGCCTGCCTGGTGTGTTCTGGAAGGTTTACATGGAACTCAGGTGAGCCCCTGAGGATGCTTGCTGTGAACTTGACCTCTGTCACAGGGCATGGGGCTAGCATGGCACCCAAAACTGCAGGGTTGCTAGGCAGATGCCCTGTCACTAAGCCAAACACTAGCCGCGCGATGCCTCTTTGTTTGTAAAGGACCAGGGATGCGTGCTAAGTGGGAGATTAATTTAAAAGGCGCCCTGTCCTAACATTACACTCCATTTCCTAAAACTCCAACTGACTGTGTGAACCATGATTATTGAGGAAATTAATAAACCTACAGTTATAAGTCCAGTTGTATTGTTTGTCTCCATGGCAGGTTGGGATAATGTTCAATAGAATCTCAGCTCTCTCCCAATGTCAGGTGGTCCTTTAATACCCTAGGTGAGATTGCATAAGTCTAAGAACCTTTTCTGCTTTTAATTAGGTTTTTTTCCCCAAATTAAAATCTGTCCAATAGGTTTTTGACTGGGATAAAATGAAGCTAAATTTTATAATATTTATAAGCTTTATAATAAAGCTGCTAAATTATCTCAGGAAGTCCAGCGCTTCCTGTTGCCATCTTCATGATTTCCAGTTTGGCAGCATTCTTTTTGTTGTCATTTGTTGCTTATGTGAGCAAGAACCTGGAGGAAAACACTAAAGATCCTCTGGATTCTCCTGTGATCTCGGCATAAATGGCTTTTGAGTATTCTTTTATTTCCTTGTGTGATTAATAGTTCCTTTTCTGCCTTTAGTCCTCAGGGCATTTTCTTTCGCCCTTTTAAAAATCATTTACTTCTTGGGCAAGCAAGAAGTGTGTTTGCCGCACAACTTCAGCCACCATATGGAGAAGAGGAAAACCAACTCCAAAGTTGTCCCCTGGCACACCTCACCACGCACACCCTGCCTTGTGTGTGCCACCCACCCACAGTAATAAATCTGGAATAATTTGTTTATCTTGAGACTTTTTTTTCAGATGCACTTAATACAGGAAACAAACAAAAAAGGTTTTTACAGCATGTTTGCCCAATATGGGTGGAGTACAACTTCATTGACACTATAAATTATCTTTTTTTTTTAATGTGAATGTGGGCGTTTTTGCCTGCATGTGTATCTGTATACCAGGTATGTACGTATGTATGTGCAGTACCCATAGACGACAGAGGCCGTCAAATCTGCTGGGACTGGAGTTACAGATGCTATGAGCACAGTGTGCATGCTGGGAACCCAATTCTGGAAGAGCAGCCAGTGCTTGCAACCACCGAGCCGGCACTCCAGCACCGATGCTTATCTTTTTCTTTAATTTTTTTTTTTAATCTAAGCTAATTTTGAGTTTAACTTAGCCTTGTTGTTGTTGTTTTGGTTTTTTTGTTTGTTTTTTGAGTTTTGTTTTTTTACTTTGGGTGGGTCTCTTGTTCCACTCACATCTGCCTGGGGACAAGTACTGATTTACTGCCTTAGCTGCTGAGGTTTTAGGTTTTGAAGTTGTGTGTTTCCTGTAAATGGGACCACTTTTCTTCATCACAATGTTCCTACCGGGCAGGAGAGATGGCTCAGCAGAGGACCCAGTTCAGTTCCTAGCAGCCAAGGCAGGCAGCTGGTCACCACCTCCAACTCCAGCTGCAGGGGTTTTCAGTGCTGCTTATAAAGCTGTACTAAATACTCTCTAGTTTTTAGATTATTTCTGATCCAGAGAATTTTTAGGATGATATGTTTTAGAAGGATATTTTTTTGCTTTTCATTAATTTGGAGTTTTTGTTGTTTTGAGACAAGATGATACTGTGTATCTCAAGCTACCCTTAAACTCCATCCTCCTGCCTCAGCCTCCTAAGTCTTGAAATTCCAGGCATGTGCCATCTTTTTACACAAAAGGATTTCTTTTTTTTTTCCTTTATCACAGGTGTGGATATAGATTATTTTCTGCCAATTTTCTTTGTGGGTCTTGCATTTTCTTGATAACCTGAAGAAAGCGGTCTCTCTCTCTCTCTCTCTCTCTCTCTCTAACAGTAACAGGACCACATTGTAAAGTGTTTGGTTCTGTGATTGTTAATTCGAACATTTTAATTTTCCTCTATAAATAGATTTATCTCCCATGTCTGATTCTCCTTGTATTTCTGATGATGATCTTGCTTCCCTTGAGCCTGCACCTCTTACCAACTTAAAAATCCTCCTCCAGTTGACCACTTCATGACTTAATGTCTGCTGTGATAAGAACATCACCATTGTGTTTTCTTGGCAGATGCACACATCTGGTATCCATCAGCCATTTTTTTACTTGCCTTTGAGCTTTTAAATGCCACTCGTTTTAGTCATCTTTAACAAATAAATGGATTTTGCAGGTAATAAATTAGTTCATATTCTTCCACTAATCATCACATTGAATTGTTTCTTTAATCGTGTTTTGCCCAAATGCATGTCTGTGTACCAGGAAATGGGGTCAGTCCTTGGAGCTAGAGTTATAGATGGTTATGAGCTGCTCTGTAGATGCTGCAAATCAAACCAGGATGCTCTGGAAGAGCAGCCAGTGTTCTTAACTGCTGAGCCATCTCTCCAGCACTCCTTTTATTATTTTACAGGTTCTTTTTCTTATTATCTACAATGATTTGGAAAAGAGATTTCCTTTCTAAAAAAACTATTGATAGTGGCTTTTTGTTTTTGTTTTTGTTTTTTTACTGTTCCTTCCGGAGTAGCACAGAGGTGAGCTCAGCATATGATTTTACCACATCCTGCCCAGGGTAAATTCTGTAAAAGGACTGCGGGGGGAGAAGCATGACCCTTCAGCACTGTAGGATGAGGCAGTGGGTGAGCAGACACCTAGAAGTATGTGCTCTGTGACATCGGGGGTCCTGTCCTGCAGAGTAGCCCAGTAAAGCTCTCCTGTCCTGTCACATACTTTCCTGCCCCTGACAAACTTAAAGCCCAGAAATCAGCTGCATACTAGTTTTAAGGGAACACACACACAAGAGCAACTAGGCTACCATCCTAGGAGCAAAGCCCCCCCCCCAGGCTGCTATGAGGAAGGCTGAGGAAGAAGGATCTCTCTGAGTTAGAGGCCAGCCTGAGCTACATAGTGGGTCCCATACTAACCTGGACTACAGCATGAGGCCTTGTCTGGAAAATATTTGACATGTTGGTTTTGGGGGACCATGGTCTGTAATGGATAGGTACCTTCTACCTCACAATTCGGGATAGCCTGGGTAAGGGTTGATGGTCCCCCCAAATCACTTCTGCTCTGCTTTGTTTTTGTTTTTTCCTTTTGGGTTTTCAAGATAGGGTTTCTCCATGTAGTCCTGGCTTTCCTAGTCTCATTTTGTAGACCAGGCTGGCCTCAAACTCACAGAGATACACCTGCCTTTGCCTCCTGAGTGTTGGGATTAAAGACATGCTCCATCACGCCCCGCTCTGCCTTTTTTTTTTTTTTTTTTTAATGAGCTGTGACACAAGCTCACCTTGTGCATCAGGAAGAGGATGATTCTGGAGAGCAAGTGACATGAGATCAAGAGGAAATGTCACTTTAGAGATGAGGCTTCAAGAGACTGAGCATCCACTGTGGGTCATCTGAGGGACGTGGACTCTGGGACACTTGTCACTAACACAGTGGACAATGGACCTATGTTTCAAATGAGCTGAATAATACTTTGTGCAAAGAATTATGAAATTTCAAGAATACTTTAAGTTGCTTGTCTTTGTGCGTCTGTAGTTATAAGCATTTCTGTGGCAAAGCACAGGCCTCAGTGTTCTTTCGGAGGTCAAGGAGTGAGCAGTCAGTTTTACCTTCCATCTCATTTGAGATTGGGCCTCTTCATTGTTCTTCAGCTGGGTACAGAACTGGTGCCCTGGGTTGGGTCTGGCCACCCATCCTCAATAAGACAATTTTAAGGCCAAATTAGAAGTGGAAAGCAGAAAAAGATTCACCAAGTATGGCCACACTGGGAAAAGGGACAGAGATCCAGTGAAATCCCCGCAAAGTCCATCTTTGGGGTCCTGAAAGCAAAGTTTAAATAAAGAACTAAAATGGCCGTCCCAGTCACCTGTGACCCTGCTCTCCACTGTCCCACTATTATCTGGGTTTCAGTCATCTCCTAGGCGGCCTGATAAGCTGTCAGAACTGCGATGCCTAAGGCGCTGGAGAGATGACTTAGCAGTTAAGAACACTGAGTTGCTTTCAAAGGACCCCGGTTCAGCTCTTAGCTTCCATACTGAACCTAACAACAGTCTAACACCCGGTCCAGGAGATCCAGCACTCTTTTCTGGCCTCTTCTGGCACTGCCTGCGTGTGGGACACAGAATGACAAATACCCACGTATGACAAATAAATAGATTTTTTAAAATCCTGTGAAATCCTTTTTTGGGAAGCAAGTCCTTCCTGTGGTTGACACTTTTTCCTTCTCCTAGAATGAGAGTTTGTGGTGGGGCAGGATTTCTTTTTCTTTGTGGTCCTTTGTTTTAATAGTTGGATAGTCAGATTGACAGACCCAAAATGTCTCTTTAGAAGATCTTCATTTCTTGTCAGACCTGTTAAAAGAGAGACCAGCACTAAGCCCCTCCCTGTAGCTTAATCTGCTCATGACCAGCCAGCTTTCTGACAGAGGCTTCAGAGGCTACCTTCCCACAGCTCACTAACAGCACCTCCCATCCAGGCCAGTCTTCAGAGAGCCTTGGTGCAGACCTCAGGCTCTTCTCTGCAACACTCACAAGGAGCTGCCCATTTCTCCCTGCCATGCACCTGCATCTGTCACCCGTTGCAGGAAGGCCACAGGCGTCAGGAATCTTGGTCAACCTCAAACCAGCGAGACAGTTTACAACCTACATCAGTCTCCTTAGCATAAGGCTCTCCATGGCTAGTGCCACAAACATCTGCTTGCCCTACAGTGAGTGAGTGAGCATTCACCATGCATGTGTTTGTCTGTCCCACAGTGAATGAGCACTCACCAAGTACCAAGTACCAAGTACGTGTCACCATAGACAGACCCTGATCAGATGAAGTGACAATCAAGAGACAAAGAAGCTGAAAGAGTATCACAAACTCTCCTGCTGGGTACTTTTAGTTCAGGGGTTTCTGGGACATTGCCCCTCTGGCTTCATCTCAGACTTCCTTTCCTTACCGAAAGACACCCTTGACAAGATAGAGAAGAGCAGAGACCTGACACAGGGACTGAAGTGGGATAGGCACCTCCTCTGGGGACACTGTCAGCAGCAGGTACCTCCCTGTGCCCTGGCCAGCCTGGAAGGCGGAAGATTCTCCTGCTGGCCACACCTATTCAACACCTGTTTGCAAACTGTGCTGGAAAAACTGCAGTCTCAGAGCCTGAGAAAACTAGTGTCTCTAAAAGAACCTTTGCAACACTCTGGTTCCTACAGTAATGAAACCCAGTAGTTTCAGAAGTCCAAGTAAAGGGTTGGGATATAGTTGAATGATAGGAAGAGGGCCTGGCACACATAGTACCAAGCTCTGGGTTCAACCCCAGCCCTGCGAAACTAAGAACAGGGAAGGAAATAAAACTTACCCAGGCATAGTGACTCCTCCCTGTAATCCTACAGGTGGAAGCTGAGGCAGAAGGATCTGAAGCTTCAGCTAGCCTGGGCTACTGGCTAAGCTCCAAGCCATCCTGTGTTACAGAGTGAAACTGTAAAACAGCGTTAGCCTCAGCAGAGGCCTCAGTGTAACACAGAATAACCAGGGCCAGGGAGGGACTGACATCAGCTCTGATGCAACCAAGATAGATGTTCTCAAGATAAACTCACACTTGCTGCCCTGGAGATGTTCAGACTGTGTGCAGTGCCTGGTGTTCCCTTGAGAACTTACCACAGACAAGTTGGCACTCTCTTCATCTGCCATTTAGCAAAGCTTCAATTGCTATACCTGGCTAAGCCCTCTGATGACTGGACACTGCCTCTCAGGGACAGCACAGACCTGTGTCATTCTGTCAATGCAAAAACAAACAGACAAAAACCCAGCTCTTATCCTAAAGGGCATAAGACAGTTTATTCTGGAGCCATTTTGAGTGATCATAGCTCAGGAACACAGATCTGGGTTAGCCCAAATTCCATGTCCCAACATGGAAGTAGCTTCATTAAGTTTTACAGTGTTACAGAACAAAGAAAGTTATAAAAAGGAAAGTTTAAGCTGGGCTTGGTGGCACACATTTTTAATCCCAGCACTTGGGAGGCAAAGGCAGGCAGATCTCTGAGTTTGAGGCTAGCCTGGTCTACAAAGAGAATCCAGAGTCCAAGGCAGCCAAGGCTACACAGAGAAATGCTATCTCAAAACAAAAGAAAGAAAAGAAGGGAAGAAAAGAAAGGAAGAAAGGAAGAAAGGAAGAAAGGAAGAAAGGAAGAAAGGAAGAAAGGAAGAAAGGAAGAAAGAAAGAAAGAAAGAAAGAAAGAAAGAAAGAAAGAAAGAAAGAAAGAAAGAAAGAGGAAAAGCAGGTTTAAGGTACCAGAGAGGTGGTTAAAGGCAGATGGGAAAGCTGCTTTTGAATTGGTCAAAGCTAGTGGTCTGCTAAGTTAATAGATTTCAAAAGGGTTTTATTTCTCAGTCATAGGATATTAGTTCTGACACAGAGGTTGGCAAGGAATGACTGTTGTGGGGCTGTGGCTAGCCCACGATAAGGTAATTAGCCTTAGGACCTACAATATTCCAACCTTTGCACATTATTATAGTTTTATCAGTCAATCCATCTCTCATTCAAAACTTGGTTCCCCGCTGGCCAATGATCACATTGTGCATGCAGAGGTCGTGCATTGTTTACTAAGTATTGTAAGGGCCTTTATATCCAGGAAGCTCGTTCTTTTAATCGGAGGCAGCTGGAGTTGAGCAGTTGGCAGGATGGCATTCTCCAGGAGAGAGGAATAGCTGGTGAGAGCTGTTAAGAAGAAAGAAACCTGGGGGCTGGAGAGATGGCTCGGTGGTTAACAGTACTGTCTGCTCTTCTAAAGGACCCGGGTTTAATTCCCAGCACCCACATGGCAGCTCACAACTGTCTGCAACCTCAATTCCTAAGGACCTGACACCTTCACACTAATGCACATGAAATAAAATAAATTATTTTTAAAAAGAAATACTGTAACTATTAAAAAATAAAAAGAAAGAAACCTGAGAAGTGGGGATGGATGGATTTCTGTGAGTCTGAGGCTAGCCTGCCTGCCCTAAATAGCGGGCTACAGGATAAACAACAAGGGCTACATTGAGACCCTATCTCAACAAAACAGAAGGAAGGAAAGAAATCAGGAAAAACTGAGTCTTAACAAAGCTATTAGCCATAGTGACTAGTATCTGACTGTTTTTCTTTTGTCCTTTATGTCTGACATAAATAACATTTCAGGTGACAGACAGTAGAATTATTCAACCTAAATTAAATAATCAAGAACACAGTTTGGCCTAATGGAGTGAGAGTGACAGATGAAAAAAAATATGTATTGTAAATAACCAATTTTACATCTATTTATTTTTTGGTTGTCTACAATATTTATTTGGAGTTATAAAAGAAAAAGAATCCCCAAAAGTGAAAAAAATACATTATGTACAAAACCACTTTCCCTCAGGAGGAAGGTTCTGCTCCCCCTTAACGTGCAGTGCTGTCAACAGTAGCTGCAGACTCCACTGCCCCTCTGTGTTGCCTGGCCTTCAACCCGAGTCTCAGCCTCAGCTTCCATGTTTTCTGAAACTTCATTTCCACTGGGACAGCATCCCCGCTGCCTCCATTAACCTCTGCTCTTGTTTGGCTTTCTTTACATCATCATTCTGGGGACTCTCTTCCTCTTGTTTTCTCTTCTTTCTGAGAAGATGGGAACTATCAGTCACACAATTTGATGAGAAAGCACCATGTTGTCTTTCTACATCATGGAGGCTGAGGAGCCTGGTCTATTAGGAGGGAAGCTTCAAGTAGCGCTCTCCGGCAGAGTAGTTCAGGGCAGTTCAGCTGCATTCCCACTACACTGAGATCCCTTTGCATCTTCTATCTTCTCTCTAATTTCAGGTAGCAGCTCTTTCAGCTCCTCAATTGCTTTCTCATATTCAGTAAATGAGCCTTCAGCCTCTTTCATCTGCTCATTTGGTACAGCCGTTCTCTTCTCAATGACCTCAACACATTTGCCAAACTGTGCCACTGCCTCATTATACTGAGAGTTGTAACCATAGGCTAAACCCAACCAATAGTGAGTGTCTGCAAGGAGACAGTCATGAGCTTCCAAATATTGTTCTTGCAGGCTCAGGCAAGCCTGGAACTCCTCCTCCACAGCTTGGATATAATTCTCAGATTCGACACTAACTTCAAGTTTCAGATGGGCTTGTGCAGCATAAAGCCGGGCTTCTTTTGATTCTTGCCTTTTAAAAATGATCTTGGCTGAATCCAGTAAATCATAGGCAAGCTCTAAGTTCCCAGTCTCCTCCTCTTCATTTTCTTGAGGAGACTGGTCTTCAAGAATGGATTCACCTGGTGTTTCCTCAGCTTTGTCCTTTTCTTTGTCTTCTTCCCCTGAGCTTTCAGTTTCTGGCCAACTCCAAAAGTGACTTCCCATTAAAAAAAAAAAAAAAAAGGCGGCTTCTCTACCCTCATTAGCTGTTTCTCCATACTTCTTGCCTAAAAGACTAGCTGCTTCCTGGAATGCATTAACAGCCAATGGAATGTCCCCCATCACCAGATGTTTCTGTCCTAATCCCAGTAGTTTTTTAGCTTCACCCTCCACATTCAGACTCTCCATTTTATCTGCAGAGGTAGGAGCAGAAGCATCTTCAGTTTCAGGTACAGAAAATGGCAGATTCCCAATTTTACATTTAAAAAACTAGATTGTTTCTATGTGTGCTTGCCCTGCATCTATAGTCCATGAACTATCTCTATATCCATGATATCATGTACTCCATGATATCTAAGTGGTTAAAATGGGACTCTGGAAGGAGTTACCATGGCTTTGTCTTTTTTTTTTTTCTTATAAGCAAAATACAAATAGTGTTTAATGTTTTAATACCACCCCAAAACATTATAGGACATCATAGAATTAAGTTAGTCAAGAAATATCAGTACTTAAGACATAAACATCATGAATGTTGTTATTAGAGATTTTGTATAATTTGGATAAGAGTTAACTCACATCTTTATCTCTAGAGTAAATGGAGTTAAAGGTATAATGTAAAGACTAGATTTTCCTGTCCTATCCAAATTACACGGAATAATGAGAACACACACACACACACACACACACACACACATTAAGGGAAAACTTGAATCCTTTAACATAAAACTAGTTTTCCTTAGCATACAGGTTTACAGTAAGCAAACAGTTATTAAAAACATACAAATAAAGGACATAATATATTTGATTATAAGTTTATTAAAACTAAGAGTAGTATTATTTTATCACTTAGAAATATACAAGGTAGAACACTAAATGTCATAAACAATTTTTGTAAATCTAATCCAAAGTATTTAAGAAACAAAGTGCCAGGTGTGGTAACACACCCCTTTAATCCCAGCACTTGGTAATAAAAGGCAGGTGTAGTTCTCTCTGAGTTCAAGACCACCCTGGACTACACAGCAAGTTCCAGGACAACCAGGGCTACTCAGAGAAACTCTGTCTCAAAAACAAAACAAAACAAAACAAAACAAAACAAAAAGCAAATAAAAAGAAACAAGTGAGTGAAATGTTTAGTTGTTCTGTGTACTCTGTTATCAGTGGTGTGAAGGTGAGCCTCACTCAGCATTTTTGAAGTCTGCATGAACGGAAAGTTCACCTCTTGAGTTTCCTAGTGTAGGAGTGAGCTAGAAGTACCTGGACACAGTCTGGATCCTCATAGAAATGGAGTCTTTCATTTATTGAAATCATCTGCTTTCCTTTATCCTGTGCAAAGAAGACTCTGTAACTAATTTAGAATTTTAATTACTATACTTAAAAGTCCTTTTCAATACATAAAGTGGCTGGTGTGCCAGATGGCTGTTTATCTCCAAAAGTTCCCCCTTTTGGAACTTTGTTGCTCACCCCACTCCACCTCCTTTTCTCTTTGTGTGTACTCTCCTCTTTTCATGAGCTTGGAACTATGTGTATGAGGTCATTTTTCTGTGATGCCTTTGGGATGGACTTGCTCAGCTTTTACCCTGGGACCACCTCCCCCTTGGTCTGGGGACTATCCTGCACGTTTATGAAATTTGATGGGGGACTGGTGACACTGGGTGACCAATTCATCAAATGTGTCCCCCAGGGGGCCAATATGGCTCCTTACAACCTCGATGGGGTATAATTGCTAGGTTTCCCTGTGAGGCCATTGCACATTGTGGGGTGTTCCCCCTGACACCTCCACACTTTGGGTAGGAGGGAATACCTCCTTGCATCTTGTCTTTGGAGTCTTATCACCAGGTGCCCATAGAACTCCTAAGTTAGGGCTCAAAGGGCCACAGGAAAAGCAGCAGAAAACAGGATTATGCATTTCAGTAGGAGTGTCTGGAGACAGAGACCACAAGATAATAAATCAAAACATTTCAAAGACAGACAAAACAAAAACCAAAGTGCCTTCAAAGTTTCAAGAGAGAACAGAATGCAAAATGCCTTTAGAGATCTGAAAGCAAGCAAGCAAAACAAAATGTCTATACAGAAATGCTTTCAAAACAAACTAGATACCTTAAACCAAATATCAAAAAGGTCTCTATCAAATTACCCCAAATTCCATCCTCTACAGTGGAAACAGTTTCATAAAGTTTTATAGTTTTACAGAACAGAGAAAGTCATAAATCAAGGCAAGCGTAAAGTACATTGGTGGAAGCATCACAGAGGTGCTTACAGCAAGATGGGGAGAGCTTTTCTATAAGCCCAAGATACTATCTGATGATATTCTTAGCTCTTGAGTTGGTGGAAGCTAATGATCTGCTAAGTTAATAGTTTTCAAAAGGTTTCTATCTATGAATCACAGGATGCTAGTTATGACATAGGAATGACTGTTCCGGGGCTAACGGAGCCCAAGATAAGGTAAGTAGCCTCTGGGCCAGCAGCATTCCAAGAGCTCCACGGCTCTGTAGTTGTAATCTGTCTTCTGCAGGCACAGCCTCTTTCCAGGAATTTTCATTCACAACTCACAGACACCACGTGTCCAGGCACCTACCATGTGCTCATCTGAGGCTGAGGCACCAGCCTGCTGCCACTCAGTTTCTACCCACATGTCTCCTCAGAGGGACAGGGCATGCAGAGTATTACAAGCTCTGGCCCAAATCTGCTCTGCCATCTCACAGGTGTGCAGTGTTGGTAGCAATAGCTCAGGGCAGACTGACCTAGTGAGGGCATGGGGTCCTGTGGCAGTTGTACGCAGTCAATGCAGATGTGCCCTTGTAGCCGGATGTTTGCTATTTTGTGGGTTCCTTAATCTACTGCCCTTCTCCACCCTTATTCTTCTCTTCCAACTCCCACCCTCGACATTAGGTAGGAGAGAAAAAGACAGCAAAGGGGGCATCAATATTGTTGGACATTTTGCTAATCAAAAGGCAATGAGTTCTTTGGGGCAAGTTTGATCTTAGCCATCAGGATATTCACTTTCTTCTACTCACCTCTTTGCTCATGACTACTTGACAAACAGCAAACAACTGCAACAACCAGCAACCAGGGAGATGGAGGAGAAGGAGGAAGAGGAGGAGGAGGAGGAGAAAGAATAGGAGGTGGACGAGGAGGAGGAGGAGGACCAGGAGGAGGAAGAAGAAGAGGAGGAGGAGGACCAGGAGGAGGAAGAGGAGGAGGGAGAAAGAGGAAAAAGAGGAAGAGGAGGAGGAAGAGGAGGAAGAGGGGAAAGAGGGGAAAGAGGGGGAAGAGGGGGAAGAGGGGAAAGAGGGGGAAGAGGGGGAAGAGGGGGAAGAGGGGGAAGAGGGGGAAGAGGGGGATGAGGGGGGAAAAGAGGGAAAAGGGGAGGAGGGGAAGAGGGGAAAGAAGGGAAAGAGGGGGAAGAGAAGGGGAAGCAGGATTCTAGCATTTATCTACCCTCTCAAGAGTCCCCAGCATTCCAAGCATCATGCACTTGTAGAAATTGTCTCCAGCTGGCAAAATTATGCTCTTGCCAGCGCGAGGCAAATCACAGTCAGCTGCTGTGGATACTCTGAAGCAGCCTCATATCCCACACCTGAGATTAAAACAAATATATATTCCTATAGCATTTCTGTGTTTTTAAAAGAGTCTAAAATTAGACAGTTCTCAGTACATACCCTGTTGTTGGGATGTTTGGACTGTTACAGAATGCATCGCAACAACACACTGCAGACACTTTGTATATCACCCGCTTAGAGCAAACGTGCTCTGCTGCCAGGTGGTCCTGGTCCACTGATTCCCTATTTTAAGGCCACAGATGCTTTTGTTCCATTATTTCATGGTGTGAGAGTGTCATTCTTCTTTTGGTGACATTTGTCTGCATGTATGTGAAAGGTGTGTTATCATATCTGGCTGATCCTACAGTGACCCTCAAAGCTCCACACGCTATTATCACAGTCTGTGTGATGCCTTCATGTTAGGTGGCAGGGGGATGTGATTATGGTAGTCATGACTACTGTCACCTTGCCAGAAGATGGGCCCTTTAGTGAAGTGGCTGTCATTGTCATCAAGAAAAAGAGACCCTTGATCACAGGTGAGATCAAGGAGCAGAGAGCTTCCAACAATCAGCTGAGCCTGCTGCAAGTCCACACCGGATTCTAAACCTGGAACCGGGAAGGACCATGTGCAGAGGACTTGGGTGAACTGTGCCCAGGGCCACGGCTCCACCAATGCTGAGGTTTCATAACTCTGTTAGCCCTCAGTCATAATGCCTATGGTAGCTACTTTTGTTTTCAAACAATTGCTCAAGGACAGAAAACCTCACCAATACAAGCATTCCTGCATCAGAGCAGTGTCCTAGTCAGTGTTACAATTGCTGTGATAAAACGCCATGAACTAGACAGACTGGGAAAGCGAGGGGTGGCTTAGCTTACATTTCCACAGCACTATTCACTCAAAGATGTCAGGACAGGAACCCAAACAAATTTGGGAAACAGGAGCTGATGTAGAGGTCATGGAGGAGAACTGCTTAGTGGCTTGCTCAACCTGCTTTCTTATAGAACTCAGCCCCACCCCCCCCCAAGGGATGGTACCATGCACACTGGGCTACAATCCTGCCTACAATCAGGTCCTACAAGCCTGCCTATAGCACAGTGTTTCTCAACCTGTGGGTCACGACCCTTGTGTGGGTTTGAATGACTCTTTTACACCTAACACTATCAGAAAAACATGGATATTTACATGAAGATTCATAACAAGAGCAAAATTACAGTTATGAAGTAGGGATGAAAACATGAGGAACTTTATAAGGGTTGCCGTATTGGGTGGTTGTGAACCACTGCTCTAGTCTGATCTTACTGAGGCTCCGCCCTCTCTAGAGCCTCTAGCTTATGTCAAGTTGAAATAAAGCTAGGCAGCATAGCTAGCTTCATAAAGAACCAGAGCATGCCATTCTGAGACCACGCCTTGCCTTGTCTATTCTAACCCCAGTGCTGGCTGGAACTAGCCAGGCCTACCTGCTTGAAATAAGGTCAAAGTCTGACTTGTAGGAAAGAGATAAAGAAATTGTGAAAGTCAACAAAACTTTTCCTGAACTTCTAGAACCTTCTCTACAGTACTGCAATCTGATCAGCACTATCAATCCACTTCAAACCAGTTTAAAAACCTGGAAGACAGGCCAACTGTCCCAGTTTTATCCTCTTTTTTTTTTTCATTTTTTTTCTTTATTAATTACACTTTACTCACTTTGTATCCCCCCCCCGTGGTTCCCTCCCTCCTCCCATCCCAATCCCTCCCTTCCTCCACCCTCTATAGAAGGGTTTTTTTAAAATATTTATTTATTTATTTTATGTGTAAGTGCTCTATCTGTATGTACATCTGCATTCCAGAAGAGGACAACAGATGCCAGTATAGATGGTTGTAAACCACCATGTGGTTGCTGGGAATTGAACTCAGGACCTCTGGAAGAGCAGAGAGTGCTCTTAACCGCTGAGCCATTTCTTCAGCCAGTTTTATCTTCTTAATGTTATTCTTTACTTTTCTTTGGGGGAAAACAGAGATGAAAAGTCCTATTTGTATCACTGTTGACTGGTGAAATTCGAGGATAATATTTCATTCAGAAGAGCTTCATCTCTGAGGAATAAAACACAGATGAACTGTTATCCTGCTACACCTTCAGCGCCTGCTCCTCCTAAAACAGCCGTACGAAAAATGACTACACAGCCACCAGAGAGATAGAAACAGAGAGCTATGAACACCCCTGAGCATTTAGCAGTCTCTCTGAGTGCCTGTTGACTAATGGGCAGGTTGTTCCTGCAGAACCAGGTGTGAAGATAATGCCTCTCTCTTGAGATCAGGGAGGACTTTCCACAGGATGATCCAGGTGGGTGAGAGGGGAGAAGGAGGCTGTTCAAAGAGCACCGAGAACCCGGGATTTGAATCTTTCATGCAGCAAGATCCTCTGGAAGGCATTGTTTGTGCTCCAGGTAGAAAGTGGAGCAAAGGCTGCACTGTACTCTACAGCTCTCGGGTGCCAGGTCTGTGTCCTGTGCCTCTTGGAGCCTGGGTCTAAGCAGCTCATATGGGAAAGGAAATCTGCCCATGGGTGTCCCTCTCACAGCATGCTTCCCTGGGTTCCATTCCTTCTTGAAATCATCTTACTTCATTGTGAGTCTTCAATATCTACAAACAAACTGCGTAAGAAAGAGTGGCTGTTGCCAATGGGGAACGCCCAGACCCCCGTTCCTCCAGATTCTCCTCTGGGATGTCCTCTGGAGAATTTCAGGTTTCTACACCTAGTGCCTGCTAGCACTAGGGCTTCTAAGTTTACACAGTTCTGTAACCAAACCTCACCTCAATGACAGATCCTGAGCAAAGCCTTTTTAATTACTGCCAGTGATTGGGTAAATAAAGGTCCCCCCAGGTAAATGGAGGTTTCCATGTTCAAGTCTCATTGATCCAAACCTTCCACCTCTGTTTGCTCTCCCAAAAGTTTTCAATGTATACCTGAAGGATTTTCTCCATAACCTACTTAATCTTTTGCCTATATATGTTTCATTGTCCTGCCAGACACAGATGTTTCCTATAGCCACAACAGCACCAAAGCAGCTACCACAAGTGTTCGAGTCTGACCTCACAGACTTCTAACAAGCTGGACCTGCACTTTCCCTCCCAGCCATGGATGTTCTCACAGACCCTGGACAGCATTGAAACAGCCTGTTCTTCATGGAGTTGGTCAGCATTTCAGCCTTTTGACCTCCCTGCAGAGTCCCTAGTGTCAGCAGGAAGTAGTCAGAAGAGAATCTATACCCCTTATTCACTTATTATTAACAAAAGGCTGAAGTGGTGTGCTTCAGGACCAGGACAAGCAGCTCCAGCTTCTCCCAGCGTTCCTCAGTCTCTACCTGCTGCCTTGCATGGCTGGCAACTCTCTACTGACAACCCTCTACCCTAAATTTTCCAGGGCAGAGGCTTCTCTTCCTCCTCTTTACCATGTAATCTGACCATTTTGTTGCTATAATTTTTCTCTCTCTTAACCCCTTAAATGACAACCAAAAGCCACTTCCAATAAACCTAAATTTATTTAATTTACCTTACATAAAAAGCATAACTTACATAAAAAGCAGCCCAAGTTCCTCATTTTTAATTATAGAAAAAGGGAGGAATGAAATGTTAGGATTTTAGAACAAAACCTGCTTCTGGGTTGCCTAGCAACTTATGATGTAATCATGTGTCACCGGCCAGGTGGTGTGGTTATCTCACCCCTTAAAAGGACAACCCAACACGTGGTCTGGCTCTCCCGGTCCTTCCTCTCTATCAGGGCTCCCCCTCTCTCTCTCTTGCCCCTTCTCTCTCTTTTCTCTCTGCTCTCCCTGTTCTCCCCCCTCTCTCTCCATATCCACCTAATAAACCACACACACACACACGCGCGCACACACACACACACACATATATAAAGAATGGCTGAGCCTGTTATACCTGTATCGTGGAGGAAAGGGTGTGAAGGCTTTCAGTGATGCTCAGGATGAAGGAAAAGCCATGAGGGTAGATGAAGGGTCTTTAGGCAAAGGCAAATCTAGAAATGATAAGACATCTCACCTCCACATCATTTCTTATGAGATTCACATCACAGCTTGGTCGGAACAAGCACAAGGAGACACAGAGCCCACAGATGCACTCATGCCTGAGCACTGCTGACTACCAGTCAGGATCTTGTATCTGGCCCCCACCCCACCAGACTCTGCTCACACAGCTTTATAAGACTGCCTCCTTCTGAAGATGCTCCTTTAAGCAGACAATACCAGACACTCATGTCCATCTAGGGAATGGGACCACCTGAGCCGTGGTCAGGCTGGACACTGTAGCTCTTGGTTTGTGCATGCTGTTTGCAACTGTGCTCATCTCTACTGTGGTCATGTCGATTGTGCCGTCATGAGTGGGAGTGAGTTCTGAGCCTTGCTCTTTCAAATTCTCACTGAAAGTGTGGACCTTAAAATGTGTGTGAGTCCTTCCATGTTAGTAAATACAGTGTTTCCTGTACTTCTTTGGTTTGAGAACACTAAAACAAACAAACAAACAAACAAAAAACAGTTGTGTATATCAGTGAGATAATACTTTATTTCCTTTCCTAAAATCTAGACAATCTAGTCTAAAATATACATGTGGGAGGAAGAACTGAAAAAAAAAAAACCTCAAATTAATTAGTGTCTCTCTTAGTGCTGAGTGTGGCTGGTAGCTCCCCCACTGTAAAACCACACTCTATTTGGCTTGGAGACTCCCTTCCCCACTCAGCTACTGTGGAGAGTATAAATTGCTCTGTTGTTCTTAGCACCGATTGTGCCGCCTAATTTGAAAGCACCTAAAAAGGACTTATTTGGCATAAGTCTCTCTTCCTATCAGCTTTGAAAGGTGGGTTAGAGGAATGTCTGGTCCAAACCGTCCAGAAACACAATTTTCCTGTAATAATAACGAATCCTTTTTGATTTGAATCAGAAACATCTCCAATAGGGCCCGATAAGAGAAAGATACAAAACTGAGCAACGCGCATATGAAAACCTCCAGGTGTTACATCATCAGGGAACTGCAAACCAGAAACACAAACTATCCTGACCCATCTTTTGAATGCCTAAACCCCACAATACTAACAAACCAAATGCAGGGCTGAAAGACCTTCCTAGGAAGTCAAAGTTATCTGACCGCTTCTGAAGATAATATGGCAATTTCCAAAGAAACTAAATACACAGTAAAAATTGACTAAGGAGCTGGTGAAATGACTCAGTGGTTATGTATGCAGAGGATCCAGGATTCAGTTCCCCCCACCCACATAGGGGCTCATACTATCTCTAGCTCCAGTTTCAGGGGTTCTGACGCCCTCTTCTGGCCTCTGCAGGCACTGCATGAATATGGCACGCAGTCACACATGCTGGCAAAGCATCACACACAAAAGTAAAAATAAATATTTAAAAACATAAATTTGAATCAGACATGAGCTCCTACTTACCCAAAAGAGCTCAGAACTTATATTCACAGAAAGACCAATGTGTAACTGACTAGAGTAACTTTACTCAAAATTAGCCATAGGCCAGTGAGACTGCTCAGCAGGCAAAGGCACTCTCCACCAAGCCTGACAGCCTGAGCTCTTCCCCGGACCCACATGGCAGCAGGAAAGAACCAACTCCTCCATGATCTCCATACATTTGCAGTGGCAAAATGTATGGTTAAACCCAACCCGTAAAGGTTAAAAAGGGAAAGAGAGAAAGGAAGAAGGAAAAGAAAGGAGAATAAGGAAAGAAAAGCTTTGCTTTTTTATTTTTTTGAGACTGGGTCTTGGGTCTTGCTACGAAGTCCAGGCTGGCCTAGAATTTACTTTTCTACCCCAGCCTCCAAAGCAGCTTGGAAAACAAGCATGTGACACCACACCCAGCTAAGAAAACCACTTTAAATTTTATTACTATATACGTATGTATGTATGATATGTATGTCACAGGACATCTCATTTGCCAAAGTCAGGTGACAGCTTTTGGAAGTCATTTCTCTCCTTCCACCGAAGATCTGGGGGTTGGACTCATGTCATCAGGTTCCTGTGGCAAAGTGCCTTGACCTTCTGAGCCCAGAAAAGCGTGTTTTACGTTTACATTTTGTTTTTGAGACAGGGTTTCACTATGTCGTTGACTAGACTTGAACTCTTTAGGTAGACAGCGCTGGCCTTGAACTCACAGAGATCTGGCTGCCTCTGTGCATGCAGCCAATGTCAAATATGCTGGCCCTCAGTATCAGAGGTTACTCATACTGAGTTCAGTATCAGCTTTGCATGTACTGGAGGTGAGATACAGCGTTCAGCTTACCTTAAAGGTGGAGATAAGCAAGCAAATAAAAAACAGTAAGTGTTGCTCCCAAAGGCTACAGGATGGCCAAGACACAATTCTGAATAGTTGGCAGCTTGTCCTACCACATTGTCATCCACTGGGGAGCCCGAGAAAGAAAGCAAAACTTGGGTAATGGACACTGTTTATGGCCAAATAGATCGCTGGCCTCAACGCGGCTTCGTACCAAATGCATTTCTTTTCTTCCGTCTGCCCTGGTTTGTTCATTCAGAGAGTGCTCGCACTCCTCTCTGTGCCAGGAGTGCTGCTAGGATCTGAGAATGTGAGACCGAGCTGGCCAGACACAGAGCCCCAGGGGAAAGCTGCCACTGAGGAGTTACACAGATAAGGATCTTGAAAAGCGGCACACACGCGTTCTGCGAGGCTTTCTCCCGGGACCAGCATGTATTCCACAGGACAGTACAGGGGAGGAGTGCTCAGCCTTCTGAGAACTAGGCAATGGCTTTGAAGTGAGGCTACTCTGGAAATAATAGTGCCACTGTTGAGTGGTCAGCGAGGCCTGTGTTGTGGAAATAGAAAACGAGGATTGGCCTAAATCCCACAGTGGGTCCCACTGGCCACCGGCTCACTATGGTATTCTTGCTCAATGCCTCACAACAGTAATTGGAACACACACAGCCAGCAACTGGAAGACAATGCATGTTGCTCCTGGTACTGGTGGGTGTGCTGGTGCAATGGGAAGGGACAGGTGGGTGTCTTTGAACTTTTACTTGCATCTAAGTTAATAAAGCAAAAGCAACAATGTACCCAGGGTGTTTTGCAGTGATCTGTCAGGCACCAGTCGGGCTGGGTTATGGAACAAGGGCTCCCGGTGCTCTGTTTGCCTTGTAAAGTTTCTCTTCACTGTGCCTGCACATGCCTCTCTGTGCTCAGAGACAGTGACCTCTGCTGTTTCTCTTGTTATAAAGTACTCCTGTCCTGTCATATGAACCCTCAACTGACCCCCTTAACCCCATTTAACCTAATTACCCCAAAGTGTCCTACCTCCAATTACAGTCACATTGAGAATTACATTCACATTGAGAATTAAGGCTTTAACCTGTGCATTAGAGGGGAACGTGACATGGCCCATAGCAGGTGTTTCAAGTTCACGACATGCAGAGGGCAGGGGAGGGGAATGCCAGCACCTCTCACAGGCTCACCCTCTGAATAATGGCCTAGATTCTTAGCAGTCTGAAGCACACCGGGATAATGTTTCCTAGGGAAAGGAAAAGGTACTGAGTGTGTCATTACATCTACAACCGGGATGATGCTGTACACTGGGGATATCCCAGGACGTCGGGGCAACACTCCAGATCTGAGTGTGCTGTTCAGACCCCCGGATACCCCAAACTTCTCTTCCTGGACTGATGCTCCTCACTTCATTAACTGAGCATGTAATTACCTCTTGGGTGCGGAAAGAGTTCAGGTGGCCTCTGGGGCACAGGTAAGCTGTAGATGCTCATGGCATGTGTGCCTCCATTTTTTTTTTTTTTTTTTTTGTGAGGACTTCTGTCTTCCTAGCCCCCGGGAAAGAGGAGCCCCCATGCCTGCTCTGCGGAAGGTTCCTGACACATGGGGGCCAGCTGGGAAACAGACGAATGCTGCACAAAGTCCAAGCAGGGAGGACCCGGGAGGAGCAAGATCACCAGCCTGAAACCCCGGCTGCTGTCCCTCTCGCCTCCCTTTCCTAGGCTTCTGGCTTGTTGGAGTTGGGTTAAAGATAACTGAGTACTTTTAGTGCGTAAAGCAATAGGGCAGCTTAAATTTGAGTGTGCAGGAAGATAGTGGCTACAGGGTGACAAAAAGCAGCAGGACCACCCTATGCAGACGCAAACATTTCATGACTACCCAAACCTTCCCAGGCTGCCCTGTACCGACAGCCCTGCTCTGGCCCGTGGCATCCAAGAAGATGACTCAAGGTCAGCCAACATTTGTGCCAGCACAGAGTCGTATTTCTTCTAGGACAGTAGCTGCCACTGTCTCCTCCTCCTCCTCCTCCTCCTCCTCCTCCTCCTCTTCCTTTTGGAGAATCCAAATTAAAAGCTATAAATTGCTCCATGCAGTTGGTTGCCCAGAATCATTCAGAAAAGCAGGGCCTTCTCCAGTCTGCAGGAGGGTTTTAACATCATCGACAGCACCAGGACTTTGGCAGTGCTAGGTCAAAGACCAAAGAACCATAGGCAACTGAGGAAAGTCACTCTAAAAACATACATACAAATAATATTATAAGAACCAAGCAGGTTATATTTAGGAATATACATATATAATGCACACACACACACACAAATATGCATCAGTAACAGTGCCATGGAAAACAGAGGCCATACATTTGAAGGAGTGGGTATATGGGAGGACTTGGTGGGAGGAAAGGAAGGGAGAACTGTTGTAATTATATTATAATCTCAAAAATAAAAATTAAAAATTAAAAGAACAAATACAAGAGCATTCCTAATTCTACCAAGAATTCCAGCAAACTAGGTTCAAAAGAATCCAAGCTGTATGTGAATTTGTTTTAAAATAGATTCCTGAAATTAGATGGCTCAGGGCGTGTCTATTTAAATTTAAGTGCCCATCACCTCAGATGAGACTTCACTTAAACACTGTCTGGCCAACCCTGGGGATGGCTTTGTGACAGTGGCAGGGCTGGACCCAGAGCTGAGAAACAGCAGACAGCCTACATGGGGCCAAACGGAGCAGAGATTGGCTTTAGCTTCAGCGTGTCCAAAGCTGACACAGTGGGAAGAGACCTTAGCTCCCATCTTCAGTCACTCTTGGTGTCTGTGAATTGGGGATGCTCTCTCCAGAGTCATGAAGGATGAGGGACATGGACTGGTAGAGTCTCAGTGGACAGCTGCTTATTGTTAGGACCAAGCATCTAATCACATCTCCCGCATCACTTCTGACTTAATTTTCCAAAAACTCTGATGTGTCTTAAAGAAAATTATTTCCTTCTCTGGAGACACAACTCCAGTGGCCAAACAGACACACACACCTGTGCTGACAGTCATACATTCTCCTGTCTGCACACACCTCACAGGTTCATGTGTACACAGCTGCACACATGTTCACTCGCACACACCACAGACTCAATGAGGTTCAGCTTCTTCTCATTTTCCTGCTTCTGAGGAGCCAACAAGAGCTGTCTGCATTGTTGCTGGGAAACCCCAGGAGACTGCTCTGGGCCTGCACCCACAGCACTGGAAAAGCTGATAGAAGCAGCAGAAGATGGAGGGGAGCCTTTTGAGGAAACCAGAGGGGCTGCGAGCCACAGTCGCTTGCTTGGAATGTTTACACACTAAAAGCCGAGAAACAGGAACGGGATTCTCTCTCAGCCTCACAGGCCTCTAGATGTGAGTAGAAGAAGCTGACTTGGAGCTTCCACCCTCCAGAACTGTCAGATGACAAATTTACATGTTGTCAAATCAGTAAATTTGTGGCAGCTTCTTGTATCAGCCTCATGAAATTAAAATGTCAATTATTTTATAGGGGGTGCATATATGCCTGTGTGTGTGCATTTCTTTCCCTGGCTAAATGGAATCATGCAACACTGGTTGTTCCATGCTGTTTGGGAATTGTTGGAATCAATCCCTAGCCTAGCAACACTTTTTAAAAATTCTCATTTATTCTTTGAAAATTTCATACGTGTATACAATATATTTTGATCATACCCACCTCTCAGCTCCCTTTTTAATGGTTCCTCCTCCCAACTCCATGCTCTCTTTTATTACTTTTAATAACCCACTGAGTCCAGCTGGTGTCACCTGTATGCAAATGGGTATGAGGTCATCCACTGGGGCACGGGCAACCTAGCAGTGGCCATACCCCCTCAGAGTCACCACCCCCAGCGGCTATCAACTGCTGACAGCTCCATCGCTAGCGATGAGGCCTCCGGATCCTCTCTCCCATCCATGCTGGAGTTGGAGTTGGCTCCATTTTTTACAGTGCCACCTTTTTAAAGGGAGTCTGTGGAATTCCTTTGCCTGGGTGAATGTGTCTGTCTTCCAGCTCTCAGCACCTTCACATTTTCTCATTTCACTTGCAGAAGCGGTGCCATACCAGGTGGTCGCACTTCTATGATGCCAGCACTGTGCTGTTTCTGCAGGGTCGACTCCTGGGCTGGCAGCTGGCACCCACTCTCATTCCAGCACAGGGAGCCCTGCCCCATGCTTGCTGAAGGCAGGGTGCCTCATCCGCTACATTTCCATCCGGATCCAGGCCATCCTTCTCATCCTTTTGCATATTTATTCAACATATCTGTGCTTTTATTCCAAAAGATGTCTGAGCAGCTTTCTCACTTACTTTGCTACTTGCTCTGTCTGTCATCAGACACATTTGCTCTATCACAGCATCTTATTTTATTCAACTTTCACTCAGCAGATGTGCCCAAACAATTGTCACCCACTTTGTCTTTGTGTTGTAAAGACTCACACTATTTTTTAAAATTTAAATCACCAGCAAGAATGACACAGAGATGGGCTGTGAATAACAGACATAAATCAAAAGCTGGTGCTTGGAAATGCTGAAGGTCACAGACAAAACTAGTAGGCAGATGAATGTCAAAATGTAAAGAATTGGGCTAGGGAAAAAAATTACTCATTGAGCAAGCATAAAGACACAAGTTCAAATCCCCAGCATCCACGTAAACGGTCAGCCATGGCTATGTGTATGTCCGCGATCCTAGCACTACCGAAGGATCATGGGAACTTGCTGTCAACCTAGTACCAGCTTCAGTGAGTGACCTAGCCTCCGGGAATAAGGCAGGGAGAGGTAAAGAACACTTGGTGGCCGCTTCTGGCTCTGTGCATGCGCACTGGTATGCACCCAACCCACACGTTCACACTCACAAACGTGGGGCACGGGGCCGTGCCATCGGGGACATTGGTATGGGGCTAGAGCAAGGTGGAGACGTGTCCAAATCCTGAAAAATCTCAGTCTTGAGGCCGGCAGGGGTAAGGATCGCTCCCTCCTGCTCCGCGCCACGTGCCTCTGCTCCCCTAGTCTGGATAGTCTCAGCCCCTACCGCCTCAGTTCTCGCGGTAGTCCTGTAACCTCGCACCTGGAATTCCTCTCCATGCAAATAAAGGGTCTCCACCATCTCAGCCCCAGCCAATGAACCCACCCGGAAAGCCCCTTCGCACTCCCCACAACGTTCATGCAGCCCTTGTTCACCCAAATAAAGCACACAAGCTGCTTCACCAAATATCGCCGAAGAGTATGCTGTATCACTGGGAGAGCTTGGAGTTAGAAAGCTGGAACACTTGGCTGGGCTGGGACCTGGGACTCGCCTGCCTGGCTACACTTTGTTCCTTCACCTGGTGCGTGCACGCTCTGCTGTCTGGACGCTTAGAAGAGAAGCCGGAACCGGGATGCTATAACCCCAAAGAGCTATAATATTGAAAACCTCAGAGAAGGAACACCCTCCCCCACCCCACCCCTGCACTTCCTTCCAGACGGGGATCCTGCGGACTCACCGGGTCCGCTTTATTATTTTCCCAGCCCTGTGTGTACCTGCTCGCCCTGAGGGAGGATGCAGAGCACGAAACCACACACAAACCTACAAAGAACTACTTTATTCTCAAATATATATATATCGAGAATTTACAAAAATATTTGATCCCCAGCCTCATGATGCAGATCCAGTAAAAGTGTATGGGATGCCAGGTTAACTGTAAACGAGAAGAGAACAGGGAGAGAGGGGACTGACATTGGTGGGTATGTGCGGATTGTTTGTCAAGGTTGGGTGAGATGGGCCATTGGTGATACAAAAGAAGCCAACAAACTTTGCAAGACCAGCTCTTAAGTCCACAGTAAAACATCAGTATAGGGACGGTAGGGACAGTTCAGTGGTTAAGAGCACAAGTTGATCTTCAGAGGACTGGAGCGCCATTCCCAGCACCCATGGCAGGGGATCTTCTGCCCTCTTCTGGCCGCACCAGGTACTGCATGCATGGACTCAATAAACAAATTCATTAAAATAACAATAGTCACTTCTAGAATTAAAATCCAAGACACTAACTTCAAAAAGACAAAGAATATCAAATGTTCCCACGATGGCAGCAAGGAGAAAAAAATAGAAGGAAGGAGGAGTAAAGAATAGAAATTTAAAAAAACAGGAATTTAAAACGCAAGCAGAAGTTTATCAACTTAAAAAGTGACACCAATGGCGCACACAACCCATGTGTGCTACCTACAAGGTATGTACCTCTAAAGAGCTGTCTACCTAAGGCTGACAGTGTGAGGGACCAAAGCTTCCCGCTTTCTTCTTATAAGCTAAGATTCTGTCAGCTTAGCATTTTTGCATTTCCGTGTATATTTCAGAATCAGTTTCTGTGAGGATAGACCATGCTGGACTTTTACTTAGGAATGGCTTTCACCCACAAACCAGTTGGGGAGAATGTTGCTTTTTCTAATCCACGAAAATGACTGCCTCTCCTGGCAATGCCCTTTTCAGTGAAAAGATCATGCACATGGCTACGGCCAGCGCTGTCAACAATCCAGACTCACTCAGGCAAGGAGGTGTCAGCGAGGCGCTGCCTAGAAGAGGCTGGCCCGTGGGCGTGTCTATAGGGGAACATCTTGACATCTGTGAAGGTCTGCTCCCCAAGCCTGGCATTCCTGCCCAGGGGGAGAGCAAACCTGGCACCAGCCTGCGTTCCGTTAGCACTTGCTGTCTCTTGCCTGGAGATGTGCTGTCTGCCCTGTAGCTGCCCATAGTATGGTGGGCTGTCACTTGTGACTTAGAGAGCTGACAGCAGCACCTTATCCCTTAAGTAGCTCTTTCGGAGCGCTATGCAGCGGCAACAGAAAAGATATTCAGTCTCGATTTTAATTTTTTAAATTTTCATTTGTTCTTTGAGATTAACGTAATATCATTTCCCCCTTTCCTTTCCTCCATGTAGAAAGTCCCATATAGCCTTCCTTGCTCCCTTTCACTTTATGCCCCCCACTAACTGTTGTTACATGTATACATGTATATACATATATATATGTATATACATAGGCATTCCTAAATACATAGGTACAACATGCTCAGTCTGTATAATGTACATTTTCAGGGATGGCTGTTTGGTGTTGGGTAACCAATTGATGTTGCTCTCTTCCCTGGGGAAGACTATTTCTCCGGCTGTCAGCATTCCTTAGTTGCCTATGGTGCTTTGTGTAGGGCTGAGGCCTTGCACACTTTTTTTAATGTTTATTTTTAGTTGTGTGTATGTGAATGTGGGTGCAGGTGTTCAGGGAGACTGGAGGAGCCTGATCTTCCTGAAGCAGGAGCCACAGACAGCCATCAGCCAGCTGACATGGGTGCCGGAAGGCAAACTCTGGTCCTCCATAAGAACAGCATTCATTTCCAACCCCTGAACTGGAACTCTAGCTTAAGGTCCATATTTTGACACACCTATTTCTAGTTGTTCTATTTTCATACTAATTTGGGTGGTTTTTAAATTAAGGTCACTAACAATTTTATATAAGTATATAATGCTTTCTGGTTACTCATTCCTCATACCCTCTCATCTCCCACATACTCCTATCACACACTTCCCCCGCTCCCTGCCCCCAGTAGTCGCTTTTCCAGATTGATGACTTTAGTTGTGGTGTGTTATCCATTTAGCATTGGCCTTTTAAAATGTCACCTTTTCCTTTATTGTTGGTATGTCATTATTGTTGTGGTCTGAATGAGAATGCCTCTTTCTCCATAGGCTCATATATTTGAATGGTTGGGCTCCAGGTGGTAGAACTATTTGGGAAGGATTAAGAGGTATGGATGAGGTGTTTCACTGGGGATGGGATTTGAGGGTTCAAAAGCCTAAGTCATCCCCAGTTAGCCCACCTGCCTTTTATTTGTAAACCGGGATGTGAGCTCTCAGCTAGCACCATGCCTTCTGCCTGATGCTGTTTCACACCATGATGGTCATGGACTCTATCTCTCTACAACTGTGAGCCCCAAATTTAACATTTTCTTTTAGGAGCTACCTTGCTCGTGCTGTTTTTGTCAAGGCAATAGAAAAGACAGAAGTTGGTACCAGGAATGGGGCATTCCTGGTTATCAGTGAGGACTCTTATGCAGATCTCAATGAAAACAGCAACCACTGACTTCACCCAGTAAGCCATATTGCTGGCGCTGCTGTATAATTCTTGAATCAATAAATAGGTCAAGGATAAAATGATGTTGGATATATCAATAAACATACACACACACAAAAAACCCTGATACTCATTTCTATATTTTAAAAGGTTTCTACAACAGGGCTGAGAATGTCACTTTCTTAACAATCAAATAGGTTATTAGAAATCAGAATAAAGCATGTTCAACAATGAAGGAAATGTAGTGCTTCCATTAAAACCAAGAGGAGAGAATGTCTTCTTCATCACCATTAGTAGATTTATCACTGATTGGAGAATTTCAGGTGATGGTTATAAATAAAAGGGACATAGCATTATAGTTCACAAAGTAGGAGATTGGTTTACTATTCACCCAGAAAGCACAAAGGGAATCAATCCATGAAAACTACTTAGCAACAAACTCCAGATTGGTGTTTGGTAACCAATCAAATTCTCAGAAGCTCACACCTTTGTAATGTGGCCACAGTTCTAATAAAGCTGCAAAACTATCCATGCTTTCTTTTTCCTTGAAGATCTAAATACAACATGGTATTTATTTTATAATACGTTCAATTAAGTAACTTATCATCAACATGGAAAATATTAATAGTAGTCACTTCTAGGGTTGGTAATGACTTTAAATACAGCAGTGCACGGATTGCAGACTACATACTTAGCCTCTTCCCCATCTCTGACTCTAGCTGACATCTACCCTCTAAAGCGCTTCCTCAGGCATGCAAAAGACTAGCAGGTTTAATCTGCTCTTCTCCCAGAAGTGACAATCCAGCAATGCCAAATAAGGTGTTAAAAGGATCTACCATATCTCTTGGCCTCTCTGCCAAACCCCCAGTCTCTTCATATGGACATGAAGCCACACAGTTTTTCTCCATAAATCCACTGAAACCTCCCAATTATCCACACGAAGGCCAAGCCCCACCACAAATAGCACACATCTGGTAACTTCTGCCGTCTTCCATAGAGTCCACCTGAGGCAATCACCATCACAAAGTCAACAACCAAGTAAGTCACTTGATGCAACGGACTAGTTACTATTGCCAGGAATCTTGTGCAAGAGTAGGCTGCTCAGCATGAGATTCCAGAGGCTGGTCTGCTCCCAAATCTGTCGTCCAAGTTCAGGACAAAACATGGGTCATCACCTTTCCCACATTTGCGGCATCATGCTTGCCCGAGAGAGACAAGGTTGCCAAGGTAGAAAACAAGAATCTTGTATCTATTTCTCCCAACATGTTCAGCAAAGGAACCATCTCTGTTTTGGAGTTATATTAATAATATTTATATGAAATTGAATTAATATTAGCATAGATCAGCTTAATATTTATTATTGTAAAATTAAATATGTGCTGTTTGGATTAACACACCTGCTGGGAAGTATACTTTTAAAAGATAATGTTCAACTTTGAATTTTTTTCAGTTAGTAAACATACCGATATGCTGATTTAAAATGTGTTTTTCTGGTTAAGAAGTGGATAAGCAAGTCACTGGGACAGAACAGAAACTTTGGCAACTCACTCCCACGTCCGGCAGATTCATCATATCACAGCCTCAATCACAAGAGAAATGTCAGGATAAATGGCTAGTTATTCAGAGAAATAGGATTTCTTAGTACATGTTTTCCATCCAGGTAAAATTGAAATGCACTGAAGTTTAAATGCAAGACAAAAAAGCTGACATTGAAAACGAACACATGCACTCACCAGTTGAGGAGATGCTAAGTATGACTGAGATTCAGGAAAGGCATTTCACAGGCTAGCCCACCCTGCCCCCTTCGCTCAGTCCTCATCCTTAAAATACATGAAAGCTGTCAGCATCAAAATGGACCCAACCAGGAAACAAATAAAGCCGGGAGCTTGTGAAAAGGGCTCTTGGTGACAGTTATATCACAGTAGATTCAGGGGCAGGGCCTAGCAGACAGGCCCTCATGCCTTCCCCAGAAAACACTTCTGCAAAGATGCCTGCCCATGAACTGCCTGCTCTACCTTGGAGGTGCACCGCGTTTGCCACTGGTCCTTGCAACCAAGGCTTGTTTCCAAGCGTCTTATATAATCCTCATTTTTCTTTGAAAAGCCTCCTCTTGACTCGATGCACAGGTCACACTGCAATAGACCTCACCAATAAACTGAACTTGCCTTGGCAGCATGAGGTTTTGCTGTTATTTAGCTCACAGTTTCATCCATGGAACCTTTACATTTCAGACCCACAGGCTGAGAAATGTATGTACATTTATCCTCAATTCTTTAGCAAAACAAAAAAAAATCATAAAACAAAAGATAAAAGAACCAAACAAAGTTAAAAGATTTTTTTTTCTCCCAGAAGTAGGCTCAAATTGATCATAATTTTTTCTACCATGGAATTATACCAGATTTTAGACATCAGAGGAGTTTAGAGAAGTTGCAACTCAATTTAATACTGTCCAGTTTTTAAAAATAGTAACCAATGGAATAGAAATAATATGCCAGTGTTGGCAACAATCGCTGTAAGATATCTCAAAGCTTGCATTCTGGATGCGTCTCTCCCAGGCCCAGGCGGCGTGTTGCATCCTCTGGGGGCTTTGCAAATGTGATGCTTTTGGAATGGTGTTTCTCTCTCCCCTGAAATAATTTGAGAGCCACCCCAGGATTTCTCCTTCATTGTTTAGACTGTCACTCATTGAGCCTTCATTAGCTACTGGCTTGTCACAACATTTGTGCATATATTTCCTTCAGCACTCCAGGCCTGTAAGTGCCTCTTTAGAAATTAGGTACAGGCTGCGAGGGTGGCTCTCTGTTCTCTGCCACAGCCTATGCCTTCTGGAAGACATGTGCCAGAACCTGCAACTCTGAAATGTGCTAAGAGCATTTCCTGAAAAGAAATAGCTTCTATGGAAACAAACAAACAAAAAACAAAAACAAAACTGGAAAGGTTACTCTCTGTAACTCAATGGTAAAACCAACCAACCAACCAACCAACACACTGATGCTGACACACATGTGTTCTGCTGCAAAGAAAGTGAGTGAATTTTAGATGGTTTTGCAGATGGAGCAGAAAACAACATGGATGAAATGAGCCTTTCTACTGTTTCTTTGAAAGCTTGAAACACATGAATTTTCTTTCTTCATCAGTAACCCAGTTCCTACCGACTTGCACTCACTAACGGACAGTTTCATGTGTGCGAACATCTGCGCCTCTTCCAGGCTGGCCCCCGTCTCACGGTGGGCTGGCTCAGGGCCTGCTGGCCTGGCCTCCAGTGGGCATCCGTTCAATAGCTTGAAGGGTTTTCTGGTCCACAGCCTCAGCCTTTCAAATGAACGCAGCCTCTCTTGCTCTCTGGGAGGTTTTCTTTTAGTTTTTCTCTAAAGCCTAATTGCTGTTAGGGCACTATCTACTCTAGGACAACTCCCGGGGATGCCTGTTCCCGCCTCACATAAATGACAAAGACACAGAGAAGCACATGGGTAAATCCAAAACACAGGAACATGTGTTAATTGAATTCAGGCCGCAGAGGTGGGGCTGCTGAAGGGCTCTGAGTCCCAGAGGTAACATTCTTGCCATGACAAAGTCTTGGAGCGCACGTGTGATATTCAGTTAGAAAGTGAAACTTTAAATATTGCAGTTATTACTTACATAATTTGTTTCAGGCAATAAGAGAACAAGCTAATATAATTCAAGGCAGCAACTGGGAGCATAGCACTCATTTTCAAATAGTGTCAGTCACCATCATGGTGACCACAGACCTCTGTCTCCATTGCTTTAGGGGCATGTAGCCAGGAGACTCTTAAGAAGGCTTCTCAGATGGAGCTGGGTCCAGAAGGCTTGGGCTGTACTGAGGAAGGCAGAGACAAAGGTGAAGGAGACTTCCAGAAAGTGGGGCCTTCCTGTACTTGCCTGATGAAGTTGTTGTGAGCATTTGATGCCACAAAATCCCAGACTCCAGCAAGTGGATGAACTGCCCTCATAAGACCAGTCTGGAGCTTGAGGGCCAGGTAGGGCAGTTCTCCAATGCTAGTTCATTAATTTAGTTGTTGCCACAAAACACAGCTCCTGCTCTGAAGGCACCAGAGGTTGTTTGTTCTGAGCCAAATATGAGGGACCTCAGTCTAGGGAGGTAGTTTTCTTTTGCTCTGAATGACATGTTCTTTTGAAAAAGAGGTTACATGAATGCCTAGACTCGCAGAACAAAAGAAAACCATAATTAGCACATCCACCACATACACGGCGCAGGCAAGACTGCAGCCTTTTGTTTTGCATTTTTCAGATGTTAGCTGATAACATTCATCCTTGGATTTTGAGTTGATGGAAGGTAGTGATTTGGGCATGATTGGGCAAAGCATGCTCAAGTTTTCCCTGAAACGAATAGATAGCTGTTAGGTCAAACAAAGAGAAGTTCATGATAAGTGGCTATGAAGGGAACTAAAGATTGACTGTCATCTTCCATCTTTCCACCATCACCGTGCTGTGACTGGTCACTCAGTCAGCAGGATTTATTCTAGGATTTCTCTCTAGATGTGGTTTTCTTGGGGAACGTCAGCTCACCGTCAACAGGGATGCTCTCTCTGCGTAGTCCCCTTTATGCTCTTGGTTGGGTTTGAATGTGCAGGGACAGGTTGACAGAGTCCCTGCTGTTGTCCCCAGGTGCAGGCAGCCAATGTGGAAATGGGAGTGAGCAAACCCACAGAAAACTAGCCATGGGTCGGGTACAAGGACAAAGACAGCTTCCCAGTGGATAGCTAGCCAGATACCAGGTCTGAGTGGGGCTGAGGAAGATGAGAAGCTCACAGTAGAAGGACAGAACTCCTGCCCTGCCCTGTGGAAGCAGGATGCAGCCGTGGGTCTGAAGGGGCTCAGCTAGTGTACCAGAGCGGGGATGGCATACAAACACACTGGAGATGGATCACAAAGGAGGAGATGGCAGAACTTGAATGCAGACATTCTAGAAAGGGCTGTAGTCAGATGCTGGACCACGGACAGCAGGGAAGGTGCTATGCAAGCACACACCTACCCTGAAAGGATACTGTGTCCTTACAGGTGCAAATGACAATCTGTGCCAACAGGGGACTTCTTCGCTTTCATTCTTTAGGAAGTCTTACCACAGAGAACTTGATGAGAACCTGATGTTCATGTCCCTGAGCTGGCTCGTGGTCTCTTCGCCCATACTGTAGGCAGTGAGGGGAGACCCTCTGTGGGATTTGACACAGGCTTGGTGTCAAAGACCACTGGGGTGTCAGACAAGTCCTCAGATGACCTTCTGATATAACGTTTTTCAGGGGTGGGCTCCTGCCCACCCTTGCTGGATACCCAGTATCCATCACATGGTAAAATGCCTTTTGAATTTGTTGCCTGAAAAATAACTCACAGAACAATGAATTTGTCTAAGATCAGATAATAACCCACAAAGACAAGGTGAGATATTGAGTCCTGATTGTTTTTCCTTGTTTCCAAACAAGATGTGGTCAGGAGATCCATTAGTTGTAAATGATTTAATGATAAAAAGCCACGAACTTGTTGATGGCTGTTTTTAAAGTCAGCCAGATTGAGGCAAGGCAAATCAGGCAAGCGGCAACTTGAAGCACTTTTTGTGGATTGGGTCAGTGAGAGACAGCCCACCAGAGGGACATGGCAATTATGGAGGTTCTGTGCATCGAGAAGAGAGCTTCCCACTGCTCCTTCTTGACCTCTGCCAGAGGAGCATACCCTACATCCCCCCATCGTGAGGTTCACAGTGCTTCCCCGAGGTTGCTGCCACCCATTATATGTGATCTGAGGTGGTGTCACCTCAATCCTGCGGCATCTGCAGGACCTTCACTTAACTGCCATGATGACACTGAGAATGGTGCCGATCCGGCCTCCTCTCCTGAATGGAAGGGTGTGGAGAGGATCCAGAGGGAAGAGCCAACATTCTGGGTCATGTTTTCTGATCAGCCACTGAGACCCGAGGGTTGCTTTCTATAGCAGGAATGAGCAAAAGTCAATTTATGAAGACATTCATAAAACCTTAGCAACATAGTACAGGGATTTCGAAGAGCCTTTCTGCTCTGTCAAACACACCAATCACCCTCTAGATAGGCAAGGAACTCCTGCTGCACCAGATGCTACCCCAAACCCAGCCCATGTCCTCCTGCAGCATGTGTGGAGGAGGGGTCACTGGAGAGTGGATGGCCCCTGGCAGCCACAAGCAACCCCTGTCTTTTTTGTGGAGAGGTTGTCTTCCTGGCCGCCTGCCTGAACAATCAATATGTTAGAACACTGCTGCAGAGCAGATCCCACACCCAGGCAGGCCCAGAGCTCCTCTGTGACATTACCACACTCCTAACAGTTCCTCTCAAGGCAGAACCAACCTCTGCCAATGCCAGGCATAAAACAGGGAGCGGCAGATACTGCTGCTCTCTCATGGGTGTTTGCCTAAGCACCAGCCCATGTCATTTCTCTGCTGAAGGTAAAACTCCATTTTCTCCCTCTGCGAGGGAGGCCCTGAAATGAACAAAACTGACTACTCTTCAAACCGTGGATCCCGTGGGATGAGGCCCCATGCATGTTCAGTCTGCCTGTTTTGTATTCTCTCACCTGTCATCCTTTGTAATGTGGGGGCTCTGGCCACCATCAGTTCAATGACTGAAGTTTAAAAAGTAGGTGAAATTCAGGAAAGGAAAATCCAGGAGGAAGAAGTCCTGCTGGCCACAGGCGTCCCGTGCATGGACTAGTGAGTGTGCTAGTCATGGCCAAGCTTTGGCAGCAAGCAGCATCCTGGAACACCCCCAGCAGGGAGGGCTTTGAGCCCAGTCTTGGTCTGTCTGTGTCTGGAGTGTGTGGGGGTGTGCCTCCCTGGCAGCCAGTGGGCGCGCCAGGCCTTGCTGTCATGAGGAAAGAATCCACAGGTCTGTAAACTTGCTATTTTTAGGCCTTAATGGGGCTGAGCCAGTTCTCCAGTGTAGTGGGACCCACATATTTTACTGAAAAGAACCTTGAGAGTTGTAACATAGGCCTTGGACATGTTCAGAAACTTCAGGCAGTTGAAGTAGCCACACAGCTAATTCATGGATGAAGGCACAAGCCTCGAACCCGCTTTGTGCTCTCTGATTGCTCCCCTGTCCACACTCACTTTAGCACACAGCTCACCCAGTGCCACCCAGTAGCTGTGAGTCTTCCTGCATGTGCTCCCAGCCGGGCCTGCTCAGGCAACTGTGCTCAGTGACAGCCATCATGTCAACTTGCTCAGGGTGCCTCCAGTGTAGGGGGCATTCCCTACTCTGCCTGGTATACCCCAGCATCGCTAAACCTGTATCCCAGAAATTCTTCTCTCTGCCCAAGTCCTCCAAGAGATGTGGTGGCTCTCCTCCAGAATGTATGCTGCCTGTGGCTACCTGCCCCCACTGCCGCTCCACAGAGTTCCTCCCAGGGCCTGGCATGGCTGCCAGCCTGCTCCTTTCCACACAGTATACTGGACGGCCCACTAGAGAAGGCCAGTTCAATCTGACTGCTAGCCTCGGAATTCTCCAGCCTAACCTGTTAATGAGGGGTGAGAAAGCATGTGTGTGACATGGTGCCTAAGATGGCTTCCCTCTGGAGGCTTTCCTAGCTACTCCTGTCTCCCCCTGGACAAGAGCTAATAACTCAGCTGGATGTGGTGGCTCATACCTGTAGTCACACTCAGGAGGCTGTCCTGAGTTTGAGGCCAGCCAGCGTGTGCTAAACAGTGAAAACCAGGCCAGCTGAAAGGGTAGGCAGAGAATATAGAACGATTCAAGAAACAGAAATGAAGAGTTGGTCTTTACAGCTGCAAAAGAGAGCTAACCTGATCCCAGAGTGGGAGGCGTGGTATGGGTCTATCTGCTGACCTTCTACCTCGCTTAGAAGAAGAGGCCCACAGAAACCCGGAAGGCTTGGCGAAAATCCCAGCTTCTTACAGAGCCACAGAGAAGTGGCTTCCCCCGTGGGAAGGGGTCTGTGAGTGGTCACTCTTGAGAGCCTAAGTGTAAGTGACCAGGGCCATTTCCCCTTTCCTGAAGATGTGGGGTGTGAGGTCAGAGGTTTATCAGATTCCCTGAGGCTGTCAGACCAAAGTTGGTGAAGATGGCAGTTGGGAAACTGGCCCCACGGGCCCTGCTCTCTTCTGAAGCATGAGGGGCTATCTACCCTGTTTACAGGCTTGTTTCCCATAATGCACATTTTCCCTGGGCTGGACAGTCTGGGTTTACTCACCGAGGCTTTCTACTTGGGTGAAGCCAATACTTATTGACTCCTGGCACCTGAGGTCATCAGGTGTGGTGCTGGGCTGCCCTGAGATGTGACCTCAGCCAGCAAACACAGCCAACTTGGCTGATTCAGCTACAGGAAGTGTCCAAGGGCAGCAACATTCACACTCAGTGATCACTTCTTGTCCCCTCAGACTACCACCAGGAGGGACAGAGAGGTGATGGGGACGAAATGTGGGAAAACATGGATGCTCCTGTTTTACGTTGTCTTCTGTGCTGTAGCTTCTACTTATGTCTGGAAAATAACAGGAGCATCCTACAAACTGAGTATAAGCCAGAGATGCCACTGTGCAGTGTCAAGTGCTCCACGGGGCTTTCGCCATCACCCATGTTCTCACACCAGTGCTGGCTCCCGTGTTCACATCGGAGCTGGCCTGCCCCAGTCCCTTCAGCAGAAACCCATAGCTTTCTGCATCCCTCTCTCCTGTCTCCACACTGAATCCATGGTGGATCCTGTGACTTTACCTCGCAAACAGCTCACGAAGAGTCAGCACTGGAGCCTGCCAGTCCCCGTTATGTTCTGGGTGCAGCTTGACTAATTTCCATCCTTCCTTGGGAATCCATATCCGAGCTCTGGATGCAAGAGATGGACTGACCACCCCACCTGGCCCCTCAACCACCTACAGGACCTTCTCTCTCTCCCTCCTCTGTTTCTGCTCCAGGTAGAAACAGAGCCCAAGGGAACGGCAATGTTAGGATCTGAGCCCCCACCCCACACCTCAGTTCCCTATCTGCTAAGAGCTGTTTTGCTCCCACCTGGGTGGGGTCACACCCAGGAAACACAACGCTAGTTTCCAGCTGCTTTTGTTTCCTTCGGTGTCTGACAGCACCCAGTTGGAGTAGCAGCAGGCAGAAAGCAAGCACCACCCTCTGACGTTGCCATTTCCATGTAAGCCTCAGGTATTGGGACCCTTGGGCCTTGGGCATGGCCAGTGTTAGAGCTCTCAGCCTTGGGTCCGAACCCCTCAGATTTGAAGATTTGACAGTTCTCTGGAGGTGTTCTGGTGACCAGGACGGCAAGCTCTCTTCTCTAGCTATTTTTAAACTGCTCTGTCATTGTCTTTCTATTTCCTGTTGTCCTCCTGTCCTGACTGCTCTGCAACTGCTCAGCCCTTCTTCAGTTGTTTGTGGCTGCTGCCAGGGCTCAAGTTCGTTGTCTTTGGTGGGAAGCATACTAGAGCCAGGATGCAGCTGGGGGAGGTGGCATTCAGTGGGTCAGTGGAATCCCCAGGTGGACCTCCATAGCACTGCCACACTGCTACCACCACTTGTAGATTCAGGCTTGGGGGTCTGACCGTGGGTGTGCCCAGGCCACTGATTGGGTAGCCACTTCAGCTGACTGGAGACACATCAAGGCCAGCTGTCAGTCGGCACCCTCAGTCCTCACCCATCACTGTCTCAGCACTGCTGTCATCCTCTGCTCGTTTCTCCTGTCAGCAGCTCAGTGTACTGCTGAGAGCAGGACAGCCTGGTCAGGAGAAGTCTTCCCTGGGTCTGATGTTGCAACCCCATGAGAGGTAGCAGAAGGTCTCCCAGGCACTCACTGGGAGCCCAAGAGGGGGTGTTTGGACCAGTAATAACCCATTTGTTTTGGACTGATCATGGTTATTAGGAATCATGTTTTTGACCAATCATGGCTTTGCTACAAACCATGTCTTCCCTCTTCTAGGAGACATTCCCCTCATTTTCCCCCAATCCCCCACTAGGTAAGAATGGTTTGAGGAGGCTTGTCATCATGGACTGAAACAGCCTGGCTCTGTCTGTGCCTCCAAGAGCCTGGACAATCACCTGCAGTCTTTTCACAGTTATCTCAGTGTCCATGGTGTGCTCAAGATGGCTGATGCTGACTCAGGCATTATCCTGCTGGCTGTTAAAGGGACAGGCTTTTTGCTCACAGCAGAGAGAGTTTTACATCTAGGGAATCAAGTTGCCCTACCCTAGTGTCTTTGCTTATTTACTTAACCCCTGCCCAGAGAGCATCCACCTGTTCTGTCTCAGCCACATTCAAATCCTTGTCTGACTGGGTAGACACCCCCGCCCCCCCCCCCACAGTGAATGACCGAGTGGAGCAAAGCCCCCTTTCCCACATCCTACGTCCCTGGATGACAAGGCATAGCTGAAGTCCCTTCTCTTTTACCCAGATCTCTATATCACCCAGATACTGAAATCTCTGGATGGCTGGGTGGAGTCCTCCTGCCTACACTCCTACCCATCTTGGACCCACACTGACAGGGTTGTATCAGAAACAAGCTCTCAACAGGACACCCCATTCCAGCTTGAGATTATTTCCTATAGCGGCCTTGTCTACTGACCCTAACTGAAAACTACACCTATTACTGATTTTCTGCTTCTGCCAACAGGCACATTGCCTCTTCCTTCAGTCCTTCCCCTCACACCCCAGACTGGAGGGCACATTGGACTCTTTTAATATAGTCAGATTGCACTGTCCTAGAATAAACTTTTAAATGGGCCTCTGCACTGCCACATCATGACACCTGGTCCCCCCATGCCTGTCAGCACATGTGGGCTCCAGCATTTTGGTCATCATCCCTCCCCAGGCCTCTGCCTGGAGTGCATCTCCTGGTTATCAGCCAGGAAGCTGCCTGATTCCCTCCCTCTGCCCCATCACCCTCCTCTGTGCATTCAGGGCATGTCACTGCCTTCTCCACTGAGGATCGTGGGGCTTTCTCTCTCACAGAGGCTGTGCAGGTCATCTGTGTGTATTGAACATATGCAGGGCCAGCATCTTCCTCTCATGGAGACAGAAGTCAGCCCTGCCCTGAGAGAACTGGGAAGAAGTGATCTAGGGCTCTGGAAGAAGCCAGAGTTGCACTCCGAGGATGACTGGAAAGCTAGGTTTTATCAGAACAGGCTTTCAGATTCCTGGGCCATGTACCTTGGGTTTGCAGTTCCCACCTGCAGCTGGTTTTCCCTTTGCTCGCCCATTCCTTTTTTTGTCATTTTGGCCTCTACCCATGCCTAGTACAAGCCATGACTCTATTGGTTTTTGACTCAGTTCTTAGCCTCACTTTCAGTTAAGAATGGGTATAATTGTGGTCAGTTCATCAATACAATTTAAGAAAAAAACGTAGAAAGGGTTTTCTTTGAAATGATTGCTTTTCTAACAGAAAAAGTCACATGCAGCAGACACCAGCCTTTACTTCTTCTTGTCCCGAGTATGGACATGAGGGCTGCACTGCGACAGCCATCAGCAAAAGTCTGAGGCTTACCGGCTTGCACATGCAAGGGTGCTGTGCCACCACCCCACCAGGCTGTTATCTCGGGGGCATCTAACAATCGGAGCAAAAGAACCTTCCTCCTTGTTCAAGCCTCTATAGTGAGTTGGAGGGTGTCCTCTCAAAATCCACATGCTCCAGAACCTCAGATAATAACCTTGTTGTGAAATAGACCTCATATTTTGTAACTGGTTAGGGATCCTGAGACAAGATCACCCAGGGTTCAACGTGGCTCTTAAATCCAATAGAAGGTAGTAGGTGCTGGAGAGATGGCTCAGAGGTCAAAAGTGCTTACTGCTTTTGCAGGGGACTTGGGTTTGGTCCCCAGCATCCACCAGTGGCACACAACCATCTGTAACTCCAGTTCCAGGATATCTGACATCCTCTTCTGGCCTCGTAAGACATCTGCATGCATGTAGTGAATAAACTCACATAGGCACACAGACCACATACACATGAGTAATAAATAAATCCTCAAAAGTAATGCATAGAAGAAGACAGGATACAGACACACAGGGAGACATCTATTTTTAGATGTCCAGTATCTGCATACCATGTGTGGTAGCATCTTCCATTAAAACAAAGAAATCATACTCAGACCCACTGGCTTGTATCAAGATCATATGTGTCGCTTGGGTTCAGTGTGTGGAGAAATTATGACATGCCAGCTCCAAGCTTGTATGCATCTGCTTGCTCCTTGGCCTCTTTAGCCATACTGAGAACAAGCCAGGGCAGCTTGTTCCATGAGGTAGTCAGCCTTTATGCCCTAGCTGCCTGTCAGCCAACTGTCAGCTGCATGAGTGTGACCCTGTGGGAAAGCCCACCTTTGGCTGTCCTGTCATGTCTGATCTCAGTAGAACCACTTGGCTGGTAGGCTAACGTTGAGAAGTATGAAACACTGCTTGTCACTGGGTTGGAGGGAAGCCTGCTACCCAACAGTAACTGAGTGATGTGCCACTCAGCCTGGGAATGAAGGTCTAGATTTGAGACTTCGCTGTGTGAGCCCTTGAGCCCCGAAGGGAAAGAGCTGCTCTTTTTCTTTAGAAATGGATGAGAAAGAGTGCTCTCCTTACCCAGGGTTTCAAGAACTGAAGTTTACTATCCACATCAAGAAGTATCTGACTTCCATGGCTGGAGAGATGGCTCAGCAGTTAAGAACGCCTGCTGCTCTTGCAGAAGACTTGGGTTAGGTTTCCAGCACCCACATGGTAGCTCATAACCATCTGTTGCTCCAGTTCCATCTGTAGCACCCTGCTCTGCCTTCCATGTGCACCAGGCACATGCACAGTGTACTTACAATGCATGTACGCAAACACTTACTTATATACATAAAATAAAAAAGTAAATTTCAAAGAAGAAACATATGGCTTCTGATTTACATAAAAACATTTGTGATCAACACATAACAAAACCTTTGCTCTAATTACAAAAACTTATCTGGTGGCTGATTAACCAAAGGAGGGGGTTAGCAAAGGCAACTGTAAAGACAGAACATGAGATTATATGAAAAAAGAACACAGTAAAACACTAAAAGAAGAAAATAAGGGCGTCTTGGCTGGCAGACCCTGAAATCTGGCAAGCTGCATTCTTGGGCATTCTGCTACACTTGTAGGAAGATTTGCTCTCTGTGCTGCACTGTTCTAGCGCTGAGGTCCAGCACTAAAGAGGACAAGCCTTTCTCTCCTTGGGGACCTGCCATGCTAATGGAGTAGAGGAAACACAGATAAACTATGTACTGATGGTGTATATGTTGAAGCCCCTACCCCAGGTGCCTGAACGTCCTTATAAGGACACAGTCTGTCTCCACAGATGCTCTCAGGTTATGATGCGGATGTTAGGGCACCCCCAATCCAACGAGACAGGCATGGGAAGGAAAAAGAGACAGATGCAGGGAAAGCACCATGCAGTGAGGGAGACAGGTTAGTGCTGTGGCCAAACAAGCAGTGCAGTGGCAACTATTGCCAAGGATAGTAGACACCTGGAGGAAAGCAGGAAGCAGGGCTAGTTTTCCTGGTACAAACCTTCTGAGACAACACCTTGATGTCAGATTTCTAGTCTCCAGGACTGTAAAGGAACAAACTTGTTTTCTGGGTGCCTGGCTTGTAAAATCAGGGAGAGAAACGGGGGAAGCTGAAGACAGAGCTCTCAGTTTAAGCAGAGCCACTTGGAAGATGCCACTTTCATGAATGTAAAAGGGGGTTGTAGGAAATCACATCTATGTCTAAGGAAGGTCCTGTCAAGTAGCTGTAATAGCCAACATAAAGGCTCTGGGGCAGGACTGTGCCCCACACATGCAGCTGGTGCAAGTGAGGTTATGGGGCAAAGGGGGAGAAAAGCTGTGGAAAAGGGAAGATGATGAAGTAGAGTCTGGCGCATTAGCAAGGCTGTTATATTTTGATCATTGAGAAGGCAATCTCTTCTTAGATTTTGAGGAGATAAATCGGGCACGCCTATAATCCCAGCACTGATGGAGGCAGAGGCAGGCATATCTCTGTGAGCCTGATCTACAAAGTGAGTGCTGGACAGCCAAGGCTACAAAGAGAAACGCTGTCTCTGGAGAGGGAAATTTTTTGAGGAGAGATTATCTGATGTCTTAAAAGTAACACGCATGAATGTATACGTGGTCATACATGCGTATCAATCACAGGCTGTGGCAGTTCAAAACTACCCGGGGCAAAGATGTAATATGGGAGACCATTTGGGAGACACAATTTTAAAATAGTTTGGCTTTGGATGCTCCTGGCAGTAGTAGAACCAAGAAGACAGAGGGATGGAGGGAGAAGAGGGCAATGTCTCAAAGGATTTTGCCCTGATCCATAAATTCCAAACTAAGGACTGCTTTTCTTTCCTCAACTATTTAGGCCAACACACTTTCTTTGGGACAAGGTTTGACTCAGGCTTGCTTGTACTGTTGGCAGTCCTTCTGCTCCAGACTCCCATGCGCCTGCAATCACAGGCATGTAGACTTAAGGCACAGGCTGTGATCTCCACACATACAGGTGGTCAGATAATGCCGGAGATGAAGCATTCGTTCTTATTTATGCCACAGACCAAAGGCAGTTAAGTATGGCCCTTCCACGATGGTGCAGTATTGGGAACGCCAAGAACTCGGTAGACCATGAGGAGAGCTGCACCCGCATTCTCAAAAACAGGGGAGACCGGGTGCAGGAGACCCAAGCCCGGCCGGGGTAGGGCGGGCACCTGCCGGGCTCGCCCCCGCACACCGAACGCACGGGACACTGGAGCTGCTTCCGATCCCATCGGTCGCGTGGCCCGTGGCGCATCCCTAAGCAGGCGTACTGACGGGGAGGCTCAGGACAACGGCGGGCCACGAGGGACTCGGAGGACAGGCTCTGCCCCGTCACTCCAACGCACAGAACAGGCCAGCAGACGGCCGGAGGGTGGGGGCCCGACCCGCAACCCGAGCCTGGCACCGTCGCAGCCCTTTCGTTTTCCCAGCCTGGTTGCCACCGCAGCTAGGCAGCCGGCACGGAAACTTCCACCCGGCGCCCCGGCGCCGCTGCGCACGCGCGGCGCGGCCCACACGGCGGCCGCCCGCCCCCGCCCCCTCCCCCTCCGGCCCCGCCCTGTCTGTCTGGTCTGCCGGCATCCGCGCCGCCGTCGCCCCGCCGCCGCCCAGAGCGCGCGGTGCGCAGGCGCGGTAACCAAGGCGCCGCTGTCTAGTGAGGATTTGAAATCCCCGCGCGTGCGCACTGCGCCGCGGCCCGCGAGGGAGGCCGCGCCCCCGCCCCGCCGCCCCCGCGCCGCCTCCCCGCCCCTCATTGGAGCGGAGGCGGCGGCCCCCGTCCCCCCCGCGCCCGGCCGCCGCCGAGGGCGTCTTTCCGCCGCCGCGCCGCAGGAGCGCCGTGACTGACGGGCGGCCCGGCGCTCTGGGCCCGCCCCTTCGGCCGGTCGCCGCCCCTCCGATGGCCTCTCCCCGCCGTCCGCACGCAACGCCGCCGCCGCCGCGGCCCCCTCGCCCTCCCCGCACCGCCTGAGCCTCCCGGACCGCAGCCGCGCCGCGCGCCCCACCGAGCGCCACCCGCGCGCACCGGAGCGCGGCCCAGGCCCGTCCGTCCGTCCGTCCGTCCGCGCGGCCGGCCCGGGGCGCGGCGGGGGCGGGGCGGGGCGCGGCGGGCGGCGCGGGCCCCGCGGGGGCGGCGCGTGGATGGATCCGCGCGTGGCCTGGATCCAGCCGGAGCAGAAGGGGCCGGCCAATGCCCTGTGGATGCAGATCTGGGAGACCTCGCAGGGCGTGGGCCGCGGCGGCTCCGGCTTCGCGTCCTACTTCTGCCTCAACTCGCCGGCGCTGGACACGGCGGCCGCGCCCGGGACTGCGGGGCGCGGAGCAGCGGCGGCGGGAGGCCCGGGGCCGGCGCCCGCCGCGTCGTCCCCGCCGCCCGCGCCCGGCCCCGCCGCGCTGCCCCCGGCGCTGCTGACCGCGCTGGGGCCCGCGGCGGACGGCGCTCGGCGCCTGCACAAGTCCCCGTCGCTTTCGTCGTCCTCGTCGTCCTCGTCGTCCAACGCCGAGTCGGGCACCGAGAGCCCCGGCTGCTCGTCGTCGTCCTCCAGCAGCGCCTCTCTCGGCCGCGCGAACGCCGGCCGCACCTTCTTCAGCTTCGCCGACGGCGCGGCCCACGCGCACCCGGGCCCACGCGGCCCCACGCCCGCCGGCTCGCCGCCGCAGCAGCACCAGTTCCACCCGGGCCGCCGGAAACGCGAGAACAAGGCCAGCACGTACGGCCTCAACTACCTGCTGTCGGGCAGCCGCGCGGCCACGCTGAGCGGAGGGGGCGGCCCCGGGGCCCAGGCGGCGCGGCCCGGCACGCCGTGGAAGAGTCGCTCGTACAGCCCGGGCATCCAGGGGTGAGTGCGCCCGGCCTGTGGGGCTGTCGCGGGCACTTTAAAAACTCCGTTAGATGGAGAGCCACGGGGCCGGGGATTGACAGATCGGGATGGAGACCTGGGGCTAGACTACAAGCGGTTCCATCCTTCCTACCCTGCAGGGCAGGGAAGCCAGGGCTGGTGTTAGTGGGGAGGGTTATATGCGTGCTCTGTCCTGTGAATTGACTCGTGTGTTTCAGGGTAGTCAGGTTGAAGGTAATTATTTTCTTCCTTTTGGGTGACAGTAGGTTTGGGGTAGTGATGCGGTTTAGCCATCAGGTGAGATTCAGAAGTTGGGTGTTGCATGTGTTGAGGTTACCTAGTTTTGATTCTGGGCAGACATTCGCAGAAAGAGCATCACCTGAGGTTTCTAAAAGCTGTCTAACAGCACTCAGAATTTTCCTGTATAGTCACAGGAAGGTGTCATTTTCGTTAAAAAATTTTCCACACAGCCCAGAAGACCTTAGAGGTTTAATGTCCCCAGTGACAGCAGGGTGGGGGTGTTGGCCTGGAATTGCTCCAGGTGAGACAGCTCTGGGTGAAGCTGTTCATTCAACCCATTGGGTTTTCTGAGCATCCAGAAACAGACACTCATTTCTAGTTTCAAGACCAGTGAGCTCAGTTTGCCTCAGTTTCTGCAGATCTAAAAGGCATCGAAGCGCCCCTGGGGGTCGGGTTGGGGGACCTTCTTAGGCAGGTAAATTCCCAGTTTAGGTCTGCCTGCATGGTGGCTAGGCCGGGAGATTTCTTTGAGGTAACTTCTTAGGGGGTTGTTTGCCATTTGAGGTAAGTGAGACTTGCTGATTCTCTTTAAGGGGAGTGTGTGTTACGTAGTAACAGTTGGCCATCCTGCAACTTGTTTCACCTGGGTCTGTTTGGGAGATCTAGCATGCACTACAGACTCAGGAGGAGCCTGCTTTCTTCTGCTGTTTCTCCACAGTGCTTGCTTGTAGAACTTTCTGAGGCAGGTGTCGAGGAACAGATTGTGTGTGTGTGGCAGTGGACCTGAGGGAGGTTTCTAGACTGTTACATAACTGTAGTGGACATGGTGTGTTTGCTGTGAGACAGGGCCTGACCCCTGACAGAGTTCCACTTGTGTGCTTAGCATCAGCAGAATCATCTGCCCCTCAGTGATAGTTGTGGCTCTTGAAGTGGCTTGTTAGCTCCCCAGTGGTTTGTAAGCTGGGCAGCCTTTGTGTGTTCTTCAGTGGCTTTTGTTAGTAGGTGTGCCCCTGTGGGCCAGGTGTGTTTTTAGAGTCTGGAGCAGAGTTGGGGTGGATGCCATGTAGTCTTGTTGACCTCCCAAACCTCATCCTGCCTTTGAGTACCCCGTCCTGCTACACGAGCATTGCTTCCTAGGTGTTCATACCTGGCTCCTGCACCCTTTCTCCCAAGTCATTCTATCCCCCTGGGCCTGGGTGTCTCTTCATACTTCAAGCACTTGGTAATCATCTCTGGTGGAGGCTACCTAAGCATTCCAAGACTGGAGTCTTCTGTGCACTGTGGCCTAGCCCATGTCGTTGGTCAGCAGTGTCAGTGGGGTGAAGCTCTACCAGCTCCCAACTCTCAGAAGATCCTCCACCACTTCCCCCACCTCCAGGAGAGAGGCAGGCGCTTAGGCTCCGTTTCTCGGCTTGCCCTGAAGCCTGCTTCAGCTCCCCGTTTGCTCACCTCAGGGCACTATGGTGTAGGTCTTAAGAGGGCTCTGAAATCAGCTGAGAGGTTGGCCTTCATCCTCTCTGGACCAGGAGATGCTGCTGCATCTCTTTCCTTCTCTGTCTGGGTGGCATGTGTCATGATTTTGTTGGGTGGTGAATCCTGGAGGAGGGGCTTGCCTGGGAGGGCTGGGTATCTGTCTGGTTCCTCCTGGGGCTGACCTTTCAGCATGGGTGGGGAAGAATTCTTGAACCAGGGCAGCAGTGGATCTGGGCCCATGTGTTAGGAATGAAGGTGGCTGCAGTGATCACTTGCACGTGTCTGCTTGGTCATGTGAACTGACCTTGGATGTCAAGAAAGAGACCTGTGTGAAGCTGGTCTCCATCAGCTTGTCTAGAGTGGTGTGCGGGGCCAGCACCAAACCTTCCTCTGGCTTAGCAAGAGACAGAAGTAAGGTTAAGTGTGGCCCAGTTAACAGTGAGGGGCCTGGTTAGAGAGGCTGCTGAGTGTTCTAGTCTTGGGGCCATGCCTTTTGGAGGCCCTCTGCAGACCTCAGGAGAGGACAAGTGGATTTCTGGTGGGTGAGAGTCTGGGCTCTGCCTGGTGGACACGTGGCACCTGCGCCATCCAGCCTTCCCCGGGAGGAGCCTGCCCTTGGAAACTGCGTGTTGGCCTGGGTTCATGGGACTGCTAGACTGTTTTCCACCACGGGTAGGATGAAGAAAAAAGGAGGTGAAAGAGGACAGGGCTTAGTGCGTGAGTCTGGAGCGTAGAGAAGGGGAGTCCTGGTGTGGGAGCTGCTCTGAGCACCGGTTTAAGGTGAACTCTGAAACCTTTGTTAAGGATATGGCAATTAAAATGTCACCCATGCCCTCTGTACGAGCCTCTCGCTGGAGATGGAGCAGGCATAGTGAGGCTCGCTGGGTCTTCCCTTTCCCGTTTTAACCCACTTTGCCCTCTGAGTCCTCAACTCTGACCCGCAGTATGATTCATTTGCCCTGGTCGGTCTCAGGGGCTGCCTCAGGTTAAAGGTAAAGAAACGTCCTCTGAAAGTGAGGGTGGGAGTGTGGACCTCACACACACATTTAGCCAAATCCTTACTGGTGTCTTCCAGCAGGAGTGCAGTTGGACATGGGAAGGCCCAGCCATTGCATTCAGCCCCATGACCTGATTGGCTCTGTGAAGGTTGTTCCTTCCAGGTGTGCCTGCAGTGGGCAGCAGTCATGTGCAGCTTCTCTGCAGCTCTCTCCACCATGGTTAGTCTTTTCATGTGTTCTGTGCCCTTGGTGATGGGAATCCCATTGTTTGTCTGAAGCCTGAGAAGCCTCCAGTGTCAGCAGTTACAGTGTGCCAGTGGTTGGTAGTGCTTGCAGGGCTGTGGGGTGGGTCCCTCCGTGGGTCCCTCCCAGCTCCATGCATGCTCTTTCTGCTCTGCTCTGGTAAGGGAGTCAGAGCCTGACAGAGCCACCAGCTTCCCTCTCTTCCTGCACCGCTCCTGCCTGCTTTGACAGAAGCAGTGGGTCAGAATATCCTGAGAGGTTCCACTGGGAAGGCACAGGTTGAGGGTCCAGTGGGGTGGACTGTGGGACACAGGTGTAGTCACCATTGTCACCTTTATCTTCCTACCTGTCTTCCTGTGATCATCAGGGGATGTGTGAACAGTTGTAAGCATGATCTGTGTAGGTGACAGTGGCACAAGGAGTCCTGCTTTATGGATTTCTTTCACAGAAATCCTCATGGTTTGAAGAGAGAGGTGAGAATGGTCACACCACATGTTTCTTGCCAAACTGACTGCTTTACCTCCTGTGCAACACTTGTGCGACTTAATAGCATCACTCTCCTGTCATGGTCCCATGGCCAGTCTCCACAGAGAAGCGGAAAGACTAGTGTGGATGCTGCTGCGGTGGCTGAGGGGATTCCTGGAGCACTGCTGAGCCGCGGCTTGCTCAGGTTGGAAAGCTGACTCTGGAGAAGGCTGCCCAGGAGGATAAGGCCAATCTTCTTTTGGACTAGAATATTAAGCAGGCTGGCACAGTCCTTTAGAACAAACGAGAGGCCCTATGGTTGGGAAGGCTCTCTGTTTAGTTCCTAACATGAAGGAGAAAAGAAATAGGGGGAACCAAAAGACAGAAATAAAAACGGAGCTCCTGAGTAGTTTTTTTGGGGGAAAAAGCATCTTAGTGCTCATGCTGTGGGAGTTAGAGTGGGTCTGGTATCTTGCTGCTGTGATCTTTAGATGAAAAAGCAATGCTGTTTTCCCTCAGAAACAACACACTTGTGGCTTAAAGTATTTTTAAGTAAACTTTTTTGTAGATTTCTTTCATACTGTTACTATATCTTTGTGTGTGTGTGTGTGTGTGTGTGTGTGTGTGTGTATGTGCTTGTGTGAGTTTATGTGCATCACAAGTGTCCACAGTTGCCAGATTCCCCTGGAACTGTAGTTACAGGCAGTTGTGGGTAATCAGATATAGGTGTTGGGAACAACTTGGATTCTCTGCAAGAGTACTAAGTCCTCTTAACTGCTGGGCAGTCCACCCAGCTCCTTAAGTAAACATTTAAAAGAAAAAAATGATAACCTTAAGACTTTTGCTTCAAAGTCTTCGCTGTTTTTGATCATGAATGTGAGGTTTTGGGCATCATCTTGAAAGATTTCATACGACGTGTCCTTTGGGAGCAGGGTACCAGTGCATCATGGGCAGTAAGGATACTGTGCCTACTTGAGGTGATAGGTTTGTGCTCAGAGTGTATGTAAGAAAGTAGTCTAGGATACTCAAGTTCAGAGCCTATTCTGATGTTGCAGCCAGAGCTCAGGCTGCAGGAGTGACCGCCCTTCCCAGCAACTACCTCTAAGCCTTGCACTGGCCGGTGGTGCTGAGAGACTAAGCCAGGCTGGAGACTGCCTAGCCTCTCAGCATTGCTTTTCCCTTAAGCAAAGTGGAACGGGGCGCTAACCCCAGAAGGCTGCCCAGGGAAGTGCAGCCTGCAGCGAAGGCAAGCCAGTGATGCTCTGTGTACAATGTGTCTCTGCTTGGGACAGCTGTGTTGTCCCATTTGGATCAGCAGCACCATGTTCTCTCTTGATTTTTCTTGTTATCTCTCTTTTCTGTGTGTCAGGTAGCAAAGTGCTGTGACCTGGGATTTGGAATAGTTCTTTCCTTGGGTCAGATTAGGAGGCTTGGGTGAGTTCTCCACTCCACAAGGCAGAGGTCTAAGTGTCAGCTGTTTGATATCACACTGTCTCCAGGGTCCACTCATAAGCACATTTCTGCAATTACGGCACTGGGGGAGAGTCTCCTCGTCTATCAGGTCACTGGATTTTGGGCTTTTGGTCCCTTCCATCTTTAAGCCTTTACTCTCTGTCTCTTGCCGGTTAAAGGAGACCCTTTACTTCCAAGGGCTGATATGATTGCAGAGGCTCAGGCCATGCAGTGCAGTGTGACCCATGGACTGTTTCATCAGAACCAGAGGTTTGGCCATGGTGAGCTGACTGCCACACACACAGGCCTTGTTTAGTGGGAAGACAGAACTGTTGTGAGAAGAGTAGGCCATGGTTGTCTGCCCTTTGCTTGGACATCAGCCCATTGCAGTACCTCTTACATATTGTCAGTCCTGTTCCTTGCTTGCTTGTCACCCCTGCAGTTGGGCTAGGAGACCACAAAACAGTGTAAACTTCTGCTCCTCTCACAGATGTACCATTCTTTAGTCTGCCATTTAAAAACATTCACAGAAGAACCTGGTGATTGCACAGAAAAGTCTTGGCCATGATGTACCCTTAGTTGATCAGATTGTCTTGGTGGCCCACTCAAGTTGCCACTTGATAATTACAGAGCAGCCACTGTCGCTTTGTGTAAGATGTGGGCAACACCTGATCTGCAAGACAGGCTCATGGGATGGTGGCTTGTGTAGGGCCTCAGTGCAGCACATGTGCCACCCTCTGGAGGGGCAAGAAGACCTCCACCATTCCTGCCTTGTCCCTCCCTGAGCCCCCACCTGAGTGCTTGCTTCCACTGCCCCCTGCCTGCACTCCCAGCACCAAAGACAGACAGACAGGGGACAAGTAGACTCTGTGCAGAAGTAAAGAAAACTTTAGTTATTTGTCTTGGGCATTTTAAAGATTTGACTGTGAATTTTGTAGTGATTCTAAATGCAAAACAGTACTTTTGTTTGTTTCTGAAAGCATGGCTTAGGCCCGCACGCAAAAAATGAAACCATTAACAAACAGAGGACGAGAAACAGAAAGATCTCAGTCTGTTGTTGTACATCTGAAAGGAATTCCCATTTGCTTGTATCATTTTTCATTGTAAAAACTGAACATCCACAGAAAAGTTAGAAAACTTTGTTAGGTTTGGAGGCTAACATGCTGAGTGTCCCTGGTCACCTGTGCTGTTTGCTAGCCTCCAGCGTGGGCTGTGTTGAGGCTTGACATGGGGCTTCTGCATTGGCTTAGCTTTTCCCAGCCAGCAGGCCCAACTAGATGGGAGCATTTTAAAGGTCCCTGTGACAGGGATGTTCTTGAGTCAGTAGTGGCCTTTGCCTGGTGCCTTGTGACACTCCTTTGCCTTTTCACAGTTCCTGCTTTGCACAATTCTGGGTTTTCCCTGTGTTTGTTTTCTGAGGGACAGCAATAGATGCAATCGTGGAGCTTGAGGTCTGGGAATGGTTGGGGTCCATTAAGGAAAACACAGAGTTGAATCATTTCCACTTTTACCTCAATGGTTTCCTGTATTGGGAAGCACGCGCTTGGCTTTGAGGACCTGATTCATTAGTGTAGTCACATACTCTCAGGTCTGGTTCTGGTTGGTTTCACCTGGGTTCTAACCCCCACGTTTCAGCTTTCCCACCTAAGATGTTGGGCTTGTGGCACAACTCAGAAGCGGTTTGTGAGCTGGTCTGCCTGTGTGAGAAAGGCTGCTCCTTCTCTCTTTCATTCCCTTCAGGAAATGGAAACCAAACGAGCTTCTTGTTGCCAACAGGAAAAGCCTTTCTCTCTCTCTTTTTTTTTTCCCCTTTTTTCAAATAGGCAAAACTACAAACCCAAAGCTTCAAGTCTTAGAGAGGGGAGGAGAATATAGGCTTAGCTGAGTGTTGACACTGGGGAGTTTTGGGACCCCCCCCCCATGAAATCCTTCTATTTTAAATGCAGACAGCATCTTAGTGTGTTTGTTATGCACTATGTGTGCATGTGCTGTGGTAACTGGTTTTAGGTTGGTTCTGAGTTCTTGGCTGCTTCCTACACAGTGTTAGTAGATTTGGAGGGAAGACAGCGGCTCTGGGGAGACAGAACAGCACAGCACTGGTGGCAGAGCCCTGTGCAGGGGAGGGTGTGCAGTGTCTGTCTTGGGTGGTGGCCAGTGCAGGTGAAACACTGAGTTGAAATTTAATTTATTTTTTTGTCTTGTGGCGTTGGGAATCAAGCTGAGCACCTTGAACATGCCAGACAGACATTCTACCAGTGAGCACCCTCCAGAGCCCTTATTTAATTTTAGTTAATATTTAAATGTCCCTGTATTTGGACAGTGCTGACTTTGTGCAACTTTATGTTCTATTTGAAATAGTTTGATTCAGTAAGTTGCTGAAATAAATTGAAACTCAACAGCAGTAAAAACTGTGTTGCTCAGCAGGTTGCTATGGAGAAAGCTCTAGAAATCATGTTTCTGAGTTTCCTATGCAAATCCTTTATGAAAGGCTGATATTTTCATGACTCAAGCAGCATGGAGTAGGGAGAGTGCAGCACAGAGCAACTTTGAGGGTGGAGCACCTTGGTGAGCATGCAGAAGATGAGCTGGCTGCTGGTAGATTTCTAATGGGTTACCAGTAGCCTTTGAGATCTCTCCCAGTTTAAGTTTCCTGTCAGCATGTCCAAGCAGCTCCTGTTCACAGGATTCTTGGAGGCTAGTGAGCCCTGCTCTACTTTCTTCTTGACTTCCTGGTTTATAGTCACAAATAAGCAATATTTCAAACACAAACTCACTGTAGATTGGCTAAAATGGTCTGGCAGAGAGGTTTGCACTTGTGCATGCATGCCAGTGCTTTTGCTGAGGGAGAGTGCTACCAGCAGGTAAGGATGTGGCAAGGCACTAGGCAGAACTGAAGATAACTCAGTAAGGGCCTTCCCTGTGCCAAGGATGCCCTTTGCTAATAAGAGAGGGCAGATCAGGCCCTGCCTGTGCTGCGAGGGCCACAGTCCTATGGGACTGTATCTTGCTTCTCAGGCTGTCTAGGGGACATGGACAAGCTGAGAGATGCTGTCCTGTGGATACTTGCATGACTTCCACTGGAAAAGCCAGGCATGCCTGTAACCGCCACACCAGCTCATTTAACGCCATGAAAGTAACTTGCAGGAAAGAGATGCTCAGATCTTGTCCAATGATCACATAGGAAATGGTAGAACTGGGCTCAGATGCAGGCTTCTTGCCTGGCAAGTTCGTGTACTTCACCAGTGCCTTCCAGAGAGAGAGAGTGGAGACATGAGCTGAGAGCCAGAAGCGTGATTTGGTAAAATGGCAGAGAGAAGAGGTGTGGTAAAGTGTAACGAAGAGTATTTTTGTCACAGGCATCTTCTCTAAATTTAAGTAGCATTTTAAAAAGTGAAAAACAACTATGATACACTGTCCAAAAGTGAAAAGAGCACTTGGCATGATCTGGGAAATACAAAGGAATTCCACGTATAAGCTACCAGTTACCTTGTGAATGAGGCACCAGAGACTAGTGTGTGCATAGAAGCAGGGTAGCTGGAAGGAAGGTCACGGAGCTGACGAGACACCCCGAACTGGGCTGGGCCTGGGCACAGCATAATGTGAAGTTTGCTGGGAACAGCTTGTGGAGTGAGTGAGGAGAGTGAGGCCCATGGCTGGAAGGGAGCTCACTGCACAGGGCTTTCCTAGCAGGTGGGCTCTGCCTCTTGCTTTGTTCCCACCTGGCTGTGGCTGCTGAACCAGCCAGTTGGGAACCATGTCTGCCCAGGCTGACCCACACCTGGGCCAGGCGTCTCTCTCATCCTGTTATAGTGTTTCTTGCTGCCCTCCGGGATGCTCCAGGAGTCATGGCACAGCTGGTAGGGACAGGGCTGTCAGTGGAGCCCAGGCCCTGTGATTCCTAGGTTTATTTGTTAACTAGGAACTGCAGAGAGGGACTTGCCAAGGAGGTGAGGTTGGCAGGAGCAATGCCAGAGAATCCCAGGCCCTGGCTCCTCTGAGAGAGACCAGATGCTGCCATGACTCTGTGTGGCTTCTGAGGACAGGGCTTTGACTGTCCCCAAGGAACGTGAGCTAAGCTTCTCATAGGTGTAAGAGCAGGAAGGACCTGTCCTCTCTGGAGAGTAGCTCTTAGCTGGCTGGTGATGGCTGTCCAGAAGATGCTGTGTCTCCTTCCTTGCTACACAGTTTACAGGTGATTTTTCAGAGCATTTACGCCTGACATTTATTCATTGCTTTTTGAGATAGGTGTAGCCCCTGCTAGTGTCAAAGTTGGACCGGGTTTCCTGCCTCCCAGATGCTGGGATTACAAATGTGAAGCCATCATTTCTGGCACCAATTTTAAAATTATAATGTATTTCTGAAACTAGTTCATTCAAAGTGGAAGCTTTTGAATAATTCAGGCCCATTACCCAGAAACCACCAGGATAATTAGGTGACTACAACTGTAGATGGTATCCTATAGATACCCTATAGCTATCCTATAGATACCACTTGGCACCATCAACAAAAAAAGTACTAGACTCATCTTCATTTAAACTTTAGCAAATTATTTATTTTGGTTTAGTAAGAAGTGCTCAGTTTCAGATGGAAATAGGCTTCTAAGAGCTATTGCTGTGGCTAAGACTAAAGAGGTGAAAACCTAAGTGCAGATTTGCTTGGTGTGTGGGTTGAGCAGTCAGCCCTTCTGTCTTCCTTCCTGACAGCACACATGGCATTGCTGTGAGGTTGCTGTTTTGTTTTGTAGTTACGTTCCTGAGTGAGTGTCCTATGTCCTGTTTTCAGGACTACCTGTGTGGATTCTGGGCAGACTCTACAATGCATGGAGAGTCACTGAGGGCCATGGTGCTCTTTTGATTTCTGTGTGCTCTCATTAGCTGTGCAGGGCCAGCTCTGCTTTCTCGAGGTGCCCATGTCTTCTGGCTGGATTCTGGGTTGCTCTGCTCTGACCCTGTGTCTGTCGTTTTTGCCTGAGATGTGGCCTGGTGGTTCTTTATACTGCACAGCAGCTGTGCCAGTACCTGTTTGTGTAGGGCCTGGATAGGTCTGTTCTTGTACACTCCCTGAAGCCTTCAGGGGCTTGGCTGGATTCTTTCTATCCCAGAACAATGCAGCTACCACCTGTCATCCGAGGCAGGACCCTGTCTCCTCTGGTCTGAAGAGTTATACTAACTGCCCACATTCTAGACATCTCGTCAAAGCAGGCCTTTCTGTGAGGCAGACGTCTCTGGACCTCAGATGTTTGTGCACTGCAGGCTGAAGTTGGTGCTATCATGCCTTTGCTCCTGGGTTGCTGGCTTTACATTTACTGGGTTAACAGTGTCTGGATGTCTGTTCATCTCTGGATGCTACTTGCTTTAGCTCTGTCACTGATACCCAGGAGCCCCTTCCTAACCCCCTGGCTACATTACTGACATGTTCTCCCTGATTTTTTTCTGTGGCACTGGCAATGACATGGTTTTCTCTTCATCCTTAATTTTTTTTTCCCCTTCTGGGTTTACTGTTTTTGTGATACATTGAGTTTCTTATGCCATCCCTCTTTCCTTACCTGTGCACAGTAGATTTTCCCTCTGCTGGTCTTAATACTGACTAGCTCTGAATATCTTCCTATGGGAGCAGCCTCTACCCCAATCCATCTGCAGTTCTGAAAGTCTGCCTGTTTCATGGGAATGTCCATTCTGGGGCCTGCTGGTGACAGAGAGTGGGCAGCAGAAACACAGACTAAGCTGGGGATCTATCTCAGTTGTTTCAGCTTTCCAGGACCCAGTGCTCTTGGCTTAACCCTGAACTTCCTAGAAGGCCTGGGGGCCACTTGTTAACTGTCAGCCCTGGGGACATGAGTGAAACACTGGGCTCTAGCACTCGGTCTGCTCCTGTGCAGCGATGCTGCCTCTGTTCCTAGGGGCTGCTGCTTCCCCTTCCTGTCCCAGCCTCAGCATCAGCTCCCTGGAAGGTGGTCCCTGACAACTTGTCCTGAGCCACATGGCATCAGTTTGAATCTCTTCATAGCTCTTGCCATTTAATCATTTCCCCTCTTCCTGGGGAAGACCCTGTAGTAGCGCAGAGTGAGAACAAGGGCCTCATTTTTTTCCTGTCTTGCTCATTGATGTACAGTGTCTGATAGGTCCTCAGTAAGTAACTGGAGCATGCTGGTCACCTACTAGGAAAAAAAGCTTTGAGCCTGTTGGGTTATTTTCTCTCCTTCCCTTTTAATTACTGCCTTTTCTTTGTATGTTTTTGGTAATTTTGCACTTTGTTAGGGTCCCCTTTTTTATAAGATCCTTTTTGTGGTCTTGAGTCTCTGGTGGTTGAGGGCTGGAGGACAGATACTGTTGCTCTGGGGCTGTGCACTGAGTGGATAACCATGGTGCCAGGACTCCACTCAGTGACCAGTGTCACACAGGAGAGGCCTGAGCAACTGTCACATGCAGCCGTGATGTTTCTTTCCCCAGTCTAAATGCAGTTGCAGAGCTATCCTCTGCAGAGTCCCTTGGGCTTGAGCTTCTATAGAAGCAGGGTGGCTGGGCTGCTGGGATGAGGTCGGATCAGGTGCTTCCTCCCTACCAAGCTTCCTGTTCAGTGTGTGCAATTGTGGGATAGATGTTTAGGGGCCCTGGCCTTGCAAGTGGGGTGAGGACCATCCTGAAGTGATTCCTATAGTAGTGACCAAGTGGCACTAGAACCAGAACCTCTGAACTAGGCCCAGAGAGGAACTGAGTTGGAAGGACCTGCAGACTGTGGCTGTGTAGCTAGTGGGGGGACCACACCAGTTGCTTTTATAGGCTGTGAGAGGCAGTGTTAATGGAGACTCAGGCCTAAGGGTGCTTGCTGTTTGACTTTGATGTGCCACTGGTGCCACTGGCAAGAGTTGGTAAAACTAGGGTTCTGTTAGTGTTGGGGTTGGGAAGTTAAGATTATAAAAGCAGGAACTTAGTGAAGAAAACTTAGAAGACTAGCAGAAGAAACTACCCTCATTCCCCTGCTGTTGACCTAAATGTGTTTGTTTCTTTTCTATAGTGGCTTTTAGTCTTGTAACAGGTGTATCATTCTGTACTTGCTTGTTACAGCTAGTTGTAGTTTATTACTGTCAAAATTGTATGTATGTTTGTTTCCCTGTGGACAACACCATTCCATGGACAGGTGGTCCTGGGCTGTATGAAAATTCTAGCTAAGCATGCGCATTCATGAAGCACTGTTTCCCTGCATTTTTGTTTCAGCTCTGTTGAATTCCTGCTGTTTGATGTTCCTCAGTGATAGAATGACCTGGAAGTGCAGGCCATGTGGGATGGGCTGTGACCTGGAAGTTTAGCCACATAAACCCTTTCCTTCCTAAGTTGTTTTGGTCAGACCGTTTTATCACAGCAGCACCCCAGCCTCCCTGGCTGCCCCAGGTAGTAGCTGCTGCAAAGAGCCCTACCTTTTCTCCTTAGTCTTCTCAGGGCCTCCCAAACACAGTATAGCTGTCATCCCTCCCTGCTGTGCCGCTTTCGGAGCTTGGTGCTCTCATTCCACTTGGAGCCCTGTGGAGAAGACAGGTACCAGAGCGGTTCTGCAGCTTCTCAGAGAGCAGCTAGTGGGAGTCCCCAAACAGCATGGGTACAGTTCCAGGCTACATTATTCCACTGGTTTTGAACCTGCAGTTACAAAAAAAAAAAAAAAAAAAAGTATTTGATAGTCTGATTCAAGGTTTTCTAATTTGTTTCTGATTCAAGTTTTCTAATTTGTTCAAATACTAGTTACTTTGTGCCATAATTAAATAAAAGTGATTTATAATTAGTTCATTAACTATGCTGGTTAATGATGCTTTAAAGAAGATTACTCGCCCTCAGAATAGTGGAAGCAATTCATGCATTCTCGCAGATGCTTGTACTTGTCATTTGCTAACAGCCCATCCCTTCTGGTTAGTGAGGAAGTAACCTTGAGCTCAGTGCAGTGGGAATCAGTTGTATTTGTATCAAAGAAAGCTGTAAGACCCTCCTGTCCTGGTTGTTTCAGTGTGTGTGTGTGTGTGCGTGCGCACACACACAGGCGTAAATTGTAACAGTTGATTCCAGGTATTTTTACCAGGGTACTGTTTTCTGCAGAAATGGTGCCTGAAGTGAGGGGTTCTGGTCTCTCAGAAACTGCTATTTTTAAAGTTTTTTTTTTAGGCTGGGTGTGGTTGTCCACAGCTTTAATGGAAGCACTGGAGTAGTAAAGACAAGATGGATCTATGTGAGTTCAAGGCCAAGCCTGGTCAGCAACAAAGCAAGTTTCAGTTCAGTCGGAGCTATGTGGAAAGCCCATGGCTGAAACCAACAGCAGTAAACCCCAAAACAAAAGCTTTTGAAGAAAAAGTTGGAGGAAGAGAGGATAAATTGACAGCTGAGTATGGTTTTTAGTGTTTGTATTGTAAGACTGGAAAGGGAAATTAGTACTTGAAGTCGAGAACAAGTCCTCACATCACTTTCCTGTAGAACTGGAAACTGAGGAGATGAATGGAGAGCTCTGCAGGGAAAGGAGGTGAGTGGGACAGTTGTGGAGCTGTGGACCTGTGGGCGTGAGAGTTGTACCTAGGCTGGTTGAGAAGCCACTGAGCTAGCAGCTCATGGTTGGTGGACTAAATGCTGTGGGACGGCTAAGGAGGCTCACCCATTCTTTCTGTGTGTGCTTCCTCACTTGTACACACACTCTCTCTTTCTCTCTCAGTTTACTTTCTTTTTCTTTTTAAGTGCATTGATGTTTTGTCTGCATGTGTGTCTGTGAGGGGTCAGATGTTGGAGTTACAGACAGTTGTGAGCTGCCATGTGGATGCTGGGATTTGAACCCAAGTCCTCTGGAAGAGCAGGCAGTGTTCTTAACCTCTGAGCTATTTCTCCAACACCTCTTGGTTTACGTTTCATTTTATGTGTATGAGTGTTTTGCCTTCATCTATGCCTGTGCACCATCTGAGATTTCAGTGCTCTTGGGGACCAGAAGAAGGCACTGGGTCTCCTGGAACACGAGTATAAATGGTTAGCAGCCTCCATGTGCATCCTTGAAAACCGAAGCTGGGTCCTCTGCAAGAGCAACAAAATCTGTTAACCCCTGAACCGGATCTCCAGCCTTCCTTTTTTTTTTTTAGTAAGGGGAAATGAGTACTTGAGGCCAAGTACAAGACCTAGCATATATGAAGCCTGATGTCAGCATTTGGGATCCTTTGCCCATTCTTCCTGTGGCTTGTGTTTCCACGTCATCTGTGCTGAAGGCTATGGCTCTGCCTCTGCTGTATGCTCCTTGTGCTCTTTCTTTGGTGCAGTGCAGCTTCTGGCGTGGGGTTGTGAACAAAGGCAGCGCCTTTGAACAGCTTACAAGTTGTGCTTGTTGTGGGTGGGTCCCCCAAGCCTGGAGGTCTGGAACCCCGGGACGAGAAAAGGAGCCAGCTTTGCCCAGGCAGGAGCAGGAGGAAGGCCTAGAAATCAGGAACCCAAGGTAGGTAGGGGCTGCTAAAGCCCGGCTTGGATTGTGTGGGACAGCACTTCCAGAGTGAAAGCTATCCTCCCAGGATAACTGTTGCTTTCCTTAGTGGCTGGATTTGCTATGGAGAGATGTGGTCTGGCTTTGTAGCTGTGGCCCTTTCATCTTAAAAATAGCCTAGGGATCCAGGCTGCACATCCCTGACTTGGGCATTAAGGACAGAAATGGACAGGATGTACAGAAGACATGAGACAAATCTGTTAACCTCTTCCTCTGGTGTTCACATGGTCTTATGTAGTCCAGGCTGGCTTCAACTCCTCATTCTCTTGCCTCCACCTCCACGTGCTGGATTACAGACATGGGCCATCACACTCAACCTCCCTTCGAATGGATTTGGACTCCAGGGAAGTGTTTGTAAAAAACTACCTTACTATTCTGTGAACTTTAATTTTTAGTAGAAAAATAATGCTTTAGTAGAAAATACACTAGGAAAATCAGCTCTCTAACATTCTCGTAATGAAAAGTAAAACCTATGAAGAAGCCTCTGGTCTGGCCATTTCCATCCTCCTTAGAGTAATCACACAGGTCAGGAACTGTGATGCTAAGTACAGTCTTTGTCCTCTACGGAACTGGAGCTGTGCCTGGCTATACATGGACCAGGAGCTGTTCTTGGTATCTCAGAAGCAAGCATGGGTCCTCTTGGTTACATATTTCTTCTGCGCTGTAGCAAGAACAAATGGAATAAAAACTCAAGATGCTTAGGGAATCCAGCACTGCCTCAGATGCTGATGATGAGGGTTGAGTGCTACTGGGCTGTTTTCCTGGGTCACTCAGCCTGGCATTTGGAGAGTTGCAGGCCCCCATGTATGAAGATGGAGTTCTGACGGTGACCGCACAGGCCTCTAGCACAGCTCTGCCTTTTTCCTTCTTCTGCACCTCGTGGAAGCTCCAGGATCTAGCAAGGAGTAGAAAGAGGGTTCCCACCAGGCTTCCAGACCACCTGAAACCAAGAAGTTTTTCAGCATTGTCCCTTAGCTGGCAGCTACCCACCTATACAGGTGTGGCTTTTCTCACTGGGACAATGCTGACTGCAGGCCCACTGGAGAGCATCGGAATTGTCATTGGCTCCCACCTGTGTGGCCCATGAGAGCTGGAACATAAGGCAGGCAGCTACAGGCTCTTCAGCTGTGGCCAGACATGGCAGTGATGCTCTGCTTTCCTTGTTCTCATGTCTGTTAACAGCTGTTGTCAATCACCAGACTTCCTGTCCTCACTGATTCAGTTTTGTGGTGACTTGCTGACCCTGCTTACTGTCCAGAACAGCCAGCAGGAGGCTTGGCTTTTTGTTTAGCACCCTGTCTCAGAGGCATCAAGGCAGTCCAGCAGCAGCATCCTGTTCTGAGAACACAAAGCACCTGTTGTTGACTGAATTATTCCCAAAGCAGTTGGTAATATTTACATTTATTGTGATTTCACAGATAGCATGGCTGTCCTTCCTTACTGACAGGACCACAGCACTGGAATCAGGACACCAGTGTTCAGCTCGGCACCTCTTGTTGTTTGGGGCATCATGGCCTTACTTACACATAGAGGAATGCTAGCCACTCCCTTCTTGGCCCTGATTGAATGATCAGATGTCTGATTGAACACTGTGTTTTACTGATAGCAGGGTGTTTGCTTTGAATCAGGACTGGTCACCTTCCTGCTTTCCTCCCTGGGAAAGCCCTGGTGGTAACTGCTGTACCTGAGGGAAAAAGCTCAGCATGTGAGGCCTGAGGAGCGGCACGTGACTGTTCCATGCTGTTGGCATTTCAGACTCAGCTTAGGAGGTTGTTGTATGTACTGCTTCCTAGTGAAGACCTTGAGTCATGCTTTGGCCATTGGACTTCTTTGTCTAAAAGATGTTTGAGTGTAGCCATTTTGAGCTATGCATGAGAGTTTAGTGAGCTAGCTTCCGTGTTCTGTGACTCAGGACCAGTTATTTAATTGTTCTTTCTGTCTCTGAACCCTGCTCTCAGCTGAACTCAACTGTTCTCATCCTGAGTGCCTGCACTATGGACCTAATGGACAGCCCACAGGAGCTGCTGGTTCCTGGCACTGTTGGGCTCCTGTGGATGTGTGTATCTTTTTCCTGTATCAGGCTGTGTGTTGCCTGTCATGAGGCATGCAGTGCCTGTGTGACTCAGGATGCTTGGCTAGGGTGTGAACCTTTGGCTGGCTGCACTGCACTGTGCTCATTGGAAGATGTCTTTGTCTTGAGTATAGCTCGAAGACTGACACTGTTGTGAATGCATCTTTGAAGGTTAGTCATAGATGCACTAATGTTGGGAGTTGACAAGAACTCATCCAGACCATACCATGAGATTTCCTGTGATCCAAAGTTTTGTTTCATTGTATGTTTTCATAGAAAAGAAACTGCAGGCTGGAAAGATGCCTCAACAGTTAAGAACACTGGCTGTTCTTTCAGAGGACCTGGGCTTGATTCCCAGCACCTATATGGCAGCTCACTGCTGTGTAGAACTCTAGCTCCAGGGGCTCTGCTGCCCTCTTATGGCCTCTGCGGGCAGCATGTTGTACAAGTGCTGCAGACATACATGTCGGCAAAACTCCCATATACATACAGTAAATAATAATGAAATAAAAACTGGATTAAAAATATTTTTTATTTTATGTGTTAGATGTTTGCTGCATATCTGTGTACCATGTGTGTACAGTGCCCTCGGAGTCCAGAAGAGGGCATCAGGACCTTTAGAATAGAGTTACAAAGGATTGTGAGCCATCATGTAGATTCTGGGATTTGAACCTGGGGTCCACTGGAAGAACAGCAAGTGCTCTTAACTCTGAGTGGCTCCAAGTATATTTTGATATATAGAAAAAGGTAGGATTCTACTTAATTGTAACTCTGTTTTTCTTGTTTATCCACCAGACTTCATGAGGAAATAATTGACTTTTATAACTTCATGTCCCCTTGTCCTGAAGAAGCAGCCATGAGAAGGGAGGTGGTGAAACGGATTGAAACTGTGGTGAAAGACCTCTGGCCAACAGCTGATGTGGGTATCTTGTCACCTCACACTCCAGTCAGTGTGAGTGCCCTGTGGTGGTTGTGTCAGCTGTGTCCCATGTACATCCACGCTTCCTGTTACCCAGGGCGTGTGGCTCTCCAGGCATGGTCCTGGGCATCATCACTTGGGAGCTGTGTAGAAAAGCACTCTCTACTCTGCCCTGCTGAATCAAACCCTGGTATGGTCCAGCCATTGGTTAGCTCACCAGTGTACAGTTGGGTGAGGACCATTAGCCTAGGAAATTCATTCATATTTATATTCTCATACTTATTCATTTATTCTCCTCTTCCTCTTCCATTTGTGTTTTAAAATCACCTTAAGGTTAGAAATCTTACTCCTGTCTCATCCCCCAACCCAATGCAGTCAGTGCACTTCACAGCATGTAACATGTTGGTTTCATTAGAAATTGCAAGTCCAAAAAAAAAGGAAGAAAAAGAAAAGAAATTGCAAGTCCAAGCATAGCAGGGAGGTACATGCCTTTAGTTCCAGCACTCAGGAGGCAGAGGCTCTAAGTTCGAGGCTCACCTGAGCTGCATAGTTCCAGGACAGCCAGAGCTACATAAAGAGAGATCCTGTTTCAAAAAAACAAGCCACGATTGCAGGTGTTTCGCAGTGCCGCACTCTTATGTGGATGGGCATGTTTCTGTGGAAACAGGTGCTTGGGCATTTGTAGTGCTTGGTGCAGGCACCTATGTAGAGCTAATCTCCTGCCCTGAATTTTGGTGTAATGTACAAGGAACTTTCTAGTTTGTTGCAACATTTCACCTGCTCCCTTCCCTAATGTCCTTGCTGGTTTTGTTGTTATTCATGTTTTGAAGGCATAATGCGAGCCTGTTGACTTGAACTGTGGGGCATTTTTTTTTTTTTTTTCAGGTGCAGATATTTGGCAGCTTTAGTACAGGTCTCTATCTTCCAACAAGGTGAGTGCTGCTTAGTGTTTGTTTATGGGGTAAATGGTGTCTATAAGCATCTGAGGCTTGAGTCAAAGAGAAGGATTGTGGAACATAGGGAAAATAGGCAGAAAGTAAACTTAGTTTAGCATTAAGGCAGCAGATTGCTTGCTTGGCATTTTCTTCTTGCATTTAACTTTTTACAAACAGAAATGTTAGATATTGGAGACAGAAGATCCATGGGAATTGTCTTAGTCTCCTGCCACTGTGAATTGTAAACCAGAGAAGCTTATTTGGGCTCTCAGTTCTGGGGACTGCAAAGTCTAAGGTTCGGAGGCCACAATTGGGTCAATCTTTCCTTTTTAAAACTAAACCCACCCCTGTGGCAGTTTTATTGATCAATTCATGAAGACAGTGTCCCCAGACCCTTCTCACCTCTGAAAGTAGAAAGGCCTGTGCTGTTTGTTGATAGCCACATTTCAGTGGGAGTCTTTGGGGGAAGGGTGATTGGTTTTACAAAAAGCAGCTGGGGATGGGGATGAGACTGCAATGGTGAATAGAAAGTTTTAATGAACATTCAGGCACAATTCTGTTTGAGTAGTTGTTCATGAAGACCTTTATGTAGAAGTGTCAGATTTACTTCCTGAAATTGTCTCCTGGGTTCATATTTGTATGTGCTTGATGTATATGTGGTTTTTGTTGCATGCTAGTTACCATTTGGAGGCTAAAGCGGCTGTGATGTCAGACCTCATCGGCATGGACTCTAGAAGCCAAGCAGATTAAAAGTCCTCAGGGATCCCTGGGCCATGAGTGAGAACTAGTGCTGATAGTGTAGATAGCTGGAAGATGGTATATCCATTTCACCCCATTGAGTACTGGGCCTTTAAAGACCTTTTCACTCAGTCTTTGTATGACCCAAAAGCTGAATTCAGTGCCCCAGGCTCAGGTGCTTATTGGAAACTTCTGGGTAGAGAGGAACATGCTGTGGTGCTGACCTCCCACACGGCAGGTCACCTCCTGGTGAGATACGTTGTGACTGACGTATTTTCTCTCTGTCCAGTGACATAGACCTGGTTGTCTTTGGAAAGTGGGAACGTCCTCCATTGCAGCTGTTGGAGCAAGCCCTTCGGAAGCACAACGTGGCTGAGCCATGCTCCATCAAAGTCCTCGACAAAGCTACAGTGAGTGCTGGGGGCTGACACTTCTGTCTGAGTGGGAGTCACATGGTGCCTGCATCCTCCGATCTTCCTGACAGTGGTTGCTGGTTCCATTTTGAAGCGCCCTCTTGTGGTATAAGCATATGAGTTACTATCTTCATGATTACCAGCTGGGAACCTGCTTGGTTTTCACTGTGAGAGAGAGCTTTACTCTTGTCCCCAAAAGACAGACTTGTATCCATGTGTCTGAGAAGTAAGGCAGGAAAGAGGATTGCTAAGTGAAAACTTTGGCCTGGAGTGCTGCTTAGGGATCAGTGTGGCTGTGTGTGTGTGTGTGGTTTTTTTTTTTTTTTTTTTTTTTTTTTTTTTTTTTTGTGGGGAAGACAGCATGCTAGCTTACACTGAGGGAGGAAAGCGCTTCCTTTGCTGCCCAGAGTTGCATCTGCACATGAAAGGGCCCCTGCCTCAGGAGAAGCTGGGAGATGAGACTGCTTCTGCAGAGTTGCTGGAGGGTTTCTCACAGCGGTTCTATGACTTCAGTTCCTGGCCCTGTGTGTACCAGTTACCAGCTCTGCTGGTGTTTCAGTTTTGAGTTGGTGTATTAGCTCATCTGCAGGCTTTTCGTTGGGAACATGTGAGCTTTAATCCAGTGCCTACCTGCTCTGCCCGTACTTTTGCCTGGGATGGGTGAGTGTTTAGATGGTAAGCATGCCCACTGAGGTCTTCACAAAGTACCTGCACTGTTCCTTCCGGGCAGCAGTCCCTCCAGGCATGGCTGCTCGGACTGCCTTTTATGCACCTGTGCTCTGCTGAGACATGGCTTGGCCACTCCTCAGATGCTGAAGGCCCATGCTGTACTCAGTCCTCCAGCTGACAGGCAGGCATTGTTACCTTTCGCCTTTGACCCACGAGGAGACATGCACAATGGATAGTAAGGGACCTTCACTGCACTCCATTAAATACCTGACCAGAGATGGCACCTTGCTTTGGCCGGGGTCCCTGCTGTAGTTCAACAGCTCTGCCATATTTATTCTTTTTTTTGTGCTTCATTCCTCATCCAGGGAGGAATCCCATATCTCAGACATTCTGGCCACTCATGTTTGTGCAGTTGGTGACCTTTGACAGTGAGTGAGGCAGAAGGGACTTACTGCTTGTTTTGTTGTTTAGCTGTAAAAGAAGTTATGGGTGGCCTGAAGTCCCTGAGTTCTTGAACTGTCCAGGGTCTAGTCAGAACCTCTGAATAATGTTGGGCATAACTGCTTAGTTGTTCTGGCCTTCCTGCTGTAGCTACTGAGCACTGTGTTGCTTGTCCTCAGTCAGTTGAAAGTGTCCCATCCCAGCTGCTGAGGGAATATGCTTTCTCTACTGAGCTGCTCCCATGACATGGATTCAGATCTTGGGATGCAAGTGCTTTGTGTGTGGTTCAGCCTTTCTCTTTGCAACAGCTGCTCCAAAACAAGAATGGTGGGACTGCTGCTTATTCTCAGTGTGGGAAACCCCTCCCTCCGGGTCTACAGAGCAGAAGTGGGGCTCACCTCATGGCTTTGTAGGGTGCATGTGCAGGTTAGGCCTTCCCACCTGAGTCCTCTTTCTCAGGCTCCCATTCCCCTCTCACTGTCCCATTCAGAGTCAGCTGCAGGGGCAGGGGGGCCCTGCTGGAGAGGACGGGTGGTGGGCATTATCTGGGTCTCCAGTGACTACCCACATTAACTGCTGACAGAGCCCTGCTCTTTAAAATGACCTTCATGACTGCTAATTCCCTTTTGTGAAGAGAGGAAGGTGAAGAGAGTGGTTGTCTGGAGAATGTTGGTGTCAAAGCAGTTTCTAAACCATATCTTCTCAGGTGCCAATCATAAAGCTCACGGACCAGGAGACTGAAGTGAAAGTCGACATTAGCTTTAACATGGAGACTGGTGTCCGGGCGGCAGAGTTCATCAAGAATTACATGAAGGTACTGATGTCGCAGGGCCGCAGTACAGACGGGTGTGAGATCTTGTTAAAACTCTTGGAAATGGGCATTGTTAGAAATACAGAACGTGTAATTATAAGCACTCTGTAATCAGGTATCTGGAGACACTTGGGAAGTACGTAGCTGTTCTTCAGATTTACTTTGAATGACTGATTGCTTCCTAACATTGAGCCTTATTATAGAGAGCTCTGGGGAAACGTTCTTTCTCTTAGTGCACAGCCTTGCTCTTGGCTCAAGTTTAGGTCAGCATTCCTTCTTACTATGCTAGGTCATTCTAGGTAGGCTCTGGTTGGAAGCCTCAGTGCCTGTGAGTGTGAATTGAGCCAGTGCCTGAGCTGATAGCTTCTGGAGCTCTTGAGTGCTGGCACTCAGGCAGACGACTCCCTTTAAACAGCCCAGACAGGCAGCCCTGGGACCTCTCTTCCATGTCTTCCATGTCATCAGTTCCTCCTCTCCATTGTCACCTGATCTGCAGGAGCATTTGCACCTGAGGACACTATGATCAGCCCCTCACCTTATCCTGTGTCCCTGCTTCCCCTTGTTCTGCTCAGGGGTTGAGCATATCTGGTTACTCAGTCCTGGGGATTCTTGCAGCAGGGTGCTACTGTGTCCCTGACTGAGTCACTGCTTGGGCCTAAAGGACCTTTCCATACCCATCCTTCCACTGAGGTAGTATGAATCCTTAAGCCTAAAATTGTAGATGGTTCTTTTGAGGGGTGCGGTAGAGGCAGAGGATGGATGAGCATTTCTTTCATGTGAAGCTTTTTCTCTAGAGTCCCTTTAAAAGTACATCAGCTAACCTGCTCTGCTTTTCTTGGGTTTACAGAAGTACTCCTTGCTGCCCTACTTGATTTTAGTATTGAAACAGTTCCTCCTGCAGAGGGACCTGAACGAAGTCTTCACAGGTGGGATCAGCTCCTACAGCCTCATCTTAATGGCCATCAGCTTTCTGCAGGTAAGCACGCCATCTCTGCACATGTGTTAGTGCCATAGGTGCTGGCCTCATCATGGCTGAACACCTTCCCTTCCTGTTTCTGGCTCAAGTCACTACACTGTCTGCTCAGCATCCCTCCTGCAGCTTGATTCTGTGGCTGACTTCCTGTCTGGGTACAGCTTTGAGAAGTCAGTTGATGTCTGAGCTCCAGGAGGCTCAGACTTTACTGTGTTGAGAAAGTGTGGATTTGTTTATTCAGAATGAGAGAACAACAGTTGGTTTATTTCTATATAAATCATAAAAAGCCTTTTCTGTTGATGCTCAATGTGTTTAACTTATTCCCAGACCCTCTCAGAATAAAAGGCAGGTACCACTATGAGGAAAAGATAAAAGTATTTTTCTTTTGGGGTTTTTTAGATGAATTCACTTTAGTCCTGGATAGCCTGGAACTCACTGTGTAGCCCAGGTTAGCTTGGGCCCATGGCAGTCCTCTTGACTCAGTTTCTCTGGTGCTGAGATGACATATGTGAGCAGCTCTTCCTGGAAAGCCTTGTATGATTGATGGTCTTAAATTATGCATCATCTCTGTTTTGGTGAGTGTAGTTCAAGGAGAGGCCTGTCAGCAGTGGGCCACTCCAGAGCCGCTCTTCTCTTGTTGGTAGGTTGGTTGGTGGTTTTGAGCAATCACTTTACAGGTGAGACTGACCTGGAATTTACTATGTAGCCCAGGCTGGCCTTGACCTAGTAGCTTTTTTTTTTTTTTGCCTCATGCTCCCAAACACTGATATTGTAGACATGAGCTCTTATGCCTGCTGTCTCTTTCACATATATAAAATAATACCCAAGTTAATTAAAATTTTATTCCACTTAGATTTGATTGAGAAAAAATATGCCTGTATGTTTTAGCCACACCCAAGTGTATGTCCCTATGTAATCACTAATTTTCCTTTCTCTTGTGCTTGGTGAGGGCTTCTTACTTCCAGTGACATTGCTAGCCTGCGCTCCGACTTTGTGTGAGCTTTGGCTTCCAGGCTTGCTGCTCCTGAAGCATGCAACCCTGTGGTGTGATGCAGAGGGGCTCAGTGCCGAGCCATGAGCTTCATGCAGCTCGCCCCGTTCTAATATGATGTTGTGTCTCTCAGCACTACTGTGAGCTGAACAGCCCTCTGTTGTTACTTGAGTACTCCTGATTTGAGGTAACACATTTCAGTCTTGTAAGGACAATTGATATCACCTTGAGTGGGGTTTCCAAGGCCTCCTGGTGTGCTTGTTAGTGGGGTCCTTGTGGCTGTCAGATCTCATAGGGACGTATAGACAGGATAGCTCCCACCTTCTGCCCTGTGTTGGAGCCCACCCACCTCAGGCTGAACCTGATGTAGTATCTTGCTCATCTCACAGCTGCCTGAGGGAAGGAGGCCAGACCCTGTACTGGGCTGGCTTGAGTGTTTGATTTGACTCAATGGCAAGGAAATAAAGGCTCAGCATAAGGACTACCCTGTTCTTTGGGAGACGGCATATCCAGGAACTCAGAACTCTGATGCTATGAGGGATCTTGCCTGGAGGGGCCGTGCTTCAAACTTCAGCCCCTGTGCTGCCAGGACTTGCATATTAGTGAGGCTTGACCATCACCACCTAGAATTATGCAAAGGACAGAGCTCCTTATGTGACCAGGGAGGCTATGAGCTATATGCCACTCTCAGTGCTTGCAGTGTCACCTGAGACTGGTAGGTGCTGCTTAAGCTCCTTCTGTAGTAGGCAGCACAGGTCTGTAAGGTCGTGGGCACTTAGGAATTGTCAGTGGGCAAGGGTCAGAATGAGGCTGTGGTGTGTGGTGTGAACTAGACTCACAGTGATGTATACGAAAGCAGGAGTTAACCTTAGTTCACTCACATTCTGGTTCACATGATGTATGCACTGTTCAGTCTCAACCCTGCCACCTATTGGTGGCATTACAGGATGATGAGATTAATATGAACTGTGCATTCGCCATCTAATGGCAGTTGGACAGAATATGGAGACTTACCATCGGGCAACTTGAAGATAATGTCTGTGTTTGGACTGTCTGAGTGGATGTTGATATGTTTTCTTTCTTTCAGTCCCTCGATACAGAGGCTATCCAGGTGGGCAGGGCCTCCTAGCTGCTGCTCCTACTCTCTCAGGTGCTGTTGAATGGGGACCTCTCAAGGGTTCCCTGGAGAGGCTGCCAGGTGAGTGTCTTTAGAATGTAATGTGAATTCATACACCTTGTGGTCTCTCATTTTACAGTTACACCCAAGAATTGATGCCCGGAGAGCTGATGAAAACCTTGGAATGCTTCTTGTAGAATTTTTTGAACTTTATGGAAGGAATTTTAATTACTTGAAAACTGGTATTAGAATAAAAGAAGGAGGTGCCTATATCGCCAAAGAAGAGATTATGAAAGCCATGACGAGTGGGTACCGGCCGTCGATGCTGTGCATTGAGGACCCCCTACTGCCTGGTGAGCTTACTTCACCCCCCTGGCTGGGAGCGTGGTGCTGGTGTCTGTACAGCTGAGCTCCTTTCAGGAGTCCTTATCCTGACTAGTTGACTGCATACTACGGTGTTTGCCTTCTGTAAACACCAGAATTCGGAAGGGTGAATCAGTCCAGCCACACAGACATCCACTGCTGGAAAGAAGGGTGCTGCAGTAAGTGAAGGGTGGCCTCCTGCAGTGTGTCATCACCTTCCCTTATGATTGGCTGAGCCCCGATTCTCCCAGCCGCACTCCTTGGCCTGTGGAGGCTGCTTGTCTCAGTGTGGCAGCAGGTGGTGTTTGTCTGCCAGTCTGAGAAGACTGTTGCAGATTCTTGTTAGCTGTGCTCCTTGCTGACTGGTGCGTCTCAGTTCCTCATGTGCCGATTGAACATCTTTTGGGGAGATGCTCTTTAATGCTGATGATAGAATCAGTAACAGAAGCATGACTGTTGGCTGCAGGAGCCTGCTCTTTGTCCTTGTCTCATGGGACTGTGTGTGCTGCAACAGTGGTCTCCTGAGCTGGCTGCTCCTGGTTTTCTATTTTAGGGGAACCTTGTCCCGTACTCTTGTCCCACTCCCACATACCAGTTTCTACCTTCATTTGCCCTCTGCTTCTGTTTATTATTTATTTACTATCACCACCATTTATTTACTATGGCAACCATTTAATGGTCGTTTTACGGTGCTTTGTTGCTTCTAAGGTAAGATTAATTTCTTTAAAATACATTGAAAGAAACTATACAGGCAGTTCTACTCAGCTGTCTTTAAGTGGCACAGCGTCTCCGTAGATGTGGAGCTGGGTTCCTGGGAGCGTTCTAATGGTGTGTCTGTCACCCACCTGAGTGTCTGTTGGACCAGTGATCTGGAGACATCCCATGTCTTCAGGTTTTTGTTTCAATGTACCTGCATTATTACTGAGCTACAGCTGAATCTAGGAAGATGAAATTCCAATATCCTTTCTAAAAACTCTGTACCTAAGCTGACTGAAGAATGAGTATATGTAGGAAGTAAAGTTCCTTGTGATTTTAGTGATAGCTTCATTGTGTATTGCTTGGTGAGTTTATATCCATAGCACTCTGCCCTTAAAGGACTCCTCCCTCCCTCCTCTTGTCCCTTCTTCACTCCCTCCTTTTCCTTCCTTCCTTCCTTCCTTCCTTCCTTCCTTCCTTCCTTCCTTCCTTCCTTCCTTCCATCCATCCTGATACTGTGTTAAGGGTGATAGCCTCTCCTAGGGATATCACTCTGAGCTCATGCCAGGTCCCCAATGCTGGTTGGTATTTAGCGTGTCTTGCATTTCGTGTGGTGTGGGCTTATCTTTTTTTTTTTTTCTTGTCACCTGGGGACTTAGCAGGCCTCATGAACTGTCAGACCCTGTGGCCACCTCCTTACCTTTGGTGGTAGCAGTCTGATCACATGGAGTCTGATGCGCTCTGAGCCTGTATGCATTTATATACCATGTGCTATGGACTGCAGTTAGCCGAAGCTCAGTGCTACATTCACATGGCTGTTGCGTGAGCTGCTGAAGTTGGAGGTGTTTAGTGGTGAGGCCCCATTCACCGTAGCATATGCTTTTGTGTTGCAGGAAACGATGTTGGGCGGAGTTCCTACGGGGCCATGCAGGTGAAGCAGGTGTTTGACTACGCTTACATTGTGCTCAGCCATGCTGTGTCACCGCTCGCCAGGTCTTACCCCAACAGGGACTCTGAAAGGTAATGGACCTTGTACCTGGGTTCTGGGCTCCTCATTCTGTAGAGTGGCAGGTGTACTTTCTCTAGTCATATGCTTTCTCTAGTCATGGATGGACCTTGATAATAAGGAAAGCCTGTCGGGGAATCAGGAAGGCTTTTGGGTAGCCTATGGTCTAGGACTGAGGGTTTTTTAGTGGTGTGGCATTTACTCATGGTGTTCTGTAGTAGAGCACCTGACTTCTGAAGCCTTGGGTTGGTGCTTGTCCGGCCGCCGTCAGGTTATGGTCAGGTTGTGAGTTCACATTGGAGTGCACTGCTCAGCCTTAATCCCTAGTGTTCAGTTGTCCTCCAGTCTCCACTTGAGGATAGTCTGCATCGTGTACCTTACTGGTAGTCACACTTGTTCATCTCTGACTCTGGTGTGTGGGGAGCAGAGGGCTAGCAGTGAGAAGACAATGCAGAAGGAAGAAGCACGCTGTGCAGACTGGTGTCAGCAGTGTGCTCATGTCTGTGCTGGGGAGGGCTGTCTCAGGAAACTCAGTGAGGCGTGAGGCTGTGGCTTTATGCCAGCTGTTCATGCACACTGTTGCAGGCCAGACCCTAGCCTGGTGACTTGGTCTGTCTCCTCAGCTGTGCAGTGGGATAGGAAATGCCAGAACTTCATGGCCATTGTGAATGGAAGTCTGTATGGAAGTCTTCATCTTTTGTAGCTAGATCTTGGTTAAGAACTTCTTTCTACATAGCGAACCTACTTTTGTGTGTACCATGACCTCATGGCACACTCGAATGTAAACATGTCATGGATACTTTGTACAGTTCACTCAGTTTGCTTTTTTTTTTTTTTGGTCCTTGATGGACCTCACACCTGACACCGTATGTCTGTGTCCACCCTTGTTCTTCGCAGTACTTTAGGAAGAATCATCAAAGTCACCCAGGAAGTCATCGACTACCGGAGGTGGATCAAAGAAAAGTGGGGCAGCAGAGTCCTCCCGTCTCCAGACCTGGGTGAGAGGCTGACACGAGAGCTTGGCCTCCTGCCTGTAGCACAGAAGCATCTCTGACCCTTTTGTTGGTTGCTCAAGCTGTGAAAGAAGCTCCTTTTACTTTTTCTGATAGGTCATCCCTCCGTGAGCTCTAGCCCTGAGAGGAGTAGAGTGGTAGCTGCTGTAGGCTATACTGGGAAGGGGCATGTGGAAGTAGTTGCTAATGGTTCCATTCATGATTAAGCTAAGATACTCACATTCCAACACATAATGGAGAAGTATTGACAGACATAGATTTTTTTGTTCTAAATCTTAGAAATCCTGTGTGTATTTCTGTTTCAGAATTCTACATTTCTTATTGGAAATACTTGGTTTATATTTATAGTTTATAAAAGCTACAGATAAAACTTACCCACCAGCATCGAATAAATATTTTAATGTTTTTTGATAACTAGTTTAATACATGTTTAACATTAGATAAATTCAGTTGTAAGGTTTGGTTTGTTAGTCACACATGCAGCATTTCAGAGCTCAGCAGCCCTGTGCTGCTGGTACACTGACCCAGGCTCTGCTTTCCTTCCGCAGACAACAGGATTAAGGTAAAGGAGAGAATTACCACATGCAATGGCGAGCAGACCCAGAGCCGGGAGCCCAGTTCCCCTTACAGCCAGCGCCTGACTCTGTCCCTGTCCAGTCCCCAGCTGCTGTCTTCAGGCTCCTCTGCTTCTTCCGTGTCCTCACTTTCTGGAAGTGATATTGTGAGTGGGCTTTTGCTCTTGACGGTCTCCCTTGTGTGGGGTGGCTGGTGTCCTGGTTCTCTCTAGCAGGGAGTTCAAGACCTACTCTTTCATCTCAGTCCCTTGGGTGTTTGTGTGTGTGTCAATGTGTGTGTCTGTGTTTATGTCTGTGTCTGCTTGGTGTTCTTTGGCATAGGCCTTAAGAATCCCAGGCTGTGTTGCTCATGTGACCCATTGACCAAGGTAGAAATAGCACTCAGATAAGCTGTGAACCTTTTTGAGTCATTTTGTGAAAACTGGTTTAGAGATTTACAAAGTCCAGTCCACATGTCTCATCTGTACTTTCTGTGGCCTAGCCTTTCTCTGTTTTGAAATGACTAGGGAATGGGATTACAGTTGCACACCTGCCCTTCCTTACTCAATGAGGCTTGCTCTAATGGCCTGTCCTGGCTTGCCTCTCTGAAAGTACCTGTGAGACCCCAGATGCCACTGTGCTTACAAACTCTTCTCATTTCTTGTGCTGCACTCTAGGACTCGGACACACCACCCTGCACCACGCCTAGTGTTTATCAGTTCAGCCTACAAGCACCCACCACCCTGATGGCCAGCCTGCCCACAGCCTTGCCAATGCCCAGCAGCAAACCTCAGCCCGCTGCTTCCAGAACGTTGATCATGACAACGAACAATCAGGTACAGGACCCCTTCCCAGGGGTGGCATCCAAGCCAAGGAGTGCATGGGAGGAGGTCATTGTCCCTGTGAACTGGGTCTAGTTTAGGCACGCCTGTCTCTTAAGAATTGCCATGTTTTGGTGGCTGTAGAACACAACTCAGCTCATTCTGTAAGACAGTCTCTGACCAGGAGTCTGCTGTGGTTCTTGAGTATGAAATGCCTCTTGACAGGCAGCGTCCAGGTCACTCTTTGCTGTAGACACTTGTTGCTTTCTTTTCGCCAGAAATTCAGTACACAGACCACTGAAATGTCAACATGGACTTGGACTCTGTGTTAATTAGTCATTATTTAGGACTTTTTCTCCTCTTAAAATTTATATAAAATCAGTTTAAAGGCATATATTTTATAAATATTCAAAATTGTCTATATATCTCAATTATATGTCAGCTGGATTTGTATACACTCGATACATTAGTAACAAGTGGGGTGAGTGTAAAACAGTACAGAAACACATAGATGTCCCTCCTGGAGTCTTCTTGCCCTGTTGTCCATTCCCACAGAGCTGTTTTGAAGCTGTGAGCTGCCAAAGCACATGACCCCATTTGTTGGCAAGCGTTTGACACATTTCACCCAAACTGTGTAGCCCAGACTACAAACCTTCAGCTGGTGCACACATGGAACTTTCCAAGGTAGTTATTTAAGCTATTAAATTCTGTTCCAGTTCAGCTTGATTGTCTTCTGGTAAGGACATTGGCCTCAACCTCACACTTCGGCTGCCTTTATGTCACTGCTCAGGGCTCAGTGTCTCCAAGAGCCCAATGCAGGCCCAACTTCTGTTTCCTGCCAGGGGGTGTTTTGCACCTGTGGTGTCTAAGAAAGTGTGGGTGTAGGTCCCAGTTAGTTAATGTTTGTATGCATCTCCTGTGTGAGTATAAGCTCAGACAAGACTGAGGCCACTTGACTTGCAACAGGACGGTTAAGTGAAAACCCTGTCTTAAAACATAGGTGTTCTCTTGTCCAGTGCAGCTTAAAAAATGATGGCCACCCTTTAGACATAGGATTTCCTAGTATGACAAGGATGAATGAAATTGGAGGTCATAGATGTTAAGCTGTTGGAGACCTTCAGGAGTGCAGTGGAGCAGGGAGCTTTCTTTTTTCTCTGGAGAGGGAAACAGGTTTATAGTATGGACCCAGAGCAGAGTATTGGTATCAGATTCTCCATCATATGCTTTTAGCAAAGTGTAGCCAAATTGCTGTCTCTGCATACAGCTGCTAGTCTCTTCTGGAGGTTTACCTGCGAAGGTTAGCTCCTACTGAAGCCACTCCCTCTGGAAGTTTTGGGTAAAGCATTGATGCCTTCGTGAGCATTGTCATTAGGCTAAGAAGGGCTCTCACCAGCTTTCCTTTGCTGTGTGTGACACAGATAATGCAGAAGCTAGAGTGGTGGCCAGAAAGAGCTGCCCTCTTTGACCCTTCCCTGTGTTCCTGCTCATCTGGGGTTGGAAGGATGCTCACCCTGGGGCTCATTCTAGGGATTGAAATGACAGTTGCTCTTCTGATAGCTCTAATTGTTTTGAATTTGGTTTTATCTTTGGAGAGTGTTAGGTTTTATGACCAAGTGACTGGCATTACTTGGAACTGTAGTTGCTGTTTGAAAAGATGAGGTCTTTGTACTTCCAAGGCCACAGTGTTATTAGGTCACAACAGAAAACTCCACAGAGACGTATGCGAGTGGGCTTTCTACAGGCAGACCTGCCCTGCTCCAGCTTGGTGCAAAGCTCTCACTTGTCGGAAGCTACACGTTTCTCTTTTTCTTCTAGACCAGGTTTACTATCCCTCCGCCAACCCTCGGAGTTGCCCCTGTTCCTTGCAGACAGGCTGGTGTTGAAGGAACCACATCTTTGAAGGCTGTGCACAATGTGACTTCCCCAGCCATTCCCTCAGCATCCCCCAACCCACTGTCAAGTCCTCATCTCTACCACAAGGTGTGTACTGTCTGCTGTTGTGCTCTTGAAGTCACTCTAGGTGGGCCTGTGCCAAGATAACTCCGGAAGGTTTTAAAGGGTCCTTGTGTGTTCATGCAGGCTCCTGCTTCTTCTTTTACTTTTGTAAATAGTGTTTAAAATGCTTGTTCATCTAGTGTGATAGTTTAAGTTAATGCAGCTCAGTTCCTCACTGGCGCTACAGTGTAAAATAGAGCAGGGTTAAAAGTCAAAGACTCACTTGGTCTTCAGTGTAAGTTCTTTTTATCACATACTTTAGTTTGTAAAATCAAAAGCTAAAGTCAAGCCTTAGGCTTATCAAAGCTTGTGGTGTGTGGATTGTGTCAGCCAGCCTACCCAGACACCAGCTTCATGCCAGGAGGGAGAGCTATGTGCTGGGGACTCTTACCCTGGTAGTGCCCCACTCCCCTGAGACCATTCTGCAGCCTCTAGGGCATTAGGTACAGTCCATGTGGAGGACTGTGATACACACAGGGCTGGGTTGCCCAGGATTCAGTGCTATCTGGGCAGCAGGCACTGTTTTCAGGTCTTGCTCTGGGCTGCTTCTCTTTGCTTATCCCATCCCAGTTTGCCAGAACAGTATTTGTTCTCAAATGTAGCTCTTTGGCGCCGCGCCATTATTACTTCCTGATTATGGGTTTGCTGGCGTCAGGTAATGTCCTTCCTGGGCTAACAGGCCTGGAGAACAGCTTTGTCAGGGCTGCTGCCTTTGCTTTTCTCCTTGGCCCACTCGACCTGCTGGATGTGCCTGACTCTTTCTGAAAGCAGTTCATGCTTCTTGCATCTACTTTGCAGTTGCTTGGGGACAGCCCAAAGCTTTGCTGCTGTGTGTAGAGATGCTGAGGATGAGGTAGGCATGCAGGACTCCCTCATATGGTTCCAGGTTTACGGGGACTTTCTCACACCTCTGAAGAAGCAGAGCAGATCAGAAGTTTGTAGGACCCTGAGTGAAGTGATGTTCTTGTCAGAGTGAAGGGTTCTCTGCTTACTGCATATCCCAGCAGCAACAGTGTGGCTGCGGGTTCTTTGTTGTTCATATGTCTCTGTTCTGAACATCTTGTCACGACATGGTCTGCCTGTGGTACTCCAACCCTGTTTTCTCTCTATCTCTCCAGCAGCACAATGGCATGAAACTGTCCATGAAAGGCTCCCACAACCATGCTCAGGGTGGCGGCTACAGCTCTGTGGGCAGTGGAGCTGTGAGGCCTCCTGTTGGCAACCGAGGACACCACCAGTACAATCGCACTGGCTGGAGGAGAAAAAAGCACGCACACACAAGGGACAGCCTGCCTGTGAGTCTCAGCAGGTAATGGCTCCTGGCTGCTCCCAGCCTGAGTCTGCCTATAGGCCTCGGGCACCACAGGGGAACCGAGACCAGCATCCAGCACCTCCATCGTGGGCTGCCAACTGCTGCCCAGCACTGGTCACTCTGCATGTCTGTGTGGTGGCCATCTTGCAGAACAGCCCCTTGTGCTCATCTGTGAAGCCTTACTAAATGTGGATCTGCGGCCGCCCAGAAGTCCTCACCTGTGCCCAGCAGCCCAGCAGTGCCAGGGGCTAGATGTGCGGCCGCTCAGAAGTCCTCACCTGTGCCCAGCAGGCTCAGGAGTGCCAGGGGCTGGATGTGTGGCTTCACAGCCATGTCTGCTCTATGGCAGTGTGGGGTTCTCCTCCATGCCTGTCACAGAGAAGTCAAGCCCTGGTTCATGTCTCTCTGACTGAGTGTGCAGGCTGCTGCTTTACTGCCCTCATGTCTTGTTTGAAACTTTGGGACTGTTTTTCTATGTACATATCGAAAACTTATGATTTGTGCAATAACTCAAATATTTTTTATTTAATTTCATATTTTCACATAAGTTATATTTAAGGGAGGAGGGAATTTTTTTTAAAACACCCTAGATCCTTTCCCAGTTTGCATTTTCTAAGTTGGGTTCCTCATGTTGGCTGGTTGTCTGATAGCGTCATTAAACAAACACCGAGAGGAGGGGCTTGTGGGCTTAATTTTTTACGTCTTTTCTTTTGGTCAGATGCAGTAAAGGAGCTGAGTCGTCCTGATGGTTTTGTGAGACGTTCAGCTCCCAGGTCTCCAGTGCGTAACTGGCAGCCTTGTTCTAGGCCTTGGGCTGTAATCCTGCTCTGACCACAAGTTCTGACATTTTGGGTTGGGTTTTTAAAAACTAGACAGCAAATCCAGCATTTAAAGTGCCAGAAGTAAAGACCTCTAAGGGGAGAAGAGGATGTCACGTCGTACAAATCGCAGAGCATTGTGACTGTGGGCGTGCTTCCGTTAGTGACGTGGTCTAGAGCCGTGGGCCTGGTGAGCATCGTTACAGACAATGGCACCCAGATTTAGGAATGTGGAGAAAGGAGTTTGGTTGATTCCATTGAGGAATCTGCATAGGTATGCACTCGTTCTGTTAAGAGCAAATATCTGAAAAGTACCTCCGCTGTTCAGGGCTCATGGGGAGTATTTTAATGTAACACAGGAGAGCACAGCCCAGTGTGGGCCCGGGAGCGGCTGGTGCCTGTCGTCAGAAGCATACAGGTATACTATGCAAGCGTATTCTGCCACAACAACCACTGTCTTTGTTACTTTTTTTGAACAAGAATATATCCATCACCTAACCTTGAGTCTCTGGAGTACCACAGCTGCCCTGGAGTGCGTGCGTCTTGTAGGCCCTCTGACCCCCATTTCTCAAATGGGGTTCTGGCCCTGCTAAATACTACAGGTAGGCTGGTCCTAAAGTCCACTGGTAGAGATTGTCAAGATAAGAAGCCGATTGCTGGGACATCTGATTGACATGCAGCAGTGGGAATTCTAAATGAATGTCTGAATGTGACGGACACCTCGCCAAGGACAAGTTCTGCGTGTCTGGGTCTTCCTCTTGCTGCTGTGGTGAGCCTGTTGACTCTGGGAGACATTCCAGAGCAGAGTAGCACATGGGGTCTGCAGCTCATGAGGATTGAAATCATCCCAAATATTTAAAACTATTTAAATTGTGAAACCTGTTGCTAAAGAATATTTATGAACACTGGTCCATAGGCCTGTACTAATTTACACATTAGCAATATTGACTGTATCTGCATTAAGGAGCCGCCGTGGGGCCGTGCGAGTGACCCGCACATGTGCGTTTTAAAGTTTATCATCCACAGGCACAGGTGTGTGTCCGTCCCCGTAATGGTGAACCAGATGAATTGGCCTGGCTACCACTGTGGCCATACGCTACAGTTTGACAAAACGATATCATGTTTCAATTTTCTGTGTGGACAACAATGTGGACACTAAAATTGACATATTTTTATGTAAAGGTTTTCTATTCTTTGATTTTTAATAAACTTTAGAAACCAGCTTTGTGTTGACTAGATGCTTTCCTCTGAGGGTGGGGTGGTTTCTGTGTTACTGGCTGCTGGGGTTATGAATATGACGATGCTAAGGCAATCCCTGTGGCCAGGATGGCGATGGGTCATTTTGCTGTTAGTTAATTCCATGGGCCATTCTGACTGTAGCAGGGGCCTTAGCCCCACCTGAGGGTGCTCTGAAGACTTCTGGGGGACTGTGTACACCAAACTGGACCATGCTCTGTGCTTAGGCATTCTAGTGAAACGCGTGCAAATAGTGTCACACTTAAAGCTCCCAAATAATGTACCTTCAGTTTGTGATTGACAGAGGTCTGATAGGCGTGCCTCTAAGTGGCAGGGCACTTGGCTGCTCTGCTCATTCAGGGTGTGTGGTGGGGTCTTGTCGTGCCTTATACATGTCTCCTGAACAAAATGTTCATCCATTCCAACATTCTTTGCTCCAGGGGCTGGGTCAGTCTTGGACAAGTTCATGACCTTAGAAGCCTCTGAATTCCAGGCAAGATCAGGAAACCCACACTAGGCCATTTTTCTTGGAAGCAAGTGTGGAGACTTGGCATTTGTTCTGATCAGGAGCATGAGGCTGACCATGAAGTGTGGCCTGTTCCACTTTCGGAGAGAAATAGTTGACAGTTTATGTCAAGTCCCGAGAGTGTGCTGCAGGCTGAGGGTGCAGATGTGAACTCTGACCTCCTAAGTCAATTGGCTTAGGGAGGGAGAGGCCTTGGCGATCAGCTGGAGCCATTCAGCTCAGAAGCTGACGCTGTGCCGCATCTCATGGCAGATGAGAGCGGAGCCACGGGCCTGCCCTGTGCCTGCAGCCCTTCGTCAGGTGGCAGCAATTGCTTTACGTTACGACAGCGCTGAGTTCCCTGTTCCCGTGCTTTGGCATGAACAGCAGAGCACCTGCATGGGTTCAGAGGCTCACGAACTCTATGAGCCAGAGGAGGAAGGGGAGAGGTGGGGGAGGGAAGGAGAGAACGAATCACACCTCCTCTCCATAGTATCAGTTCACATGTATATACAGGCAAACAACCATGCAACATGTACACATTCATACAAACATTCAAGGGAACCCCCATTCTATACACAGTGTACATATCCACACTTGTACATATATGTATTTATACAGACACAGACTTTCATACATAAACACAGATACGTATTTGGTGGATGGAGGAAAACTCCAATCAACCAACAGCAATTTCTGTCCTGGGTTTTATACCTTCTAAGACAAAGGTTTTTAAATAAAAATTACCTCCTTCAAGAATAGAGAAAATCGTTAACACAATTACAGTAGGATTATTGATTGTAAGTTCTTTCATTAGGACTAGAACTAGATACTTCTCATAAGTTTAAAGCAGTGGTTTTATGTATGTGCTCATTGTGAGTTCAAAGCAGGTTTTTCTTATATGTGCATTGTGTGTGCAAAGGATGTTTTTTTTTTATGTCAAGATTTTTGTAAAATAGATGTGTATGTTGTATAGCTAACCATTTTATTTTTTGTTTTTATACTCATATGCTTTTCCTTATTGGGGTGTATACCTTGGCCTTATCCTTGGCTAAACCTAATATGAATGTATTTCCTTGATTATTATTAATTTGTTTCAATCTTCTTTTCTTTCTTGGTGTAATTCACATGGAGGTTCACAGAGCTCCTAACAGTTTTTGCTATACTGCAGGAAGGTTTTTAAATTACTTGAATCAATTCAGGAATTATCATCAGGAATTATAAAATCGTCTACAGGAAATTGCCCAACAGAGAGTAGCCCCTGTGGTGGAATAATACTGTGCTGCAGGCAGCGAGGGTCTGTTCCTGCCCCACTGCATTATGCCGGGCCTCGGAGACAAGCATAGGAAGGCAGGGTAGTAACAAGCAGTTGTGAAGCAAAATCCCTGGGGCTTTGCTCAAACCAGGGATACACCCATTCGTCAGTCATGCAGAAATGAGTGGGCTGCCTCCAGGAAGTTTGCTTGCTTGCTTGCTTGCTTGCTTGCTTGCTTTTGCCAATCCGGCATGCAGATGCTCGCGACAAGTTTCTTTGGGTGTATTGTGTTGGGCTTGGTTTTGCTTGGGGGAGTCAAACGCACGCCCCTACCCTTGTGTCTAGGGAGAGCCATGCAGCTGGATGGATCCGCTTAGTGAGTTACATTCTGAGTTGAAGGTAGTCCTAGCTTCATGTTGCTTCGGCATCCACTCTGGATAGCAGTGGGCTGCTTCCCGGCAGGGCAGAGCCATTCACTCTCCAGCACGCCCTCCTGCCAGCTCTTCAAGGTACTTCATCCAGACTTCTGCCTCATGCTGCCACTGCCTGGGACCCACCTCCTGCTGAAGGAACAGCTACTTGTGGCCTGCTTGCTTAGCCATATTGAATCTACCCCGACAGGATGCCACAAAGGCCCTTTCTCAATGTGAGACCCATGGAACTCATGCCCATGGGTCACTCATGCTAGTGACCCACCAGTTGGAACTCCCCAGGGGAATCATATTTGATAAGTCCCAGGACCCAAGAAAGGTGTTGGCCAGAGGATCCTTCTCTCTCTCTCTCTCTCTCTCTCCACATATCGTTAGGGTCCAGCATTAAGGTCTCATCTCCATCTCAGAGAGCCCAAACCACAGCAGGGCTGGTGTTTTTGACATAGAACTTTTGCTAGGAAACAACACCTTTATTCACCTCTTTGGTTCTCAGCAGAATTTAACTGTGAAGCTGGGAGCTGTAGCCAGCATCCATCTTGAACTACATAGCTGCTCGGGGACAAGGTTGAGGAGGAACGCAGGAAGGCCGTGCAATTCCAAGAGGGGCTGGAACACTTTTTGTAGGCACAGACGGAACATTTACATGCAGAATAAACCTGCGCCTGGCATTCGGGGCCCTCAGCAGAACACAGTTTTAAATGAGGTTTAGAAAAAGCATCTGAAATACAAGCTCATGTGCAGGTCTGTAGGAGGTACTTTAGGCTGGGGGAATGGTTTCCTTTGCTTCCTCTTGTGTTTGGGGGTGCTGTACCCTATGAATGAAGCCCCTAGCAGCCTGTAGAACACAGTTTTAAACCAGCAGACTCAACATTCACCTGTCTTTCATTCCAACTTTCATGTTTCACAGAACTGCTTGGTTTGGGTTAAGGAAGGTGGTTTTCACACACACTTTGCATCTTGGTCCTAGAATCAGAGCCTTTGCCCAGGAAGGGGCAGATCCCCCATACTGATGCCTGCACACCTGGGATATCTAGAGAGGGACAAAGCTCTGTCCATCCTGGTTTCATGTCTGCCTCCTAACTAGTGATCTTGGTGAGGGGACCTCCCGTCTGTCTACTCAGGCCTTCTTTCTCTGCTTTGCCTGCTGTAAAGCTCCACATTACTCAGAGTGTGCACTCGGCAGCCTCATGGACAGCAACCACATACACATGCAAAGCATTCCAGTTGGCTCTGGGCTGCTGTGCCTGCAGGGTCCTGTGTCCTGCAGGTGGAAGTCCTCCTGGGCTGGCATTCCGAGCCTTTGCTTTGTTCTTGTTGTGGAGGACGCAGTGTCCCCAAGAGAAGAGAGAGGGCGCCCTTGTTCCCATCCTGCAGATGTTTTGCCAAACCACTGTCTGAACTCTACAGCTCCCTTCTTACCAGGCTGCTGGCTATGTGATCTTTCACCCTTGGAAAAGTTTTTTCTACATTAGGCTGAATTAACAATTAATAAGCCATTCAGGGCATGCAAGATTTCAAAATCCCCAGGGAATGGGGCTGCATTTTCTTTTCTCTGTTGAGGAACAGAAAGATCTATGACATCCTAAGAGTGACAAGGAAGGGAGCCATGGGGCCTTTCCTGCTGCCCCAGGACTGCCTGGTGGGGGTAGGGGAAGGTTCCAGATTGTTCATCAGATGTATCCCCATTCCAGAACCTGCCATGGAATTCTCCTTCTGAGTTATAGTTGTGGCCAGGGGATTGGTGGCCTTCTGGTCGCTATGGTCCCCCATGTGCTGGAAGGGGACCCTGCCATGCTGCTCTGTGTTTTTGAGAAGGGGCCCTGTGGACTGTGATGAGAAGTAGGGACTTCACAGAGTTGAGGGCAGTATCCAGAATCCCTGTCTTTGCTCATTGCTGTGATCTCTGGCAGAGGACCCTTTGCCCTCTCCCCTCGTTGAGATGAGGCAGCCCATTGTCTGGGTGTGTTGGAGAAGGCCGTGTGTGCAAAGTACCCTATAGGCAGCAGCACACACAGCCCTCTCTCCAGACATGTACATGGCCTTCAGGTGTGGCTCCTCAGCCCCTTCCTCCACACAAGTACCACTCTTGAGCTCTCACATGAGCATGGAGGAGGGGTGACTGAAGCTCCAGGCTCTGGCTGGTGCCAGAAACCCAAGTTTGGTGAAGCTGGCGTTACCTGTCCTGTGTGGGACCTCTGTGACATGGAATGTCACAGAGCCAAAGCCCTCCTGAGGGAGAGAAATCTTTCTAGCCACAGAAGCACTTCCGTGAGTAGGCAGTGTGAGCAGGAGCAAGCAGAAGTCGCAGCCCGGGGGCAGGAGGGCTCCATACCAGGCCTGCTCTCGGCCAGGCTTGGTCCAGGATGGGATTCTAGACTCTGGCTGTTTGGGTGGCTATGCTTATGGCCACAATAAGGGAATAGTAACTTGGTGAGCAGTCTGTAAACAGACATAACCAAAGCTGGTGGAGATTAACTGTTCCATATTTCATCAGTGAATGAAATATTCGTATTTTATCACATGTGCTTTTTGTAATACCCACCTCCTTTCTGCCCATCCATGACCCATCCTGGAGGTACTTGAAGGAATCTGAACAGGCTTACCTCTGTTCTCCACCAGCCTTGAAGACACCATGGTAGTCTCACAGTTAGGTGTCTGCGCCCTTCACAGTTCCAGCAGCTGCCCCTCTTGTCCAGTGCCTGTGGCCCATGCAGCCCCTATGGGGGCTCTGTAAAGTCCAGCTGCTTCTTCTCAGAACATGGCTTCCCATTCTCCGGGTTCAGTGTTTGATATATCTGAGGGCCTACAACCTTCATGTCCAATCTGTGGCCCACGGGCCACATTCACCCCAGGGTATCTGAGTGCATTCCAACACAAAGCCACAGTTTACTTAAAACATTATAATCGCTTGAATTTTTTTTTTTTTTTTTGGTAACTCACTTGCATTGTTCTCCAATAAGAGCCTTTTAGATGCAACCATGTTGTTATGTCAGGAGGTTGGATAAGCCTCAGGCCAAAATGGGAGACATTTTGCTCCATCTCCAGCCTTTCCTTGCTCTTGGGGACATTATCAAGTCACAAAACCTATATCTCCCAGTTATCCATGATGCTCCCGCCTTTCTTTCCCCTTGTTCAGTGTGGGGGGCCTCAGGGCAGGGAGTCCGCTTGGAAGGATGACCCCAGTGCAGGAGCACTGCAGGGGTTGGAGGTGGGGCACACCGTTTAGTCACGCCTGAATAATCTCAGAGAGGCCAGTTCTGTTGAAGGAAGAATTTACCACTCATGTTTCCCCAGAGGCTGGACCAGGACAGGCTGCACAGGTAACACATGGGGATGCCAGGGGCCATAACACAAGGAGCCTTGTCTGCACCGAGATGTTCCCTGCAGAGTCAAGGCAGGCGTGTGGCCAGGTGACTGAGGGGCATCCAGGGCTCTGGCACCTGCCCTGGGGCAGTATAGGGAGGAAATAACTGGCTTTGGTATGAGTGTCAGACAGGAAGTTGGACAGCTTGTTTGCATGTGGGAGGTGAGCTGCACCCCAGCTACCTTGCAGGAGGAGTACACATATAGGTTGATAGTTTGTCTTGTGATTAATGGAGGATAGGTATGCATGGCGAAACTAGGCAAGCACAAACAGACAGACAGAGAGACAGATAGGAGAAGGCCGTTTGGACAGGGTTGGGGTTTGTGTTTTTAGGGAGTGGGAGCTGATGAGAGACTGACGGGAGATGCAGGTGTCTGAGTCCCCAGGCTCTATAAGTGTGTGGGGAAGTGTGTGGATCCTGAGCGTGTTGCTTTTAAGCACCTTGAATGGATGAGGGTGCTAGAGGGTGCTGCTCCCTTGGCTCAGGGTCACCCAGGCACTTGGACGTCCAGCTCATTGGCAGCTTCTCCAAATGGATGCAGTCTGACCAGGCACCCCAAACCTGCCAAGGACAGTAACCTCAAGGGACCCTAAAATGCACATGAGACCCACCCTTGGAGTCAGGTGTGTCCAAAAGAGGACAGCAGAGGCTGAATACCTGTCTGCCCCCCACATGCATACAGTACCTACAGAGGCCAGAAGAGGGCACTCGATCCTCTGGAAATGGACTTACAGACAGTGTTGAGCTGCCACGTGGGCGCTGGAATCAAATCCAGGTCCGGTGGAAGAACAGCCATCTCTTCAGCACCCCTCCATCACATTTCTTGACCCGTTCCTGCCTCCTCAGGCTGGATGCTTGGCATTGCCTACGGGCCAAGGACCTTTAAGCTCCTGTGCAGGCAGAGGTGTTTCGGGAAAGAAGGAGAGAGAGAGCCACATTTTGCATCCCTGTGGTGTCTTGTTGGACTCAGCGAAGCTGTGCTCCTTGAATATCTTGGTCTTTGAAATGGTTGCACAAGCATGGGTAGTGGTGGCTGGGTGTGGGCTCATCTGGCAACATCAGGGTTTTTAACCCATTCCCCCAGGAGAGGCACTTGCTCCCTCTGACCACTCTGCTGGGGACAGGCAGATAGATCTGCTTTGTTGCTCTTCCTTTCAGGGAGACTCCAGTACTTCAGCACGGCGGCTTCTTGCAACAGGGTTGGGCTATGCTTCTGCCTGCAGGGTCTCAGCATTGGGAGTGGGAAGAGGAGCCTGGCCTCTCACTTATTCAAGATGGATTTGGACTGAGCTCCCAGTCATAACAAACATGAATCCTGGCTTCTCAGCCAGCATGGATCTTGCACTCCTGATATTTTCTTTGAGATGCGTTGAAATTATTGGTTTTGTGACATTATCAGGGCTCCAAAGAACACCCCAACTTCCAGCGATTTTCTCAGAGGACTTGGGACATAGTGCACAGCCTTGCACTCCTCTTTGTCACAGTGAAAGGAGATGCACACATATGGCAAGGAGCTGGGAAACCATACTGAGCTTCCGGTAGTATGGTGAAGTCACTGGAATAGGGGTGAGGGCATGGAGAACACATCCTTCGTGAAGAATAAGGGACAGAAGAGCATGTCGGATGCTGGCAGCGCTGTGCCCTCCATGATCTCTCTCAGGAAGAGGTTCTGCCTCACCACTGTGCCGACAGTCCCACAGCATCACTGCAATCAAAGGTACAAGCAGTTCCTATTCTCCAAACCACAGAGCGCTTTGCATGTTTGACTCCTCAAGGCTTAGAGAAGTACCGGGCGAAGAGCTCTCTGCTGCTTTGGATTAAACAATTCTGATCTTCCCCAGGAGACAGGAGAAGATGAAATGTGTGCGGCAAAGGGCGGCAATTCAGTTAGAGAATTGTTCCACAGACTGCTTGAGCTTCCTGTGAGAGATGACAGCAAACTTTTCCTCCAGTGCTTTCTAAGTTAGCAGATAAAGATCTGTGCTGCCGGCGATTTGGCTGGAATCACTTCTTTGAGATGTGAGATGGACTCTTGTGTATGCTCTGCCTCAGGGGGAAAAAGAAATGGTTCAGAAGTAGCTGTTTAGCTGTTCAGTTGTTTTTTTTTTTTGTTTTTTTTTGTTTTTTTTTTTGCATATAAGGAGCCCTGTGTGCTTCTCTATGCCTGTGCCTGGCTGCAGGAAAGCCAGCTACACCAGCCACCATAGTTCTGGCCCTTCCAGCATGAACATCTAAAGCATGCTGAGGGAAGGGGCTGCAGCTGGCACTGAGTTTTCACAGTGCCACCTGAATTAAAGTCAGCAACTTAACCTTGTGTCAGAATAAACTATTTTTCAGGATCTAATTTTATTTGTCTGTGTGTGTGCCAAGTGTTTACAGGTGCCCTCAGAAGACACTAGAGGGCACTGGATTCCTTGCAACTTGAGTTGTGAGGCACCTGACATGGACATTGGGAACTGAACTTGGGTCTCCCGGAAGAGCATCAAGTGTTCTTAACTGGGGAGTATTTAAATTAGCAGCAGGCTTTAGACACCATGCTGGTCCCACCATGGCAGACCCAACCTCATCCTTGCTCCAAGCACTTAGTGGTGTGTGTATGTGCCACAGTCCACACGGCTGGATGATTCTTAGCGACTCACCAAGAGGCTTAATTCCCAAGGAGCCTGGGGTCTGCCTGTTCTTGGGAATATGCAGTCTTTTTTAATGGCTGTTCCAGAAACAGAAGTTAAGTTTGACTTTCATCTTGGGGACCAGGACTCCACCCCTGGCCACCTGGAAAATGCCGATGGGGACATCTTCCATTGGGAATTGTCAAGAATTCATCTTCATCAAAGGCAGTTGCTTCCCATCCTTCTGGAGAAGGTGTCCATCCTTAGGTTTTCTCAGTCCTCTGTTCAGCATCCCCCCAAACCTTCTTCCTGCCTTTGTGGCCTCATTCTGTGGCAGAGGTCAGATGGGCTGACAGGCAGTTCTCTCTGCTCTGTTTCTCCTGTCAACTACTTGGATGTGAGGATGAGCCAATTGGCTAAGGTTACTGATTAGGTGTCCAGGGTAGGGATGATTTAGGTGGCAGTCAAAGTATGTGGGCGCTGAAATTTCCTGTTGCTCCTGCATCTCCCAGTGCTCTCTAGAGATCTTTTGCTCACTGTCATCAAACTTTTTGCAACTTCCAAACTGGAAGCAGAATGCTACCAACGTGTCCATCCTTTTGATGTGACTTTATCATCTACACTCACAGCCATCCTAGGATATATGTACTCAGGAGGCTGCTGAGACATTTAACCTGGATAGATTGAATGTTATGCCTTCCTACAATTTTTACACTATGCCACAGCACTCCTACCAAAGGCAGTTAGGAGGGAGGCCTTTGGGAGGTCAAAGCCTCATGAATAGGGCTGATAGCCTGATAGAAGAGCCCTGACAGACCTCACTTGTCACCTGACCAGGACTGTACCATGACAAATTGCTGGACATCCCAATCTGTGGGGATCAGAACTGTGGGGCAGTTTCTGTGTGTATTTATTTTCCCCATTGTACTCTTCTCGAATGTGTTGTATGTGTCCATGTGTGTATCCATGTGTGTGTGAGTGTGCATGTGTGTGTGCCTATGCGTGGGTGAGCATGAATGTGTGTGAGTGCATGCAGTCCATTGTGGTGGGAAGACACGGCAGGAACAGAATTCTGCATGGTCACACTACATTCATACTCAGGAATAGAGAGGAATTCGGATGTGGAACCAAGCTATGAAGCCTCAAGGCCCTCCCACAGTGACTCTTTTCCTCCAGGAAGGTTCCGTTCTCTACTAGTTCCACAACCTTCTCAAACTGTACCAGCAGCCAAGGATCAGGCATTCAAACACGTGAGTCTGTGAGACATTTCACACTGTGGTGGTTTGAATGAGAATGGCCCCCATGGGCCCATACGCTTGGTCCCCCAGTTCGTGGACTAGAGGATGTGGCTCTGTTGACAGAGGTGTGTCACTGGCAGGGAGGCTTTAGGGTTTCAAACACCCATAACAATTCCAGTATCTCTCAGCCTGCAACTTGTCCATCAGCTGTGAGCTTTCAGCTCCTCCTCCAGCACCATGTCAGTCTGCCTGTACTCACACTCCCTGCCAACTCAATAATGGACCAACCCTCTGAAAACGGTAATCAAGCCTCCATTTCAATGCTTTCTTCTGTGAGTTGCCTTTTCAGGGCAATAGAACAGTAGCTAAGATAATACTCAAACTACAAGAAATCCCTCAGGCCGTGGCATTTTGTGCACATGTGGGACTTTCTTCAGAATCGGCTTTCACACCTGGAGCTTTGGGCTGGATGGAAAACTCTTCTGGATGGGGCTGGCCTGTGCACTGCAGAAGGCTCAGCAGCATCGTTGGACTCTGCGCAGGAGATGTTGAGATGTGGCCCGGCCTCCTCCTGTGGGTATACCGGAGTCAAAAAGGATGTGTGCCGGTGGCTGCCGTCCACCTGCCAGCAGTCCTTTATTGGTAGGGGCTCTCACACTCCCAGGAGCAAAACCTGGGAACATCTCCACGCATGCTGCTGGCTTTACAGGTGGCTGAAACAGAGAACTTCATCTTGAGTATACCGCTGAGTACCTAAACATCTTTGTGCCTATTGGCTTTCTTTCACTGTGCATTGTTGGCCCAGATTCTTTGTTTTTCAATCCTTTCAAGAGATATGTTTTCTGCTTTAAAGGCCACACAGTAATTTCATGTGCCTATAGGGAACAGCATTGTTATATGCATGTATTTCGACACATACCCTCAAAGTGTAATGATCAGATCAAGGAACCTAGCTACTTGCCTGTAACAGAAATCATAACTATTTCCTTTGGTTTGTCATATAAATCCCAGTCCATGTCAGTAGAGGCAGCTCCACGTGGAGCCCACAGCGTGACTGTGGATATCTCCCTCGGCTCACATTCCTCTTCTGTAACATGGAAGGGCTAGATTATAGGGCCAGGACTTCTCTAGATGAACAAAGCCCCCGACGAGTCTCATCACAGGGTTTAGATAACTTTTTCTATAAAGGGCTGAATAGGGAGCGGCTGAGGCTTTGCACTGCAGCCTCTTGCACTGCAGCCCAAAGCAGCCCAAGGACTATGTGCAAAGGAGTAAACAAGCTTCCTTCAAGTAAAGCCATTTCCCAAGTCAGTTGTTCTTTAGGTCATGATTTGGCCTTCAAGTCATGATTTGTGGTCTTCTGCTCTTGTTAGTGAGCAATGGGCATGGGGTGCACTGGCCAGAGGAAATAGCTTTGAATATTTAGCACAGCAGGATAACTTCGCTCAACGAGGGTCAATTGAATGTTTCAAAATGCGCATAGAGAGGATTTTGAATCTTCCCAACACAAGGGGATGATTCATATCTGCAATGTCATATGCCAGTTAGAAAAAAGAGAAGAAAGAAAGAGGTGCAAAGCTTTGCTATGCAGCAAGGTCCTGCAAGGTGAGGAAGGCACAGAGGTATCAACTGAGGAAGACTGTTAACAGATTATTTCTGTGTGTCATGTTCTCCCACATCTCAGGTAATCAGTGTCACTAAACATGGCCACAGAACAGGAACTGGATTGGGATGAGCTGACTAGTCAAAGATCTCCCAGAGGATCTGGTCAGGGCAAAGTTCACCCAGTAAGTAAACTGGGCATTGGAAAGGTCCCCTTAGCAATTGGCTAGTCAGGGGAGGGCCCTCTCAGACAGTGATTAGCTGCCCAGGGAAAGATGCCCCTAGTGATAAGCTGGCTAGGCAAGGGTCCCCCAGACAGTGATAAGCTGGCTAGGCAAAGGTCCCCCAGACAGTGATGAGCTGGCTAGGGAAGGGTCCTCCAGATGGATGTTTCATCCAGGGAGGAAAAGATGTGTTTAGAGACTTTCCCCAAGACATCCTTTTGTCTCCTTGGGTAGACCTGCCTACCTTTTTCTGCCTTGCTTAAAGTAGCCCTACTTTTTTTTTTTTTAAAACAGGTGGTTCCTATCTACTTGATGAACAAAGTGGCATTGCTTAAAGAGAGGAGTACGAGAAGGCTTGATGTGTCCCCTCCAAACTCCACATGTGGGAGCTGCATAGACACACTGCAGACTTCAGGGTTTGTCACATGACAGAGCCCTTGTGGATGGGATTAAGGTCCTTATGAATGGGTAGAGGGAGTGCTTCTGCTCCGCCATCCCAGGAGGTCACAGCATTGCCCCCTCTTTTGCCCTCTGCCCTCGTCCATGTGAAGATGTTGTTAAGAGATGCAGCCATAACACCATACCACAGGCCCTCAACACACACTGAGCCTTGATCGTGGGACCAAGAAGTTAACTTTTCTGCTGTTTATTAATTCTCCAGTCTGGGGTCATTTGCTATAGTAGCACACAGAGATGAAATCAATGCTTTTGAGCTAGACAGTTAGCACCCAGACAGGGAACCCAACATGCTGTCAAAGAAATGGGTCTAATTTTCTACATGAAGGCATTCTAATGAGAGATAAGGAAGGACGCTTCTCTGGATGCAAACCACTGTGGAGTGATCATTGCACATGTGACCCCCAACCCTTGTTTTTTTAAGGCTCCCTGGCTTATGTCAAGCTCATTCGTCAAGTGCAGACTGCCAACATCCACAATGGTGATGTAAGATACATTAAATACTAGTCTTTTCTATCAAACACTTTTGTTCTTGACAAAGATTAAAACCTATTTGCCTTCTCTGTCTGTTCTTTATGCAAACATTTAACCCTACACCCTGTAAATTCATTTGTTTACACAAAGGTCCTGCTGCAGTTTTGGAACTTAAGCTGCTTAAGTGGCCTACCCTTCCCTTAATTTAATCTCCTTTACACTTATTAATTTAAAACTAGCCACTCTCCAAAGACTGTGGGGTCAGACCCCAGTGGGTGGGGAAAAGGCAGTCTCCACTTGCATTAGAATGAAAACCAGCTGCCCTTCCTGCTCCAGTATGCCTGTTCTCCTCCTGGGTGGAGTGTACCAACTTAGCCAACACTAAAGTTTTGCCTTTTTGGGACACTTTAGTTGGAGCGGCCGTCCCTCTGAAACCCTGAACTTATTTCTAACAGTTACAAGGGCGTTTTGATTCAGGTTGCTATGCAGCGCCTCAGTGTGCAGAGGTCTGTGTTTCTCGTTATCATCTGCCGGTGAAGACAAGTTACTCCTGAGGGAACAGGTGTTGAGCTGTCTGCCAACCAGAGTGAGAGCAGGGCAGGCATCTTAGAGGTGATGGATTTGTTTTGGAATTCTCCCTTGAGAATACTCTTCAGTTCTTTATGCCTGTCTTAGGCACAAGAAGATCAAAGTAACCTAATTACGAAAGCTCTTACTTGTGCTAGCGAGCGACACCTGTGCTGGCTCTGCAGCTTGAGGCAGTTGCTGCCAGGCCAGATGAGTTTGATCCCCAGGGACCTACATAAAAGAGAACTGATTCCACAAAGTTGTCCTTCGGCTTCTGCATGTGCCTTGGCACAGGTGCCCACACTTACGCACTTGTAAACCCAGGGACCTCTCCCCTTTAGACTCACATTAATTTCCACTAAGCTCAAATACTTCCTCCCCTTAAAATCCCTAGAAGCAAGAATGCCCGTTCTTCTGTGTGTTGGTGAGTTTCCTGTCCCAGCACCTCTTCCACCATGAGCAGAGGGCATTAATTCACCTGGAATCCACCTGAGCACATCTCTCTACTACACATAATTTTTACTAGTTTAAAAAAAAAGAAAATATCTCCACCCTCATTTCTCTCTGTGCTTCCTCTCTGGGGGTGGGGAGCAGAGGGCCTGCAGAGAGAAGAAAGAGAAACCTTGGGCAGAGGCATCTCTGTGACAAACTGGAGACCTAGGATGGGATAGGCCTCAGGGAGGATGCGGGGGTGACACTAGATGAGAGTCCTAAAAGTGGGGCCATGGAGACTGAAGAGTCCACCCTCTAACTAGACAAGACTCCTAGTGGAGGAAGGGGAACCCAACCCACCCACAAAAATTTCAACCCTAAATTTACCCTGCCTACAAGATGTGCAGGGATAAATATGGAGCAGAATGGAGGGAATGTCCAAACAATGCCTGGCCCAACCTGAGTCCCACCCTATGGGAGAGAGCTAACCCCTGACACTGTTCTGCTATGCTCACAGACAGGAGCCTGGCAGAGCTGTCCTCTGAGAGGGAGGCTCTACTCAGTATCAGATTGAAACAGATGCTGAGACTCACAGCCAAACATTGAGTGAAGTGTAGGGAGTCTTTTAGAAAACTGGGGGAAAGGAGAGAGGAACCTGGAGGTGATGGGAGCTCCACAAGAAGACCAACAGAGCCAACTAGCCAGGGCCCAGAGGGACCTGCAGAGACTGAAGCACCAACCAAGGACCATGCCTGAACTGGATCTAGGCCTCCTACACATATGTAGCAGATGGGTGCTTGGTCTTCATGTGGGTTCCCTAGTAAGGGAAGAGGAGGCTGTCTCTGACATGGACTGTGTTATCTGCGTTTTGGTCACTTCTCCCTGCCAGGCTACCTCACCAGGCCACAGGAGAAGAGGACACGCTCAATCCTTATGTGACTTGATGTGCTGGGGTTGGTAGTGGGAGGGCTCCCCTTTTCTGAAGACTAGGGGAGTAAGGGTGGGGAAAGAGGGAGGATGGGGCAGAGAGGAGAGGAGGGAGGGGAGAAGGCTACCATCCGGATGTAATGTGAATAAAAAAAAAAAGAGGAGCTCAAAGATGGTGTGGGAATGCAACGCATCATTCTGGAGAGTGAGAATGGCCCAGATCCCGCCTAATTTTGCTTTTGTCTGAGATGAATATTTAGTTGCGTTTGCCGCCTCAGCATGCTGGGAGTTTTGCACAGCACATGGGAGCCAGAGTGTGCCTTAGCCGGCAGACCTGAGAGCCTCTCTAAATTTATCCTGTTTCCTGCTGTTAGATCCAATTTGACTTTGAACTTTAAGAAAAACAGCTCCGTGAGAGTTACATAAGCGACAGCGCTGAGGATGTGAGCCGGGAGGAGGTGACAGGAGCTCCCGTGAAAAGAAGGGAAAGGTTTCTCTTGCTCCAAGGCAAGTGGTGCTGGCGACTGCTAGGCAGGGTGGAGGAGTGGGGGGCGCCCTTCCCCAGCTTCTCTCGAGTCAGGGTTAATCTGGAACAAATTTAAGATGTGAGCGCTTTAAGAGTTTGCAGCCATCACCTCCCCAGGTTGGCTACTCACCATTCGGCTCACCTGGGAGCCCCTGAAATGCGTCCCATTACAGCGACTCAGATTTAATTAGGCTCGGGCGGAGCCTGGTGAGAACCAGGTTTTCAAAGCGCTCTCTTGGTACTTTTGATTTACAGCCAGGTCTGTGTTGGGCTTTACTGAAGGTGTTGTTTTCCCAGACAGCACTTCATGATGAATGGAAACCCATGCGCCTCCCTTCTGACTCTGTGAGCTGAGAGGTGTGTTTTTCAACACCTTTAAGTCCCATAGGGGCAACGCAGCATGGTCCAGGCATCCTAGTGCCTTGGGCCACTGATTGTCTGGTATTTCTAACAGTGATTAAAGCCACAAAAGGCTTCCAAAATGACTCTGTAGCTCTGCGCTGTGTTCCATCCCCAACAGGTCTGTTTCAGTACAGTTTCTGAATCCCTGTGTACTCCCTCCTTTGTCAGTCAGGGCCAAGCCTACATCCTGACACATTTTCTACCTATCTACCTCTTGCCCACGTGTGATCAGGCACATCTACCTATCTACCTCTTGCCCACGTGTGATCAGGCACATCCTGTGCAACCAAGCTTGTTTACAGAAGTGAAAACGTGTGACTTGTTTTCTTACAGGTTAGAGGATATGTGCATATGTATACTAAGCACAGTAATTAAAACTTAAAACATAAGTTTATCCATCACATGCCTCCCCAGCCCCCTTGAAATCCTTGTCTCTGTGATGGGTACCGGTTATATTGGGATTTAATAACCAACAGCTTAATGGCTCTCAGATAGGAATTTATGTATCTACTTAAGGCATTAATGATGCAAAGGCTGGTGGTAATTAGCAGAAACAGAAGGGCCCTGTGATGGCAGACATCACTGTTATTATGAGAATGGGAAGGAGTCATTCATTTCATCTTGCCCCCCCTTTTTTGCCAGTGTTTTTTTGTTGTTTGTTTGTTTGTTTTGTTTTGAGCACAGAAAAACTACTTCTATAAAAACAAAAATTTTCTCTTGAAGCCACCCCAAAACCTCCTTGTTCCCTATCATATTGTAGAACTACTTCAGCTAATTAATCTACATGTTGATAGATCTGGGTCTATTTGGCTTTAACAGGTACTTTTCCTTCTATGCCAATAGGCACTATAGGTAGCCATTTTGTCCCCTGTACCAGGGAGTTTTCTTTCCAGCCTGTTGAGGACAAGCAGCGACAAACTCTTTTCTGTAACTACTTCCTGATGAAACAAGGACATCATTGTCAGGGCCCAGGGAGCTAGAATGCTAGTCAAAGGCCAGGAGGCGGTTCAGGCAATCAGAAGCATGTGGTGAGTTGATCCAGGTGAAGAGACAGGACAATCATATCTGCCGGACTGGCTCACATCAGCTTCAGCAGGTCCAGGGCTCATAGCCATTTGGAAGAGTTTGTAGTCCACAGCTGATTCCTAGATGGTGTCTGTTAGCTGAGTGTAAATCTGCTGAGACAGAGACAGACTAGGGACAAGATTTAAAGTTTAGGAACTGAAAGGAAAAGCTTATATTTGGAACTTTCAGGCCCATTATCTTGGTAGTTGGGGAAGGGGAGGAGTACCAAGACCAGGGGCTAGAGAGAGGTCATGCCCCCAGGAAAAGGCAAGTGGGGAAACTTAAGCTGTACTTACCCTGGAGTCCTTTTGACCCATGAGAGGTAGATCCCTCAACTCCCTGAAACTTACATGAATTATTTTAGTTTACACAAAGAGATAAAGTTTTAGATACATTAGCATCACCACTGTTTGTAACCTGTACTAAAATTCACATTGTAGAAAAAAAGCAGCTAACGTGCCTGGAGTTAGACTCATTCAGGTCATATAGTCAAAGATATGGCTTTGGGTTAAAAAGCATGAGTATTCTTTTCTTCATTCATAGGGATGTATATATATATATATATGTATGTATATATATATTTATATACAAATAAATGTTTATACACACACACACACACACACATATATATATACACCTATATATATTTTCTACCCACATGTCTATAATTTGGACAGAGATGTTTTTAGCCCAATAAGAAGCACCTTTAAATCTATACTTAGAGAACAACCAAAGGAAATTTGAAATCTTGAGCTTGTGACTGCTAATGATCATAGTAGTCAGTGCTTTAGCAGTTAACTCTGAACTTTTGAAATGTTGGTATAACAATAGCATAGAGAGGGGAAAGAAATTTAAAACTTTTTTATTACCTTAAATCATTTTTGTATACTTTTACAACTTACATTTACATACTTAATTCACTTTCTTAGGTCCTCAGAACTTACATAAATTTAAAACCTTTTTTTCCTCGTCTAATCATTTGCCAGAGACACAAGTAGTTATTACTGAGAACAGTCATTGCAAAGCAAGTTATTTTTTATGTTTTTTAAATTTATTTTTTAATTCTTTATTAATTACACTTTATTTACTTTGAAGTTCTTTTAAATAAGTGAACAGTATAAGGTTACATCTGAAACCTGTTTATCCTTTAATATGAAGCTTATTAGCAAAGCAAACCTGTCTGCCTTTCTCCGCAGGAGACCCAGCAGCTCTAGAAAAAGCAAGGTCTGGTTTTTTACACATGAAATGAACTAGGAAGGTGGCTGCATCCTTGGGAAAGGAGCTGATAGCCTGTTGCTGTTATACTGACAAATCTACAGTTAGCCATCAATGCCATCAGAGATCTGAGAAAGGTAAATTATATCAGGAAGTATAATCCAAATGGCCTACATATTAATTAAAATGACAGAGAATTATCTATTATTTAGCTGGTTGACCTAGGCTCCCATGGTCTTGACAGCTTTTGGGGGGGGCAGTATTCAGTCTGTGAATGTCATACAGGATAGCAATTACTCTTCAGCTGCCACACAGAGCAGCACTGGCTTTCAGTGCCAGACCCGAGTCTGAGAGACTTTCCTGTGGAGGAGGAAGAGACTGGCTTTACTCTGATCAGGTGCACTAGAACAATTCAACATCCGAGCAGAGGTTCTAGGTTATATCCATACATGGTCCTTGGTTGAGTGTCAGTCTCAGAAAAGACCCTGTGCCCATAACCTAGAACCTCTGCTCAGATGTAGCCTGTGGTAGCTCGGTAACCAATTGGTTTCCCATAGTAAGGGGAACAAGGACTATTTCTAACAGGAACTCAATAGCTGGCTCTTTGACCTCCCTACTCCCCCAAGGGAGGAGCAGTCCTGTTAGGCCACAGAGGAGGACTTTGCAGCCAGTCCTGAAGATACCTGATAAACCAGGGTCAGATGAAAGGGGAGGAGGTCCCCCCTATCAGTGGACTTGGAAAGGGGCAGGGAGGAGGTAAGGGAGGGAATGAGGGAATGGGATACAGCTGGGATACAGAGTTAACAAAATGTAACTAATAAGAAAAAAAAAAAAAAAGAACAATTCAACAGTATCCTTAGCTTGGGTGGAGCCCTGGAGGTAGGCAAGGCAAGGGGCAGTTTTTCCCTGTGGTTAGGGGGAGTAGTTGCTGCCCCATTTGGAAGCCTTAGGGTTCCCTCCAGGAGCTGACGTTCCTCTCTGTTACAGAACGCTTTCCCATTGAACATTTTAAATGCCATATTCAGCAGATGTCTGAAGAATTTGAGGACAATAATCGATCAAGTACATCTGATTTACTTAACTGCTGTAGGCTTAACCTTGAAAACACACACACACAGGAGGTTAAATAAAGCTTGTCACTGTAAATGCATTACATTTGAATTTAGCATAGCTACAAGCATAGTTCTGAGAATAACTTGCATGTCTTAATTATCTATAACAGTTTACAATAAGTTAGTAGCTTTTATAAGATTAAGGTTTGCAGCTTTATCTTTGTTAAGTTTGAGACTTAAAAAAAATAACAGTTAACTGAAACTTTTTTAGTATCAAAATAAAACTTTAGGTCATAAATACAGCCCATGGGGAGATTAGCAACTTTACTTTTCTTTACACCATTACAGACTCTCACAGGTTCTTGTATGACTCAGTTTGTCAAACTAACTAAAACTTGACAGAGTTATCAGCGACAAAGAGGTTAGACAAACTATTTTTTCTGTTAATTTTTAAAATTAATTTATTTTTTTATTAATTACAATGTGTTCATTTTGTATCCCAGCTGTAGCTCCCTCTCTCATCCCCTCCCAATCCTACCCTTCTTCCCTCTTCTCCTCCAGTGTCCTCCCCCCCCATCCACTGATAGGGGCAGTCTTCCTCCCCTTCCATCTGACCCTAGCCTATCAGATCTCATCAGGACTTTGTTGTCTACCTCTGTGGCCTGGTAAGGCTGCTCCCCTCTCAGGGGGAGGTGATCAAAGAGCTAGCCACTGAGTTCATGTCAGAGAGAGCCCTTGTTCCCATTACTAGGGAACCCACTTGGACACTGAGCTGCCATGGGCTGCATCTGTCCAGGTTATCTCCATGCATGGTCCTTGGTTGGAGTATCAGTCTTAGAAAAGACTTCTGTGCCTGGAGTTTTTGGTTCTGTTGCTCTCTTTGTGGAGATCCTGCCCCATCCAGGTCTTTCATCTTCTCCTTATTTCATAAGATTTCCTGCACTCTGTCCAAAGCATCTGCTTCGATACCCTGCTGGGTAGAGTCTTTCAGAGGCCCTCTGTGGCAGGCTCCTGTCCTGTTCCCTGTTTTCTCCCTTTTCAATGTCCATCCTGTCTGCCTTTCTGAGTGAGGACTGCTCATCTTAACCAGGGTCCTCCTTCTTGTTTAGTTTATTTGATAGCCTGAATAGATGTTAGGAAGAAGTCTGTCTATTCTGTGTCTAAGAGACAATCTGTGGGATCTTTTTTTTCCTTTGACCTTCACACATATATTTGGTGGTAAAGGTAGGTAAATACATACCCATACGATACCTTAAATAAAAACATTACTTTTTAAAAATTTTTTATTTTTTTAAATATTAGTTACAGCTTATTAACTTTGTATCCCAGCTGTATCCCGCTCCCTCATTCCCTCCCAATCCCACCCTTCCACCCTCATCTCCTCCCTGCCCCTTTCCAAGTCCACTGATAGGGGAGGACCTCCTCCCCTTTTATCTGACCCTGGTTTATCAGGTATCTTCAGGACTGGCTGCAAAGTCCTCCTCTGTGGCCTAGCAGGGCCATGGGATCTTTTCCAGACTGGTTAGGTCATTGTCTTGCTGCATCATAAGATAGGAATAACCCAGTTTCTGGTATTTAGAGTTTAGTGCTCATAGCTATGTACCTAACTCTTCAGATTTTTTTTAAAGATTGCATATTCACAAACACATCATAATATAAAACATTTTATAAACTTAAAATGTCCCATAGTCTTATGAATTTAAATATTTTAAAACTGTTCCTTAAAACCACCCAGTTTTTTTTTTTTAATTTAAATTTTCTGCAAAACTTCGAAATTTCCTTTAAAAAAAATTAAAAGCTCTCAACTTTGGGCTCCTTTAATATAAAATGAAGTACCTTTTTTTCACTTTGAGAGGGAAGAAACAGGGCCCAACCACAATCTAGTCTGGGAAACCCCAAACTCAATGCTGGATTCATTCACAATTGTCTGGGCTTTCCTGAGTGGCTCAGGCCACCTCTCTGGTCCCACTCTTGGCAGAGCTTGTCTTCTAGGCCCCAGCTAGCTCCATTTTGTTGTGGCTGGCATTTCTGGTGGCTGTCACTTAGCACTTAGCATCTTCAAGACTGCTAGGGTCCCACCCAGCAACTGGGCTCTCTTTAGGAGCTCTAGTCCTGCCACGACGCAGTGCCAAGTCTCAGCTGCTCTCCACGACCCCTTCAGACCTTCATGATTTTAACACCAATACCCTCTGGTGGCTCGCACAGTACGCCTACACATGTAGGTGCAGCTTTAATACCTTATAAACAAGCACTGTTTTTGAATCCTATGTTTCATAAACCTTGTTTTTATGAATTTGTTTTCAGGGGAGTAATTATCATACAAAAATCCACCCTAATCCAAAATATCTTGGAGACCGGTTGTTCCCTTCTTAGTTGATTCACACCATGTGGTTACCTTTAATCAAGATAGTGGTGAAGTCACATGACCCTCTCCAGCCCTAGTAAAGATGACTGCCAGCCATGTGGCTGCCTTCGCCCCTATGGGGGACAGGAACTAAGATGGCAGCGAGCCTCAGGTTGATTACATCTCAAGACCGTTGTCATGTCACATGGTTCCTTTAAGATTACCTGTTAGTGATCAGGCACCTCCATGGCCAGCTCTAGGGACTTGGCAATAACAGGACACATCATCACTAGCTGCCGAGCTGGGACACACTTCTACTGTCACCAGGAACTGCATGTCCTCTCCCTGCACATGTGCTGCATCACCTTATAGGAAGAACTTGTTCCCTTCTCTCCCCCTTTCCTGCCACCCCTCATTCAGAGGCAGCCTCTGTGTCCCTCCCTTAATAAACCTCCCTCGAAGGCCTTTCTCATGGTGTGACTTTATGGGTTCCACTGTAGAGTTCTGCCACCTAAACCCCAACATAACCTATGTATAGATTTTTAACTATCAGCCTTCTGGGTTACAAGTTTTAAGTTATTTTTTATTACAGATTTCACAGATTGTTAGACATACCCAATAAACTTACAGATCTTGAGATACAGAAAGTTCATATAATAGTCTTAAAAAATTTGAGATAAGGTTTAATTATATCGTAACAAAAGTTTTAGGCAGTTAAATGAAACAGATAGTCTTTTTTGAGGGGCTATTTTGCTTTGTTCTCTTTTCTGTGTCATAAGGCCAGGTGGCTCACTTACAAGACATCATGCTTGGGTCTATAGAAGGGGAAACCACAACCCAACTTTAGAGCCAAATTTTCCCTAAAGTAAAACAGCCTCAACATTATCCACACTCAAAAGACATCTGGATCCCTGCTAAACTGGAGCCAGTGGCCAGAAAACTCAGAGGTAAGTTCTGAGCCTTGGTCATCAAAGCAGCCATAGCAAGTGGCATTAGCATTGGTGACTGTCAGCTGTCAGCGGCAGAGCTAGCAAAAATGAAACTGATAAACACAGAACACAGAAAACTCACACTCTCGAAGGATTCTTGTCAGAAACAAAACGTGCAGTAGCCCCCATCATTCATACATTCGACTGAGCCTGATCTATATCCATCTCAGTCCCCATGTTTGCAATACAACTTATAGACACCTGAAAACATAGACCCATCCACACACACAAAACAGACAGACAAAACTTTCCAAACAACCAGAACCAGGTGAGCGGTTTCTTTCCCTAGATGGTGGAGTATTTGGGTCCCCTTGAACCTATCCATTTTTCAGATTGAAATCCCACACAACAAGAATCAGACTATGCGTTACCAGGGGAGGCCTCTATAGATGCTTGCTACTTTTCTCAGCATGGTAGTTCACTTTGGTAGTCTGTGAAACCAAAGGCATGCCTAGAGCCTTGGAATGTCTCAAGGTATGCACCTCCTTTAGCCCCAGAGTCCCAAAGGCTTTAGAGTCTGGATGAGTGGTCTGAGCTCTCTGGGCCCCCAGAAAAATGTTAATCCCACTGGGTGAGAATAAGGCCACTTTCACAGTTTTTGAGTCAAATTTGAAGCAAGCTTTATTATTGGCCAGTCCATACCCAGGATTCCTGGAGAATGGCCACAAATTATACTAGTCCAGTGTTTATAAAGGCTAGCCCCGCAAGGCTATGCACTGTCCCCTTTTGTTCAACTAGGGGTAAGCATACATACTGATGTGCTTCTTGCCTATATAGCTCCTGCCTACGTCTGACCAGGCACATCCAGTGCAGTCGGGGCAACCAACCATGTTTTCAGAAGTGAAAACACGTGGCTCATTATCTTTCATGAACAACAGCCCGCCCTGCCCCAGCATTCCAGAAAGTTATCTGTCCTTGGGCAAGTGGGGCTTCCAGGTTTGAGGCATTTTTGTTTTATCCATCTCTTAAGACAGTAATTAAAACTTAAAGCATAACTTTAGTCTTCACAGTAGGAAGGCCCAGTCCAGTGTGGGTAGTCTCATCCCTAGGCTGCTGAGCCTGTGATGTCTAAGACAGGTAGCTGAACAAGCCAAAGGGAGCAAGCCAGTGAACAGTATCCCCCTGGTCTCTTCTTCAGTTCCTACCTAAGGTTCCTGCCTTGGTCTTCCTCAGTGATGGATGGAACCTGTAGGCTGTAATAAACTCTTTCCTTCCCTAGTTGCTTTTGGTCATGGTTTATTACAGCACTAGAAAGAAAACTAGGACATTTGCCTTTCTAATGTTGTTACTATGGAAACAGGATTTGGGGCCTATCCTCAGTGTCCTTCTAGGGTACTAAATCCTGTCTACCTACCTGTATTACCTGCCTCAAGAATTCAGATCCTAAAATTATTTAGGATGTGGGCTGAAATTAGGGAGTAGATATAATCCGTCTTCTCCATGAAAACCTAAAGATCTGGTTCCAAAGCTGTTCACCAAAAGGGAGTGGCATTTCATTCACACCCTCACATGTAGCTTCCAGGTAGAGGTTCTCCTTTGGAAGCCAAGAGGGAATAACAAGAGCTCCCTTCTGTTTTTCCTGCCCTCTGGCCAAGGCAGAACCAAGGACAGTTCCAGCCTCTGGCCAAGGACAAGAGTGAAAGTGCTGCCTTTGGGTCCCTGCCCTACACTGCCAGGTTTCTATCTCATTCTTTTCTTTTTTAAATCAATAATTAGTTGTTTTTTTATTAATAATCAAAATAAAAATTACATTATGTGTGGATCTTTTTAAAAAACTTTTTAATTATTATTTATTCCAATTTATTCATTATCTCAATTCTTACCAATGTAGGAGTAGGCCGGATGATGTGTCTCCTTTCACTGATGTGGTTGTGGTTGTTTCCATTCTGGAATTGCTTTAAAGTCACCAAGGGCATTCTTTTATCTGTCTCCAGTGTATAGCAAATGCTGTTAACTCATATCCTCCAGTCCTCTGAACTGCAGAGCAGGTCAGGTCGTCATATTTGAAAATACTGCACAGGGAATGGACCCACTGGACGTCCATTTGGCTTTGATGCAACTTGTAGAATGAAGAGGGTCATTTCCCTTGCTTTCAACTGAACTGCTTGGTTTTAAAAATCAGACATAACCACCATGGAATTTGCTGAATAAATGGACCCATGGAATTAGTACTGGGCAAGGACTGTGGGGATTGTTGAGTTCCATTCTGGTCCTCATGTCCTGGGAGGTGGGGGTGAGGACACAGTGAAGGAGCTAATGAGCTGCAGGCAGAAGCCGATTCCTCTGCTGGAAATCAAGTGGACTAATGATGCAGGCTCACAATAACAAGGCCAGCTCTGCATGCAATCAGCTGGGCTACCTGCTCATACCTAATTTATTTCTTGAAAAAAAATATGTAATGGTTTCTAAAAACCATACAGCTACAGTAATTATTGTGTTCTCTACGTTTCTCTGGGTCTATGGCTACACTGAGAAGACGGAGAGGCCTTGGTCCTATAGCCTAAGCTTGGCCATATATCCAGAGCAGAGGGTATGGAAATCTCATATGGCATCTAGGCCATGCTCTGCTTTCCCTGTCACAAATCTTTCTTTAAGAGTATGTTATGTAGAACCAGGACCCAATTAACTTCATTTGTTGTGTAATGTTTTTAGCCTCAGTTAATGCAGAACACCTGCCTTATCTGGTGGTTTGAGTAAGAAATGTCCATTGTAGGCTCATGTATTTGAACATTTGGTGCCCAGTTGGTGGTTCTGTTTGAGGAGGGGTTATGAAACTTTTAGAAGGTGGAGCCTCGATGGAGGAAGTAGTCACTGGGGGAGGGATTTAGAGCCTGTGTCATGTCCTGCCTTTTCCTGCTTTCTACATGTGAGTGGGACTGTGTGGGACTCTTCTGATAAGGTTGAAGTCTGGTGCATCTGGAAGCCTATGAGCTCAGTCTAGGTGATGGACTCCCTTTCTCAGTGGGATTCTCTCTTCACCTGATTTGGGAATCCCAGATCCTGTGAGGAGTATCACACAGCCCTCAGGGATGATTACAGCCGACCCTTTCCTGATAAGAAACCTGTTCACCAAGCACCTAGAGAGATTCCTGGAGATACCCACCCTATGCTAATAAGATGTCTTGGTGTTCTGGCTTTCCACCAAAGCCTTTAACTGTGCCTGGAGAGCTTTCCCACCCATAGGATAATTAAGTACTGTATTCTTGTGATAGGGCCCTGCTACTGCATGCAAATTAGGTACTGTGCCAAGACCTGTAAATCAAGAATCTCTAGCACCTCTAACCCCAGCAAATCAAACACTTTCACCCTTGAAACCACCTTGCTGCTCAAGGTTCATAAGTCCTGATTCTCACTCACTCTACATCTCCACTATGACCACCCGAGATCCATCATTTATCCTGGGGAAGGAAGGCCAATCCTCCCTGGAGATTGGCTGCTGGGATTTGACTGCCAGCCAGGCTGGCTGGAGCCTGCCCAAGTGCCAGTAGCTTTGCACCTTCCAGCTTGCTGGGCCTGAGCCTTGCCAGGCCTGAGTTTAGACTGCAAACTGACCACACCCTTTTGCTGTTAATACAGTAGCTTAGCCAAAGGGCTGTATCTTCTTGGGTATCAACAATCTCACTTAAAATAGCTAACTGTAACACCTGGTGGAAAACTCATTGCCTAGGGCCCAAGCCTCACGCTAAAGCACTCTAGTTATTCCAGAGAGACCCAGAACCTTTGAGCTCATTCCTGTACAGAAGACTGGCCTTCCAGAGGGGCTTTCAGCCTGGCGGAACCCTGCTGTCCCTGTGCCATGCGCCATAGCTGTGGCGCAGGGGAATATCATGCAACAGCGGCATCCTGGGAACCACCCAGCCTGCCACCCTTCCCCCTGCAGGCCCCCCCCCATTGAACAAAGAATGACTACCCCAGCTTCTGCCGAACTCCTGTGGGATGGAGAATGACAGAAATGTGCGCACATTCCCCACCATTGCAGAGTCTCCTTGTGGATGTGAGCCAAAATAAAGTATCTTCATTTGCTTTTGGTTATTGTATCTTATCATAATCATAGAAAAGTAACAAATACACCTCACTTTTTAAATAGCTACCCTGTAGACTGTTCTATACTTTAGATTTTCTGAGCATTTTTTTTGTGTTTTTTTCCTTCCTCCCTCCCTCCCTGCTCTCTCTTTCTTTCTTCCCTGTCTCCCTCCCTTCTTTTCTTTCTCCTCCCTTCCTTCCTTCCTTAAAGACAAGGTTTCTTTGTGTAGCCCTAGCTGTTCAAGATGGCCTTGAACTCATAGTGAGCCACCTGCCTATACCTCTGGAGTGCTGGCATTAAAGGTGTGAGCCACTACCACCCTGTTCATGGAAAGGAACAGAGTAGAGGACTTGGAAGTGGTGGCTTGTGTTGAGAGTCACGTGGAATTCATCCATAGACTGGCAGCTCCAGTCTGAGGGTCTTGCAGGGCACATGCCTCTGTAAAGACTGGATGCCTGTTTCCTGAGCCAACTGGAAGAACTATGCTCTATGGAGGGCCCATCAGGAAGAAAAGGAGGGGCTAGAAGCTGGAAGTCACTATATGGTCTTGGGATGGGAGTTCTACCAAAGCACCTAATGTGACATTTCTAGTTTTCATTTCTGTTGCTGTAATTAAAGACCCTGAAAAAGGCAACTTAGAGGATAGAGAATTTATTCACCTTACAACTTCTGGTTACACTCTGTCTTTCTGGAGAAGTCAATATGGCAGAAACCTGAAGCAAGCTGGTCATGTCACAAACACAGTCAAGAACAGAGAGGAACGAATACATTCACACCTGTGCTCAGTTGACTTCTTTTGTCTCATACAGTTCAAGACCCAAACCTAGGGAATAGTGTTGCCCACAGTGGACTTCCTTCATTAGTTTACCCAATTAAGAAAAGAATCCCTCATAGGCATGCTCACTGACCAACCTGACCTAGACAGTCCCGCACTGAGATGCTTTCCCCTGGTAACTCTGGGTTTTGTCAGGTTAACAATTAAAACTAACCATTCCAGACCCTGTGATGGGCAGTATGTGGAGGCACTGGCCTTCTGCTTTGCATATGTGGTCTAGGGCACTACTCTCCTGCCTTTGTGGAGTCAATGAGTCCCGTGAACCCTCTAAGGATACATTTGGTTGAGGTGTCCTACAGAAGCAGTAAAGAGGAGAGTCTGGTCCTTCCCTAGATATTGTCCTGGGCAGGGATTCCAAGGGCTGGAGGGTCAAGTCTGGCTGTCACTTGAGCAGCATAGCTCTGTCCAGTGCTGAATTGGCACAGAATAGCTTTCCTCCTGCTGGGACCCAAGGAGTTAAAGTTGAACAGCGAATGAAGTTGTGAAGAAAACTTAGTTAGTGAGGGAGTTGTGTTCTTTATCTTGTAGTCACAGCTCACAATACAGCAATAGTCCAGAGCCTTTTAAGCAAAGAAGTAATTTAAAAAGTCCTTTAGATAAACATGTAATTGAGAAATATTTATAATGTGTTTATAAGATTCAGGGCCTTTTTATATGCAAAATATATTAAGCTTTTCTTTGTTGTTTTTCTGTAATAGACTATTTTTGGAGCCAATTAAGTTGTTCTGGAAAAAAAAGAACTTAAATTAGTGAAAAAAAAATCCCAGAAAGGCAAGAACTTAATTATTGTGATTTAATTGCAGTTTTTGGAAAATTATACATAGATCTTTGAACTTTAAATCTTTTGTATTTTCCCCATATTAATAACTCACTGCACTTTTGGAATAATGACAAATAGTGAGCATATTGGGGAAGAGACCTGGCCTGGCTGATGTTGCTTTGCTTGTATTCCTTTCATGATGTGAGAGTCAGTAATCCTGACTTACTGCTGTGACTGGATGAGAGAAGATGCTGGCCTATAGAACATTTACCAAAAATTTACCAATTTTCTCTCATTATCTTCATTATTATTGTTTTTTATTGCTAGGGTTTTCTTCAGTGTCTTATGTAGCAAAGCTTAGCCTCTAACCCATTATTTTCCTGTCCGAGTGAGTGCTGGGATTACAGATGCATGGTACCATGACTTGATTTTTCTACTTTAGCTCCCTTTAGGGTGAAAATATGGCATTTTTGGGTACAATTCTCTTGAAGAGGGACTTTGCCAGACCCTGTGAGCTAGAGTGGAATATCCAGGTAGGGCGTGGGGGGAGATGTTATGAGTCATGATACAGAAGGAACTCCTAAGGAAACAATGTTTCTTGCATAAAGAACAGGGTACTATGTGGGAATCACAGGCTAGTCCTCCAATGTCTGAGGGTCTTAGCGTCTTCCTCCTCCCACTTGCTCTTTCCAGAAGGTTGTCTTGGCCAGGGGTGTGAAATCATGCAGAGCTGTGTCCCAAAGGGTGTTTGAACATTGTACCATGGGGTGTGTGAAACACGATCATTTATCATAGAAGTCTCATAACCTGAGAAATACCAGAGACCCACAGTCTCCTTCCATTTTCCAGGACTTAATAGCCACCTTTTGAATGACATGCATTTTTGCTGAAAGACAGAGCCATACAGATGTGAACTTAGTTATTTTTGTGGCCCAATTGGTGGAACTGCAGCCGAGAGAGGCCTCCCAAGACCTCCTGCAGGTACCCTAGCCTCCTAAAGAGATTCCTTGGGCCTCTTGATGGGTCTTTTGATGGAGGAGAAGCCACATCCCTCTCCACTGAACACACACTGTATTCTGAGTTCTCCTCTGTATGTTTCTGGGTTATCTTTGATGATGAGTGATGGGCCCTGAAACTACCTGGATTTTTTTTTTTTTATATCAAGTTCGGCCAAGATATGTTCAATGCTAGTTTTTAGAATGAAGGTATACTCATTACCTTTTGGCTTTAGCTAAAATTCTTACAAGTTTAGAAGAGTTTGCACAGCCACACCAGACTATGACTTGCTATTTTGAACTGTTTGTGTCAATCCATGGAAATGAGGGGCAGGGAGTTGGGTAGGATGTGGCCAAGCCTTTGGCATGAACCCTAATGGAGATGCCTTGGAGTGATGTTTAGTTAGGAACTTAGAAAGTTGCCGTGGGTATCCCCTCTTGCATGGAGGTTGGGTATGATGATCCCAAGAGCTTCTTGCTTGAGCTTCTAGGGCTTGAATTAGTAAGGAAGGACCATCTGTCTAAGTCATGCTCTTGGATGTACTCTTCTCAGTCCAAGAATGTAGTCATTCTGAGTGCCTGTGAGAAAATGCAAAGAAACCAAACTTAAGTCCCCAGTTCTTTCTAAAACACAGAATTGTTCTTGGAATGTGTTTTTTTTTTTTTTTTTTTTCTTATCCCAGGTGTAGCAAATAGGAGTGAGTTTAATTCGGCTTCTTTTATGCACGTGCCTCTGTGGAAAAACATGTTTTTGCCACATGTGGCTTGTCCTTGTGATTGAACACATTACTCATGTGATTCTTCTTAACCCTCAGAGTATAAATTGCCTGATGCTCTGAATGAAGTTGTCTATTGCGTAAGACTTCAGTCAGCCTCGTTTTCAGGTGTCTCTCTCCCAGGTTTACTGAGTTGACTGTAGCAGTAAACAAGCTCTCACTCATGATTGGTTGTTATAAATATGCACCTGAGAAAAATGTGTAATTTGTCTTTAGAAAACTGATAATATCAATCCTTTTTTGACCTATGGGAATTTCATATGGTGGAACCAATGCAGTAAAGCATTTTTGCACATTTTTTTTTGTTTAGGGTGTGCCCTTGAAATTCTTCTTCTAATTGTCTAATCTTTGCCTCTTAAGTACAAGTTTAACCCATTTATGTTTACTGTAGTTGGTGGTATAGTAAATCACTTCTACCATTGGATTTATTATTTTTGCTTGTCTCATTTCAGTATTTTTTTAATGACACACACTGGAACATACTCATACCTTGATGGTCATTGGTCTCACTTTAGCAACCTTCCATAATACTGATGGTTTCTATAGTTGTCTTATAGCACCTTCTCTGATGATGGAAATGTGATAGTGTCTAATGTAGTTGCCAGTGGACACATAGGACTATGATGTATGGCTAGTGTGATTGGGGGAACAAGATCTAGAGTTTTATTTAGCTTGAATATATTCAAATGTAACTTTAGTAGATTCATGAAGCTTATGGCTACCATGTTGGATAGTGAAGATTTGGTCATATTTTATCTTTTTCTTTGTTCCTGTTGATTTTTAATAAAGATAACAGCAAACATTACCAGAATATTGCATTACATTTATCTCATGCAGCATTCTAGGTCACTTGCAGCAACTTTTGGATTTGGTTCTTTCTTTAAGTGATTCATCTAATCTCTCTTGTCAATATGGGCCTTTTAGTGGCAGATTCTGTAGGGTCTTATAAACTATATGATGGTTTATTTTAATGATGATTTGGCTAGATTTAACATTCTAAGGATGTTGACAAATTTAAAAACTCCAATTACTTTTTTTCCCTTCTATTCGCTGTTGCTAAAAACTCTAGTGTCACATGGTACATACTCACTTATAAATGGATTTTGGCCACATAGTACAAGATAAGCATACTATGAGTCACAGACCCAAAGGAGATAATTAATAAGGATGACCCAAGTGAATATGCATAAATCTCCCTCAGAAGGGGAGATAGAGTAGACAGAGGTAATGGCTGAAGAGAGGTAACAAGGTAGGAGAGGGGGCACAGAGAGTTAAGATGGTGGAGATCAGACCTAAGGAGAGCAAGGACAAGAGGACAGAAGGCCTGTAGAGAAAAGAGAAACTGAGGATGGGGACATTTCTGTGACAAGCTGGAGACTTAAGTCAGGGTAGGTTCCTGGGAGGATATGAAGGGGATTCAAGCAGAGACTCCTAGTAGAAGAGACCAGAGACTGAAGAGGACATCCTATTACATCCTCTAAGGGTAGAGAACACCGCCCAGCCACAAAAACTTCAATCCAAAATTTACCCTGCCTACTAGATGTGCAGGGATAAAGATAGAGCAGATAGGGCAGAGATTGAGGAGGGAATGCCCAACCGATACCTAGCCGAACCAAAGACCTGCCCTGCAGGAGAACACCAACACTATGAATGATACTATGCTAAGCTTGTAGGCAGGAGCCTGTCAGAGTTGTCCTCTGAGAGGCTCTACCCAGCAGTGGCTCAAAATGGATGCTGAGTCATAGCCAAATATTGGTTGATATGTAGGGAGTCTTAAGGAATAGTGGGAGAACGAGGAAAAGGACCCAGAAGTAACAGGACCTCCACAAGAAAAACAACAGAGTGACCTAACCAGGTCCCAGAGGGGCTTGCTGAGACTGAAGCATCAACCAAGGACCATGCATGCACTGGACTTAGGTCCCCCCAAAGATGTGGAAGATGGGCAGCATAGGCTTCAAGTAGGTACGCTAATAAGGGAAGTGGGGAATGCATCAGATATGCACTCACTTGCTAGTTTTTAAGATCACTTTCCTCTGGTGGGCCTTGCCAGGCCACAGGAGAAGAGGACATGCTCAGTTCTGATGCAACTTGATGAGGTGGGGTGGGTGGGAAAGGAAGCGCCCCTTTTCTGAGGAAAAGAGGAGGGGGAGGAAGAGGGTGGAACTGGGAAGGGAGGAAAGAAGAGACTACAAGGATGTAAAGTGAAATGAATGAATGAATGAATGAATGAATGAATAAATAAATCCCACCCCCCATCCTTGCTTCATTGTATGCGAAATAGACTTCATTTGTAGACTTAACAGATTTTACCTTTGCTGTTTTGAAATTTCATTAAAAATTGTCTAACTTATGCTCCTCTTTGTCACTCTACAGGCTTTTCCAGTAGAAACTATTTCATTTTAAAATAAAATTTTTAGGAGTTTATATTTTATTTCTTCAAACATTATGAGTTCCATTTTAATTTTTCCTGCCTTCCCTCTGAACTCTCTTTCCTGGGATTTTAGTTCAGGCATTTCTTTTCTTCCTATTAATTTTCTTTCATATTTACTCATCTTTGTCGTTTATTTCTTCTTTTGGACTTTGTATTCCTCCAACACAATACTCTTCCTCTTTTCTGTTTTGTTTGTTACATCTGTATTTTTCTTCTAATATTTACCTTATTCTTTAAAATTTTTTTTGTACTGAGAATTGAACCCAGGACTTTGTGTGTGTCAGGATATAGTTTTAAATGTTTGTTTGGCCGTCAGCCATGAACATAGACAATTAATGAAGCCTCAGTGATCTCAGGGAGTGAGGTGAGAAGGCTTTGTATAAGAGACTCAACAACAGGAAACAGCCACTGTTACCTTCAGTGATGATCAGCTCTCCATCACCGTGACAAAAGACCCAAGATGAACAGCCTATGAGGAGGAAAGGTTTGCTTTGATTCAGACCCTCAGAAGACTTAGTCCATGATCATCTGGTAAAGCTACGCATCCCAGAACATCTGGAAAGCAAAAGCAGAAACAGAGGAAGATATTGGTGTTCTGGAATCCTGTTAAAGGATACACCCCTAATGAACTAACTTTGATCCACTAGTGGATCATATTTCAACATTATTTAAAATAATGAAGTAGTATGTCGGCTGTGGGAAATCTCACAGTGACTTGGATGCAGCAGTGTGAGATATGTCTTCTCTTCAGGTACAGTAGATAGGCTACTCGCTTTTGCAAAGACCCTGGCAGTGAGTTTAGAAGCAATTATGAGATTTAGACAGTTTGGTATGGTGTTAACTCCTGGTTATTGTCAATGAGACCTTCATTTTAGCCTTGAGTAAACCAGACCCTGCCCAAAAAGCCTTGAGCTTTTAAGGGCAAGAAGCAGGGCCCTATTATGTTCTAACTTATGCCCAGAGAAAGTTAACTCAAAATCATAAAATATGAATAACAGGTGACTTCACAGAATATTAAAATGACTTGTTTTCAAATCTGTTTTTACTTATGTACATGTGTGTGTACTTTCTTGTCTGTTTGTGCACCACTGGTATGCAGGTACCCACAAAGTCCAAAAGAGGACGTTGATTCCTTGGAGCCAGAGTTACGTACGGATGGTTGTAATCTGCCTGATGTGGGTGCTGGGAGAAAAGCCCGGGTCTCTGCAAGAGCAGCAAGTACTGTTAATCACTGAGCAGGCTCCCTAACCTCCTAGCATTTTAAATGATTATCGAAGATTTTTTTAAAACATTTTATAATTTTTAAAAGCACACAAGACTGTTGGGGCATCTTATTTACAAATGCTAGTCTCGGTGCCCTTTCGCCTCATGTTGGGAAGCGTTTCTTTCATGTTTATTAGCTTGTACTAATTATACAAATTAACAAGTCTTATTGTGATATTTCTATACATGCATGTAGTATGCTTTGGCCATAGTCACCCCTTCTCTGCCCTTTATTTCTCCTCCTGCCCCTGCCCCTTTACACTCAAAATTCCCCAGCATTTACTAGTTCCACCCATTTCAGTTATGTATCTTTCTGCATTTATGCATTTAGAGATAGACACACAGCAAATTGCATACCGATTAATAAGGGCTGTGAAGTTTGGTGAAAGCCTTAGCACTGCATGATGGTGGAAGGCCCCAGACATCTGTCCTTCCCATGGGTGTTACTCTTCTGCTGCAGTGATAAAACACTGTGACCAAAAGTGACTTGTAGAAGAAAGAGCTTATTTTGGTTTATGGTCCCACAGGAAAGGTTGAAAGAACATCCGAAATCACAAAGGCAGCGAGAAGCCCATGGGCTCAAGGAGGTGAGACAAGGTCTCTCCTGGGAATCTAGAAGCAAACACTTGGAAAATGGCAGCTCATCAGCAGCCAGGCGAGTCTACCTAATTTGTAAACAGCGCCGCAGACTCCAACGTCTCTCTCTAGGAGCAAGATGGAACCCGGGAATTGTGGGAACCTGGGAAGTGAGTCAGTGCTGGGCTGTTCAGAGCTCTGTCTACCCGGGGTGAGCAGACGAAGAACTCAGTACGGGTGCATGTGTAACTGGGTAGAGCTCAGGCTTGTGTGAATAGGAGCCAACATCTGCATCAGATGGGAGTGGCCGGGGCTGAGGTGCAAGGCGCCTTACATCTGCTTCAGATGGTGTCGGGAAGATGGCTGGCGTGGCATGAGCAGCTGTTCAGCTGTATTTCACACAGGAGCACTGAGTGCAGTACTGTCATTTCTAGATGACTTCTGGTGGACATCATCAGGCTAGGGGTTAGCCTTCAATGTGACTTGGGGCTGTTCTCTTGGAGATTTTAGAAGTCTTTATCTTTTTTTGTTTTTCTGACTATTTGGCTATATGTCATGGTAAAGAACTCTTGTGGCCATGTCTATTTGGGATGTTGTAGGTTCCTGGTTGTCTATATGTTTACCAAGATTAAGAACATTTCTTGGAGAAGTGAAGAAAAATGTAACTGACAATGAGTGAATAAACACCTAAGCAAAGCTCCATTGCTTTTGAATGGCTGTCCTGACGGTATGGAAGTCCACTGAGATTTATAGTCTGGGGTTTGGACAGCGTTTGAGTGGCTTCACTAAATTAGCTGTGTGATGTTTGTGTTTATGAGTTAATTATGATAACATGATTTCCTTAAGACATTTCTGTCTACTATTTTATTTAGTATACTTTAAAATTCCCTTCTCTCTTTCAGTTCCATGAAAACCAGAATGTTTGTTTAATATGTCAAAAATTCTCCAAGGCTCTCTGTGCATTCATATATTTCTTTTCATTTCCTCCTGCTGCCTCTGCCTCCCTTATTCCCACCTTTCATTTGTCTGCTTATTTTGTAAAATTTTTAGTTCAGGGGCTCTTTCTTTGGCTTGACTTGAGCTGTTTTTGAGGCTTTTAATACTATTGCTTTGGCTTACTGAGTTCTTATTTTAAAAAAAAATTGTTGAATTCTTTTTCTAGATCCTGGTGCCTTTACTGAATTTCTCATTTACATCTCGAGTTGTTTTGCTAATTCTATGGAATCATGAAGTCAGGTCTGTGTTGTTGTTTTTGAAACACCATTTCTCTGTATAGCCTTGGCTGTCCTGGAACTTACTTTGTAGACCAGGCTGCCTTGAACTCAGATATCTGCCTGCATTTTTTAATTTATGTGTTGGATCCCCCAGAACTGGAGTTATAGACAGTTGTGAATTGCCATGTGGGTGCTGGGAATTGAACCCAGGTTCTCTGGAAGAGCAGCCAGTGTTCTTAATGATGGAACCAGCTCTCCAGCCCTAAGTTTTCATTTATTTATTTATTTTTTGATTTTTCTTTTAAAAAATATTTATTTATCTTTATGTGCCTTGGTGTTTTGTCTGCATGTGTGTCTCTGTGAGGGTCTTAGATATCCTGGAGTTACAGACAGTTGTGAACTAGACATGTATGTCCTGGGACTTGAACTCGGTTCCTCTGGAAGAACAGTCAGCGCTCTTAACCACTTAGCCATCTTTCCAGCCTCGTGTTGTCTTTTTTTAGTTCTATTTCTTTCTAATCATCCCTCAATGATTTAGTATTCACCTCAGCCATGTCCTTTTAACTCTGCTGTCACTGTATATGGGACCTTCCACTCCTTTGCCTCTTCCTGCCACTTTATACTCTACCTTGAGATCTGGATGTCTCCTGGATCAGTTATTTCTGCCACTCTTGTAAGGTGACCTTTTTTGTAAGTGACTTTTTAAAAGGACAAAGTTTTAGGTGACATTTTGTATGCTCTATTGGTCCAGCTCCAACTGGGCGATGTGGTATTGACTCACTATGGAGTCCCCAGCCGTAGCCCATGCGTTTGGGCTCAGTGTGTGTGTGGTGGTGGGTTGATGAAGCCCTTTTTCCCCCAGGAGCTGCAGAGGGAAGCAGCATGGGCGGAGCTTCTATGTGGCTGCCGTGGCACTGAGCATGGAGGTGTGGGAATGGAGAGCATCGTGGATGTCTCACGCATGGCAGCAACCACTAGTGAGTCAGTGACTAGTGAAACTTGTGACCACAGGAAGCCCAGTGTGCAGGACATGCTCCTGGGCCCAGTGGTGGCTGGTCTCCATTAGGTGGAGACCATTAGTGGTTGCTGTTCTATTGCTGCGAGGAGACACCATGACAAAGGCAACTTATAAAATAAATCATTTAATCGGGGGCCTACTTACAGTTTCCAAGGGTTAGGGTCCATTCTCTTCACAATGGGGAGCATGGTGGCAGAGAGGCAAGCTCATGTGGGGAGTGGAGGAGGGGTGGAAGGAGACACTAGGCCTGACACGGAGCTTTTGAAACCTCAAAACCCACCCACTGGTGACACACCTCTTTCAAGGCCACACACCTTAATCCTTCCACTAACTGGGGACCGAGCATTCAAACATATGAGCCTATGGAGGGTGTTCTCATTCACCTGACCACAGGTGGGCTTAGGCTGGTCACAAAGGCAGCCTGAGCTAGTTATGAGTCTCCAGAGGATGGAGGCTGCTCAGTGAGCACAGAGCAGCTTTGCTGCTGCTGAGTGACTTAGCGCCATTGTGGATTGAGGTGGAGGTTCACGATGCCTTTGAATGGATGAGGAAGACAGCCTAGCTGATTGTGACGCTGTGGCGTTGGGGATGGCACTTCTGCCCCAACATGTCAAATTTGCCCGATGGCTCAGTCAGGTGCATGCCCAGGCTTGAGTACTGTGGAGGCTGAGGCTGGCGATGGGGGCAGCGCATGGGGCTGTTGCTTGGGGTGATTATGTCATGGTTTGGGACATTATGGATGGAGTTTGGAGGTAGCAGGATGGAAGCATAGGGCTATCCCCAGTTCGTCATCCCCACTGCAGCAGCCTGTGATCTGACAAACAGGCACATATTTGTTGCTACAGCTATTTGTGGAGGAAGTGCTCCTTGGGAATAGCTACAGTCATGACAGTCTTCGGCAATCAATGATTCCTATGTCAAAAGGTAAGAGTCAGGAAAGAAAAAAAAAGAACAATTGATTCTCAATCCAGGGATATTTATATTTCCCTATGCCTCTTCCAAGGCATTCTGGGTGTGCTGTTGTAGGACCCAGACATGAACTCAGAGCAGGTAGGGGAGAGCACAGGGCCTGGAGTTTTTAGTGTGTAGGAAGATCTCTCTTCCTCTTATTTTCTTCCCTCCGACTTCTTTCTTCCTCTGCATCTTCCAGCGGGGAAGGAAGTTGTGGAGAAGGGAAACCACCTCATTGCCCTTGGATTCTCAGTCCTCAGTTCTGTGTGCCGATTGCAGCAGCCACCAAGGGACCAGGAAACCACTCGCAGGTTAAGAAGTCAGTGTGATTTGTTTCCACAGGGAGGATGTTGGGAAATACAGAATAGTATTAGGGTGTCAGGAAATGCAGAATAGCACTGACTTTGGCTGTGTGATTTGGGGGAGGGCTGTCTGAAGAAGCCTGGATGCTTCTGGGAAACAGGCAGAAGTTACTTTGTGAGAAAGTTAATGCGTTTCATGCGCTGGAAGGACAGAGGGCAGAGAAGCAGGGCTGAGCAGTCACCATCCTCATAGAGAAAGAGGGAGTGCTTGGTACCCCTGGGAGGAGCAGTGACCTTGCCTGGCCTGTCCTCACACGGCTTATGGAATGATCGTGCTTTGTCACCGTGCTCAGTGAAAATGTCGCGCAAGAGGAGAATAACCTGGCTCAGCCGTGAGTGACAGGCGGCTGGCTAGACGTCAGGGCTGCTTTCATCTCTTCCTCCTTCACCTGGATGCCTCTCAGTTAGCTGGTCAGTTAGCTGGTCATTGTATCCTGTGCTCGCTGGACCATCTCTCTGTGTGATTGTGTGTGTAATGTGAGCTTTCGTGGGTGTCTGGTGGGGAGGAAGGCAGAGATGCCTTTGCTCCTTCCTCACGCAGGCAGCCCAGGAGAAGCCCCCCACCTCCTCACGTTCCATCTGCACGCAGACACCTTTCAGGGTAGCACCCACAAACACAGCCTTGTCCTGACAAGCTGACCGCACGCATATTGTTTTCATACATGCCTTTCCTGGTCATCTGGTGGCCGTCAGTGTGCTTTAACTCATCTTTTCTTAGTTCCACTGATCACCTCCAAAAGCCTCTTGAAGACTCCCAGGTGAGAGGCATACTGGATCGTGTTCATCGGGCCTTCTGGAAGCAAGTTAGAATGCTGGAACATGAACTTGAGGTCAGCCGCTATAAGACCAAGGGTGGGTCTTTTTCTACCCAGAGACCCCGGGACCATGAGAGAAAAACCAAACAAAACTGCAGCCCAGACGGTTCCAGCAAGAGACACTGGGAGGCGCTCTTTCTCTACCCAGGCTGCCCCGCAGCTGCTGGACTCTGAGCTTTGGAGAACTTTTCCAGTCAGGACTCTCCTCGGTTTCCACTCTTGCCTGGCAGCTGTCTGTCGTTCTTCACACCTGCTCCTTGCTCCCACAAGCTGAGACCTCTTCACCCAAGAAGGCCCTGACTAACCATTGGGCTCCTGTGACTTTATTTTCGTGGGAATTTCATGCACTGAGTTCTGGGCGGGAGAGTAAGGTCTGGGCCTCACTTCCAGCCCTCTGCCCACACCCAGGACTGATCGGCCTCCTGCCCACAGCCTGCTCTTCACCGATGAGGGCACCTCTGCTGTGTGGTCCTCACGGCGCAGCTGTAGGAGGGACCTCACCCGGGCAGGAGAGTCCCTCTGGAGCGGTTGCGACTGCAGAGGACTGTGGGGGCGGGCGTGTTCGGGCTAACGGGCTGGATGCTAGCCCAGCAGGGAGGTTTCCAGTTAGTTTGCTGCCACAGCACGACTCCCCTGCACTCTTCTGAGGGAAGCACGAAGCATTTAGATGTCAAGCTATTCCACGGCAACTAAGGAATAGACTAGGGACAGTTCCCCAATGGTGCGGTCTCTCGGAAGGGGCCGCTGAGGTTGGCGGTTGGCGATGTTTCTACATCACTTCTAGCTGTCTTACCCTCGGCAGCTTGATATTAGCTAGTCACAGAAGCGCCGCAATATTTCATTCATAAATTGAAATGGGTGGAAAAGCTAGTCTTTGGAAGCGATTGTGGAAAAGGAAGGCTTTTTCCGTGAGTTGGAGGAAAATGGTTCCCTCCGGCTCACAGCCAGGGACTTCAGGTCAGACAGTTTTCACCATTGGCCTGCAGGGGTCGCCATTTCCTCACCACGGCTTGATGACTTGCAAGGCTGTACACTAGAAGAGAATTAATTACTAGAGATACTTTTAATTGTTTCAACGTTCTCGAAATAAAACAATTTTCATTTGAAGAAAAATTAAAATTCAATGGTGAGGAATGTAGCTGAAATTCTTTCCTAAATTTTGATATTCCGAAAGTGTTTAAAACTACATATTGTTTAGAGCGAATCCATAATTCACTATTTATTGATTTTCACCAGGCCTTTTTTAAATGATAACTTTCCTATTTCGTTTCATTTATTGTAATTAGAATATAAACAACACTTCACATGATATATTTTTGTTCCAATCAGCACTCAGAACGATGGTTGTACTATGACATACATGGATCCCTCCCTCCCCTCTTCCCCTTCTCCATCTCTCCACCCCAGTTCTGCTAACCCCACTCTTCCACCAGTAGCTTCCGTTCCCTGACACACACACTTTTCTGTCACCTCTGTCTGAAACACTCCTTTCTCCTTTCTTTCCTGGTCCTTTCTAGTTTCATGATTTATACCTGTCACAAATTTCTACGTGTATATAAAAATTTAAATATAGAATAGGCATATGGCAGGAAGACATATTTGTCTTTCTGAGTCTATATTGCTTTTTTAATAATTTTCAGTCTACCCATGTTTCTGTAAATATCATTATTTGAGTTTTCTTACGACTGAGTAAAATTTCACTGTGTCTATGTACCACATTTCTTTCTCCATTCAGCTATTGATGGGTACCTGGGCTGGTTAAACTTCCTAAGTACTTCAGTCATACATCACTTGACATGACTGAGCGTGTCTCTGCAGCAGCCTGAACACCAGCAGCGGCATAGCTGAGTCAGGGGAGAGTTCAGAACCTCTATCCTGATTGCTATATAATGAATGCCAACACTGTAAAGGTGGCATGGAGCTCATGGGGACAAGACATGGACACATCTGACTGAAGGTTTCTGGCCACGGACAAGGGTGTTCATCAGGTGACTTCCAGGGCTTTGGGTGATTTATCTTGCTCAGTGTGACACCAGAGCAGAACTGGACACTTGCCAGCTGGAATGATTATATGCTGAAAAACTCAATTTAAATTTTTTTCTTTAAAAATCTTGGGGTTAGACAGAACACAGAAACATAGACACACAGACACAGATATAGACATAGACACACACATACACAGGTTCAGACTGCATGTTCACAGGAGAGAGCTCAGCCTGAGGAAAACATGAAGCAGTAAGCACTGGCAAGATTTGGATGGCATTAACTGGTAGAGACTGAAGGAGAAGTGACCGAGGACCTCAGCTTCAGCCTTGCCATCAACATGAGGCTACTAGTTGCTTTAAGATTGGCTCTGTTTGTGTCAGTGTACAAATCATACATGCTTGTGTGGTACAGAGCTTGTGTGGTGACTGATGGAGGCTCTGAACACCCACCCCTGCACATCACATTAGCTCACAGGGAAATGTGGACTGCCCTTATGAAGGCCTGTTAAAGAGAACCTGACAAGGGGCTCTTTGAGCAGGCATCCCAAGAACCTTGTCTTGACTGACAAGGGCATTGGTGGCTTGATCTTGGGAATGTATAGTCCAGACTCTAAACATTTGCCTCTTCAGAACACTTCAGAGCAAGAGAGGAAGGATCAAATGAACAATGTCCTAATTACAAACTCAGCTTGATGTGGCCAAGCATGACACTTGGAGAAGTTCAGTATCTGAGAAAGGTCTTGTGTCTAGAAGATGGTCACCAACACTGACTTACATGGCTCTCCCTGTGGACTCCAGGACTCCTTGCTCTTGTGAGGTGTTAAGGAAGTAGTTAGCTGGTAGTATTTACACTGGAGTAAACAGCACAGAAAAGCAGCCTGTCTTTGCTTGTGTAATGATAGCTTTCACTGTGTTTTCTTGAGATCTGTCTTATTATGAATGTGTATATATGTGTGCACAAACATGTTCATGTGTGTATAGGTATATGTGCCCATATGTATGTATGGTGAAAAGAGGACAACTTGTGGCAGCATCTCTCTGGCACCCTCATTTTTAAAGTTATGTTTTGAGCTGGGATCTCCCATTTTCTGGAACTCGCCTACAAGGCTGGGCTTGCCCATCACGGGGCCCGAGGAATCTGCCTGTGTCAACTTCTGCAACACTAGGATGACAAGTGTATGCTACTGTGTGCAGCTGCTTACACTCGTTCTGAGGGGCAAACTCAGGTCCTCATGACTGAGCCATCTCCCCAACCTCGGAGGAGGACTGCTTTAGACCAGTCTCTTTGGCTTCTATATGTAGCACAGCTATCTCTTGGCTCATGTATTGTTCAAGGCCTCTCCCTCAGCCGGCTCAACCCTGTCATCTTTGGGTCTCTTCACTGTCACAGTTCTCACTAAAGACAGCTTTTCTAAGTAAGTTCTTTTCACCAGAAAGGCATGAAACCATGTCTATCTTCTCAAGGATAGTAACCAAACCAGCTGTGTCCCATGCTAGTGAGGAAACCTCAGTGGTGGGGTCATTAGCTCTGGTGGGCCAGATTCCCTAGTCTGCATGCTTCTCCAGTGAAAAGACTTTCTTTCTCTTCCACACACAGCTCCATAGTCACAGGGACAGTTACGAACCCTTGGTCTGGATGGAGAAATTTGGTACACAGGGCATCCCGGGGAGGTAAGTCAGGTTCCTGTCCTTTGATGTTTGAACAGGGCCTCCAGTGGCAATGGCTTTGAGATCTGTCCTGCTTCCAGTTTTCCAACCAAGATCCTCTTTCACCTGGCTCTGCAGCAGGGGAGGGTTAGGGCTCAGCTTGGGTTAACTCAGCATTCTATTGGCTTCTCCTCTCCATCTCATGAAAAGTGTCCTCTGTGTTAACTTCCTTGTATTCTTTCCTGACTCCCACTGCTTCCCTAGAGCAGTGGTCCTCAACCTTCCTAATGCTGCGAGCCTTTAATACAGTTTCTTATGCTTTGGTGACCTCCAACCTTAAATTTATGTTTTTTTTGCTACTTCACAACTGTAATTTTGCTGTTATGAATCATAATGTAAACATTTCTGGAGACAGAGGTTTGCCAAAGGGGTGAGAATCACTGCCTCAGAGGGACCTTCAGGGATTCCATGGTTTCCCACAGACTGTGCTCGCCTTTTCTGTATTGGTCCTCTGTATTATTTACTTTTCCATAGCTATGATAAGAACACCCTGACCAAAAGCTACTCAGAGGAGGAGAAAGGGTTTAGAGTTCCAGAAGGGATAGAGTCCGTGTAACAGGGAAGGTGGACGGCAGGAACTTCAGGCCAGCTAGACTGTCAGGAAAACAGAAAGACTATTTCCAAACACAGACAGGAAACACAGAACATCTGGAGGTGGGGTCAGGCTATCAACACCCCCCAAAACCCTACCCCCTAGTGACGTACTTCCTCCAGCAAGGCTCCGCCCCCTAAAGCTTCTGTAGCACCCACAACAGCACCACCAACTGGGGACCAAGTGTTCAGACACAGGAGGCTTTGGTGGACACTTCGTGTTCAAACCACTGTGCCCTTGTCTTCCAGAATCACACAATCCACGCCGAAACCTGCCACTCTCACTCATCCTGGGAAATGGTGTCCCAACACCATCCCTGTCTCTCTGTGTGAGCGCTGGGCTCCTGCTTGGTTTTAGAGAGGTCCCTCTGGCTTGTTATAAACGACCTGACAACATTTCATAATTAAGGCCCCTCACCCCCCAAGTCCTTGGTGGTTAATTAGGTTCCTTTGAACTGAACACAGCTTTATGCTGGAGTTTATAACCTGCAGGAACCCCAGGTGCTTTTTTTAATTAGTTCAGAAACCTCCCCTCCTAGCATATGAAAGAATAATGAATTTTATCCTTAAGGTTTAATAAGTTAACCTTGATGTGTTTTGTCTCAGTTAACCACATAAGTATATTTGGCTTTTTTTTTCTAGAATGCTGATGTTTTTGTTATTCACAACTTTCATCTTTTTTGTCTTTATTATGAACTTAATTTTAAAAAATCCAACAAGAAAATTTCCTGTATTCCAGGTGTCTTGAGGCAGCTTGCCTTGACATGTCCAATGCTGGTTCTTTGTCTTCCTGGCTAACGCACGCTGTACTTACACTGAGTGGTGCCACTCTGTGTCTATCCTCTTACGGCATGGAGCCTTCCTTTTCTTCTTTCTCTGGGTCTCCCCAGTTGATCTTTGATCTTTGTTCCATGGAGTCCTTCTGCCCTTCTACTGCCTTGGCAGCTTTTAACTGCCTTAAGTGACATGCTTTTGGGTTCATAGGCCATTCCAGGTATTGGATGTAGTGGTTTGAATGGGAATGACCCCTATAGGCTCATCCCTCATCCATTTGAATACTTGAATCCCAGTCAGTGGTAGCATTTGGAGACGTGTGGCCTTGCTGAAGGAAGTGTGTCACTGGAGGCAGGCTTTGAGGGCTAAAGGCACTTTTTTTTTTTTTTTTCAATGCAGTTTATTCAGGAACCTTGAACTAATCATCTGACCCTGGGGAAAGCCAGCCCACAGCTTAAATAGCCTCTGGGTAGCCAACCTCAGCCTGCCATGTGGGCAATGCAGATAGGTCCACATACATGGAAGCAAGCCAGATCCTCGGCCTTAGCCAAATGTGGAGTTGTTCGTGACAGAGAGCACTCACCATCGGGAAGGTGGAAGGCAGAAACCAGCTCCTTCTTTAAGGCGCGGCATTACGCAGCTCTCTAGAGTTCCCCCTTTTTGTTTTAGACGCATCAGGCAAGAGTAGAGGTCTGATCTCTGATATTAGAAATAAATTGGGACTTTGTACCGATGTTCATTTAGGTGTCATTCACCCAAAGAGCATCAGACCCGTCCGATACCTTTTTCTCAGAGGCGGGACCTGGGGCATCAACCCGCATGCAATCAGACATGCTCTTCTCTGGGTCGAAAGCGGCTGACCCTGAGTGCAGTGCTGGGCTAAAGGTACTTTGTGTTTACTCTTTCTGCTCCTTGATTATGATTCAAGACGTGAGCTCTTAGGTTGCTGCTCTAGCTGCCATGCCTGCCTGCTGCCATGCCTGCTTGCTACCATGCCTCCACACCATGATGATGAAGGACTCATGTCTCTGGGACCATAAATTTAAATAAACTTTTTCTTCTATGAGTTGCCTGGTCATGGTATATTATTATAGCAAAAGAACAGTAACTAATACGCTGGAACTCTGAAGTTTTGAAAATTTACTTAAAAATACATTTGTGCTCTGTACTTAATAATTTTGACTCTGTGGACATGTTGGGAAAGGTATAGGTATAGGTACCTAGGTTCAGGTATAGGTACCATGCTTCCCACCATGATGACAGTGGAGTAAACCTCTGAACCTGTAAGCCAACCCCAACTAAATGTTTTCCTTTATAAGAGTTGCCATGGTCATGATGTCTCTTCACAGCATTAAATCCTGAAATGAGATGCAGATGGCAGACTGTGGGTGTTGGCAGTGGGGCCAGGGAGCCTATGGGAAATCTCTACATTATACTGTGTAATTTAAAACCGAAAGATTTCTCTAACAGTAAAGTCTATTCGCATATTTACAGATGCATGCAATGATTCCTCACTTTGGATCAAAGCACAGGTGTTGCTATTTTCTTCTTGTGGTGACCTCCCAGTTTCTGTCTTAGAAGAAACACTACAGGGGGCTGGAGAGACAACTCACAAATTAAGAGCACTTATGTTGGCTGCTCTTCCAGAGGTCCTGAGTTCAATTCCCAGAAACTACATGGTGGCTCATAACACTCTATAATGAGATCTGGTGCCCTCTTCTGGCAGGCAGGGAGAATACTGCATATATTAAAAAAACAAAACAAAATACTACAACAGTCTTGCTTTCTAGACCATTCTCTAGACTGTATATTCTCTGGACACACTCTCTTGCACTCATAACTGGTGAAAACAATATTATGCTTATATATACTTATGCACTTGTCAGAAAATATCCCCAAACCCCCACATGTATGCAGCCATAGGCATCATTATAAAATGTAAATAATTTACATATTATTCTGTAAGTATTTATTATTTTTATCCTATCAAACAGTTTATGTTGCAAACCTGCCTTCAGACTATTCTACTAGAATTCATTTCTTTCTTGTGGTTTTAATGTTGCTCATTTTCCTCTGAGGTGGCTTTTTTTTTTTTTTTTGAGCACAGGTAATCTTCACCTTGTGTTTTTCTTTGCTCCTCTCACTTTTCCCCTTTTGCTGATTTTTTTGGTAACATGTCCATTTGAAATACTCATGTTGGCAAAATACCAACAATTCTTTACAGACCCTGAAGGAAAAATTCTCAACTTCATATGGAATAACAAGAAACCCAGAATTGCCAAAATGATCCTGTACAACAACAGATCGCCTGGAGGTATCTCCATCCCTGATCTCAAGCTGTACTATAGAGCAATAGTAATAAAAATTGCATGGTATTGGCATAGAAACAGAAAGGTGGATCAATGGAATCAAAGAGAAGACCCAGAAACAAACCCACACACTTATGGACACCTAATCTTTGACAAAAAAGCCAAAACCATTCAATGGAAAAAAGACAGCATCTTCAACAAATGGTGCTGATCTAACTGGATGTCTACAAGTAGAAAAATGCAAATAGACCCATATTTATTACCCTGCACAAAACTAAAGTCCAAGTGGATCAAAGACCTCAACATAAAACCAGACACACTAAATAGGTTAGAAGAAAAAGAGGGGAAAAGCCTATAACTCATTGGCACAGGAGACAACTTGCTGAACAGAACACCAACAGCACAGGCTCTAAGAGCAGCAATCAATAAATGGGACCTCATGAAACTGAAAAGTTTCTGTAAAGCAAAGGACACTGCCATCAGAACAAAACAACAGCCTACACACTGGAAAGGATCTTCACCAACCTTATATCTGACAGAGGGCTAATATCCAGAATATATAAAAAACCAAGGAAGTTAAAAAGCAACAAATCAAGCAATCCAATTAAAAAATGGGGTACAGAGCTAAACAGATAGTTCTTGTAGAGGAATATAGAATGGCAGAGAAACACTTAAAGAAATGCTCAACATCCTTAGTCATTAGGGAGATGCAAACCAAAACAACCCTGAGATTTCACCTTATACCCATCAGAATGGCTAAGATCAAAAACTCAAGTGACAATGCATGCTGGAGAGGTTGTGGAGAAAGGGGAACCATCCTCCTTTGCTGGTGGGAATGTAAACTTGTACAACAACTTTGGAAATCAATCTGGCGCTTTATCAGACAATTAGGAATAGTACTACCTCAAGCTCCAGCTATATCACTCCTAGGCATATATCCAAAATATGCTCAAGTATACAACAAGGACATATGCTCAACCATGGTCAGAGCACATTTATTCATAATATCCAGAATCTGGAAACAACCCAGTTGTCCCTCAAGTGAGGAATGGATACAGAAATTATGGTACATTTACACAATGGAATATTACTCAGCATTTAAACACAAGGAAATCATGAAATTTGCAGGCAAATTGTGAGATATAGAAAAGATCATCCTGAGTGAGGTATCCCAGAAGCAGAAACACACATACACAGTATATACTCACTTAAAAGTGGATATTAGAAATATAATACAGGATAAACATACTAAAATCTGTACACCTAAAGAAGCTAAGGAAGAAGGAGGACCCTAGGTAAGATGATCAATCCTCACTCAGAAAGACAAATGGGATGGACATTGGAAGAGGAAGAAAACAGGAAACAGAACAGGAGCCTACCACAGAGTGCCTCTGAAAGACTCTACCCAGCAGGGTATCGAAGCAGATGCTGAGACTCATAGTCAGACTTTTGGCAGAGTGCAGAGAATCTTATGAAAGAAGGGGGAGATGGTAAGACCTGGAGAGGTCAGGAGCCCCACAAGGAGAGCAACAGAACCAAAAATCTGGGCCCAGGGGTCTTTTCTGAGACTGATATCCAACCAAGGACCATGTATGGATATAACCTAGAACCCCTGCTCAGATGTAGCCCGTGGTAGCTCAGTAGTCTAGTGGGTTCCCTGGTAAGGGGAACAGGGACTGTCTCTGACATGAACTCAGTGGCTGGCTCTTTGATCACCTCTCTCTGAGGGGGGAGCTGCCTTGCCAGGCCACAGAGGAGCACAGTGCAGCAAGTCCTGATGAGACCTGATAGGCTAAGATCAGAGGGAAAGGGAGGAGGATCTTCCCTATCAGTGGACATGGGGAGGGGCATGGGAGGAGAAGAGGGAGGGAGGGTGGGATTGCAAGGGGATGAGGGAGGGGCTACAACTGGGATACAAAATTAACAAACTGTAATTAATATAAAAATAAAAATTTAATAAAAAAAGAAATACTCATGTTGGGAATTTATCTGTGTTCCGTTGGAGTTCTCTGACCAGTCAGGAAACCTTCTTTAGTATAGGATTATAACACTGTTCTATTTTCTTTAGAGTTTTTCAAAATGGTTTAGAATTACTTTTTTGTTTGTTTGTTTGTTTTTAGTCATGGCAATTTGTCTTTTTTCCTTGATGGATGGCAGCCACTTTAATACCATTGCCTTGACAGCTCCACTCTCAGTTCTGTGGCATGTCAAGAATATGTCTAGATCTCTAGATCTCCCGATCATCTCATGATTTGCTTGTTCTTTTTAATTTAGTTTCTGTAACAAGATAGTATGCTTTTCATTCTGACCTGATCATTCCTTACTTTTTCTTACTTTTCCTCTCTTTTCTTCTTTCTTTTTTGTGTATATGTTGGTGTGTGTATATGTATGTGTGTGGTGTGTAGACCAGAAAGTCAACAACTGCTTTCTCAATTGCTTTCCATTTCTTTCATTCATTCATTCACTCATTCTTGTTTCATGTGTCTGTGTTTGACACTTGGTCTCCAGACCTTTAGGAAAAAGCCTTGCTAGAAGTGGGTAATGTGTGTGCACTTCTTGTGGTTGGATCCTACTTCATATTCAGTCTCATCAGCTTGACTTCGGATACCACGTGACTGGCCACCTCAGGCTCCTGTTGTCATGTTTCTCCCCATCTCCTTTCGCTGGACTGTATCCTCTTGAATTGTAACCTAAAATAAGCCTTCCTCCCTTAAGCGGCTTCTTGTATTGAATTTTCTCACAGCAGCAATAGCAGTGGCTCATGATAGGCAGTGATACCTCATTAAGGGCAAAGTGTTCAGTAAGTGGGGATATAGGACGTACGTTTCTTCACCCTTGAGTTTTAATTGCTTTTCACTGTGAATGACACAGTCTGTGCATGCAGGAAAACTCTTCTCTGTAATTAGAGGACTCACTTAATTGAATTTTACATGTGGCATGGTTGTCCCCTCAGGTGTCAGTGTGAGGGGCTCTCTAAAAGTTTCTGAAGATGGCCAGAAACTGAAGCAAGAGAGAGGCAAAGTGCCTAAAGAGTGTGGTCTGTGGGAGGAAAGAGTGGACTCCAGGAAAGCTCTAAGGAGGGGCCCATCACTTCTGAGTTTCATCAAACATCATTCGGAAGATGACTAAGGTGACAACTCATCCTTAAGCAGGGACTTTTGTTAGAGGGTTTCTTAGCTTGGTTGTTCTTCTGTCAGGGGACATGGTAGCACTTAACCCTTTGGTGCCCCTGAGACTCTTCTGTACTAGAGCACCTGCTCCATTTGGCTTCCTGGCTTTACCTGAAAGTAACAAAATGGCTATGCTCTGGGAGGGTTTCTTCTTCTTCTTTTTTTAGGTGCTTCATCAAATCATTTTATTTATTTATTTATTTTAAAATTAATTAAATAATTTCTTCTTTTTTTAATAATTTTTATTTTTTTATATTAATCACAGGTTATTTACTTTGTATCCCAGCTGTAGCCCCCTCCCTCATTCCCTCCCAATCCCACCCTGCCTCCCTCATCTCCTCCCTGCCCCTTTCCAAGTCCACTGATAGGGGAAGTCCTCCTCCCCTTCCATCTGACCCTAGCTTATCAGGTATCTTCAGGACTGGCTGCAAAGTCCTCCTCTGTGGTCTAGCAAGGCTGCTCCTCCCTCGGGGGTGGGGGAGGTCAAAGAGCCAGCCATTGAGTTCATGTCAGAAATAGTCCCTCATATAGACATACAACATAGGACAAACCCACTAAAACCTGTGCATCTAAAGAAACTAAGCAAGAGAGAGGACCCTAACTAAAACGTCCAAACCCCATCCAGAAAGGCAAAGAGGATGGACATCAGAAGAAGAAGAAAACAGGAAACAACCTAGGAACCTACCCCAGAGGGCCTCTGAAAGCCTCTGCCCTTCAGACTATCAAAGCAGATGCTGAGCCTGATGGGCAACTGTTGGGCAGAGTGAACGGAATTTTAGGTAAGAACTGGGAAATAGTAAGAGCTGGAGAGGACAGGGTCTCCACAAGGAGAGCAACAGAACAAGAAAATTTGAACATAGGGAACTTCCCAGAGACTCATACTCCAACCAAGGACTATTCATGGAGATAACCCAGAACCCCTGCACAGATGTAGCCCAGGGCAGTTCAGAGTCCAATTGGGTTACATAGTAATGTGAAGAGGGACTGCCTCTGACATAATCTGATTGGCCTGCTCTTTGATCACCTCCCTCTGGGGGGGGGGAGCAGCCTTACCAGGCCACAGTAGAGGACAATACAGCCACTTTTGATGTGAACTGACAGACTAAGATCAGAAAGGAGAGGAGAACCTCCCCTATTAGTGGACTTGGGGAGTGGCATGCAAGCAGAGGGGGGAGGGAGGGTAGGATTGGGATGGGAGGAGGGAGGGGCTTATGGGGGGATGCAGAATGAATAAAGTGTAATTGATGAAAAAAAAATGCAATAAATCTTAAAAAAAAATAAAAAAAAAAAAAAAGAAATAGTCCCTGTTCCCCTTACTAGGAACCCACTTGCATACTGAGCTACCAAGGGCTACATCTGAGCAGGGGTCAAGGAAATCATGAAATTTGCAGGCAAATGGTGGGATGTAGAAAAGATCATCCTGAGAGAGGTATCCCAGGAGCAGAAAGACACACACCGTATATACTCACTTATAAGTGGGTACTAGACCTATAAGATAGGATAAACATACTAAAATCTGTACACCTAAAGAAGATAAACAAGAAAGAGTGCCCGGGGTATGACGATCAATCCTCACTTAGAAAGACAAATGGGGTGGACATTGGAAATAGGAGAAAACAAGTAATGAGACAGGAGCTTACTGCAGAGGGCCTCTGAAAGACTCTACCTAGCAGTGTATCAAAGCAGATGCTGAGACTCATAACCAAACCTTCGGCAGAGTGCAGAGAATCATATGAAAGAAGGGAGAGTTAGTATGACCTGGAGAGGACAGGAGCTCCACAGGACCAAATATATCAAGGCACAGGGGTCTTTTTTCATTTTTTTATTAATATTTTTTATTTTTAAATAATTTTATACATTCACTTGTATCCCAGCTGTAGCCCACTACTTCTTTCCCTCCCAATCCTCCCCTCCCTCCCTCATCTCCTCCCTGCCCCCTTCTGAGTCCACTGAGAGGGGGTGTCCTCTGCTCCTTCTGTCTGGCCCTAGCTTATCAGGATCTTCAGGATGGTTGCAATGTCCTTATCTGTGGCCTAGCAAGGCTGCTCCTCCCTCAGGGGGGAGGGGAAGCTCATGAGTTCATGTCAGAAACAGTTCCTGTCCCCCTTATTAGGAAACCCACTTGGATACTGAGCTACCATGGGCTATGTCTGAGTAGGGGTTATAGGTTATATCCATGCATGGTCCTTGGTTGGATAAACAGTCTCATAAAAGACCAGCACAGGGGTCTTTTATGAGACTGTTTCTCCAACCTGGAGAATTTCTTATCCACATCACCCACAGTGGAGCCCAGCTTCATGTCCTCAACTATAGGAGGAAGCTGTGGTGACCATTGGCTTCAGAGGATAGTGACATCTTTCTCTTGTCTTTTTTATTGTGAGCCCTTGAAGTTTTAAATGAAGAACAACCCACAGAAAAGAGCAATGAGCATAAACTCACATGTTTTATGTATTTCTATAAATCAATAGAAGATAAAAAAAAGCTGAGTCTGGTTTATGTGCTTTCTCTAGGGACCATTTTGGAAACACACACACACACACACACACACACACACTACATACAGACACATATACATACACAAACATACACATACTCATATACATACATATATACATACACACAATCATACAGTCACACACTCACACACATACACACACTCACACACAATACAAACACATATATACAACCTACCCCACCTAAACACACTACACACACAAGTTAGAAGAATGATGGCTACAGATAAAACTCCTCTCTAAAGGACAGAGAAGGAGCCACCAAGAAAGAGCTGCACAGCTGCACTTGAGAAACAGAACAGATCCCAGGAGCATTTCTATGGCTTCACTTTCTATTTTGCTCTTAGTCACATTTCTTCCTGAAGTTCTGGATTGTAAACATCAGGTGGAGATAAAGAAACCCACTCACCTGTAGGAAGACAAGCTGCCAGAAAGAAGGCCTTTTTAGTAAAGGTTATTGTGTTATTTTTTTTCCTCAGAAACAATCCGCTTTATCTTTTCCCTAGAAATCAGTTGTCATCTGGAATGACTGAGGCTCAGGAGCGTACCAGAATACCTTTTCTGGAAGAGGGACTTAGATGTCTGTTTGCTGAGTTTACTTTTCTGTTCATCAGATTCTATGAAACTGTTAGTTGTAGAGATGGAAAAAGAAAATTGAGAATGGCCCGCATAGGTAAGTAGGCCAGGGCCCAAAACACTCTGCAGAAGGCCAGGAAGCAAGTATTTCCCCAGCTTGTGGCTGCTACCTAGCCTTGTTCCCAGTGGAAAGCCCACCAGAGACAAAATGTAAAAGAGCGGGCATGGCTGTGGGCCAGTGAAAGTCTACCTATGGACACCCAGATTTCAACTTCAGGAGGTATCCCCATGGTACAGACTATTAATCTCAATTCTCCCTGCTCCTCCGCCCCAGCCATTTAAAACGTAAGAACAAATGGTTAGTGCAGAAACTTACATCTTGTCAAAGTGCAGAGAGTGCATCTCTGAAGTGCTTAGCCACAGTGAAACAATTACATCATTCCAGCCCCCAAGGCTTAGGAAGCAGAGTGGGTGTAAAGGTTATAGGAGCCAGAGGTAGGAGAGGAGCCTAACCTGACAGAACTGCGGCACTCTCAGCCATTAGTGAGTTCATGAGTGCAGCCACGTGGGCAGCAGCTTTGCCACTGAAGCAGAGGATGACTCTTTGCCTTCTGGGCACTAGGGCACCATGGTGTGTTTGCTTAGTGACCTCGTCTGGGGTCCACATCACCTTTTCATCTAGCACAAACAGCGAACTTGGATGTGGACTGAAGCTACCAGGAGAGGAACTTATGGGCATATTTTCTCTTGTATGTGGAACCTAGAGAAAAATATGATGACAGGAGGCTATTTCAGAAGAGGAAAGGGATTAGCAGGAGAAGGGAGTGGGGCCAAGGCAGACAGCGAGAGTAATAAGGTCACTGTGCATACTATACTTGAATGAAGATAGTATAAGCTCACCCCTTTATAAAATGAATATATATTCACCAAGAATCTTAAAGCCTGACCCAGAAATAACGACCATGCTCCAAGTATATCCTGGGATTAAGGCTGGGCTCACTCATGTGTCCCATGAGCTCCTTCAGCTTCTGGAGATGGATGTAAGAGAAGGAAATAATGCCCATTTCCAGGCCTTCAATATTACTGTTCCTTTAATTGCATAATGCATACTGAAGACATTTTGGAAATGTACTTGATGACATTTTCTGACAGAGCTCTTGGAAAGCATGCTCTGTCTATCATCCATCCATCTATGGCCTATCTGTCATCTGTCTACGTATTGTCTACTTGTCATCCATCTATCTATGTATCTGCACATGTATCTGTGTATTTATGTTCTATCTCTCATCTATCTATCTATCTATCTATCTATCTATCTATCTATCTATCATCTATCTATCTATCTATCTATCTATCTATCTATCTATCTATCTATCAATTTACCTATCTTTTTCTAATCTAAGTATAATCTATCATGGTTATGTTTATAAGTACATAGAGAGCTCAGACAGAGACACACACAGAGGTGGAGAAAGGTGGTGCGGGACACAGGTTAGTTTTAAGGAGTTATTTTGTGAGCTTATGAAGGATTTGTTGAGTTCACCGCCTCCAGGAAGGGCTGCCAGGCTGAACATGATCAGGGAGAGTCACAGTGCTATCTGGAGTCTCTTCTGCAGTGCTCCTTTTTGCTCAGGAGAACATACCCTTTGTTCAGTCCATGCTGTTAACTGATCAGGCGAGACCGCTCTGTCACGGAGGGTCATTTGCTTTACTCAACGTTTATTGACAGTTTTCTCTCAGTCACAGAACGATGTCACAGAAACACCCAGAGGAATGTTCCATAGAGAATCTGGACCATGCTCTTCAGGTAAGTTCAAACACTAAGTTAATTTATACAGTTTTACTTAAGAGGTAAAACTGTATAAATTAACTTAAAAGTGGAGAAGGATTATGATGAGATGTTGCCCAGTGAGATATTCAAGAACTCCACAGCAAAGATACTGCCCACTCAGCGTCACGAGTTCCTCCCTTTCCCCAGCCCCCTTGAAGAAGTCAGCAGCATTTCTTTACATACGAATCATTCCAGCATCTTGATGTCCTTGCCTTGGAGTGTGTTGACAGAGTAGATGTGAAAGACTGCGGCTCCTGGCATCTTCTGTGAAAAAGGCAAATAACTGATATAACATGGAGGCACTGAGGTTTTCGGCACAGCCTTTCCTGTCTTGAACCAACAGTGATCGTGCTGTGTATGTGAGTGTGCATGAGTGCGAGTGTGCGGAGATGCATATGTTTTACACCTTTTGGATTACCTATGTGTGTGCCTGTGGCCACGTTTGCATGTGACTACTTTACACTGCATACACATGTGTGTGCATGAACATCTATACCTGTATCCGCATATACATAGGTGCATGGACATCTGCACGTGTGTGTGTGTGTGTGCGTGTGTGTGTGTGTGTAACTGTGTGTGTGTGCATGCACATGATTATCTGCACATGTGTATATGTTTCTGAGTGTGGAATTTCCCCTGAATCCTATGTTTTGGAGCTCACCCAGCATCTTTATGAAAAATCACGTCAGTCCATTCATTGTGACTTCTCTTGCTGATTGCCATGGTGCTCTAGAGCTGCACTGTTTACCCTTTGCGTGGGGCCGTGTTTTAATTTGCTGGAATACAAAGAGGTATTACTACAGGTTATCCCGGAGCTCAGTCACTTGTAGAGCAGCCCTTGATGTCCTGCTGTACTGGGCCTACATTCTTCTTAAGACAATCACCTGTGGGGACTGGTGGCCAGCCCCTTGTCCGAGCAGTTCATTGATTTGGAAGGTGCCAGAACACTGAGAACTTCTGCCTTGTGGCGTCTTACTGAGGCAGCGCAGCAGCAGCTTCCTGGAATTCTCTGGGTGTGGGTGGGAAGGGGGTTTGTGGCTAGTGTGTGCATGGCCACATTCTGGACCATCAATGCAGGCTTTTCTACTCCACTGTCACAGCCTCACCGAGTTAGGGACACTGACCAACATGCAAAGCAGAAGGGAGGGAAGTCTGGGGGATGGAGAGCACGTCCTAGCACCAGCACTTCAGCCTCGAGTGTGAGTGTGAACTCATTAGATTCGCTGCAGGCTTCTCACTTAGCAGAGTTGATAGGCCCCTTCTGTCACTATGTTAGTTAATGTGGGGGCTTCTGTCACTCAGCAGGAAGATGCCTCGACATTTATGGCAATGCCCATTGGACTGTGACCCACAGATCTCCCTGCCATTTGCTGTAGTAATGGTGGGACAGCAAAGGTCAGGAAAGCACGGAGTCTATTCTCAACAGTTGGCAGTGGTCCACTGTTGTGTGGATTCTTCCAAACTGAAACATTCTCTCATAAGACTCACAAAACCAAGCACACACATGCAAGGAGCTCAGGAAGCATGGGTCACATGGTTCTACAAAGTTTGACAAACAGTGACTGATTGCTGGGGAGAAGAAACCCTTCCCCAGCAGAGCTGCCTGAAGGGTGATTGGTGAGCTCCTAGGATGCAGTTTTCATGACTCATCACCATAACAGGCTGTCTTTGCAGTGACATAGCTGCCTTTGGGTTGCCAGGGCCCCTGTAAGTCACCCCAGTGAACTCTGGTTACCAAGCTGGACTCCAGTGGAGTCATTTCTTTGGCTGTTGTAGAAACTTGATTCTGCAATGCTGTGTTCTTTGTGAGCTGTTCTCCCTCAGTGAGGCACTTTGTGTGTCCATGTACTTAGTCAGTTTCATGGACATTCAGTGTCCCTGCATTGGCTGCATATTGCCAGCTGTGGCTTGAGAGAGATGCTTGACTGCCTCCTGAATCCTTAGCAGTAAATACCCAAGGTGAATTAATTATAACACCTTAGTTTTGGGGAGGCCAAGTCAGGGGGGAGAGGTAGGGAGGGAAGCAGGGGAGAACACAAGCCACTGCTCTGCAGTGAGGATGCCAAGGGGAGTTAAGATGCCTCCCATGGTCCTCTTGCTCCCTGGACTCTAAACTCTACCCTCTAAATTGCTTTCAATGCCGCATTTTTTGGCATTCTTTTTTTTCTTTCTGCAGAGGGATGTAAAGTCTTTTTCAAAATTTCTAGAGTTCCAGAGACCATATCCTCTAAAAATCCACATCTGCAGGTAATGTTTTCTTCATTGGGTCTTTATAGCTGGACAAGAACCGGGCAGCTTATGGAACATGTCTCTGTGTGATGGAGAGAAAAGAATGGCCTGTGGCAAATGTCACGGAGAGAGAATGGTCTATTGAGCTGTCATGTTGAAAAAGTAATATTGTTAGACATATCTTTGTTGAAGAATTTTAAAACATTATTGTCAGGATTTCTGTGACTTTCTGGATATTCCATATGGCTGCATTTGTTTGTAAGTTGAAGAGAGAGTTGGTCATGACCGAGCAACAACGATGGGAACACTCTGGGCAGCAGATGTCTGACTTCATGTCTTGTGTTCAAGTTGGTGAAAAACTTCCTGCCACCAACATATTCTCCTGCCATCTAGAAATGGAGGATTCTTGATGCACAAAGAATAAATTCTGTGGACATGTTTGAAGGCACAGCACACCGCGAGTTTTAGGGGATTGTTTCGTGTTTACTCTATTATTGAGTAGCCGAGGAGAGCCGTGCATAAAGGTCTTGGTGTATCTGGGGTTAGAGGTGAAGGGATGTGAGGAAAAGGAAAATGAGTCCAGGATAAGGGGCTATGTGTGCTCATGGTGTTCAGAGTGACTCAGGGACAGTGAAGCCATAGCAGCAAGCAGCTGCCTTGTCTCTGCTCTCAACTGGCAGAGGAGTACTGGGTGGGTGGAAGATTTGGAAGCCCTTTGCTCTCTCTGGACAGTGACCCCCTGAGAAAGAACCTAGAGCTACCCGAAGTGAGGGTGACTGGACATTCTCCACGGAAGACCAAGTCTGGGGCATGGCATGACCACGAATCAACAGGAAGAAGTGAGGCCTGAAGACCGTCTACCCATCGATGGTAAGGTTTTGGCTGGTTGGCTCTTGTGTAGGTAACCATCGTCACTACTGTGAGTTCATGACTGCAATACCCATGTCATGTCCAGAAGACAGCATTTCACAGCTCTCTGCCCCATTCTTTTGCTCTTGCACTCATCTCGTCTCTTCTACAGTGACGTCATGAACCTGGTGGGAGGTTGCTGATCTAAGAGTCCCATTTAGGGGCTGAGAACTCAGTCTATTCTCACCATATTGGCCAGTTACCTGCCTCTCCATTGACTGCTGCCTACTGTGAAAAGATGCTTCTCTGTCCAAGGCTGAGGGCAGTCCTGGTCTATGAGTATAAGCACACACATTTAGAAGGCAATCTGACAGTATGGCCAGTTTGTAAAATAATAATAGCAGATTTTGCTCTAGAGTTTATGACCTCCCAGTCATAGACTTTTGATAAGGATAACAGACCAGCCATGAAATTCCCTCCTGTACAGGCCTCAGATCCAATCAGAAAAAGGCTCAGTAACAGTTGTGCCCCTAGTGGATACATCTTGCCTAGCAGGTCAGTCTTACAGAATTTAAGGTTCAGCTTTGGGTAGAATCTTTAATGAAAGCCCCTCCTCCCAAGCAGCCTGCACAGCACCTTCCAGGACTATGAAAGCTAGCCAGCACGGAGGAAGTTCCTGGTACACTTGAGATTAATTTCTTTCTGTCCAGTAGCCAAAGCGTGTGGTGTCTCTAGCTCATTGAGGACTTATAGTGTGGATGATCAAGAGCATGGTGATAGCCTGCTTTACTTTGGAGACTCTGGGGTCTTCCTGACCAGTACCTCGAAGAAAGGTAAGTACTGTGATTCTTTTTTTTTTTTAATGTAATAACCCATGTCTACTCATGCAGGACAATTCCATCAGAACTCTTCTTTTAGAATTGTATTTGAAATTGTTTTACTAACTTGTGGGTTTGCATAGGGTGTTTTAGTTTTGGTTAACCTACCCATTACTCCTTGTCACTTCCCATGCCTTCTTCCTCAGCTAATCCTTTAACCCTCCGTATTTCCCCATCTTTTTTATTTTGTACACGTGTCCCAAAAAGAAGTCAAGGGAGAGTTTGTTTCTGAGACAAGATCCCAAGTAGCTTGGGCTGGCCTCAAACTCAATATGCAACTGACAGTGGTTTAGAACTCCTTATCTTCTGTGTTGAGCTCCGAGGTGCTGTGTTTACAGGCAATTCTTATCACACTGCTTCTTCATTACAGATCTTCTTTCTGGCCATGAGAGTTTTAGGGGGCTTCTGCTGAGCAGAGACCTTTGATTTCTGTCCTCAAATTCTTACAGACGACTTCCTGGTTGGCAGATGAGGTTGTCTCTGGACAAGAGGGGTAATGTCTTTCTCTGAAGCTTGGACAAGAACTTAGGTACTTTAAGACCTCTGAGCTCTCAAAAACTGCTTCTGTCCCTGCACCAGACTCACTAGCAAGTCAACTCTCTTATGGCACCCAGGCCCACACTTGGGAGTACACTCTCCTTTCACCAAGCACCCATCTCTTCCTTAAATCCAGTGCCCACATTTATGCCAAAATTTCCTCTTAATGAATCCGACTTTGCCTCATTAAGAAAAACTACAAGGAAAGCACAGAAGTTCCAGGGAGTGATGCCCAGAGAGCTGCAATGTCCTCCCGACTCTAGGCACATGCTCCTGGAGGGCCAGCTTGCGGGTGGCTTCATGAGGTATGCTGTATCCCTCTTTCACTACCTGAAGTGTAGTTCCTTGAGACCGTGTGATGGAAGTGCCACGAGAGACATAATAGCTCATCTCAAGGACAGGTGTGCCTGGACGCCTTCTGACACGCGCATATGAGCTGTGGACACTTTTGTTCCATTAAACAAATGGCCATCTCCCCAGCTCTTGCCTAACCCACACCTGCTCATCCCCTGCATCAGCGCATGGGTTTCAGGACCACCTGGTGCTAAGCTGTTAGGTGTCCCATTTAAAAGGACATAGTTCATCCTGGGCATGGGGACAGGAAGGGGCACTCTGCTCAAGGGAACCCTCCATTGTTTGTTCCCAATAATTAAATATTCTCAGACAGTAAGACTTGCTCTTATTCAAATGCAAATGTAAATTGCCTTTCCTGGCTCAACTAAGCAACCTTTTAGCATCTCTGATTTTGAATTACCTGCCTCTCTTCTCTGGCATTAGTGGAGATAATTGAAAAACTGTAGCACTTACATTCATGTTTAAAAAATGGTTTAGGAAGCATGTTTCTGTCTTCAGACTACCAGAGTGCTACTTGCTCCTACAAAGAGGAGGATATTAAGCCATTTTCTTTCTTTCCATTTTTTTTTGATGGAGAAAGCATTTACATTTTTTTGAGTTGTCACCAAAAATAACACAAATGTATGGAGTCCTTTTTTTTTTTCCTCTTAAGGCAGTGTTAAGCTTAGTAGTCCAAGCTTGCCTGAAACAAACCATGTAGCCCTGCCTAGCCTTTGATTTGTGAGGATCCATCAGTCTCAGCCTTCTGAGCACTGAGATTACAGGTACCAGCCACTATGAGCCACCATGTGGTGTTCTGATACGTGTCCATACACAATCAACCAGGGTAGACTCATCAGGTTGTATTTATATATATTTGTGCACACACACATGTATAGAACAAAAATAATCAAAGGAAAAGAGGAGGAAGGAATTGGAAGGGATCAAGGAAGGGTAGCTTGGAAGGGCTGGAGGAAGAAAAGTGAGAGGGGGAAGTGATATAATTCTATTTCAATTAAAAACGTATTTTAACCAATCCTCTGTGTCTTCTCTGGTCTCCCAGGAGACCCAGGTGACTTTGCTGAGCCTGAGTCCCCCCTGCAATACTGAACACAGGCTTTCTTTGTGTGATGGCCACAGTAATTTACTGAGCTGACAAATTGTATTAGCTCAGCTCTCCATGTCCTGTTGGTCCCTCATGCTGGTGCCCAGAGAATGAAATCTGTCAGTGAGAGCCCAGGCAACTCTAGAAGGCTCACAGTGCCTTGGTTTGAGGACTGTTCAGAGGAAGGGAGTCTGGCTCGGCTAGGGGCAGGGCTGGGGTCATGAGGGACTGAGAGAGCTGGCCTTTGACTCTCCAGGCTAATGAGGCCTTGTCATGCTTTCAGAACAAACCATGCAAGCCTGGAACTGCTACTAATTAGAGCTGATAAAAGCATTAAGGAAATCCTCAGTTGCTGGTTTCGGGTGGTGGAGGTTTTCGCAGCCTGTCATCCATGGACAAGAACAACTAGTGCTAATTGATCTGGCACGTCCCAATTGCTAATTAGGAAGACCCTGCATGCTGAGGCCTGTGAGCCAGCTCACCCTGACAGATCTTCTGGGATGATGTTTGTCAATGTCCCTAGCTGCTTTTGATCTGCCTGAAAGGAACACGAACACCCCTGGAAACCACTATTCAGAAGGACTTTTCTGAAAACAAGCCTCCAGACTGCTCATTTCCCTCAGGCATAGGGACTTGAAAGCTTATGTAAGGAGGGCTCTGCTTCTTCATTCTTAGAATTTACACTCCAGTTGGTTCTCAATTTGTTGATTTAAAGTCCCCCTTCTTTAAATATTTTATATTTCATGTTAAACCACAGTATAATGTTTTGAAAAATAATTTTAATTATCAAATGCTCTGTCTAACTGGCTCTTGGAGTCATTTTGTATTCTTGAGTGTCTCTGTGCCTGTGGTGTGTGTGCAGCTGCATGTGGAGGGTGTTGGATCTCCTGGAGCTGGAATTACAGATGGCCGGGAGCCGCCCGACGTGGGGGTGGGGATCTGAACTTGGGTCCTCTGGGAGAGCAGCAATTGTTCTTAACCACCAAGCCATCTTTTCAGTCTGGGCATGGGATTCTTAAGTATGGAAAACCTCCCCTAGGTTGGCTGCTGATGGAGGATTTCTGAGATATTACCTGGGCATTCGTAGGGATGTGAGGTGCTGACACATTTCCATAATTGAGCCTGGGAATACACTGACACTGACTGGTGACTTTCTTTTCTTTTCTTTTCTTTTCTTTCTTTCTTTCTTTCTTTCTTTCTTTCTTTCTTTCTTTCTTTCTTTCTTTCTCTCTTTCTTTCTCTCTCTCTTCCTCTCTTCCTTCCTTCCTTCTTTCCTTCTTTCCCTCCCTCCCTCCCTCCCTCCCTCCCTCCCTCCCTCCCTCCCTTCCTTCCTTCCTTTCCTTCCTCTCTTTCTTTCAAAAGAACTAACTCCACTTAGTACCGTCCCATGTGCAGGGCTGTGGAGTGTTGTACTGGAACATGAAAAAAAAAGTACTTGTGTGTACATCCCCAAAGAATGATCCTCCCTCCCTGGCAGCCATTAACTGCCCATAGTTTCACAGTTCCTTGTCCTCTGGGCCCCATCTATTCAGGATCTTTGACTGGCTTGGTCTTGTGCAGATCTTACTTATGTAATTACAGTGAGTTCTGAGTGTGTCACTTCCAGAAGAAAGTGTTTCACAGCATCCTGCCCCATCCTCAGGAGCTGGCCTCTTTCCTGTCTCCTCTTTTTCCATGTTCTCTGAGCCTTGATGGGAGGGGCATGGTGTTGACAAATATATCCTGTTCAGGGCTGAACATTTACTCTTAGCTCTTTGGGCAGTCTCTGCAGTGATTGCTGACGTCTGCACGGAAGCCTCTCTGACCAGGTGGAGAGCCGCACAGGTCTATGAGTTTAAACCCAAGTATTTAGAAGGCAGTCTGACAGCACGACCACTTAGCAACACAGCAATAATAGGTTCTACCCTTGGGTTCATGACTCCCCACCACGGACATTCGACCAGGTTTATGGAACTAAGCATTCTTCCCCTCCTGCTGCCTCAGACCCAACAAAAAGCTGTTAGTTGCCCCATGACATTCTGGCCACTGGTGCACCGGTGGGCACATCCTGCCTGCCGGTTGGCGTTGTGGCGTTTGGGATCCAGTGCCACCTGAGACTGCTGATGTCTGTACGCCCCCAACACCCTGCACAGCACCTTCCTGCTGGGTTTGGGATTCATTTCTCTACTTTCTACAGTCAGAGTCTGAGGTGTCTTTAGTAACAGGGTTTCACTAGGTAGCTACAGTGGGCAACCAGGAGCAGCAGCAATAGTCTATGCTATTGCTGATCAATTACTTATCAATACTCTGTGCCCTCCTGATCAGTAACTTATAGGGGAGGCATTCTATGCCTTGCACTGATAATTTTTATCCAGTGACCCATGGGTTTGATGTTGTTTGGCTCTTCTGTTCAAACTCCTTTTTTGAAAAAAAAAAAAAAAAAAAAAAGAAAGAAGTATTTTAAAATTGGCTTATTAATTGGTGGGCATCTATAAGGTTTTTTTTAATCCTCTACCTACCCCTCCCCCATGCCCTTCTCCATCTCTGTTTAAAAATTTAGTCCCCTGTCTCCCTTCCCTTCTTTTAGACTACAGATGTTCTATTATCTCTCCAGTTACATTTTTAATTGGGTTGAAAGATAGGTTTCCTTATGGCTTTTCATCTGCCCTTCCTTTAGGTTAACCCTCTTCCTTTTCTTTAGGTTTTCTCCATTTTCTCCTGCCCCTCCTTGCTTAAGCACGTCCACCTCTAGAATTCTTGTTATATATGTAAGCACAAGTTGGTTAGGGCTCATCCACCCAGCAGGCCCTAGTGTTCATGGCCGGCTTGCAGCTTCAGTCGCCACCTCCATGTTTCAGGAGGCAGGATGGAGATGTGCAGAAGACATGTGCACCTGTGCCAGCTCTCCAGACTTCGCTCCCATCATTATTGTCCATAATTGTCACATGAGCTCATCTTACCACATTGGTCTGGAGAATGGCATTTCTGTTCTGGCTGGGCAATGCCTGGTTCTGATTCTGTCAGAGAAAGACCCTGAGGGAGGGCTGTTTGGGAGTTGTTGCCTGAGAATTAATGTCAAGGTGTCATTCATACCCTTGAAAAAGCAGTGTCCCTGTGCTCGATAGTTTTATGTTAAGTTGATACAAGCTAAAGTCATCTGAGAGGAGGGAACCTCATTTAAGAAAATGCCTCCAGAAGATGTGGCTGTAGACAGCATATAGGACATTTTCTTAATTAGTGATCTATGTGGGAGGGCCCAGCCCATTCTGGGTGGTGCCATACCTGGGCTGGTAGTCCTGGGTTCTATAAAAAAACACACTGAGCAAGCTACAAGGAGCAAGCCAGCAAGCAGCATTCTCTGCATCAGGCCCTGCCTCCAGGTTCCTGCCCTGTTTTGAGTTCCTGCCCTGCTTCAGGAGGAACAGTGAAGTGTTTTGGTCCAGATTGTTTTGGTTATGGTGTTTTCACCACAGAAATAGTAACCGTAAGTAGAACCATCTCAAATTGTCAGCTCAAGGTGTTGTGCTGCTTGCAAGCTCAGGGCCAGCTTGCAGTTATTTCAGTTGAAGGCATTAAATTTCTGGTCAGAAAAGAGAACCTTTTTGTGCTGATAATAATAATTGCCAAAGAATTAATATTTTGCTTGCCCATGCAAGCCCTGATTCCCATAAGGTAGTGTGTTCAGGTGAGGGAGCCTGAACATAAATTCTCTTGACAATTGGCAGTAGAACACCTGTCCTTTGGTCTGGATGGAGATAATGGCCTCAGCTCTCCAAGCAACTAACTCTTCCAGGGAGGAAAGCCAAGGCATTTTAGAAGGGCTTTGTTTCCTTTGGAGTTCTGCCGGGTATCATATACCTCAGGATCTTAAGAATGCCACGAGAAGTGGTAAGACAGGGGTAAAGCTGGGAGATGTTTTCAACTCCAGTGTCTTCAGTTTGTTTTTGCTCCCAGCCCTCACTGAAGTGCACCTGTGGCATGGCCAACACAGCTTCCTCTTTACAGGAAGGCTGTGCTCAGCACCCGGGGTAAAATAGGCACTTAATCTGATGCTGTGGAAGGTATCATTGGTCTCTTTGGACAATCGATAATTTGTGGGTTTATCTTTGGGAAAGGACAGTTTCCATTATACTTGCATGGCTGACAACATCACCTGTTTATATTCTTCTGAAGTAATACAAGCATCTACATGTCACAGCAGTCCTTTAAAGCTTTTTCAAGGCCTAGTTTCTTTGTGCAGAGGGACTGTGCACACATATCTCCCAGAATTCTGTCTGCCAGCTGTTTCCTCTTCCTAGCAAGGTTCTTCCTTTTAATGGCCTGAGTGTCCCCACACACAAGTGTCATCTAACATATACACTTCCTTTTCCATATCACCTATGAGGAAAGCAGGGTAGGCAGCCTTCAGCAGCCCAGCCATGGGAATAGGACACATGTAACCCAGTTCTATGACCACTATCTCTGACCCTGCTTCACGGTGGAAATGAAGCGGCATCTCCCCTTTGTGTTTTCCTTCGATTCGAAGCCAGCCCCCAGCATGCAGACTGAGGAGCAGCCCCAAATTAAATGCTGCTGTTCTCCTGTGTGTGTTAAAAATGGCTGCGTTGCACTCTTCTGCAGTCCCCCAGGGGTTGTTTGCAGCAAATGTTTTCAACACGGAGAGACATCTGCTAATTTGATGCCTGTGCAAGGGTAGATCTTCTCTGTTCTACTGCAGAGGGATCCAGGGTGGCAGTAATGTTTCGCTTGCAGTTTTGAATCTGTAGGGTTTAGGATGTTACAGAAAAATGGCTAGCAGAAGGAGGGCATGCATTACCAGGACTCTGCAAAGAGCCAATTAAACTATGCTCAATGCAGGAGGAGATTTGTGGCTGCCTGCTGGGCGAATCTGATACAAAGCAAACCACCAAGCCCTCCATTCAGACATCCTGCGCTCCACAGAGTTGAGCACCTTGCAGATCTTTGGCTGCCTTCCAGAGACCCTGGATTGTTCGCAGTGTTGGTCCCAGCCTTTGATGTGATGGTTAAGAGGCAGTGTGTATACCACTTAGATTCAGAGCCCCCTTCATTTCTCTGCAGAGTTGGAACCACCAGCTGTCTATTCCCATGTGTAAAGCTGCCTCTTCTGAGGGCTCCTCTGTCCTCCCTACTGCCACCCTGTCCTTTTCTCTCTATCCTCTCTGCTGCTGAATTCTGTAAACCCAGCTGCTGGATGACAGGCTGAGGCCAGGGCTGGTCAAAGTGACTCCACATAGGTTATTGCTATCCTAGGAACCAGGACATTAAACTCTTTTAGGTGAAATACTGATGCTGGAGATTTTAAAAGTCAGCTTGCCAGGAGTAGAGCCTGAAGGCACTTATATTCCAGGCAGTGTGAATACTGAAATGAAGATGGAATAGACTGTATTATATTCTCAAAAAAAAAAGTCATTTGGATTCCAAGGCCAACCATGATAGGAGCCAGCTGGGCACTGATATTCAACTTGACTTCAGACTGTGCACAAAATCAGAGAGTAGAGGACAAGTTCCAAGAAAAGGCAACACATCCTGTCACAAATAAGTTCTTTAAAGTTCCATTCTCGGTGGGAGAATTGTTTGTGATGGGGTTGGCTGTTAGAAGCTGTGTTAGTCAGCATCCTCTGCAGAAACAGAACTGAAAAGTTGGATATATATTACGGAGGGGATTTATTAGGTTTGCTTATATGATACATGCTGGAGTAGTCCAAAGATGGCTGTCTGCACACTGAAGAGCATAGGAACAGAAACCTAACACCTACTCAGTCATTGAGTTTGGGTGATTCAGCAGGAGGATTCCTGGAGAGGTGCGGATCTTCAGGGCATGCTAGAAGGCCGGTGAAACTTGTGTCAGTGGAGGATGGCAGCAGCAGAGCAAAGCCAAGGTAGATGCACTCATCATCAGCAGGTAAAAGCAAACCCAACAATTTTCCATGGAACCTCCCTTTACCGGTGTCACACTTGAAGGTGCTGTCAGCTCTGGGGAGGGTCTTCCCCTCTCAGTGAATCCTTCCAGAAAATATCTTTACAGACCTGTCTAGAGGTGTGTATTTTGGTTGCTTTCACATTCAATCAAGATAATAATCAGGACTAACTACCACAAGAGATGAAATATGTTTAGAAGTATGGGGAGCATAAAAGTCTTATTTAAGAATGGTGTGAGCTGAGGATGTGGCTCAGTAGAAGAGCAATTGACTAACATAAGTAATTCCTGGATTTGGTCTGCAGACACACACACACACACACACACACACCATCCAGTCAATTGACCAATAGAAGCAGCATGTTGGTCTTTTCTCAAGAGTGGTCATGGTGATGCTATGGAGATATGTTTGGCAGATTGAGTAGAGGACTGGGAGGCTCCTGCTGGTGGCCACTGTACAAGGAAGAAAAAGAAATACTGCACCTAGGTTGGGTCCTGGACAAAGAATCCCTGAAGGTATCACAGGGACCCTTCACTGCCCTGAAATTCATTTTTAAGAGTCTTATTAATTTATTTTTTATTAATTACAATTTATTTACTTTGTATCCCAGCTGTAGCTCCCTCATTCTACCCCTCCCAGTCCCACCCTCCCTCCCTCTTCTCCTTCCATGCCCCTCCCCCAGTCCACTGATAGGGGAGGTCCTCCTCCCCTTTCATCTGACCCTACCCTATCAGGTCTCATCAGGACTGGCTGCATTGTCTTCCTTTGTGGGCTGTTAAGGCTGTTACCCTCAGCTGTAGGTGATCAAAGAGCCAGCCACTGAGTTCATGTCAGAGACAGCCCCTGTTCCCATTACTAGGGAACCCACTTGGACACTGAGTTGCCATGGGCTACATGTGTGCAGGAGTTCTAGGTTTTCTCCATGAATGGCCCTTGGTTGGAGTATCAGTCTCAGAAAAGACCCCTGTGCCCAGATTTTTGGTTCTGTTGCTCTCCTTGTGGAGCTCTTGTCCCTTCCAGGTCTTTCATCTTCCCCTTCTTTCATAAAATTCCCTGCACTCTGCCAAAAGTTTGGTTATGAGTATCATCATCTGCTTTGATACACTGCTAGGTAGAGTCTTTCATAGGCTCTCTGTGGTAGGCTCCTGTCCTGTTCCCTCCTTTCTCCCTCTTCTGATGTCCGTCCTATTTGCCTTTCTGAGTGAGGATTGATCATTTTCCCCAGGGTCCTCCTTCTTCCTTAGCTTCTTTAGGTGTACAGATTTTAGTATGTTTATCCTATATTATACGTCTAAGATCCTCTCATAAGTGAGTATATACCATGTGTGTCTTTCTGCTTCTGGGATACCTCACTCAGGATGATCTTTTCTAGTTCCCACCATTTGTCTGCAAATTTCATGATTTCCTTGTTTTTAATTTCTGAGTAGTATTCCATTGTGTAAATGTACCATAATTTCTGTATCCATTCCTCAGTTGAGGGACAACTGGGTTGTTTCCAGATTCTGGATATTATGAATAAAGGTGCTCTGACCATGGTTGAGCATATGTCCTTGTTGTATACTTGAGCATATTTTGGATATATGCCTAGGAGTGATATAGCTGGAGCTTGAGGTAGTACTATTCCTAATTGTCTGATAAAGCGCCAGATTGATTTCCAAAGTTGTTGTACAAGTTTACATTCCCACCAGCAAAGGAGGATGGTTCCCCTTTCTCCACATCCTCTCCAGCATGTGTTATCACTTGAGTTTTTTGATCTTAGCCATTCTGATGGGTATAAGGTGAAATCTCAGGGTTGTTTTGATTTGCATCTCCCTGATGACTAAGGATGTTGAATATTTCTTTAAGTGTTTCTCTGCTGTTCAATACTCCTCTACAGAGAATTATCTGTTTAGCTCTGTATCCCATGTTTTAATTGGATTACTTGATTTGTTGGTGTTTAACTTTTTGAGTTCTTTATATATTCTGAATATTAGCCCTCTGTCAGATATAGGGTTGGTAAAGACCCTTTCCCAGTGTGTAGGCTGTTGTTTTGTTCTGATGGCAGTGTCCTTTGCTTTTCAGTTTCATGAGGTCCCATTTATTGATTGTTGATCTTAGAGGCCCATGCATGGGGCAAGGGGAAGTGGGGTGGGGTGTCCAATATTCGCCATTCTCAGGCCCAGGAGACATCCATGGGTGCCCTGGATCCAAACTGTCCCAGATCAAGGATTGTGCTCTTTCACTCAGGAAGCCTCAATGTCGATATTCTGGTTTCAGCTGTCCCTCCACTCACCAATATCGGAGTTTAGGATCCTTTGCCCCTCAGATAGGGTGTGTGCTTGGCACCGCCATCTTGGAACCCTCCTCCTGCCCTGAAATTCTTAATAGAAAGGGAAAGCAGAGAGAGAGAGAGAGAGAGAGAGAGAGAGAGAGAGAGAGAGTAATGAAATCAAGTAGAAGTAGAAGGGGGAGAGACTGGGCAGTCAGGAAGAATTTGGTATTTGGTAGAGAGGAAAGAGCCGCAGAGGAAAATGCTCCATGTTTTTATTTCACAAGGAAAACATCAATGTCCTGTTATTTGACCTCCCAGGTACCTGTAAGAAGAGATGCATGGGATCAAGGCATATATTAGATCTAAGAATTTAGTGCAGGGGTTTATAGTAAGTAGTTTTCCAGTGCAGTAACAAAATCCCCGATGTTCAGCAATGTTAGAGAAAAGAGTTTTATCTAGCTCATGGTTTGGGGGTTGAAGTCTTGAGTTGGCCAGCCCATCAGGTGAATATTAGGTGAGGGCTCCCTGGGTACATCATGACATGGTGGCTTCATCAAGGTGGAGGCAATTGCAAGAGGCCTGAGGGATTCAGGGCCACACCTGCTTTTGCTATTCCTTGGATGTAACCGGGGCTTTGGGAGAACTGTACCAGTCCCTTCGTGGGGCTCCCCAATGCCCACCAGCCCCACCTCCTCAAAGTCTCCTACTAGCTCAACACCTTCACCCTGGGGCTGAGCCTTGCCAAGTAATCTCCTGACTTATCCACAGGGAAGCAGGCGGCTCTGCTGCAAATGTTCTCCGGAGTTAAATGTGAGTTTGCTTCCAAGGTAGATCCTTTCTCCTTATTTTCAGTAAAAGCCATTTAGCAGATTATCTTCTTCAAACTCTCTGTGCATCTTGATCTTTTTCTTAAGAGAGATTTGTTTCCCAAATGACAGGGTGACAAACAGAAGGCCATGCCGGTCCTCCATTATGTTTAACTCAGGAGTGTCCCAGTTTTCAGCTCTTCCTACACAGGATTCCGATTGCATTTCTCTTTGTCCTCTCATGGGAGTTCTAACTAAGGTCAAGAGAAGGTTTGCAAGCTGCTGCAGAATATAACTCACAGAATCCCTGACATAATGGTGGGGTCTCAGGAGCACGGTGGAATATATTAGCAGAGGGGTATATTAACATGCCGTTAACGGTGATTTATTCCTGAGAGGTACTGCTTGAAGGCTCCTTCTCTATCTGCTCATCAGGCCTGAGGCTGAGGCTGCATCTTCTCCATATTCATCAGGGCTCTGCTTCAGCAGGCATGGGGGCGTGGGGTACTGACTTGTGAGAAGCAACTCATTGCTGATGGGAATAACTCAGGAGATAAAATGAGCTGGGAGGAAGTAAGTGATCTTTACATCCCAGCAATGCAGTTATCAAGGACTCAATGTGTGCATTTAGTTCTCCTTGGCATACATCCTAGATCCTGAGAAGATGCCTGGGTCTCCGGAGTCTGCATCCTTCTGAGAGAGGAGACTTCCATATGTTATTGAATGCAATCCAGGGCTGATGGCATGATGGAGAGAGACAGGCTTTGTCTGCCAGAATCTGGTAGATGGGTCTTCAGTAGACCTTGAGGAAAGAGGCCCTTGAGAGTGATTTGTAAAGGACTATGGAAAACCTGGGAAAGGAAACTCCAGGCACAAAGAATGGATTGTGTGCTCTCAGCCATTAAGAGAGTGGGGAGAGTAGCCTGTGGCAGGCAGACCTGGTGAACTCTGTGGGTTTAGTCTTTAGTTTGCACAAAGTGATGTCCCTGGGTGTCTTGGAATCCCCAAAGCCACCTCTGTTTCTCCCTTCTAAGCTGGGCCTACCACATTGAGGCCTTGGGATTCTAGAGTGATGTATGTTGATATCCCCAGTCTCTGAGGTCATGGGTGAACATGAGCTCAGCTACACATTTGGCTATTACTGATGTCAGTCCCTTTCACCTGGGCTTATTTGGGTCCCAGGTAATGAGCTGTGCATAGAGACTGAGAGGGGCTTACAGCTTGTAGAGCTGGTGAAGATGGTGGTCTGGTTGGAAAGAGGCATAGCTACCATGTCAGGATAAACATTAGACTACTTCTGGAGAATAAAAGGTGGTTGAGCCAGAGTTGGGTTGAAGCAGGCAGCAAGGGGAAATCAGAATCAAGTAGGGCCCTTTTGGTTTTGTTCTGTTGAGCCCAGGAGTCAAGTTACAGCAGACATAGAAGAAAAATCAAGGTCTAGTGAAACTGTTTGTTTTATTTGAGACAGAGTCTTGCTATTAAAAAGTCTTGTCTGGATAAAATGCTTGTCACAAAAGTTGACACACACTGACACACACACACTTACATACACATTCAAACACACACACAAACATACACTCACATAAAGACACACACACACAACACGCGCACACACAGCCTTAGCTGGCCTGGAAGTCACTCTGGAGGTGGTGAGCACATGATGTCATCTATGTGGCATGTGGGGGAGGAGTCCACCCTTTACGGTGAACTGATGATGTTCACAGACCCGTATCAAAGGGGGCAGAAGGAACTCTGTAGACCATCTATGATTTGCTTGGTCTTGGTGGATCCTCCATCCAAAGAAAACTTGTTATTTGGAGGGTACGAGTCATGTGTAGATAGAAGAGACTGGAGTGATGCAAACACAAGCCAAGGAGTTTGTGAATGCCTGCGGTGCCGACACTAGAAGAAGAAGGATCCTTCTCTCCAGGGCTGGGGGATGTGTCATGTGGATGGACTCTTGACTCCCAGCCAGTAGGACTGGAGTCAGGAGTGGGGGGTGAAGCCTCTGCTCAACTACTTCTTGACAGCATCCCAGAGGACACTCACATGCTTTGCCAGAAAGGACTCAGTTTCTGCAATGATGTGTCCCATGCCAGCGGTCACTCACAACAGTCACCAGCATAACTCACAGGAAGCAGAGAGAGGGCGTAGAGCTGCAACACAGTAAGACCTCAGCTGTGGCTTTCCAGAGTTTCCTGAGAGCTGTGTGTCTAAGCCATCACAGGGCCACTCTTTTTACTTGTCTTCTTCCAGATCCTTCTGATGGCATGCCACAGCACCCAGTGAGATCACAGTGACGTCATGATGCTGTGGTACTTCTGCCCATGCGCAGTATCTTCTCTTTCGCTGGCCAATAGCAGCAGACACAACTATGACCCTTGACATCGGACAATGTCTTAGTCTAATTTTATTTTTTTAAATGTTAATTTAAGTTTTACTTGTGTGTGTGCGTCTGTTTGTACGAATACTGTGTGTCAGTTCCTGTGGAGGCTAGAAGAGGGTGTCACGTTCTAGCCCCTTGGTCAACGTTGTATAGGATGACTTCTTGCCTATATCTCCCTTTACAGAAGATGTACGATTTACCACTAGGCTCTGGGTCCTTTTAGATAGGCTGTTAGTTATTTCTATTATTGCTGTGGAAAAAGATCTGACCTAAGTGGTTTAAAGAAAGCAGGTTTTTTGTTTTGTTTTGTTTTGTTTCTGACTTAAGTTTGAGGATCAATGCCTGGTGTGGGGAGGGCATGGCGGGAGGAACTGAGGTCCTGCTCAGGAAACGGAGAGAGATGAATCTTGGTACTCTGCTTGCTTCCTCCCTTCTTTCCTTTATTAGTCAGTCAGTTTCCAACCCACGGGCTGGAGCTAGCACATCCAGGCTGACGTTCTCCAGTAGACCTCTCTGGAAACACGCTCACAGACTCATGCAGAGCTGTCTCCTAGATGATCCTAGGATTAACTATCCCAGGCAGCTGTATCAGAAGACAACCGTTGAACAGCTGGAATGACAGATGCCGATTTCCCACCGTCCTGGGAGGTGGGAGCCCAGGGTCAAAGCACCAGCAGATTCGGTGTCTGTGAGGCTCCGGTGTTGGTTCGGCAGCGACTGTCTTCTTACTCTCTTCGCGCAGCTCATTAACCTGATTTGTAGTCTCTACTCTTCCTATCTAATTGTTTAACCACCAACACCAAACACACGAGGGGTTCAGGCTTCCACATCTAAATGGAGGGACACAGACCTTAAATCCTTGTGAGTGAAATAACAGAAGCAGAAGTCCTATTTGCATTTTTTCAGACCAAGTAAAAATGAATGTACTCTGCTCACCTCCACCCTAGCCCCACACGTAGACCAGCCTTTCTTCCAGAGATGAATTCTGTTGCTTCCTTAAAATTATACACAACTAAAAAGAGTACTTCCTCGAGTCATCTATGATTTTACGCCTGCCATTCCTGTGCCTGAAGACAAGGCCCAGGGACACCCTTAGCCTTTCTTTGCCCCACCCAGCCTTTAGCCTTTGGCTCCAATTTCCTATTGGAGCACCCCAGAATCCTCTCTTCTGTTTCTTTGCACATGTTCTACATGTTTTTTTTTTTTTTTTTTTTTTGCCTGGAGTCGTCTTGTGTAGCAAGGAAGCAAATGCTCCTCATTTTGCTAATCTCTGAGAAAGGAATCTGTGGACAGTTTGCAAGTCCACAGAAGATGCGTGCTGTGTTACTTAGACCTGGGGTGTGAAGCCTTCCATCTTCCCCCTAATCCATCTCGGATAGCGAACATTCAATTTTATTCAGCCCTCCCTCCCCCCTTTGTGAGCCAGGCCTGTGCTCCCTGTACTGGCTTAAACAGGCTGAGGAGGTGCCAGCTCTTTCCACTTAGTGATCTGTTTTATTGGTTTGTCAGTGTGCCAGGTGGGAGGAAGAGCTGCTGAGGACAGCGCAGACCGTCCTGGAGACCATGATTTCCACCAGGTCAGCAGCCATAGTGGAGACTGCTCCAGCTTGTGGCAGCTCAAGGCTTCTCTTTCTGATTTGTGCTCAGCTTTCATACAGGAACTGATAAAACTCCTGACTGACAGAGGCACAGAGAGCCTTGGGAATGTGGTCACATGTGCAGAGATGGGCAGAGCCCTTCTGCTGCAGTGAAGCAGGGAGGCAGAGCGGTGTTTGTTTCAGTGGGCATGGGGCACAGTGCTGATGAATGGAGGAATGAATTGTGTGTGCGGGGTGCCTGCCCCTTCTTGGGCTTTCCTTTAGTACCACAGAAGCCTGCTGTTATTGGGGTGCTACTACGATACACAGTGGCCCCTCCAGGGCCTGCCTGCATCAGCCCACCTCCTCAGAGCATCTGGTTCTAACAGTGTCATTCATTAGTGAATGTTTGTACAGCCAGCTGGGTGTGGGGCTCTGCTGAAAGCACTCGGTTTAACCCAGGTGACCCTCGGTGATTGTGGAGCCTGGCAAGCCTGTGAGGCCTCTGTAACATGGAGAAGTGGGAGGCTTCCCTGTGGAGCCAGGGGCTGACAACACCGCTGCTGTGCGCAGGTGGGTGACTTGAGGCTCCTTGTCACCGGTGAGATGCCTGAGGATGAGCCATGCTGGCCTGCTCCCTTCAGTCCCTCCTGTGAACTGGCGTGAATGCTGAGAGCTCACAGACGACACTCACACCCCAGCTCCTTGTTTAAGTGACCTTGAAGCCTTCTCGGTCTGGAGTCTGATAAGCGAACATGTGTGCTCCTGCTTAAAAGGAAGAAGAGAGAAACTTACATGGACTGTCTCTGCCTCCGGTGACAACCCCTCCTGGGCTTTGTATATTCAGTGTTCCTGAATGCACAGAAAGCCTTTAAGACAAGAAGTAAAGCCTCCTGAGCACAAAGTTTACAGTAAACACTGGGCTGGCATGGTGGAGTGGGCAATGGGCTTAAGAGTCATGAGGACCATGCTGGTGGCCTCCTCAGCCCGCCTGAATCTCAGTTGTCTCCACCATAGGAAGGCGATGATAGTCTCTGCCCACAGGGTTGTTGAACAAGTACACACATAATTACAGTGCCCCTACTGAGAGCTGGCACTCGGTTAGTGCCACACCCTGCTCACTGCCAAAATAAGGCTCACAGCATAGTCTCACCTAGAGTCTTCCCTCAGGCTCTCCACAGCTAAACTCAGTATTTGTTAGAAAAAGATTGTTCAAACTCCACTCACCAGGAAATTTTCCTGAACCTGGACCCTAGGTGTGCAGCTGTCTGCTGCAGCTGCTGAAAAGCACCGGGGGTCATTTGAGTAGGGAGTCAGTTCCAAGTACTCATGACTGGGAGAGACAGAAGAGAGGGTTAAGCATATAGAAAGCTCATTTGCTGCCCAAATCCCTGAAGGTCTCTGAAGAGAGAAACAGAGAAAGCCATCTTAGTAATTGCTGCCAAGAATCACTTCTGGTTTCCTTTCAAGAGCGTGTGTCTTTGCTCTTAAACACTTTCATGTAATTTTGTACATCAAAAGAGCTTAAGTGTAATCGGTTTAGATGATGATGGAAAAAAAAAAAACCTTCAAAAAGAATACAAATAAGAGAATACTCAGATCCCACCATCACCCTGCCCCACTTTTATCAGTTACTCAATCATCTGTCTGTCTGTCTGCCCTGGACCAGCAGGGCTTCAGCGGGGTTCCTAAGGGAGGAGAGTGGAAGGAATTGGGGAGGGGAACAAGAAGTGCAAGGAAGTAAAAGAATCAGACTAACTTTGTAACCTATGTTTCTTTTAATTGCCTTATAACTTAAATTTGCAAGTTTTAGGCCCATGTTAATTAAAGCCTCTTAGTGCTTCTCCAGAGAACCGAGGAATGTAAAAGTTCCTGACATTAGCCATCTGTGAGGGCAGAGATAAGGAAGAGAACAAGCAGAGATCTCTATTAAATGGAGAAAAAATCACCGGCTGGCGCCGGTGAGATGGGCTTTGTTTGGAAACTGGGCCAAATGGCCCCAATCCTTCTCCTGACCTTTGATCCAAAGCCTGTAACCCCCACTCCTCAGAACAGACATGGGATGAGTTAATCACCCCCCACATTTAACTGTGGATGGCAGGAAATTCCAAACTGACTTGAAGATCAGATATTTACGACAGGGCTGACCAGACCTAAGGGTGCCTAGAACCAACCAATTATTTTAAAAGTTAGACACTTCATCCAATCCTAACTTGCCAAGAAGTCAACCCCAGGAGATTCCCACCTTGTGTGTTTTAAAAACATAAGCTCTTTGTCTCCCGGTGCCACTCCTAGCTGACTAGCAGGGGTGACCCCATTGTACAATGGTTAAGAAGAGTTTCTTGCGTTTTTGCATCGATGGATGATTAGTTTCCTGAGTTCTCTTCATACCTTCTTATATTTAGGCTCTTGCTGGGCCTAACAGAAGAAAGCCAAGTCTGTTTGTCTGATCAAGGCTTCCTTTATTAGAAATTTTTACCCAGCTTATATAGGGAGAAGGCAGGAAAGGGGGGAAGGTAATTAGCTGCTGCAGGAGACAGGAAGAGTGCTTTCATGTGTTAAGTAGGGTGCCTGCAAGATACCAAATGGATGTTTTCTCATGGATGCTCTAACAAACGGATGTCCTCACAGTCTCTCACCCATGAGTTAGGGTCCTAGATAACTTAGGTCTCCACTAAATGACCTTTGCTCACTATTTGGCTTTGGCCTAGCAAACACCTTTTGTCTCCACTAGATAGCTTTGACTTTGGCTTCTGTAGATAGCCTTGGCTCACTAATTGACTTTGGCTTCCGTAGATACCTTTGTCTTCACTAGATAGCTTTGGCTTTGGCTTCCATAGACAGCTTTGGCTCCCGGCATCTGTCTATCTATCTATTTATCTACCTACCTACCTACCTACCTATCTATCTACAAGGTGTTGGGCTATACAGTCTTCATTATTATTAGCCCCATGACTGTTTCAGCAATATTATTTAACCTGTTATTACAATTAATAAGACACAGACACCGTTAGATTTGATAATTGCCATATTTCCCTTGGGCTGGGTAGATAGTTTTACTTATGCTGTCTCAATAACCTCAACATCCACCTCCCAGTCTTCATTCAATACCATCCACCTTAAACATTCCTGTTTGTTTTATCTTCCATCGAAAATTCTATAAATACTTGTATCCTTCATCTGGGTTGTTTTCTTCATTCACACCATCCTCAGAGTCCATCCTCCCTGCCCATGTGGTTCCTTTTCTATGTTAACCCATCATGGCATCCTCCTTCCTCTTTTCTTACTGTCTGTCTGTTTCTCCTGAACCTAAAGCCCAGGAACCTTAGCTACAACTACCCCATTCTGCCCTTCCCAAGTTTTAGGCCTTTTAATCAACTAATCAGGAATAATGTCTTAGGTAGGTTTACACACAAGGATAGGTGTATCCAGGCAGTAACCAACCCTTGAGGTTCAGTAATTACAATAAAAATACAAGCATCAGACCAACTCCCAACTATCTGTCTATCTATCTATCTATCTATCTATCTATCTATCTATCTATCTATCTATAATTTATCAACCATCTATCATCTGCCTATCATAGATCTATTAGTCTATTGATCATCTATCTGGCATATGTCTGCCTCTCGTTACACGTCTCATTTAACTCTTAATGTACTGTCCATGTAGTTCCCATCTCATCATCTTCTCTACTTACATTTATTATTTATTGCCATATGATGATTTCAGTTTGGCTTCTTTTTGCTTTTCTAGAACCTCAAGATGTTATTAAGTTATTCACTTGAGAACTCTCTAGATGTCCTTATATATGTAACTTTTCCTCTCAAAAACTTCATTAGCTATATCCCAGTAATTCTGGCACCTTGTGATTTCATTTTTATTTAGGAGGTTTAAAACTTACTTCCTGATTTTTACAGTGAGCCATAGTTCATTCAAAGTTGTGCCATCCAGTTTCCAAGATTTTGTGCAGCTCTGGGGTTTCTCTTGATGCTGATTTGTAGTTCTATTCTTCTTCTATGATCTGATAAAACGCAAGAAATTATTTTAGTTTTTCTTGTATTTGGTAATGCCTGCTTTGTAGCCTATTATGTGGCCAACTTGAGAGGAGGTTTGTAGGCTGCTGAGGAGAGTGTGCTCACTGTGTCTGTTGGAAGGAAAATTCTGTAGCTATCTGTTCAATCCAATTAACCTATGGTATAGCACAGTTGGGAAGTTTCTTTGTTTATTTCTAGTTTGGAAGGCTCATCTACAGATGGGAATGGGTAGTGACATCCCTCTGTCATTGTCAGGATCCATCTGACCTTCTTTTCAGTGTTTGTTCTATGAAATGGGGGTGCGTCTACATTCGGTCGATAAGTATTTAAATTTTTATATGTTCTTGGTGACTTCTTCCCTTTAGTAATATGCAGTGGGTTTCTTCATCCCTTCTGACTAGGGTTGATTTGAATTGTACTTTATCAGATGGAAGCCCCAGCTTGCTTTTGGTGTCCATTTGCTTGATAGGTTGATTTTATTTCCACCCTTTGACTCCCAGTCTGTGGAAGTCTCTTCCAGTGAGGCACATTCTTTGTAGAAGATGGATAATTAGATCCTGTTTGTTGTTGTTTTTTTAAAATCTAGTCTGTGTATATCTTTTAAATGGTGCATGGAGGGTATTTACATTTACTGTATTCTGGAGAGGACTTTTTTACTCCCCATGGTTGTGTTGGTAGTTCTGACTCAACAGATTGTGGCTAGTTCTTTTCTCCTCTATTAGTGTTAGGGGTTTTCTGGTTTGCTGTGTCAGCCATGATGAATTAATTCTGTGCCATTGTTTAATAATTCAATCCTCTCATAAAGTTTGTTTCCTGTACTCTCAATGATACAACTTTCTTCTTTTTCATTTAGAGTATTCCTTTCAGTATTTTCTGTATTGCTGGCTTGGGTATCATGGGTTGATTTAATGGTCTTGAAATGTTATGATTTCTCTGTCTATTTTAAGAGATAACTTTGCTGGGTCAGGACTTGGAATATCTCATTTCATGGTTCTTGGCTTTTGGGAGTGTTGATGGGATCTGGTGTTATTCTTACATTTCTACCTTTATATGTGACTTATAACCTTTCCCTTGAAACTTTCAGTATTCAGTGTATACATACGTGTATCAATTGACAATAATTAAATAATATTGTTACTGAAATTTGTTCTTAGAAATTTTTTATATGCTTACAATGCATGCTGACCACTCTCACTCCCACTTCCAAACCACCCAGTTCACTTTTCCTCCTTCCCACAAATCTTTCTCTCCTGTTCATATGTATTCATTCTATTTTGTGACCCACTGAGGTTAAGCAGGGTCGTCTGTGTGGCTATGGGTTTGGAGCTATCTGTAGGAGCTGTGGACACAGCAGTGGATACACTGTTGAAGGTGCTAATTCCCCCTCTCCCAGAAACTATCAATAGCCAGTTCTTCAGAGACAAAGGCCTGGACCCGATCAATCTCTCCTCTTTTCTTGACTGTCTGGTTTTGTGTGTCAACTAGACACAAGCTTGAGTCATCAGAGAAAAAGGAGCCTCAGTTGAGGGAATGCTTCCATGAGATCCAGCTATGAGGCATTTTCTCAATTAGTCATTGATGGGAGAGGGCACAGCCCATGGTGTGTGATGATGTCTCTGGGTAGCTGGTCCTGGGTTCTATAAGAAAGCAGACTGAGCAAGCCATGGGAAACAAACCAATAAACGGCACCCCTCCATGGCCTCTGCATCAGCTCTTGCCTTCAGGATCCTGCCCTGTTTGAGCTCCTGTCTTGACTTTCTTCAATAATGAACAGCAATATGGAAGTGTAAGCCAAATAAATCCACCTCCAACTTTCTTTTAGGTCATGGTATTTCATTGCAGCAATAGCAACCCTGACTAAGACACCATATGACTCCTCAAATGGCCCTTAGTTGTTTCTTCCTGTTTTCCCTCCCTTACCACCCACATCCTCCCTCTCATTGATTCTCCCATTCAAAGCTCTCCACCAGGCTGTTCACAACTACTTCTTCCTGGAAATCTCCCTGTCTTCCCATTAGACCCATACTCTATACCTAACTTCTGTGGTTATGGCAATCATAGCTTGCTTCTCAAAGACTTAACAAATAACAATCACTTATAAATGAATACATACCATATTTGTCTTTTTGGATCTGGGTTACCCAAATAATTTTGATTTTGATTTTTTTTTAGTTCCATCTGTTTACCTGCAAATTTTATGTTTTTTAACATGATTTTTCTAGTTCCATCCATTTACCTGTAAATTTAAATTTTTATTTAATGTTTAATATTTCATTGTGCAAAATATATCACATTTTCTTTATCCATTCTTTTGTTGATAGGCACATAGGCTCTTTCTAATATTTGGCTATTTTGAGTAGAGCCATCATCACTACTTTTTTTTTTTCCTGGATTATGTTTTTATTTATTTATTTATTTACAATTTGCAAGTTTATTTTTTTTAATTTTATTTTTTCTTATTAGTTACATTTTATTAACTCTGTATCCCAGCTGTATCCCACTCCCTCATTCCCTCCCAACCCCACCCTCCCTCCCTCCCTCATCTCCACCCTGCCCCTTTCCAAGTCCACTGATGGAGGGGACCTCCTCCTCTTTCCCCTGTTTTATCAGGTATCTTCAGGACTGGCTGCAAAGTCCTCCTCTGTGGCCTAACAGGACTGCTCCTCCCTTGGAGGGTGGGGAGGTCAAAGAGCCAGCCATTGAGTTCCTGTTAGAAATAGTCCTTATTCCCCTTTCTATGGGAAACCAATTGGTTACTGAGCTACCACGGGCTACATCCGAGCAGAGGTTCTAGGTTATATCCATACATGGTCCTTGGTTGAATGTCAGTCTCAGAAAAGACCCTGTGCCCAGATATATTTGGTCCTTGTGGAGCTCCTATCCTTTCCCCATCATACTAACTCCCCTTCTTTCATATGATTCCCTGTACTCTGCTGAAGGTTTGGTTATGAGTCTTAGTGCCTGCTTTGAAACACTGCTAGGTAGAGTCTTTCAGATGTCATCTCTACTTTTTAAAAGTAGGATTCTGACAATTTTTTTTTGGCATCTCCACCATCTCGTTACCTTTGGCTTCTAGTACCGAGGAACTGTGACCTTGCAGAGCTTGTCATACATAGGCTGCTGTCTTAATATGTTTTGTATTTCTTTGCTGAGTTTTGCACATATTTTGGGGTGGATATGTGTTACTTTCTCTCTCTCTTTCTCTTTTTATTTAGCTTTACATGAATCCTTCTGGTGAGTTATCTTCACTTACACTAATGTTGCCTTCTGCTACACAGGACAGAAATGAATCAATGAGAGACTTAACAATGGCCCCAGTATGGGCTAGAAGAAGTGTGTGGACTTTACTCATGCCCTCAGTGAGACTCAGAGCAAGCAGCACTGGTGAGGGTGGCTGTGACATTTATGCTCCACAGCGGAGACACAGCAGACAAAGGTCTCCTTTCATCCTTAGAGCTGGTGCACTGTCAGCCTCTCCCTGGGTGCACGGAGGAAAGTGGAAGAGAACCCCAAATTCTTGTTGCGTTCTTCACTGAAGATATTAAAGAAAACCCATTTTTAGATTTTATCTTTGTTTACAAATCATATGCATATTCTCTTTCAATGGTAGCAATATTCCAAGCTTCTGAAGTAGTAAGCTTGCCAATAAATACTGTCTTTCCCGCCCTGCCCACCAGCCTCCCAGTTCACATCCCTAAGCCGGTTCTACCTGCTACTGTTTTCCCTCCATACTCCTGGAGATATTTGTGTCCTCTAGCCATGAGCAACACAGCACGCTCGCTGTTCTGAACTTGCCTTCCTCTCTAATGGTGAATCTTGGGACTTTATACTCTGTAGGTTCCCTCAAGTGCAGAACTGCCACTTTCTCTCCTGCACCAAGAACATTCCTCGTAGCAGGAACCTGTCACTGTGTTCAGCACTTCCATATGAAGAGCCTGTGGTCTGCATCTATTGCTCTCAAATGCTGCCATGAATGTCCCTGCACACACAGAAGCATGTATCCAGGACACATCCCCAGAGACACACTTTCTGGATCAAATTTACTTCAAATTTTGAACGATGCTACACATTTTAAAATTGTTCTCTGAAGAACTTGCCCCAGGTTATGCTCTCACAATTAGTGGCCTTGCCTGATTCCTCACATGTCCACAATCACACTGTGTTAATTACATGTTAGATTTTGATATTCTGAGTAAAAAAAAACTGTAGGTTGTTAAAAGCCCAAACTGCAGCCCTCTTATTCATGAGGTTTGTTTATTTGTTCATTCATATGTTGCCTCTGTCATTACCTGAGCAGTTCTGTCCTCTCCACATTTGGGTAGGCATGAACCCATCAGTTGCAGGCCTTAATAGCCTTAGCAGAGACTGAGGTCCATAGGGAAGAGGGAATCCAACCTGCAGGTGCCTTCACCTATAGCCACAGCATCCTTGAGTCCTCTGGAAGACCTGTATGCCTGCTTAGAAATCAAGACATGAAATTCCCTTGAAGATTCTGCCTGGTATTTCTGGGATATGTGCTCTAAGAATGACCTCTCACGCACCAGTTGCCCTGGTAGGAGGGACAAGGGTGGCAGAGAAACCATGGGCGGCTCTTCTCAGCTTTTCGTGTTGAGGCCAGCCTTGAGGTCACACTGGAACAATGTCTGAGAAGAGAATCTCTGAGTGACTGCAGCCTTGATCTCAGGTCACTCCTGGCCTTCTCTCTGGGACTCCAGATGCCAAGAAAGAAGGAGTCCCTCTCCAGTCAGCCCAAATGACAGGCCCACTGAATGCCTGGCCATTTGGGAATGACTGCTGCTTCCCTGTGCTCAGCTTCAAGGCACACTCAACTTTCTGACACTGTAACTTAATCTTGTCATCCACAAAGAACCAAACAATTAATTCACAAAAAGCCATGCAAACCAAAGCTTTCTTAATATTTTAAGTAAGTGTATAATGTTTCATTGGCCAAAATTCACAAGAGGCCTTATTCTCTTTGCAAGGTTCATTATTAGATGCCTTCAGTGTTGGTTGCACAAATCCTAATTTTAACTTATTGAGCATAAAAGTTGGGCTTTCTTGTCAAACTGATGAAGTACAGAGCTAGTTTACGCTACTCAAAACTGGAAAGGAGATCAGTTAATCCTCACATAAATGATGTTGGGCTGTGTGATGCTCAGAAGTTCATGTAATCTATGATCTCTACAAGCACACACTCCTGAATGAATTGTGCACTTGATTTTATAAACATTAATTGTTAGGAAAAACTTACTAAAGCACACTGAAACTGCTATGCCAGAAAGAGGTATGAGTGTTGGGAATCATGAAAAGAGTAGACACCCTACCTGGTTGAGACTGGCTTATTGTGAACATCAGGCTGCGAGAAGGGAAATCCTGGTCCTCCAGCTCTAACCTCAGACCATGACACCCCTGTGATCCAGTTGCATTTCCTCATTTTCTTGGGTAATTCTCTGAGCTCCCAAACTCTATAAATTCATACTTGTTCTATAATAAGGGACCCATGTTTCCAGCCAAGAATGTTAGTACATACTTGGAATTTTAAAACCCAGGAGATGGAAGCAGGAGGATTAGTAGTTGAAGGCAAGCCTAGTCTACATTGTGAGTTTGAGGTAACCTGGGCTACATGAGACTATATTAAAACACACAGACACATGTAAAACCAAAATTCCCTGTGATAGTTAGTGGTGACTGCCAACTTGACAGATGTAGACCCACTGGGAGATGGGCTTCTGGGTATGCCTCAGAATTTTCTTGATTAGCTGATGTGCAAAGACCCATCTTAACTATGAGTGGGATACTGGACTGTGTAAAACAGGGAAAGTGAGTTGAGTGCTAGTGTGTGTGCATTCATTGACCTATACTTCCTGACTGTAGATGTCATGGCACAAGCTATGTCAAGTCCTGATGTTGCCCTAAATGTTCTGCTCTGATAGACTGTACCTTGAATTGTGAGCCAAATTAACTCCCCCACCTTTGAGTTTTTAATCACAGCCACAGGAAAGAGGTTAAGACATTCCCTTGGACCAAAAGGATTTCTGAGATAGGACAAGAGACTAAAGAAGAAAGAAAATAATAGAACTTCCATCTTCTTTGTCCCAAATCTATTAGATTTGAGTTGTGCTCTGCAATGATATATATTATTAAGGCTCTAACTGTCATTGTGACCTTATTTCAAAATGGAGTCCTTATAGATGTAGCCAAGGCAGGGTGAGGTCCTGTGAGAGATGACTAGGGCAGGGCTGAGCACACGGTGGGTGTGCTCTGAGCAGAGGCAGTTTATACAAGAGGAGACCCCGTAAGGATCTAAGTAGAGACTGGAGCGACATAGGCACAAGCCTGGGGACAGGGGCCATTCCTAAGAGCAACTAGGAGAAGGCGGGACTCGTCCTTTTGCTGACACTTCTCCATGCTGGCCTCTTGAGTGGGCTGCTTTGAGCCTCTGGGCATGCAGTGCTCAGGAAATGAGGACAGCAGTTGCATCCCTGTTAACTGACACTTGAATCAGGGCTTTTAGAAAACATGACAGCATGCAGCAATTGTGAAGACTGACTTAAAGACCTTAAGGGAGTGTCAAAGCAAGATGCTTTGATAGGAAAAGAAACTAAAGAAGATGCCTTTGCTTTGTCACAGACCTGGATTTCCCTTGGAGGTGGGAGTCCCAGCCGAGGAGCTGCCGTCATCACATTGGCCTGTGGCCATGTCTGTAGACCATGTTCTTGATTTCTGATTGATGTGGGAGGGCTCAGCCCACTGCAGACAGTGCTACCCTTGGGCAGGAGAGCCTGGGATATAAAGGAAAGATAGCTGTAGCAACAGCTTTTTTTTTTTTTTTTTTTTAAGAAGCCATGAATTTGACAGAGTGCAAGGAAGGCATATGATGGTTTGAAGGGAGGAAAGGGAAGGAAGAAATGATATAATTATACTATTATCTCCAAAATAAAAGAAAATAAGGAAAAACAAATAAAATAGAAGACTTTTATCATCACTGTTGTGTGCATTGTGCATGTGTACATGCAGAACAGAGAGCTACCACCTGCTGAATATGTTTTTGTGTTAGTGTGTACATGGTTTCAGGGCCAACAACTGTATTAGATAATAATTGATAAGGAGATGCTAACTGATCGCTGGGAGATGCTAATTCTCCTTCCCCTAGCAGTAACTACTTGCCTGTAATTCTTATCTATACATGTGTGTAATAATAATAGAGAAAAAGAGGCTGTCAGCGTGAAGGGAGACATTGAAGGAGAGTACATGGGAGGGGCTGGAGGAAGGAAAGGGAGGGGAAAGTGATGTAATTCTACTTCAGTTAAAACACAAAAGGCCCTACCTCGGCAGACAGACAGTCCCTGACACTAATAATGATACTCTGCTGTGCTGTGCTTGCCGACAGGAGCCTAACTTGACTGTCCTCTGGGAGGCTCCAGCCAACAACATATTGAGACAGATTCTGGGACTTGCAGCCAAGCATGGGGCAGAGCTCTGGGGGTCCTGCAGAAGTGTTGGGGGAAAGACAGAAAGACCTGGAGGGGACAGGAACGTTACAAGAAGACAACAGAGACAACTAACCCAGTCCCATGGGGGCTTTCAGAGACGAAGACATCAACTAAGGAGCATGCATGACCTGGACCTAGGCCCCCTGCACATATGTAGTGGATGTGTGGCTTGGTCTTCAAATGTATCACCTGGTGAGTATGTGGGGGTGTGTGTGTTTCTAACATGGACTCTATTGCCTGCTTTTGGATCACTTCCCCCTGGCAGAGCTGCCTTGCCTGGCCTCAGGGGATGAAGATATGTTCAGTCCTGATGTGACTTGATGTGCTGGGGAAGGTTGATACTGCGGGAGGGGAGTTTCCCTTTTCTTGGGGAAAAGGGAGATGAAAAGGGAGAAGGAGGGGGAGTAGGGAATTGGGAGGAGGGGAAGGAGGGAGCACCCTTGGGATGTGAAGTACATAAACTAATATAAAATTAAAAAAAGAAAAGAAAAGTAGCTAGGCAAGCCCACGGCAGCACACTGGTAAGTGGGGTTCCTCTGTGGTCTCTGCTTTTTTTTTTTTTTTTTTTCCTACCTCCAGGCTCTTGCCTTATTACCTGTCCTGACTTCCTCCAGCAATAAACTTATGACTTGAAAGTATAAGCTAAAATGAACTTTCCTACCCACATTGCTTTTGGTTATGGTGTTTTTCAGGGCAACAGAGAGCAAACTAGGATGGGAAGTACTGGAGAATTCTCTGGAGAAAGACCAGAGAGGAGGTCGCTTAAGGTGTCACTGTAGAGTCTCCAGCATTTGTCACCCTGTAACACACAGTGACACAGGCTCCAAGACCCCTGCCCCCATGGCCCAGCTGGTCTCAGTGTCTGCCTCTGGCCTGTGATATATGATCCTGACCCCAGGCCACTGCTGACTTATCAGAACCAGACAGCGGCACTAATGAGATTCCCTCCAGAAAGAGGCTGTGATTTTGGCTGGAGGAGCTCAGGGAATTGGAACCCTGGGGTTGAGTGAGAGCAGATCAGGATCCAGGGCACGGCACCCAGCCACTAGTGGGCTCTTCCAGCAGCTCTAATGATTTCACAGAAAGCAATTTCTTGGAATTCGGGTCTAAGAAATGCTAGAAATTCTTGTAATGGATGAGTACAGCCAAAGGGCAAACACAAGACCCAAGCTTTGCTTTGAACTCTGCTGTGGAGCGGGGTGTTGGGGGATAGATTTAGCTGCTTCCTGTGCTGACACCTTCACCTACTTACACAGTAGTTCTTACTGCCAGACAGCTGTTGAACCTCCATTGTTGTCTTTTCCCAGCATGCTTTGCAGTCTACTCTACATTCTCCTTCCACATTGACACCATGTTAGCACTCCATCCTTTCGTTGGCAGCCCTGGGTTCTATCCAGCTGTACCATCAGGGTGGGACAAGATTTCTGTCCTGACTGTATGGGTTCTTTCTCTGCTTCTGGACTTTCATTCCCTGCCAGTGTGGCTGGGTCAGTGTGGGTAAATCATGAGTTCTGTGCTAATAGGAGCCTACAGTGCAGTTCAAGGTCAGGGTTTGGGTGTAGGAGGCAATCAGGCACAGCAGCTTAATCAATGAGCTGTAATATTCCTCTTGTAACTGGGAGAGGAGTGAGGTCTGGCTCCAGGCCTCAAAGTACTAATGCCCAAGCTCTTCCGTCTTCCTGCTCCATGTTTAGGAACAAATTTCTTCCTGTTGGGCTTGGGATGCCACCACGGCCATGCTCCAGGCAGCAACGAAGAAAAAGCAAACACCAGAGTCTGTCTCGTTAAGAAGACAGGTGGATTTCTGTGTGCCTATGTCCTCTGTAGACCTGTGAACAACCGGAAGGCACGGACCATGCTCATTTTCACACTGTGGACAGAGACAGTGAACAGGACTGATAACACATGCAGCTCTGGAATCACATTAAATGGGAAGGGGTAGGTGAGCTTCAGTGGTCTAGAGGAAGAGCTCTGCCCCAGAAATCCAGAAATCCTCAAACCTGAGTTCAGAATATTGGGGACGTTGGTTAGAAGCCAGGTTTCTGAAGAACTCCTTTGCTGGTTCATACGCATTTGGGAAGCACTGTAGAAAATTGTGCGTGAGGCCAAGCGAGAGACTGACAGTGTGAGTGAGCTTGTGTGTACTTGGGGACCTGTGTGGATGTGTATTGCCTAGCCCTAGATGTATGTGCTTGTCCACGCCTAGGCACGAATGCACATGCATGTGTGCTCATCTCGGGATTGTGTGTGCATGGGTGCACACATTTGCTCACTTGGGAGCATGTTTGCAAGTGGGTGAGGTGTATTGGTGTGTGCTTATGCATAGGTGACTTCGAGTCTCTGTCCTTGGGCACATATATGCATGATCATGTTGTGTATGAGTGTGCACATGTCCGAACACGTGTGTACAAGAATGGGTGAGTGTATGTGGAAGGGCTTTGATCCTGAGTGAATTATGAAGAGCCAAAAAGCTTATTATTCTCTCTGCAACCCACAAGAAAACTCATTCAGGGTCTACTAGAGAATGAGGTGTTTTTTTTTTTTTTTTTCTTTCTCAGATTTATTTTGTAGTGCAGAAGAATTGGATGCCGAACTGTGACTGCTCTGCAGGAAGCACTGTGGGGCACAGCGTGGCTTTGGGAGGCTGCATGCTGGGAAGATCTCTCTGTGCCCACTCTTCATCTCAACAGGTTCTGAGGCCAGGAGTTAATCCACATAGCTGGAAGCTGTCCTCCGCCCCAGTCAGCGAGGAGGCTGGCCAGGGGCATGGACCTCTTTGAGGCTCTGTTCTTTGTCTGCATGGTGGTTGCCACAGCACCTCTGCATGAGCTGAGATGACCCAGTTTTGATGACTGAACATCCATTAATCTAGGCTGTTTATCTTCAGCCACACAGCCTGCTTGCCTCTGCCTTTTGTCTAGCAACTCAAGAGCAGCTGCCGTGGGTGTGCTGAGCTCTTGTTCCTGTAAGGTTAGCAAGACGGTCTCAGTCCAATGGGAGGGGTGTGCATTTATTGTTTTATTTCTGTTGTGGTTTGGAATTTGGCCACTTCCCTACTTGTGCTTCTTGAGTCCATAGTGCAGTGTGTGTGTGTGTGTGTGTGTGTGTGTGCTGATCATATACCAAGCACTGCTTCAGCAGGCCATGCCTGGCTGAAGGTGTCCCTGGGTCAGCTAGCCTTGTGTATTTCAGGAAATGCTGACGGAAGAACCGTCCAGGGCCTGCTGAGGGATATGGCGTGCTGTGATGGTAGATGACAGATCATAGCTGTGTCGCCAAGGTCTTGACTGATGGGATGGAGACAGATAAGCTGTTACTCATTTCACCCAGGTCTGGAAGAGGCCTTCTGCCCATCTGATGGACACAAAGGTTTGCTCCCTGTCACTGTTAAGTTTGTACTGAATACAAAGGGGCTTTACTTTGATTGGGCAACGAAACATTTTCTTTCAGCATTTGTGTGTGTGTGTGTGTGTGTGAATGTTGCATGTGTTTCATCACACATGAAGATATACATACATATAGGTACATGTACACATGGAGAGACCTGAGATTGCTGCTTGACACCGTCATTCCTTCACATCATTCATTCAGCTGAACCCAGAGCTTGCCAGCATGTCTAGTCTCCTAGTCAGCTTGCTCTAGAGATCCTGTGTCTCCACATTGCTAGGCTGAGGTTACAGGCCAGCCACCTCCTGTCACCTGACATTTATGTGGGTTCTAGGGAGCCAAACTTCTTTAGTCTTCATGTTTTCAGGGAAATGAAAGCCCTGTAATGACTGCTGTCCCCAGGCTGTGTCACACACACACACACACACACACACACACACACACACACACTTATTCATCTTTAAAAAATGTTTAATTTTGTAATTTTTAATTATGCTTAGGCCTGCATGTGGCTTTGTGCACGTGAGCACAGCTATCCCCAGAGGCAGAGGATTTGGACCCTGGAGCTGGATTTCCACACAGTCCTGGGTTACAATATGCATCCTGGGAATTAAACTTGGGTGCTCTGAAAGAGCAGCCGGTACTCTTAACTGCTGAGCCATCTCTCCAGCTCCCCATCTATTTTTTTGGTTAAAGTCTTTAATTTGTAATAAATGTTGAACCATAAGACAAGCTTGTAAGAAACTATGAAGATATTTGTTTTATTCTCAAGTTATAGGTTAATGCTTTAAATTCTTCTGGTTAAGTTGTGATTTTTGGGGGTGTGTATATGTATGTGCTGTGTGGGCATGTGTTTGCACACAGCCAGAGGTCAAGGTCATTGGATGTGTTCCTCAGTCTCTCATCACCTTATTTTCCAAGACAGGTGGCCTAGCAATGGTCATCAATTTAGGTTAGCATGCCACACTGTAAATTTCCCCAGAGCTGCCTCTCTTGGTGCTATGATGCCAAGGATTGCTCTGTATTTGGCATGTGACCTGACTGCCATGACATCTGACTGTTGGACAACAGGGTTAAGGAGGCCTACAGGTGCTTCAGCTGAAGTAGTGATTGTAGACAGCAGGCCATTTATGTTGGATCCAATATTCCTGATGGTGTGGCAGGGCCGAATACCTGCTGCCTTCATAGCCACCGATGAAATGTGAGCTGTAACGGGACTGAACTGCTGGCTGATTTTTCCCATCTCTGATTCTATTAAAAACAAGCTTGGTCTTTCTCTCTCCCCTTCTTTCCCAAGATTCCCTGCACTCTGCCAAGAGTTTGGCTATGAGTCTCAGCCTCTGCTTTGATATCTTGATCAGAAGAGTCTTTCAGAGGCTGTCTGTGGTAGGCTCCTGCCCTGTTCCCTATCTTCTCCTGCCTCTGATACCTGTCAGGTTTGTCCTTCTGAATGAACCATAAAACCTGAGCCCCAGGGGCCCTGAAGAGAATGATACCCCAACCAAGGACAATGCATAGAGAGGACCTAAAACCCCAACTCAGATGTAGCCCATAGACTCAGTCTCCAAATGGGGTCCCTAGTAAGGGGAGCAGGGAGTTTCTCTGGCATGAACTCAGTGGCAAGCTCTCTGAGCACCATCCCCTCGGGGTGGGGGGCATACAGCCTTGCCAGGCCACAGAGGAAGACAATGTAACCAGTCCTGATGAAACCTGATAGGCTAGGGTAAGATAGAAAAGGAGGAGGACCTCCCCTATCAGTGAACTAGGGAAGGGCATAGGGGAAAAAGAGAGAGGGAAGGTGGGATTGGGAGGAGATGAGGAAGGGGGCCACAGCCAGGATACAAATTGAATAAATTATAATAAATGATAATAATAAAAAATAATTAAAAAAAAGCCTGAAAGTACTTCTTGTTCCCCAAATCCCTAGAACAGTGATAGAGTTTATGTAGGTATGAGAAATATGCTAAAAATGTTATATACACTTAAAGGCAGCCTACATATGCAGTAAACTGATATAGAATCTTTGCAAATATTTTATCAACAGTCACGTATTTTTTTCCTAATTACCCAACACAGAAGTCTATGCAGGTGTCAACTTTCCTATCATCATGACAAAAACAGAGCAGGAAGGACTTGTCCTATTCTTTCAGAGGCTCTACTTATACTCATTTGCTTCTGGGACACAGTGAAGCAGAATGCTGGTGGGAGGGTGAAAGGTGCCTTCCACACCATCAGGCATCTTGGATCAGACATAGATGGTCTACAGTCTAAAATCACTACTTCAAGCCCAAGCTGCTGGAGGCACATCTTCAGCCCTTACAGACGCTCATTCATCTAAAATACAGGCTATTAACACAAAACTTGAGCAGTGGTCAGGCCAGTCAGTCAGAAGCCGACTGTTGATGAAAAGGTGGTTATTCTTTCTAATTCCCCATGGGGAGTGTCTTAGTTAGGGTTTCTATTTCTGTGAAGAGACATCATGACCATGGCAACTCTTATAAAGGAAAGCATTTAATTGGGGCTGGCTTGTAGTTCAGAGGTTTAGTCCATTACCATCATGGTGAGAAGCACAGCAGCATGCAGGCAGACATGGTGCTGGAGAAGTAGCTGAGAGTTCTACATCAGGATTGGCAGACAGGAGAGAGAGAGAGAGAGAGACCGGGCCTGACTTGAGCTTCTGAAGCTCAAAGCCCATCCTCCAGTGACATACTTTCTCCAACAAGGCCACATTTACTCTAGCAAGGCCACACCTCCTAATACTGGCACTCCCTATGGAGTGGGGCCATTTTCATTCAAACTACCACAGAGAGGGCAGGCAACATCACCCAGGGAGGAGTGTAAGTGTTGGTAAGAAGGCAGTAAGGGGGAGGGAGCCTTGGGTAACCATGAGCCATTTCAGCACGTTTTTAGGCATAGGGACGGCCCTGTTGTCTGGTTCTTGGGTGATTATGGCATGTGCATGATGGCCTGTTGTGTGAAGGGTAATAAAAGACGTGCTTGGGGTATTAGCTGTGAATTGGCTGGTTCCAATTCATGTTCCAGCAAGCATCTTAGGAGCTGGTTTTAGTTCTGGCAGGGCCAGTCTCTCTGGGGTCAGTGAAGTCCCAGATCTGCAACGTTAGAAAACAGCACAGACATAAAACGACAGTGCAGTCTCCTCTGCCTTCAGACTCAGCCACCACTCATGAATCCTCCTCGCACTGCAGTTCTTGTGTCTCCTGCCATGAGCCTCAAAGAGCACTTTGCTGTTCAGAGTTCCCATGATTAGGGTAGGCCCAGCAGCGTGACGTTCTTTCTGAGTCATTCAAAGTGGATTGTTTCCTAACTTTGACCACACCCACAATGTCCCTGTGGCCAGGTGCGCAGTCACACACGGTACCTCAGTAGAGCCACTGTCCTGGGTCCTAGGGCTGGACATCCTGGTGGACCAGCCTAGAGTTCTCCCGTGCAAGTCAGACAGTGAAGTCATGTTTATTCTGACTGAATGGTTACAGGAGACAGAAGACCACAGGGAAAAAAATAATTACTCATAATTTTATCCCTATTAGTATTCTTTTTAGCTGTGGTTTTATCATCCATGCTATTTTCACAGCTAAGTAATGTGGTCATAGCTGTACATTCTTTTGAATTTCATAAAGACTCCCCATGACATTATCTCTGCAGTAATAATTGCCAGCAGCCGCATGGTGAGGTAGAACCGATCCTTTAATATTGGCAGTGTAAGAGATTTCAAAGCTCTGCTAAGATTTATGATTATTTCCTTATGAGATTTTGCTGGAAATGGCTACACGCATTCAAAATGGTTTTATTATTTGTACCAACAAGAGCAGAATATCACCTGTCTTCTTCCCAGAATTCGTCTTTTCCTTTCATTTTTCCTCCCTTTATTTCTTTTTTCCTTCTTCAGTATCTGTCTTTTTTTAAAATTAATTACACTTTATTCATTTTGTATCCCTCCCATAAGCCCCTCTCTCCCCTCCCGACCCCACTCTTCCTCCCCTTTCTGCATGCATGCCCCTCCCCAAGTCCACTGATAGGGGAGGTCCTCCTCTCCTTCCTTCTGATCTTAGTCTATCAGTTCTCATCAGAAGTGGCTGCATTGTCATCTTCTGTGGCCTGGTAAGGCTGCTCCCCCCTCAGGGGGAGGTGATCAAAGAGCCGGCCAATCAGATTATGTCAGAAGCAGTCCCTCTTCCCATTACTATGTAACCACTTGGACACTGAACTGCCATGGGCTATATCTGTGCAGGGGTTCTAGGTTATCTCCATGCATGGTCCTTGGTTGGAGTATGAGTATTTCAGTCTTATGTAGTATAATATGAAGATGAAACATGACATTATTATTACTATTACTATTAACATTAATTTGTCAACTTTGATAAAGAGTAGAGTTATCTGGGAAGGGAAACCTTGAAAAAAAAATGCCTTCATAAAATTATCTGTAGGCAAGTCTGTGGGGATATTTTCTTAAGGAGTGATTGATAGGATTGTCCTGCTCACTGTCAGTGGTGTCACCCTGGGCTGGGGGTCCTGGGTGTTATAAGAAAGCAGAGTAAGAAAGCCACAGGGAGCAAGCCAGTAAGCAGAACCTCTCCAAGGCCTCTGCTTTAGCTCTGACCTCCAAGTTCCTGCTTGAGTTCCTGCCCTGCCTGTCCTTCAAGACGGAATCTAAACTATATCTGTAATAATCCTTTTCCTTCCCAAGTTGGTTTTGGTCATGGTGTTTTATATCAACAACAGAATCCAAGCTAATTGAGGAAGAATTCCAGCCTTTCCCCTTCTTCTCCTGTAAGGAAGGAACAATTTTTCTAAATATTGTCCTGGTTCATTTCTGTTACTGTGACAAACACTCTGACAAGAATCATCACAGATGAGGGAAGGGTTAATTTGCTTTACAATTCCGTCCAAGTTACATCATGTCATGGCAGGAACTCAAGTTCACAGTCAAGAACAGAGAGAGAATACACATGCTTGCTTGTTAGCTGCTAGTCTTCTCTGCTCATACTGTTCAGCATTCCTTGAATAGGGAATGGTACCCCCCACAGTGGTTGGGGTCCATTCTATCTCAGTGAAAGCAATTCCTCACAGACAGAACCACAGGCCAAGCTGATCCAGGAATTTCCTTATTTAAGCTCTCTTCCCAGGTTGTTCTAGGCTGTGGCTATTTGACATTTAAAACTAACCACCACGGCCATCTATATGAATACAAGTTGCAATGAAGCCAACCAGAAAACCCATCTGATTGCTTATCAAAACATTGGCATTTGGATGGAAGTACATTGAATAATGTTTTTACTTAAAATTCCACTCATTGTTCTAAACCCTTTACTTGGATCACAGTGTTCCCTACTAATCTCTGCAACAAACAGGTGGTGTTGCTTGTTTCTCTAATACTAAAGGCATTACTTAGACCAAAATCTATCACTAAAGCCAGGTTGACTGTTGGAATGAGCATGATAGTACATGACGGATCTGAAAGCCCACTCACAGAAGGGAGCGATCAGTGGCCTGTCGTACATCTCTGATTCCTGGTGAGCCTTTTCCTAGCAGCCATCTCCCAGCTCTATTTACTCTTCATTAGCCTTCATGACCGTGGGTATGGCAGTGTGATCTCACCAAGCTCTGTAATCAGTGTGCACACTTGGGTTCAATCACTGTCTCCCTTTGTTCCCCATTGGTTTGTTGTTTTCCAGATGCACCCTGGAAGGATCAGGAATCGTGCCTGAGTAGATTACAGGATAAGAAAATTTCTGTTGGCCCCACCCTGGAAGCACTCGGTTATGGGCAGAAGCTTGTCTTCAAGGCAGAGGCTTAGCCCACATGAACAGATTGTGATGTTTGCTGTCAGCTGTGTTGGAGACTGGGATGTTGTTGGTAGGATCCTGGAGTCAGCAGTGACTAATCGGCAGACTTCATGTAATGATGCATGTAGTAAGCTAATACACACGTTCTTTGATCACAGCAGGTGGATCCTGAAAGCAGGATTCTCATTTTGCTGGAGTTATGGCGATTTGGTACTTAAATTGGCTTTAATGTCTGGACAGGTGACTTGATATTTATGTATGGCAAATAACTGATGGAAACAACAGTTTTATCAGTTACTAAAATTTTACCAATCTTTGTATTCCCCGGAGAATATGTGGGGAGGTGAGAACTGGAGATGAAAGTATAAAGATTGAGATAACTCCCCTCCATGTGGCTCAGCTGGAAAATCTGTAGAGAAAGCTATTAGGAAATGTTTTCACTGCAGAGAAGGTATCTGTGCCAAGCCTTATGTTACACTGGTGCCACTGTGTGCCACTAGACACGGAGCTGTGGTCCAAGCCTGAGACATTAGTGATAACAGCTCGCAGTTTCAGTAACTGATTCATTAATCCATCAGCACTTCAGTTATCAACTGTGTTTGTGTGTCTGTTCCAGGAGCTTCCATGCTTCATTACTGACAGTCTTCTCAGGGAGAGGCAATGCTTTGAATGCACCCACTTTGCCCAAATGGCAGTGATTTTTAAAAAAATCTCTGATAGTCGTTTGGCCTCATTAATATTTTAGAATCATTGGCAGTTCTCTTTAAGGTCCAAACCATTATTTATGCTAAAACTAATCACAGTTCTAACACAAAGGGACAAAGGGACCATCAACTTCATTGGATCACTTTAAACTATGCTACAGTGAATTAATTTGGCTTGAAGTTTTAGGAAACATTAATGAAAATCTCTTCATGTCTTGCCTGAATAGGAGTTAGTTGGGACTGAAGCAGCTGGAGACCTAGCTTTTATTTCTAGGACGCCTTTGGGGTTGGGATGGTGCAGTCCAGTGAGATCTAGAAGCACACATGCTTACTTCTACTCACCTGCCTTCCTTTCTGCTCACCTCATCCTGAGAATACACCTTTCTCTACCCAGCAGCCTCTTCCAGCTGATACAGAATGGAGGGGTCACATGTTCTGTACAGGTGGAATACCAACTCAGGCAAGGAGGGGCTTCCTAGGGACACAGGCCTATATTACTCCATAATTTACCTGAGAAAAGCTGCTCCCCTGTCCTCTGTGGACAGAGTAGGGGGTGGGCAAACCTCAGAGGGATTTTCCCAGGTACTCCTCTGTTTGCAAAGACAAATTCTAGGCCCGAGAGCAGAGCTCTGTGATGGCTTTGGAGGGCATTTAGGAGCCAGCTGTCGCTGGTGTACTTTAGAGAGCAGTTTGGACACCTTTTGTTCACATACAAACTTTCCCCGCTTATGACTTAGTTCATCCAGTCTGTGGCTACGATTTTCCCTTTTTTTCTCTTCCAGCTATATTTTATTCCTTACTGGGCCCATGAACACATGATAGAATGCAATAAGATTTTCTGTGACAACCTGGTGCTTTAAACAGTTCCCCGTATCAATGGGTTACAACAATGGAACCTATTAAAAACAGAGCTGAGAAGGGGCAGGAGAGGAAGCAGGTTTCCTCACTTCAGTAGCTCCCCTCTGGCTCTAGGGTCAGAACTGGGTCTGAATTGTCACTGTAGATACATGAGTTGGACAAGGTGATTCTTGAGTCATGACTGTAAAAGCAACAGAACTTGTCACATGGTGTCACAGGGAAGGAAATACAATTCCATACAAAAGGAGCCCTCAGGGCTGAGACAGTGGCACATTCTGAGTATCAAGGTCTAAGCAGTTCATGAAGGAGAAGAGCCAGAAGTTGGCCATCTCATGGGCTGGTGTGTTCATTTATGTATACATCTTTGTGTAAATGAGAGGAATTTGAGGCTGTTTGTCACTTCAGGCAGAAGGTTCCCAGAATAAAGGAGATGTGGAAGCTATAAGGAGAGAAAGATCTAGACTGGAGTGAAGACGTTAGTTGGTGGGATAACAAATTGAGAAATGTTCTGGGTAAAATAGGGAGGGAAAGCAAGTTAGCAACTGAGGTAAGGAGTAACAATGTGGGGTGCAAGGAGAGTGGCAGGAGAAGGAGTGCTGTCCTGCAGATGAGGAAGCATGACAGACTTGGGGCCCCGCTTTGCACACCCAAAGGTAAAGTGCTGCCTTTACCTACTAGCACTCATGTACCTGGTGAGCATGGGGTGTCTAGACACTACTGAGAAGAGGGTGACATGCTGGATCAGAGCAGTCATGATAAACAGGCCTCTGGTCCAGACTGGAAAAGGATCTTGAGTCTAACATGGTTCATTCAGGGTCACAGGCAGTCAGCAGGAGCTGCTACAGACGGCCATTTTGGACAGCTACCCCACCTGAGTGACTCGCCGGTCAGTGTGGAGCAGCCTCCATGATGCATTTCTCCTCATCTTTTAGCATCTTCTGACTCATCCTCTTTCAAATCTCACGGCATCACTTTGGGGACTTGATATAAGTTTGAAAAATCACACAAATTAAGGACTGCAAGATGGGGACAACAGTACAAGCGTGGAGCTCACAAACTTTCCCTGCCCTCTTGTCCCTTCTCCATTTGCATACACTTCCCTTTCTACCTTTTTTCTTCTACCATGGATTCAAAACTCATTTCATTGCACCTCTCCAAGCCTTTGTTATAATTTTTAGCATTGACTTATCTTTTCTTGATTAAAATATACAGTAAATACAGATATAAATATAGTGAGAGCGAGTCAGAGAAGACTGAGCTACAGAAAGCCAGGTCAGGGAAGCTCTGTCTCCTGGACAGCTGCCCAGGAGGAGCCTCCAAACTTGGATAATGAATGTTCCACTGTGCTACAGTCACTTAATTCACACACACCCAGGCTCTGACACAGGATAATTGTGAACAAGGATGTGAACTGCAGCGTCAGACTTGCCTTCAAGCCTAGAAAAGGTGTGCACCTTAGCATTCACTTGAAGACTTTCATGAAGCGGCAGCCTTGACCTGAGTTACTCCATTTTCAGTCTAAGTACAAGAGAAAATGATGCTGCATCTTGTCTTTGTGAGTGAACAGTCACCATCTGGCACCAGAGCAGGCACTACAGACTGATAGTCTATTTGTACCAATTAATATTGACACCTGAAAATAGATTAAATCCTATCAGAAACACCAGGCAAATGGGATAATCAGTCTCACCAGATGTGGACCCCAGATCTAGGATGGCAGAAGAAGGATTTCTTCAAGCAAGAGTGTGGCAGAGCCTCATCCAGGAAGATTTCCAGGGGAGATTCCTGCCTCTGTCTCCAGGCTCCAGTTCAAATGCAGTTTCTCCTGTCTGTGACACCCAGCGGACTTCAGCCTACCCACCACACAGCCTGTCACATGGACCTGCATCCTACAGATCTGCCATTCCCAACCTTCTTACCTAACCCCACAAGGCCTGTGTCAGCTCGGTGACTCTGACCTTTGAACCCCCTTTAACCATTTCTTAGTCATTTGGTAATGGTACAAAGTGCAATGTATGACCTGAGAGTTAGATTGGAACAAAAGAAATTTTGATTGCCAGTTGAGCATGCTATTGACAAAGGTCAGAATGAACTGGCAGATTGCAGTCAGTGGATTGCCATAACTTGTGAATTCATTGCTTAACAAATGCTACTGCTGAAACATGTCCATGTATATTTCTTTCTGAAAATTATTTTATTATTGTGTGTGAGTGTGCATATGTGTATAGTGTTTGTGTGTATGTGTGTGTGTGTGTGTGTGTGTGTGTGTATGCCACAGTTTGTGGAAGGTAGAAGGCAACTTAGTGGAATCAGTTTTCTCCTTCTATCTTTATATGAGTTTAGGGGGATTGAAATCAATTCAGTTGGCTTGTGTGACAAATGTTTTTACCCAGTGGCCATCTTGCTGGCCCTGCCCATTTATATCTTTGACATAAGTTCACCATAAAATCCAATAGTAAAGTGTGTCTGGGACGGACACTTGGGTAGAATGTGTCTGGTTTACTTCCGGGGCCTTTCTTCTCAGAGGCCCTGGCCACTTGCCCACCTGACTGGGGTTTTCTCATCAGTTCCGTGCAAGCTGATGCTGGAAGCCAAGAACAGGATTTTTTTAATACTAGCTAAGGGCATCTTCTAGGCCATGCTCTAGGGTGGGCTTGGCCTGTAAGGATCTGCACAGACACCATCCACCATGCTGCTTCCAGGCCTTCTGCCCCTGGTCAGAGACAGTATAGAAAACCTTGAAAAATGAACAGGGCACGTCTCCTGCTTTCTTCACTTCTTTCCTTTCAAACACTAGAAATGATGCAGCAGAAAGCGGAGTGAAGCTGCATAGATACTTTGGTCATCTTTTATGACCAGGACATGAAAGAAGAAACAAATAAAAAAAATCTTAGTATTTTTTTTTTTTTTATCGTGTTTACTTGATAGCTAAGCGTGCTGGCTCACACCCATAGTCCCTGCACTTAAGAGGCCCATTATTCTGGGCTACTTAGTCAGATCCAGGACAGCCCTGTAGCACCCTTCTCACTCCCAAAGGGACCAGGACATGGCTCAGTAGGTTAGTGCTTGCTGTGCATGAGGATCTGTGTAAAAATTAGTCACGCAGACACATGACAAATGCCTATAATCCCAGTGCTTGGGTTACAGGGACAGGGTGAAATGTGGGCTAGCTGGCCAGCTAGGTTAACCAACCAGTGAACTCTAGCTTCAGAGGAAAATGCCATGTTAAAAGATAAGGTAGGGGAAGGACAAGATGGCGGGGCCAGGAGAACACTGCGTCTGAGGAGCAGGACAACATTTTCCATGCAGCGACCAAGAGGCCCTAAAGCAACAGCGATCATGTTTTCCAGGTGAGAGGAAACCCCCACGGATGGGAATCAGTCGGGTCCACGCTAAGGTCCCCCAGCCAGAACCCGGAAGAGATCCCGGGTCCCGCAGGGACTAGATCACCAGACCAGAGCCATACACCTGCGTGTCTTGATCACCTTCCCAGGCTGGTCGGTGGGCACAAAAAACACCAGAGACTGGGAGTCCCTGTCACGAGAGAACTCCACACGGAAGGAAGGAAACGGCACTGACTTGGGTCACCCAGTCTTTCCCTGGAAAAAATCTCACAGACCGGCAGGTACGAGCTGCCATCACTGAACTGGACTCCAGCTGCAGGTACAGACAGCTGCTGTGCGCCAACTCTCCAGCTGTGTGCCCCAGGACAGCAGAGACTGGGAGTCACTGTCAGGAGAAATCCTCACAGGGAACGAAGCAAAGGGAATGGACTTAGGCCACCCAGTATATCCCTGGATTAAGTCCTGCAGACTGGCCCAACCCAGGGATCTGCTGTGCACCAGATAGCCTGCTGTTACCAGGGGAGGGGTACCCACCCTTCACAGATTACCGCTTGGGTACTGGGACATAGAGCCCCAACCTCAGACCTACAAAAGCCCAGAATCCCTGAGATCAACCCCCAGATACTGCTCCAAGGGGCAACCAGTTATCCCTAATAAAATTGACCAAACCACGAGACACACAGGTTACAGCAGCAGATCACTAAATCTACAGCAAGAAACCCAGAAGCAGGGCAGCTGTCTTCAGAACTTCCCCGGATGAGAGGAGAACACTCTCGACTAACAAGGACCACAGTTACCACTCAGGTCTCTATCCCTGAGGTGATCAGGGGCAACTCCTGAAAAACACCAGCCATCCAGTGACTATACCCAAGAAGCTGAGAAGGCTTCCTTCAGGAAAAACCATCTTCCTGCCAAGGAAATTCTCTCTACCACAAGATCCCCAGGAACTACCAGAAACTAACCCCAAACACCTAAGATAGCCCAATGGGTAGAGGCCAGCGTAAAAGCTCAACCAACAAAAGACAGAGCAATATGGCATCTCCAGAACCCAGTCATCCAGGGGCAAGTAACCTTGGACATCCCAGCATAACTGAAATCCAAGAAGATGACCTAACAACTATGCTCATGAAGAGGATAACAGAGGAAACAAATAAAATATGTAAAGACCTAGAGGAAGATAAACTCAAACAGATTATGGTCATTCATAAAGAAATAGAGGAAGTTGCAGCCAAACAGTTTGTGGCCTTTAGAGAGGAAATGCTTAAATCATTGAATGAAATAAAAGAGAGGATTGTTCAAACAAACAGCTCAAAGAATTGATGGAAAAACAGGAAAATACAGTCAGACAGGTGAAGGAAATCAACTAAACGGCTCAAGATCTGAAGATAGAATTGGAAAAATTAAAGAAAACACAAATGGAGGAAATTGTGGAGAGAAAGAATTTAGGGAAGAAAACAGGAACTACAGAGGTTAGCATAACCAATAGGCTACAAGAGATGGAAGAAAGAATCGCAGGTGTGGAAGATACAATGGAAAAAATAGATGTATCTGTCAAAGAAAATGTTAAATCTAAAAATTTCCTGACACAGACTGTCCAAGAAATTCAAGACAACATAAAAAGACAAAACCTAAGAATAATAGGAATAGAGGAAAAAGAAGACTCCCTGCTCCAAGGCCCAGAAAATATTTTCAACAAAATCATTGAAGAAAATTTCCCCAACTTAAAGGAGAGGCCAATAAGAATACAAGAGGCCTACAGAACACCCAATAAATTAGGCCAGAAAAGAATAACCTCCTGCCACATAATAATCAAAACAGTAAGTATACAGAATAAAGAAAAAATTCTAAAAGCTGCAAGGGAAAAAGGCCAAGTAACATATAATGGCAAACCCATTAGAATCACACCTGACTTTTCAACAGAGACTATGAAAGCCACAAGGGCCTGGACGGATATCATGCAGACCCTAAGAGAACACAGATGTCAGCCCAGGCTACTATACCCTGCAAAACTCTCAGTCCTCATAGATGGAGAAAACAAGATATTCAATGACAAAAACAAATTTCAACAATACCTACACACAAATCCAGCATTACAGAAGACACTAGAAGGGAAAATACAACCTAAGAAAACTAGCTACTTTCAAGAAAACACAGGAAATAATTAACCTCACTACAGTAAAAAAAAAAAAAAAAGAAAGAAAGAAAAAAAAGCAACCAAGCACACAACCTTATGACCATGACCGCAGCCAACATCAAAATCAAAGGATCTAACAGCCACTGGTCATTAATCTCTCTCAACATCAATGGACTCAACTCTCCAATAAAAAGACACAGACTAACAGAATGGATGCGTAAACAAAACCCAGCAATCTGTTGCATACAAGAAACACACCTAAGTCACAAAGATAGACATTACGTGAGGGTAAAGTGTTGGAAGACAACTTTCCAAGCAAATGGACCCATGAAGCACGCAGGAGTAGCCATTCTAATATCTGATAAAATAGACTTTCAACCAAAATTAATAAAAAGAGATGGGAAGGATACTTCATACTCATCAAGGGAAAATTCCACCAGGAAGACATCACAATCCTGAACATCTATGCACCAAATACAAGGGCACCCACATTTGTAAAAGAAACATTGATAAAACTTAAACCACATATAGATCCCCACACATTAATAGTGGGAGACTTCAACACCCCACTCTCAACAAAGGACGGGTCAACAAAACAGAAATTAAACAAAGAAACAATGTCCCTGACAGAGGTCATGAATCAAATGGACTTAACAGACATTTACAGAACCTTGTACCCAAACACAAAAGAATTTACCTTCTCTCAGAACCTTCTCCAAAATAGAGCACATAGTTGGTCAGAAAGAGAGCCTCAACAGATACAAGAAGATTGAAATAATCCCTTGTATCCTGTCTGATCACCATGGAATAAAGCTGGACCTCAACAACAACAGAAATAGCAAAAAACCTACACACATATGGAAACTGAACAACTTGCTACTAAATGACAGCTGGGTCAGGGAGGAAATAAAGAAAGAAATTAAAGTCTTTCTAGAACTCAATGAAAATGAAGACACAACATACCCAAACTTGTGGGACACAATGAAAGCAGTGCTAAGAGGAAAGTTCATAGCACTAAGTGCCTTCAAGAAAAAATTCGAGACAGCTCATTCAAGCAACTTAATAGCTCACTTTAAAACCCTAGAAAAAGAAGAAGCAGACACACCAAAGAGGAGTAGATGGCTGGAAATAATCAAACTCAGGGCTGAAATCAATCAATTAGAATCAAATAAAACAATTCAAAGAATCAATGAAACAAAGAGCTGCTTCTTTGAGAAAATCAACAAGATAGACAAACTCTTAGCCAAGCTAACTAAAAGGCAAAGAGATACCATCCAAATCAACAAAATCAGAAATGAAAAGGGGGACATAACTACAGACACTGAGGAAATCCAAACAATCATTAGGACTTACGTCAAAAGTCTATATGCCACAAAATTTGAAAATCTAAATGAAATGGACAATTTTCTTGACCGTTTTGACTTACCAAACCTGAATCAGGACCAGGTAAATCAATTAAATAGTCCTATATCCCCCAAGGAAATAGAAGAGGTCATCAAAAGTCTCCCATCCAAAAAAAGCCCAGGACCAGATGGTTTCAGCGCAGAATTCTACCAGACCTTCAAAAAAGTGCTAACTCTAGTTCTCTTCAAACTATTCCACAAAATAGAAACAGAAGGAACAATACCAAACTCATTCTATGAAGCCACAGTCACCTTGGCACCTAAACCTCACAAAGACCCAACAAAGAAATAGAATTTCAGGCCAATCTCCCTTATGAACACTGATGCAAAAATACTCAACAAAATACTTGCAAACTGAATACAAGAACACATCAAAGATATCATCCACTATGAGCAAGTAGGCTTCATCCCAGGCATGCAGGGGTGGTTCGATATACAGAAATCCATCAATGTGATCCACCATATTAATAAACTGAAAGAAAAAGACCACATTATAATCTCCCTAGATGCTGAAAAATCGTTTGACAAAATCCAACATCCATTCATGTTTAAAGTGTTGGAGAGATCAGGGATACAAGGCACATATCTAAACATAGTAAAGGCTATATACAGCAACATTGAACTGAACGGAGAAAAACTTAAAGCAATCCCACTTAAATCAAGGACAAGACAAGGCTGCCCACTCTCTCCATCTCTCTTCAACATAGCTCTGGAAGTCCTCGCTAGAGCAATTAGACAGTGGAAAGAGATCAAGGGGATACAGATTGGAAAGGAAGAAGTCAAATTATCACTATTTGCAGATGATATGATAGTATATATAAGTGACCCCAAAAACTCTACCAGGCAACTCCTACCGCTAATAAACACATTCAGCAAAGTGGCTGGATACAAAATTAACTCAAAAAAATCAGTAGCCCTCCTGTATACAAAAGACAAAAGGCTGAGAGAGAAATCGGGGAAACAACACCCTTCACAATAGTCACAAATGACATAAAGTACCTTGGAGTAACCCTAACCAAGCAAGTCAAAGACTTGTACGAAAAAAATTTCCAGTCTCTGAAGAAAGAATTATAAGAAGATATCAGAAGATGGAAAGATCTCTTATTCTCATGGCTTGGCAGGATTAACATAGCAAAAATGGCCATCTTACCAAAAGCAATCTACAGATTCAATACAATTCCCATCAAATTACCAACACAATCCTTTACAGACCTGGAAAGAAAAATTCTCAACTTTGTATGGAATAACAAGAAACCAATATTGCTAAAACAATCCTCTACAATAAAAGATCTTTTGGAGGTATCTCCATGCCTGATCTTAAGCTGTACTATAGAGCAACAGTTATAAAAATTGCACGGTACTGGCATAGAAACAGAATGGTGGATCAATGGAACCGAACAGAAGATCCAGAAATAAACCCACATACTTATGGACACCTGATCTTTGACAAAGATGCCAAAGTCATACGATGGAGAAAAGATAGCATCTTCGACAAATGGTGCTGGTCTAACTGGATGTCTACATATAGAAAAATGAAAATAGATCCCTAGTTCTCATCCTGCACAAAACTGAAGTCCAAGTGGATCAAAGACCTCAACATAAAACCACACACATTAAATCGGTTAGAAAAAAAAAAAGTGGGGAATACCCTTGAACTCATTGGCACAGGAGAAAACTTCCTGAGCAGAACACCAACAGCACAGGCTCTAAGAGCAACAATCAATAAATGGGACCTCATGAAACTGAATAGCTTCTGTAAAGCAAAGGGCACCATCATCAAAACAAAATGAATGCCTACAGATTGGGAAAGAATCTTCACCAACCCTTTATCTGAAAGAGGGCTAATATCCAGTATATATAAAGAACTAAAGAAGCTGAAAAGCAGCAAACCAAGTAATCCAATTAAAAAATGACGAACAGAGCTAAACAGAGAACTCTCTATAGAGGAATATCGAATGGCAGAGAATTAATTAAAGAAATGCTCAACCTCATAGCCATCAGGGAAATGCAAATCAAAACGACCATGAGATTGCACCTTACACCCGTCAGAATTGCCAAGATCAAAAACTCAAGTGACAACACTTGCTGGAGAGGTTGTGGAGAAAGGGGAACCCTCCTCCACTGCTGGTGGGAATCCAAACTCGTACAACCACTCTGGAAATCAATCTGGCGCTTTCTCAGATAACTAGGAATGTCACTTCCTCAAGATCCAGTCATGCCACTCCTAGGCATATATCCAAAAGGCGCTCAAGTACACAATAAGGACATTTGCTCAACCATTTTATGTGGCAGCTTTATTTGTAATAGCCAGGAGCTGAAAACAGCCCAGATGCCCCTCAACTGAAGAATGGATGCAGAAATTGTGGTATACAATCCATCTACACAATGGAGTATTACTCTGCAACGAAAAATAAGGAAATCAGGAAATTTGCAGGTAAATGGGGGGACCTGGAAAGGATCATCCTGAGTGAGCTGTCCCAGAAGCAGGAAAACACACAGTACATACTCACTCATATAGACATATAACATAGGACAAACCTACTAAAACCTGTACATCTAAAGAAACTAATAAAGAGAAAGTACCCTGACTAAAATACTCAATCCCCATCCAGAAAGGCAAAGAGGATGGACCACAGAAGAAGAAAACAGGAAACAACCTAGGAACCTGCCACAGAGGACCTCTGAACAGGCTCTGCCCTGCATACTATCAGAGCATACGCTGAGATTTATGGCCAATTGTTGGGCAACGTGCAGGGCATCTTATGTAAGAAGTGGGAAATAATAAGATCTGGAGAGGACAGGAACCCCACCAGGAGAGCAACAGAACCAGAAAATTTGAACACAGGGGTCTTCTCAGAGACTCATACTCCAACCAAGTACCAGGTATGGAGATAACCTAGAACCCCTGTACCAGATGTAGTCCGTGGCAGCTTACTGTCCAAGTGGGTTCCATAGTAATGGGAAGAGGGACTGCCTCTGACATAATCTGATTGGCCTGCTCTTTGATCACCTCCCTCTGAGGGGTGGCAGCCTTACCAGGCCACAGAAGATGACAATGCAGCCACTCCTGATGTGATCTGATAGACTAAGATCAGAAGGAAGGAGAGGAGGACCTCCCCTATCAGTGGACTTGGGGAGGGGCATTCTTGAAGAAGGGGGAGGGAAGATGGGACTGGGAGGGGAGGAGGGAGGGCCTTATGGGGGGATACAAAGTGAATAAACTGTAATTAACAAAAATAAAAATGTAGAATCTGACCACTCATAATGGAGGCAGGAGCACTGGGCATGCTCAAGCCCCTTTATATTCTTCTTTGTGTGTCTTTTCTGACCTGGAGGGTTAGACTGGTTTTGGAGGTTAGAGAATGAAGTAACTCTTTAACCGGCAATAAAATTTAGGGCGAATTTAATAGGACCAATTCTTGCTGCTGCTGTTTCTTCATTTATTTCCTTTCCAAAAATAAAATATCATGGCTGGCCTTGTAGCCATCTGTTTGGGGCCAGTTTGTCTGCAGAAGGGCTAATTAAGGGAAGAAGAATCTGTCATCTTAAGGAATGCTGACAGCTCCTATGGCTCTCAGGGGAGAAGAGTCTTGTTGAAAAATAGTCTTGTTTTGTTGTTTGTATTGCTGTTTCCTTGATGTCTAATTCATACTCGTTCTGATATGCAACCAGCATAGATGCTTATTTTCAAACAGTGTGCACCTTCCTTAGAGGGTCAGAGTTTCAGTTATTATAAATGTTCTCTTAGTGCTGTGGCCCAGTTTTCTTTTTTGGTATATTTAAATGAATTAATTAATCAGTTAATTAATTTGTGTGTGTGTGTATTTGCACATTTGTGTGTTTGAACATGTGTGCTACTGGTTGTGTGTAGGTCAGAAGACCATTTTTGGGGTTAGAGCATGTGGGTTATACAAATTGAAGTCTGGTTGTTCAGCTCTGTCCACTGAGACATCTTGCTGGCTCTATTGTGACCTACGTTATTAATTAATTAATTAATTAATACTGGTAGCTATATTTACATATATGATTGCATTTAACATTCAATTTATCATTAAAACTATGTTTAAATTTGCATGAAACTTAAAAGCATTCACCATTTTGTACAACCATCACTATCACCTGTTAGCAACACATTTTTATCACTCAGCTCTCAAGCTCTGTTGCTGTTAGGAAGACATCAGGCAACCATGCACCAGGGGTCTCTGGGTGTTCATCCCCTGGAGAGGTAGGGCCACTTGTGTTCCTTGAGGGCTGTAGGGACAGGTTAGAAGGGCAAACTTTCCTTAGGATTTTCATCTCATTTGCAAGGATGTTGGGATGGGCACCAGGATTGGACAAATTTTCTACAATGTAAGTGCTGTATTTTCACAGAACACAGTGTGCTTCTCTGGTTATTTCTGGGGGAATAATCAAGTCAGATTTCTAATGAATACTTCATTTTTCCATTTCATGGTCTCCCTGTCTTTCCAGCCACCAAACATTTAAGAAAACATGGGTTAGCATGCTGGTTTTGGAGAATGGTAGTAGAAGACATGGGCAGGCATGAGAGTTTTGGTCCCAGTTTTTCTGAAGTCCTCTTCAGATGGGGAGCTCTAGTCAGCAACTCATGTGTGTTTGGGGTGACAGTGAAGCTGTCAAGAGGCCCTGTTTTTAAGGGCAGTTGTTTCTTTTTGACTCAAATGTAGTTAAATTTTAATCTCATTGGTTCCCGGTGAAGCTTCTAATAAAGGCTGTCAGAGACCATCTGCTTCATATTTCATCAGTAAAAAACCCATTAGATGTGCACATCTCCTCGTTCAGCCTACAGCGTTTGAAACAAACAAACTCTGTAGAGTTTGAAAAAAATATCAGTGGCTTAAAAATAGTTAACCTTCCTTGTTCCATTAAATTCATTTAACAGGATGTCAATTAATATCTGGCCATAGCTTATACTCTAGCAAGTTAAGTTCATCTGGTAACTGTGAGAGTGGAACTGTTACCTTATTAGAAATGTTTTCTTCCCAGAAATGATTGTACATTTAGTGATGTATCAGTATTTATTAAGTATATGAACTTAACACAATATTGAGGTTATTATTAGAATAAATTTTGTAATACAAAAGCTAAGATTTTTTTTCTTGTTCTTAGAGAATGTATTCTGGGGCATAGTCATCAATACTGGGTGATATGTGTATGATAATCTTTGGAAGAAATTAATCAAGGTTTGCATAAGTCTACAGGAAACAATGTTGTTGATCAACTATTGAATTCTGAATTTTCCCAATATGTGAACCTTCATATGGACTTTAGAATGATAAACTATAAAGAGAAGAAGGTATGTGAGATCACTGGTAATTCATGTTGGCTCTTGCTGTGGGAGTCTGCCTCATTCATGGCTTTGTTTTCAGTGGTCTCAGTTATCCACAGTCAATGAGAAGCAAGGTGAGTACCATGCATTAAGGTCTTTGGAGGGAAGAAGGAGAAAGAGAAGAGAATAATCACACAGTTACTGTGCCTAATTTAGAAGTTGACATTTATCACAGATATGTAATTGTACTAAGAAAACATATATGAGGATTGGTTCTTTTTCTGTTGTGATGGATTACTTCTCTCAAACTGTCACCCCCAACAAACCCTTCTTTCTAAAGTTACACTGTCCGGTATTTTGTTGTCATGACAAGATCAATAACCAATACAAAGAGGTACTAGTATGTGTGTTTCTTAACTTTCTGCTCCCTATCACCAGGGAGGATTAACATGGAGTATGGACTTATGTAAACACATTTTGGGTTCAGGAGTGTAGAGATAATTCTGAAAACACAGGGAGAAAGAAAAAGAACAAAGAGGAACATGGTTCTAGAGACCTGGCAGACCTGGATGGGACCACAGAAAGGTCAGGACAGGCTGGCTCTGACACTGTAAATGGTTCCTATTGTGATGTCAGCTTCTATGATGCTCAGCTTAAGCGCATCCTCTTATATGTCACCTAGTTGGGCCATGCAAGCTCTTTCCTTGGCTGGTTCCTATTCCTAAGTCTTCTCCAGTGGTGGGCTTAGACATGAACTGAATCCAGTTGTGCTTTGCTTCTGGCTCTAGTGGAGCAGGTACCCCCTACTATAGCAGGCATTTTCTCCAGAAACATGTATAACATCTAAAGTATTATCTATTTTTCAGGGGGTTCCCTACATCTCCCTTTGCTCCTAAACTTGGGTTTTCTACCCCATTCTGGTTATTTAATTTCTGAGTAAAAGACGGAGGCCCTTTAGATTTATAATAAGCCTTAAAGCACTAGAATTGGGCAGATATCCATCCTCTAAGCTATTTTGCTATTTCCTAGTTTTGCACTGCAATATTATTTGCCATAATTATTTCTGCCTTGGCTGCTTTTACTTCATCAGACTAGACCTCATGGTCATGTACTCATGGCCCATACTGCCCTTGGCAACTCCTTCTCTCCTGCCTCGTGGTCCCCATATGATCCTAAGCCTAGGAGCCCAAGTTCTGCCTACTTCTCTTCTGTCCAACCATAGGCTATCTCACCTTTTTATTGACTATTCAACTTTAAACTGGGGAGCAAGGTTTACACAACATCACTTTGTGTACTTGAGAATGCACTCACCTGGATGGCAAACTGATCTAGGGGGCTGGTACTTAGCATTTGAATTCATAGCTTCAGACCCACCTCCAACAATCATCAATTGAAAAAACTATCAAGCAAGAATGACCATCACAGCTCAGCAATGCAACCCTGCTCACCACAGTGTCTGTCTCCTTATAGTCCCCTGGACACTGCAGTTGCTGCTGCTGTCCAGGAGGAGAGGGCACACTGACCCACATGTCTGTAACAAAGGAAGAATTCCAAATTTATAGTCAGAAGTAGGGTTTCTCTTGCATACAACATCACACATGAAACATTGTTAGTCAAGTATGGTTCATCACTAGGAAATGAAAAATAAAACCAATGAGATTTTTATTTTACAGGTGGTCAATTGGTGTTTTTTTAAATCATGATACAGTGTTATTTGTTTGCTTGTTTTGTTTTTGTTTTGTTTTTTTGTGATAGGGTTTCTCTGTGTAGCCCTGGCTGTCCTAAACTTGCTTTGTAGACCAGGCTGGCCTCAAACTAACAGCAATCTGCCTGCCTCTGACTTTCTGAGTGCTGGGATTAAAGATAGGTGCCACCACATCTGGCTTTGTTCGTTTTTTTGAGACAAGATATCTTTTTGTAGTGCTAGCTGTCCTGAAACTCACTATGTAGGTCAGGTTGGCCTTGGATTTATAGAGATATGCCTGCCTCTGCCTTCTGAATGCTGGATTAAAGCATGAAGCACCATTCCTGGCTGTGTTCTTTTTATCATGCTATATATAACTCTATAAATAAAACTGATGTTATTGTATAAAGTTATTTAGTTCTAAAATAATATATCCATGGAAATAATACATAACACATTTTACCTAATTACTGTTTCATCTCTTAGAAGAAATATTAGGTTTTCATCTTTCTATATATTAAAAGCTTCTATATTTTAAAGGTTAATTGTCTTTATTATAAAATAATATAATCAAAAGTATTTCAATTTAGGTAAGTTGTAGCATTTGAAGGGAATCTATAATGAGTCAGATTTTATTTAATTTCTAGTATAAAAGATAACATCTGGTATTCTAAAACACTGTTGTAAGCCTCGAGCTGAAGAAAATCAGCAACATTTGCCACCGCATCAGAGCTCTGGTTCTGCAGGTGTCATTCAGCACTGCCAGGCACTATCCACCCTTGGAAATAATGTGCAGTCTTTTGGTTTTTAAAAAGATTTATTTAGTTCTGTTGCTCTCCTTGTGGAGCTCCTGTCCTCTCCAGGTCCCACTATCACCCCCTTCTTTCATAGGACTCCCTGCACTCTGTCCAAAGTTTGGTTAAGAGTCTCAGCATCTGCTTTGATACCCTGCAGGGTAGAGACTTTCAGAGGCCCTCTGTGGTAGGCTCCTGTCCTATTCCATGTTTTCTCCATCTTCCAATATCCATCCCGTTCTGAGTGAGGCCTGATCATCTTACCCAGGGTCCTTCTTGCTTAGCTTCTTTAGGTATACAGATTTTAGTATGTTTATCCTACCTTACATATCTAGTATCCACTTATAAGTGAGTATATACTGTGTGTATCTTTCTGCTTCTGGGATACCTCACTCAGGATGATCTTTTCTAGTTCCCACCATTTGCCTGCAAATTTCATGATTCCCTTGTTTTTAACTGCTGAGTAGTATTAATGTCTGGGTCCAGGGGTATTTTCTGAGACTGATAGTCCAACCAAGGATCATTCATAGAGATAACCTAGAACCCCTGCTCAGATGTAGTGCATGGAAGCTCAGTGTCCAAGTGGGTTCCCTAGTAAGGGGAACAGGGACTGCCTTTGACATGAACTCAGTGGTGGGCTCTTTGACTCCCTTCCCCCGAGGGGAGAGCATCCTTGCCAGGCCACAGAGGAGGATAATGCAGCCAGTCCTGATGAGACTTGATAAGCTAGGGTCAGATGGAAGGGAAGAGGACCTTCCTTATCAGTGGACTTGGAAAGGGGAATGGGAGGAGATGAGGGAGGAAGGGTGGGATTGAGAGGGAATGAGGGGGCTACAGCTGGGATACAAAGTGAATAAACTGTAATTAATATAAAAGAATAAAAATTTAATTAAAAAAGATTTATTTATTCTAATGTTGATAACCCACTGATAACTATTTGTGCTGTCTGTGTACTCCTGGTTGTACAGTCATCAGCTGGAATGACCAGGAGGCAGACTTCTAAGGGAAACCGAGTCTACTCCCTGAGAAGCTATTTATTTTCTGTAGATGCTCAGTTAGGGGTGGGAACTTCCAGACCCCTTTACACCCATGCTGGAGTGTTTGATGGCTTGATCTGTGCAGGCAATCATGGCTGCTGTGAGGTCCTGAGTGTACTGAGGAGTCCTAACATGTCCAGAAGGTGCTGCCTCCCTCTGGTCCTCCCCGACCTCTGGCTCTTACAATCTTCCCAGCACCTCTTTCATAAGAGTCCTTAAACCTTGAGGAAGGGCTGTGCTGTAGATGTCCCGTTTGTGGTTGAGCACTTCATTGAACCATATGTTCTATACTTTGATTAGTTTCAAGTTTCTGCATCAACTGACATTCACTACACAAAGAAATTTCTCTGATGAGATCCCAGAGCCTCACACTCTAGATTTAGAGAGATACAGATTCAGAGGGTGGTTCGATGCGATGTCTATCTAGCAGGATAGTAGTAATAGGTTCACCCTGCAGGCAGATGTAGTCTCCACCCATCGGTTCTTTGCTGTGTTTATAGTACCAGACATGAGTTTCCTCATGTTGGGTGGGCTTTAAATCCAGTCAGGAAGCACTTGGTTAGCTTCATAACATTCATGCCACTGTTTTACCCATGGGCAGATCTTGTCACACTAGTCATTTATAATAGTTCAAAGGTTTCACAACTGGGCAAGACTGTTGATGACTTCCCCCCTAGAAGCCAGCAGGGAGGAAGCTTCCTAGTCATTACTGATTTCTCCATGTCCTGTGACCAATGTGTATGATGTCTTCAGAAACTGGGTATGACTATCAATTTCTAGAGGGAAACCAAGTCAACAACAGCCTTTATTTTTTGTGTATCTCTAAAATTCCTCTGACCAAAACCAAACCAAACCAAACCAAACCAAACACCTCAAGGGGAAATGTCCTGTAGCTGGATTGGGCTTTTATTTAACACTCTATTGAAGCTGTGGATCTAGGATGAAGACTGGAGTGACACTGAGTTAGGGCCACAGGGAAGTGATAAAAGACTCAAAGTGACAAGATGCTCAGATAGTTGGCTGATCTTGACAGAGATTTGCAGCCTGTCTGTCTTCAGCAGTGATGGGGGTTGTTGACAGCCAGTCTGTTATTGAGACCACTACAACATGAAGGAGCAGAGTAGGCACCCAGTGGTGTCGTGGTACACTTGTCATCAGCAGCAAGACCTCAGCAGATGGGGTTGTTCAGACTGTCCTTCAGTACATACTGATGGTGACAACACACACTACTAGGAAGGCCTTGGATGGAGGCCCTGTTACTCTCCCAGGAGGAGGGTATGCAGGCCAGCATGAGTATTGGACAGTTTACCTGCACGGGCCCCAGTGGAGGCTTTGTCCATTCCCATTTGGATGGGCCTGTTGAAGACAAGGATGACTTCCGGGAATGAGATTCCAAATGAAAGGTGCAATTGTTGTGCTACTTGACTCAGAAGGCAGAGATGCAGGCCAGGTGAGCAAGATAGGTGAGGTTTGAGTCAGATCTCAGTTCAGAAACCAGGGCTCTTGCAGCATTATGGTGCTTGAGAGATGGATGATTTGAAAAAATGAGGTGGAGGGGATGAGTTGGTCATGAGCACTTAAGACTTCAATACTGGGCAGAAATCACAATCCAAGCTTATGGGAAGGTCCAAATCACCTCAGGGAGTATGATAAGGGAGGCCTCTGAGACCTGTGAAACCACACGCTAGGCTGTGGAGCAATTCAAATGCTTAGCAGAGGCTTGGGCTGCTGACAACTAATGGGCCAATGGCTAGAAGAGCCAGGTGTGTAGAACAGTTGTTAATGAGGACCATCCATCTCCTCACATGAGTGCCACCACCCCTCTGAGCTAGAAATTCCCTCCCAGCTTTCCAGCTCTCGCTAGCTAACTCAAAGCTAGAACCCTATGGAATTCTGTGAAATACAACTTCCTCCTCTCATGAAGACACAGGTAACACTTAAGATAACTCGTAGGAATCATCTGGGTCCTGGGATGCTCTCTGGGGAGGTATGCTGTTGGAGCCATTCAACTGTCTCCTGACTTGATCTAATTAAACATGAAGATGGCTGCTCAGGATCAGGTTTGTATATGAAGTGAGAGGTGGAGTAAGTCATGATAGTAGGGTGGTGGAGAAACCTTTCGGCCCAAGATCATGCTGTTGGTGGCCAACAGCATCTCAGTGCAGGAGTGTGTCTTCCCCTGGGTGAAGGCCGCTTAGGCTGCCTTGGGAAAATAAAGAAGAGGCCATTTCTCTGTAAGTGACGTTTGGGAGGAGTGTCACAGGGGGCAAATATCTCTGAGGCTAGGAGAGCCTTGCCCTGGTGTCAGAGGCTGACCCCTCAGACACAGGCAAGGGCACTGGGCTCTTAATAGAGTGCGATTTTGGGAGTGGGAGTCAGAGGTAGGAAAGAGTAGAACTTTGCTGGCTAGGACTCTGAGGTCTGTCGGATGACTGGTCCCAGACTTCTCAGTACAAGGGAGACCTGTCCTAGACACAGCACCAGAAGCTTGCGGTTCTACATGAGCATTTATGCCAGCTGACATGCCTAGACACTCCCATGTTTCTCAAACATTTTTTTTCCCCACAACTCACATCCTCAGGTTTTTCTGGGTTCCACAGCATTCTGCTCTTCTTCAGTTAGAGATGAGCATGTGATCTTTCAAAACACCAGAGTGGGAGACACACAGCGAATTTCTTGATTCTATTGTTAGCATTCTCTGCTTCTCCAACCATGCCTCCCACTGTCTTTGAGATGGAACTCTGCACCTGTGCCATTACAACACAGTATCTTTGTCAACACAAAGACTCTTAAAATTGGCAAGAGACCTCCTTTAGACCTCCTTGATTGGCTTCGTTTCTTCAACTGTAACTTGATAGAACTTGGTAGTTTTAATTTGAAAGCCAAGAGAAGGACTCTATATACAAAAAACACAACTCTCTTCCTCTCGTCCTCTCCCTTGGTTTCCAGGTGGAAGCGACTGAGATGAGGTCACAAGCTCGAAGGCTATCTGCCCTTCTCATGACACATGACACAAGCACTGTTAACAAACTAACAGCCATGATGGAGATGTGTTTGTGACTCAGGCTAACAGGTCACGTCCCATGAGGCCTGGCGTTATGACTACCTGGCATTATGACTACTGGGTGTCTTTATGTAGCATGGAGAAACTAATAAGAAGATGAAAGTGCTCTCAGGGGCTCACAGGGGTGATCGGAGCAGGTGAGCCCCCTCAGGCAGCCACACAGTGACTTAGCACTGACTGTCCAAGTAGCCATGTGTCCAGGTCTTCAGAACTCAGCTTCCAGCAGTGCTTTCCCCCCACCCCTCGAGAATGAGGTAAGCGTGAGGCACAGCTGTGTTTTATCTACAGTGGGTTTGCAGAGGTTGCCCATGATCTCTGGGGAGGTGGCTCTTTCTCATGTGAGTACAAGGAGGCACCCTGACAAATCCAGACAAGGTTGTCATGGTCTTGTATAAGTCTCCAGGCAGCTGCACATTAGGTCTCTTGTGGGAGAAATCACAGACTGTACTGTCACAATCCCATCCAGTCCAGTCCCAGAGGACACCATCTGCCGACGTGCTGGGTGGCACTGTGAAATCAAAGCAGGAGGCTCCGAAGAGCAGCACAGTGGGTAGGGGGTCTTCTTCAAGGAGCATTAGGTGCTGTACAAAGTTACAGCTGCTTCGCACTCTGCTTCTCACTCTCTGGGTGACAGGCACATCCCAAGCAGGGTGGGGCATTGAATCTGCTCAGCGGGATCAGTCTCTCCTCAAACCTCACCTGCTCCTATCACCCCTGTGAGTCCATGGGGGCACTTTATCCTTTCTTGTTCTAATGTATTCTCCTGGTTGTTTTACAGTCTCCCACTGTCCATGCTGCAGGGGCTATCTGGGGGCTAGATTCTCAGGCTCCCTGGGTATCTGAGACTAGCCAGTCTGCACAGCTGAGAAGAGCATAAGAGACTCAGAGATTCCTCTCCATTTTTAAAAATGTATTCATTTTTTATTAATTACAGTTTATTCATGTTTTATCCCAGCTGTAGCCCCCTCCCTAGTTCCCTTCCAATCTCACCTTCCCTCCCTCACCTCCTCTCATGCCCCTACCCAAGTCTACTGAGAGGGGAGGTTCTCCCCTTCCCTCTGACCCTAGCCTATCAGATTCCTCTCCATTTTACTGTAAAGACTGTGATGGCCTCAGGCTGAGAATAACACTGTGCTTAGTGGGGAACAGAACAGAGGTGCTCAGAAACCTTTATGCAAACCTTTGTCATGTTTTTGCCCCTGTGGGGAATCCTCATTTCTTCAATTTCCAATGCCTTAAGTAAGGACACTTGCTTAGGATTCCTACCCGTAAGTGAATGTTCCTAGGAAGGAAGGAAGGAAGGGAGGGAGGGAGGAAGGAAGGAAGGAAGGAAGGAAGGAAGGAAGGAAGGAAGGAAGGAAGGAAGGGAGGGAGGAAGGAAGGAAGGAAGGAAGGGAGGGAGGGAGGGAGGAAGGAAGGAAGGAAGAAAAAGACAAATCTCTTCAGAGGAAAAATTTCCTGTCTTCCCAATTGATAACTTCTGCTTTCATGCTGCTTTTTACTCAAAGAGGAAGTGCATTCTCTCCACACAGTGGCACTTGGCACTTGCCTCTTTCACTCTGATGAGTCACTTGATTTGTGGTTCTCTCTGGTGTGAAATAAGGATGCATGTCTCATGTTCTTAAGTGCAGCGTTGAGCCCATCACCAACTCACACACTACAGATCCTCTGCTTGGTGCCAGAGCAGTGTGAACTGTCGTGTGGAGGTGGCTGGAGTCTTGTAATCCAGACTTGTGTAGTTTTTTTTTTTTTTGTTTTTTTTCTTTCTATGTTTGCTCTTCTCTGGTGCTGAGATATCAAAACTGAAGCAATTCTGATCATCTATCAATCAACTCAAGTTTCTGTGAATCCAGCTGCACATGGATTCTCATCTCAGTTCTGGAGTTTTCATCCTCTAAGGGGCCATTTGACCTTTGACATCATTGGAAGAATGTCATCCCTACATGTGCTAGGCAAGGCAGAAGAATGCTTTGAAAAATATGGTGGAAGTGATTTGTGCGAGGCCTATAAAAGTAAGTTTTATTCATCTGTTTTAATTGTTGTCTGAATACTTGCTGCCTTTGTCTACTAATCTAGGCCTAGTCCTGGAAGCTTCTAGCCTTTGTGCAATCTAACCAAGGCCTAGAATATTTTCAGCCTCTGAGACTCACTGCTTGATGAGCTCACTTTTTCTTGTTCTTACTGAGCTCATAGCTGGCTGGTTCAACTCAGCTGTTCTGGCTCAAACTCCTCTCCCAGCTGACTTACTCAATCTGGCTTTTTTCTCTGGCTCTATATTGCTCTGCTTGGCCTCAAACTAACTCCAACAATCTACTCTAATATCCTGGCTTCTTTTCATTCTCTGGCTCATTCAGTTGTCACTTGAGTTCTCTCTTTCAAACCTGTCTCTCCTGGTAAAATTCCTTCTCTTTTTCATTGCCCCTTAAGTAGCTTCCCTTTCCTCTCTCTTCTTGAGAGTTGGGTATATCCTATTCTGTCAACTCTTTTTCTGATTCATCACTGTTTTCTGCTACTCAATAAGGCATAATGTTCAAACATGGATGCTTCCTTCTGCAAAATGACTTTACCTTTATTGTTTGGGATTAAAGGCATGTACCACCACGTCTGGATCTAAGCTTTTCTTTACCTGAAACTTGCTTTATACCAGGCTGGCCTTGAACTCAGATCTGCTTGCCTATATCTCCTGGGTTAAAAGCGTGTTTTTATTCTAGCCAGATCACACAGACCTAGAAGGTGTTTGGATATGATCTCTTGCCAGAGCAGCCATGTTCTGAATTAAAATTCCCCATAGAGAGGCTGCTTCAGAACCATCTGCATCAGAGCAGGTCAACTGGTCAACCTGGAAATGGCAAGACAAAAAAGATAAAGCTGGGGCATCTGCCTTCCCCCATCACCACAGCCTTGTCTTTATGGCCACGTGGGATATATACTATGTCCAGGGCTTGGGCAACAATTGCCTGCTTTTCCCATCCTTTCCTGGGAGGAAAGTGATGACTCATCTAATACAAATGCTGGGAGCTTGCCTCAGCATTGAGGTAGTTTACGCTAGGTGACAAGTGGGAAGAACTGGCTATCCATCAGCCCTCTTCGTCTTGCAGAAAACATACTTCTTACAGAAGGACAGTTTCATGGGTTCCTGTGAGATCATTTTATGTTGTTTCATATATTGCTTCAAGCCTGTCTTTTTTATATTCACATTATTTCGAAATTTGGCAGGGCAAGTTTTGAGAGGAGAGTTAATTTTAAACATTTCTTTCTTTCTTTTTTTTGAGATTATATCATTTACTTTTTCGTTGTCCTCACCCTACACCTTTCTATATATCCCTCTTAGCTCTCTTTCAAATTCATGGCCTCTTTTTTATTGTTTGCAGCTATTATACACATTCATAAATGCATGAATATGAACTGTGCAGTCTGTATAATGTTACTCATATGTCTGTTTTCAGGGCTGACCATTTGGTATCAGATAGCTGTGTTCTTCCCTAATTCCTGAGTTTCTCCCACTCTCAGAATTCTTTAGTTGCTTATAGATTTTATGTGGGGTTGAAACATCATGGCCTTTCTGTCTGTTGTTTTTGTCCTTGTTCAGCTCATGTTTAGGCAGCCATGGTTAGAGTTTATGGGAATAGGAGACACAGTCTCAGAGCAAACTCCCTGATCCCTTGGCCCTTTAACCTTTCTAAGGCAATTCTTTTACAGGACTCAAGTCTGATTGCCAGCACCCACAATGGGTACCTGACTACTGCCTGCAACTCCAGCTTTTAGGGATCTGCTACCCTTTTCTGGCCTCTTTGGAGTCTTGCACACACATGACTCAATTCTTCCACAATGTTCCCTAAATCTTGGGTGCAGAAATGTTTGGTAGATTTAGCCATGGGGTTGGGCTCCACAGCGCTGTATTCTGACTGACTGTGGTTTTTGGTCATGGCCTCTGTCTGTTGGAAAGAGAAGCTTCTTTAATGAGGGGTGACAACTGCACTTACCTGTGGTAGAAGGATAAATATTTAGATAGAGCTAGTGACTATGGTGGTGTCTCCTCCAAGACTCATGATTCCACTAACCCTGGGTGGCTGTTTCCCTCTTGTTGAGCAGATCTTAAATCTAATTAGAGAGCTGCTGGTTGCCAACAAGGCATGCTTCGCATTACTGTTATGAGGGGGCAGATTCTACTACATCATCTTCCTCCCTGGTGTCTAACTCCACTATAATACGTGCTTTTCCCAGAGCAGGCAATGACCAGAGTATAAGGAGTTGTTTACTTTTAAAGATTTGTGTTAGAGGGTATGGAGAGACGGCTCAGCATTAAGAGTGCTTGCTGCTCTTTTACAGGACCCAAGTCTGACTCCCAGCACCCACACCGGGTGCCTGACAACTGCCTGTTACTCCAGCTTTAAGGGATCTCGCACCCTTTTCTGACCTCTTTGGAGACATGACATTCAATTACACAGGCATACACATATACATACATAATAAATATAATAAAAAAATTAAAAAAAAATCTTGGTGTTAGAAACTGATGCATGACTGAACACATGATCAGTCATGTGAACTTTGTGAGATAACAAGTGAGAATGTTTGTTTGAAGGTCCAGAACTCAGAAAAAGATGAACTTGGCATTGCTTCATCTAAGAGTCCCTTGGCTTAATTTGTTAAATGTTTATTAAACATCTCTTGCTTGCCACATATGATGGCAAACTCTGCAGTTTAAATATTGTGTGCTTTGAAAAGCGTTTTTGGTGATAGGATGCGGCTTAGTGAATAGTGTTTGCCTCCCACATGCAGGTTCCTGGGTTTGAGCCACACCATTGCCGTGAACACGGTGTGGTGGTGCGTCTCTCCGGTTTCAGCACAGTGGGGCCGGGCCAGGAGGATCAGGGTTCAAAGTCATTCTTAGCTACTTATCAAGGTCAAGTCTGGCATGGGTTCCATGAGACCCTGTCTCAAGACCTGTTCTCAGCGGTGACAAGATGATAGTCATCACCGTATAAGGAATGATGTAGAAGACGTCATGGGGGAGATGAGAGCTGGAGAAGCCAGTTGCCACAAAACTCAGTGTGACTGAGGTCAGGGCACTGAGGTCAGGGCACTGTACAGGAGGACAGTGGGGACAGCCAGGCTTTAATGAGCTGTATGGGGTACAGATGACAGGATCTCCTCAGGGAAGGCGGTGATGGACGGTGTAGGCGCCAGCAAGAGTCTGTTGTTTCAGGCTAAGATCTGCTCTTAGAGACCCAGGAGGGAACATGAAGGTTAAGGGGGGCACTCAGGCACCATATGTCTGCTTTAACCAGGACAGCCTTTTCTTTTACACTTGGCCCAGGGCTTTTATTCATCATTCTTGCTAATGCTTCCTTTTTCTGGAAAAAATGCTTTAGACAGACAAAGCACTACAAGGATGAGCTTACATTTCTTCATTGCTACTGTAACAGAGATTTCCTTTTACCCCAAAAGAGCTATTTTCGTAATAACCTCTGATTAATGATGACATGTAATTTTCTTGCCATTTCATGCTAATAGGGCAAACTTGGAATTTTAATGATATAATTTTAAAATTCTAAATAACCCAAATCCCCAAATCTGCCCTGTAGAAATACTTGATATTCAATAACTGTAATGATACCCAAGATTGCCAACGTGCAGTACTCATTAGGTTCATCTTAGTTCTGTTGCTGTTATAGCCACTCAGTGAGTGATTTAATTTTGGAAATGACTGGAGGATGGGGATTGCTGTTGCCCTCACCTGTTAGGAGGGGTTCACCTATTTCCTAAAGTGACAGAACTACTGCACGCAGAGATGGACCCTGAACCATGGTGCTTGTTCTTCAGAGCTCATGCCTTCAGGAGAGCTAGAAAGCTCTCTGGCATTAACCTCCCCACTTCTGCCTTGGCCAATGGTCATAGCTTCTGGATTGGGGAAGTGGTTATCAGGCTATTTTGTTTAAATTAATTTGTCAAAAGTTAAAACTAACCAATGGCTCATTCTGATGAAATGCCAATGAACTAATTTTTATGTCCACTCCTTTAGCAGAGTAAATAACGAAAGGAATGGAGTATTTTAAACAAAAACTGACTCAGGGACTAAGCTAAGAAAACAGAGAAAAATGATACCAGGAAGTGATCCGTGCAATTCTGCCGAAACTCTAAAATCAAAACATCAACCAAAATGTGGGAGTAGAGAGTTAGCTGTAGTGTGTATTTGTGAGACTGAAATGCAGTGAAAAAGGCAATTATGAAACCCAAGTATGGGAAAGCACTGCTGTGCTAGCATAGGGGGAGGGATCGCAGAGTGCTGTTCCTGCCCTCGAGGCCGTGGGGGTTGGAAAGGTAGTGGGATAAGTGTGCCATTCTTATTTCCACTATAGTGTTGATTCTAGAAGCAATTTCAACAGCAGTGAAATAAGCTGTGGCTAACACATTCTCCAGACTGAGTCTCAGAGCAACCTAGAAGCCCACATAGTTAGCAGCAGGCTTCCCAGGGAGAAAGGAGACAGAAAATCCTCAGGCTGGGAAAGGCCCTTAGCAAGGACTGGATGTTTCTGTGCTATCAACTCATATTTTCTTTTTCTCCTCATTGTATTTTATTTTGGAGACATAATCTCACTGTGTAGACCATGCTGGCCTCATACTCATGGAGATAATCCTGCCCCTTCCTGCTGAGTGCTGGGGTTAAAGGTTTGTGGCCACTTTCCCCTGGTTTTATAAGATTTGACTGCCTGCAGCTCTCTGTCTAGGGCCGAGGCCCCAGGAGGTTTTCACCTTCCATATTAGCATATTTATTGGTGCCTTCCATGTTCAGGTCAGGTCCTGTTTCCACAACCACCATGATGACGAGATTTCATAGGTGTAGCTCCTTGGACATTTCCAGTAGACATAATTGCATGGCAAACTTCCTGTTCCCCTGGCTCTTAACGATCTTCCTGTCCTCTCTCTGTCACCATGATCCCTGAGCTTTAGGTGTAGTTGTGTTGTTGATGCATTAACTGGGCCCTGAATCATATGCGTACAAGTAACAGTATATGGACTTAGCAGATTGTTTTTATATACTTAGAAAATATATTTCGTATATATACATATGAATACACATACACACATATATGTATATATGAAATAGAGGTTGTAAATTTGAGAGAGAGCAAGGAGCCATGCATAGGAAGAACTGGTGGAAGAAAAGGAGAGAAGAGAATGACGTAATTATTTAGTAATTAAAGAAAGTATTTTAAAAAAGAAGATTTGAAGAAAGAAAATTTGTTAATGATAGAATTATGGAGATTATAGAACCTAGTGGCTGTAATGCTTACATTCTCACTCTTTCACTGATGGCACCTCATCCGGATGGTGCCTTGGAAGCAAATATAGAGTCATCCACCCTCAGAAATTCCACTGTGGATACCCCCACACTTTGGCTGCCAGCACCAGCTTTTAGCAAATGGACGTGTTAATGCTTAAACAAACCAACTCATTTGTTTCCCAGCTTAACTCTGTGGTTACTATATTACCAGCCATAATCTTCTTTTTTGGCCATGAAAATCAATATTTACTCAGTGTTCCAGGATTTCTTTATTTATGTTAACTGCGGATAGAGAATGGTAACGAACCATGAGTCACTGACTTCCCCTCAGATACACATCTTAGCAGCCAAAGAATAAATGAGACAAAGGAGGCTAAAAGAACAGAAAGCCCAGCTGAGAAAATGAAATAAAAAGTTTCAGAAACCTGAGAAGGCCAAGTCTTTGTTTTCTATGTAAGGAAGAGCTTGTGCTGGCGACAACAGATTGCAGCCTTGCGTGTGAGAACAACCCCTTTCTCCTCCCCACATGACTGGGTGAGGATGAGGTTGGCATTGTAACTATGGCCTGGGGGATAGTCTACTCTTAAGTTATAGACTTAGTAGGTGGTCCTGGACAGATCAGTAATCAAACTGCTTGCCCTCAATGCTACATTGATTACCTTGTACTTCCCAGGAGGTACGTTAGCCACTATCATGGTGGTGGGGTTGGAAAATAATAATGCCAGCCAAAGGGAGAGGGTAATTGTCAAGGAAGGACCCAGGGTGTAGAGCCATAACAGCCAGTGGAGGTGGCTTGTGTGTACCTTTCCTCTGTATTTCAACTTCCCTTTACAGGTCAGCCTGAGAATTGGCAAGGAAGAGTGCCAGGACTAGTGTATGAGAGGATAGTGCTAGAACTATTTGGAGTTTTGTGGGTCAGAAGTACAAGCCATTCTCTGTCCTAAGAGATGCAGCTGCTACCATCCGACCTTCTCCAGAAAAGCCAAAGTGCTTGGCTGGTCTATGGCACACTCCTATCTCCAGGAAAGCAAACAACTAAAACGATGACAGGAATGCTCAGGAAGATGAGACAAAAGGTTGGCGACCCAAGCACAATCAGATGTTCACAGAGAAGATGAAAATGGGAATATTTTATAATAAAAATGCAAGTAATAAAACAAACATAGAACTGACCCTGTGGTCATGGTCAAATGAAGCTCTGATACTGGGCTGGTTGAGTGGGAGCCAAGGCAAGGCCAGAAAAGAGATGTGAGCAGCATGAACAGAAGATTCTATATTGGAAGAAAAGAGGAGAAAAGAGATGACTGGAAGTGACCATAGCCCAGTGTCCCCAAGAAGCCAAGAGGCAGACAACAACCAATAACCTCACAGAGAACCCAATGCAAAGAAGGGACAATAAACTCAGCTCACACAGCCTTCCACACACTACTGTGGAAATTAACATCAGGACAGAGAGATAATTACAAAGTTGTCAAGAGAAGAAAATCAAATCATCTACAAATAAATTCAAAAGGTAAACGTTGCTCTCAAATATAGATGGATTTGTAAAGAAAATGGAATAAAATATTCTCATGTTGAGTGAAAAGAACCAAGTTGTCATTTAAATCACTGTGATAATACTGTATAAAACAGTTTAGCCAAAGGAAAACTCGTACAGTATATCTCCACTAGTCACTTAGGAAAAATATTTTAGAAGATACATGTTAGCAAGAATAGAAATAAACCAAGAAGAAAGCAACCAAAAAACAGCAACAAAAACAGGGAACCACAGATGAGAAGATACTTAGTAAAGAGTCCCCTTGTCTAAATAAGAACTGAGTTCAGGGAGACACAAAAATCTTAACACCTGCTGCTGTGTGGAACCAGTGCTATCCAGGGGAGTGGGACAAGGCAGCTGGCAGAGGTGTGTGGTCCTTAAACTTCCCATTATAGAGGGGAAGGCAGACTTTGATGGGCTCAGACACCTGCATAGTGGGCAAATAAGAAAAGTATGCCTTCAGTTACTTAGGTAACAAAATAATAGAGAAAGGCATGGATTTGAAAAACAGCAGAGGAGTGCTTCCAATGCCAAAAGGAAGACAAGAATACAAAATAAGAGGGGAAATTGCAAGGGACATCACCCCTAACCCTACACAAAGAACTTCCAGCTAACTTAGGAATGCTGAGAGTGGGGAAAAGTTTCGCAGGGATGAGCCTCCCAATTGGTTGTTCAATACCAAGTTGTCAGCTTTGAAATTATGTAATATAAGCAATACTAAATGGAGTATATATGTAGGTGTGAATGTACATGCTAACAATAACAGATAAAAAGAGGCCAAGATTCTGAAAAGGAACAAAGGGAGGAAATGAGAAGTGTTGAAGGGAGGAGAGGGGAGGGGGAAGATGACAAAATGCTGAATTAAAAAATAAAATTAAAAAGTATAGAATAAGGATGGAAAGTTTAAAACATAAAATTATGAAATTAAATAATAGTATTGTAAGGAGGTCCCCTGGGTAAAGTGGGTAAAAATCCCCAGACCCTCAGTACCCATAAGGCTGCGTGTTTAGCACACATCAGTAACACCAGCTGTTCCCCTGCTGAGATGGGAGCGGAGACAGGAGGATCTCCAGAGCTCCTGAGCCTGATGCCCACACTGTGGTCAGGAGGCTCTGTCTCAGACAAGGTGAAAGGCGAGGGAGGACCTAAGCTTGAAGGTTGTTCTCTGAGCTCCACTTGTCTGCATGTTCATTGGAAAAACATGGTTTGCAGTGTGTTTTATTCCAATAGGGCATGTCCAGCAACTAACTGTAGGTGCGACTTTTGCAATTGAGTGAGGTCCCCTCCCGTGATTTTTTCATTTGCAAAACAAAGGTCTAGACTCAGATTCATTCTGTGAACCTAAGAGCATAATCTTGGAAATATTAAAGTAAGCCTATTTTTTTTATTCTATCCTGTGAAGTTTTCAGAGTATTTCAGTTCCCTGTTGCTTCTGCACTATTATCATTTAATGTAAAAACAGCATGTTTCTGTGAGAACAAAAGGTCTAACACCATGAAAAGGATCAGAGGTTGTACTGCAATTTCTCTGACTTCAGAGAGGTTTCTTCCAGAAATTTCCACATCTGGGTTCTGACACATAGTTACTTAAGTGGTTGACATTTCTATGGAGGTGAGTGCCTGGCCACCAGGCCCTGGCCCGTCTTTAGCACTGGTGGCCTGTTCTCACAGAGCTTTTAGACTGTGGTACATGGAAAGATGTCCTACTTGGTGGGACATCTTTCCTACACTGCTAGTGGGACCTGCAAGCAAGAGACATGCACCAAGAGATAAGGAAGTTAATTGTAGTGGTTCCCCAACTACCCCCACCCAAAATGCTGATTTGTTGAGTTTTTGACACAATGGCATATTTTTATGGAAATATGTATGTCAGGATTTAATGGAAAGTTAGCATTTCTAAAATAAACAATCTTTATTCTGCCTTCCTTTCCCCTCTTCTTCACTCCCTTCTCTCTTTTCCTTTTCCTCCTTTCTTTCTCTACCTCCCTTCCTTTCTCCTGCCTTCCTTTTTTCCTTCAGTCTTTCTCTCTCTTCCTCTTTCCCTCCTTTCTTCTCCATTTTCTTTCTTCTTTAACCACATGGAAGAAACAAACTTTAATTCATACAAAGCAAGAGGAAACTAAGGTTCTGTAAGTCTGCATTTTCTCAAGGGTGTTTGTCTACCAAGAAAAAATCTGCAATTTGGGTAAGGATCTATCGCAGTGGAATTCTGGGGCAACCAAGGGGCCTGTTCAGAACACAGAAACAGGCTGGTCTGTGGGCTGCCCCTGGTTGGACTGTGGGGGGTGTTGGTGGGTCTCACAGGCATGTGAGCTCATCATTGGTCATGTGACCTTGTCCAAGTTAGTCACTTTTCCAAACTGAAACTTCCTCATCTGTTTTGGGCTTCCTCCCCAGAGGTGTCAGGAGGCTTGTATGTAAGCATGTAGGGCATTTGGAACAGTGCTTCACCAGTAATTCACCAGGCAGTTAATTAATAAAGAGGGGCCTGCTTCAGTTCTCATTACTGTGACTCTGCTTTGTTAATGGGTATGTTTCATTCTGTGGCAGGGATGGGAGGCCAGCACATGGTAATTCAAGATCTGTGCCAATCCCAGTGATGGACATCTCTTCCCTCCTGACTTACCTTATTTCTGAGCAATATTTCATAGTATGAGTGTACTGTAGTTAGTCTATTTAGCAGCTGAGGAATAATCAGATCAAGCTTTCTGACTTAAAACATTGCTGTTCTAGGACAAGATCTCACTCTGCAGCACAGGCCAGCTTATAACTTAATAGGTAGCCCAGCTGGTTCTTGTTTCATGGCAATTCTCCTGTCTCAACTTCCCAAGTGTTGGGATTCCAGGCATAAGCTCCCATGGATGGCTTGAACTTTTTATTTTAAAGCACACATACAGTTGCAGTGTGAGAGTCTGCAGGCTGTTCACCATTCTTCCTAAGTCTTACATCTTTCATTGTTCACGAATGATGTCAAGAGTGATAACTTTACCCTGGCCCCTTGTGCATAAAAAATGCTGTAGCCTCTTGTGGGTGGAGATTCCTGAGACTGTGGCTACCACCACAGGCAAGACTACCTATTCCATTACCCAGAGGTCCCTGTATTTATTATCTTTCTCCCCTGAACAAACTACCTGACAAGAAGCAACAACTACCTGACCAACCTACTTCTGGTCCACATTGGCTCAAGATCAGCCTTGGCTGTCCCGGAAATATTATGTAGATCAGGCTAGCCTCAAATTCAGAGATCCACCTTCCTCTGCCTCTGGAGTGTGGGAGTAAGACATGTATCACCATGCCTGGTTTCAAGGGTGTTTCCTAAAGTTTATACTCTATACCAAATAAGCCACTGCTGGAACTCACTTGGGCCCTCTGCTTCACTTCCTACAGTGAATATAGTCTCTATTTTGTGCTGCCTCTGCCCTGTGCTTGAAATTTTCCTTGGTAGACATTCCACTGCACCAGCATCTCAAATATCATGGGGTCTCCACTGCCATCCTGGTGTCACCTCCACAGTTCCATGTAATGGCCTTTCAGCTTATCTTTACTGGGAAATGGACCCTGCCACAAATTGTGTAGCCTCAGCAGCCTTTTGGAATCTTGCTGAAAGGTGCAAGAAACCCACACTGTTTGTATTTTGCATACCTGAAAAAGAAATATCACACTTACGATGCTGTCAAATTATGCTACAAGCTGCATGAGTGGCTGAGTTCCCTTCTCCCACAGATAAAGTGGTTTCTGCGTGTATTGTGTGGCTGAACCCGGTCAAACATTTTCATAGGTCACTGTTTTTAGGAAGAGGACATCCAGAAGCAGTCTCCTTCTAAATGAGCTTTACATTTTTAAAAATGAAGCTTTTAGTGAGGTGCTTGCTGCTTTCTCTTACTAGAAACTTGAACAAGAGTAGTAACCAGCCACAGCCTGAATTAGCATTCTTCCCTGAAGTCTCCCTTGCTAACCAATTGGACCAATGCTTTTGAGTTAAGCCTCACTGAAGTTCACAGTGAGAAAGAAGCTAGACTGTCAGAATGTAAGATGGATGGTCTCTAGTTCTCATTCCTCTCTGAAACTCTGTGAACAGAGATTTCATCATGGCTGCCTGCCACACTGAATGGTCCACTAAGCTTTGAATACATCAACCTAGGTATGCCCTAGGCTATGGATTTCAAACTTTCCCACATTCCTCCTACACACCAATTTCAAAGGCCTACAAACTACACAGTCAGAGTTTCATGATGGCAGTACTGTGTTCCTTGGCTCTAATTTTTGGTGTTATTTATTTCCTTTTTCATAGCTGTGACAAAACACTTCACAGCAAGCAACTTAAGGAGGTGGTTATTTTGGTTCAGTTTCTGGTGTGGCAACAGGAGAGTGAGATGGCAGGTCACATTGCACCCACATTCAGGACACAGAGAAGTGGATGCTAACATCCAACTTATTTCTTGAGACCTCGACCCATAGGATGATGATGTGCACACCCAGGGACAATCTTTCCTGTGCAGCTAAACTTCTCTGGAAACACTAAGGGACAGTGTAGAAGTAGGTTTTCTGGGTGACTTCAAGTTCACAGTGAAAATTAACCATGGCACCCACCCTCCTGCTACTCTGCTATCGCTACATAGCACTCACTGCCATGCCTCATTGCCACCCTCTCTAACCTCTGACCTCTGGAGTTCATCTCATAAGACTACCATTTCAGGAACATCGATACCACAATTACAGCATGTGACCTCTGGGGACTGACTTTTGGTCAGCCTAAGCCCATGATTTTGCATTGCTGACATGCAGTTTGATTCTACTGTAGTTAGAGAATGTGTGTAATCTAGTGGTTATAAGATTTTCTGTTTTTGTTTGTTTTGGATGTTGTTTGTTTGCTTTCCTGAGTTGGCCTGGAATTCACAATTTAGTAGAAGCTGGCCCCAAACTTGTGATGTCCCTGCCTCAGCCTCCCAGGTGCTGGGGATTACAGGAGGTGCCACCAAATCCAGCATGGTTTTAGCTCTTTTAGGGGGTTTGTTTAATGGGCCAGTGTATAGTATATGTATCCAGGATATTTTAAAACAATGTGCGTTCTTTTTATTTATTTTATTAATTACACTTTATTCATTTTGTATCCCCCCATAAGCCCCTCCCTCCTCCCCTCCCCATCCCACCCTCCCTCCCCTTTCTGCATGCATGCCACTCCCCAAGTCCACTGATAGGGGAGGTTCTCCTCTCCTTTCTGATCTTAGTCTACCAGTTCACATCAAAAGTGGCTGCATTGTCCTCTACTGTAGCCTGGTAAGGCTGCTCCCCCCTCAGGGGGAGGTGATCAAAGAGCAGGCCAATCAGATTATGTCAGAGGCAGTCCCTCTTCACATTACTATGTAACCCACTTGGACACTGAACTGCCATGGGCTACATCTGTGCAGGGGTTCTAGGTTATCTCCATGAATAGTCCTTGGATGGAGTATGAGTCTCTGGGAAGTTCCCTGTGTTCAAATTTTCTTGTTCTGTTGCTCTCCTTGTGGAGATCCTGTCCTCTCCAGATCTTACTATTTCCCACTTCTTACCTAAAATTCCATTCACTCTGCCCAACAGTTGCCCATCAGGCTCAGCATCTGCTTTGATAGTCTGTAGGGCAGAGGCTTTCAGAGGCCCTCTGTGATAGGTTCCTAGTTTGTTTCCTGTTTTCTTCTTCTGGCTTTCAGAAGCCCTCTGTAGAAGGTTCCTAGGTTGTTTCCTGTTTTCTTTTTCTTCTGATGTCCATTCTCTTTGCCTTTCAGGATGGGGATTGACCGTTTTAGTTAGGGTCCTCTCTCTTGCTTAGCTTCTTTAGATGCACAGATTTTAGTGGGTTTGTCCTATGTTGTATGTGTATATGAGTGAGTATATACCGTGTGTGTCTTTTTGCTTCTGGGACAACTCACTCAGGATGATCCTTTCCAGGTCCCACCATTTACCTGCAAATTTCATGATTTCCTTATTTTTCATTGCTGAGTAATACTCCATTGTATAGATGTACCACAGTTTCTGCATCCATTTTTTATATATATTTATTTATTTTTTATTATTAGTTACATACATTTTATTAACTCTGTTCCCAGCTATATCCAGCTCCCTCATTCCCTCCCAAACCATCCCTCCTTCCCTCATCTCCTCCCTGCCCCTTTCCAAGTCTACTGATTGGGGAGGACCTTCTCCCCTTTCATCTAACCCTGATTTATCAGGTATCTTCAGGACTGGCTGTAAAGTCTTCCTCTGTGGCCTAGCAGGACTGCTCCTCCCATGGAGGGTGGGGAGGTCAAAGATCCTGCCATTGAGTTCCTGTCAGAAATAGTCCTGTTCCCCTTACTATGGGAAACCAATTGGTTACTGAGCTACCACAGGCTTCATCCAAGCAGAGGTTTTAGGTTATATCCATACATGGGCCTTGGTGGAGTGTCAGTCTCAGAAAAGACCCCTGTGCCCAGATATATATGGTCCTTGTAGAGCTTCTATCCTTTCCATGTCATACAAACTCCCCCTTCTTTCATATGATTCCCTGCACTCTGCTGAAGGTTTGGTTATGAGTCTTAGTATCTACTTTGATACACTGCTAGGTAGAGTCTTTCACGGGCCCTCTGTGGTAGGCTCCTGTCCTGTTACTTGTTTTCTCCTATGTCCAATGCATATCCCATTTGTCTTTCTAAGTGAGGATTGATCATCTTACCCTGGGTCCTCTTTCTTGCATCCATTCTTCAGTTGAGAGGCATCTGGGCTGTTTCCAGCTTCTGGCTATTACAAATAAAGCTGCTACAAACATGGTTGAGCAAATGTCCTTTTTGTGTACTTGAGCCTCTTTTGGATATATTCCCAGGAGCGGTATGGCTGGATCTTGGGGAAGCGCTATTCCTAGTTGTCTGAGAAAGCGCCAGATTGATTTCCAGAGTGGTTGTACAAGTTTACATTCCCACCAGCAGTAGAGAAGGGTTCCCCTTTCTCCACAACCTCCCCAGCATGTGTTGTCACTTGAGTTTTTGATCTTGGCCACTCTCATGGGTGTAAGGTGAAATCTCAGGGTTGTTTTGATTTGCATTTCCCTAATGGCTAATGAGGTTGAGCATTTCTTTAAGTAATTCTCTGCCATTCGATATTCCTCTGCAGAGAATTCTCTGTTTAGCTCTGTTCCCCATTTTTTAAGTGGACTACTTGGTTTGCTGCTTTTCAGCTTCTTTAGTTCTTTATATATACTGGATATGAGTCCTCTATCAGATAAAGGGTTGGTGAAGATTCTTTCCCAATCTGTAGGCAGTCGCTTTGTTTTGATGACGGTGTCCTTTGCTTTGCAGAAGCTTTTCAGTTTCATGAGGTCCCATTTATTGATTGTTGCTCTTAGAGCCTGTGCTGTTGGTGTTCTGTTCAGGAAGTTTTCTCCTGTACCAATGAGTTCTAGGGTATTCCCCACTTTTTTTTCTAGCCAATTTAATGTGTCTGGTTTTATGTTGAGGTCTTTGATCCACTTGGACTTCAGTTTTGTGCAGGGTGATAAGTATGGATCTATTTTCATTTTTCTACATGTAGACATCCAGTTGGACCAGCACCATTTTTTGAAGATGCTATCTTTTTTCCATTGTATGGTTTTGGAGTCTTTGTCAAAGATCAGGTGTCCATAATTGTGTGGGCTCATGGCTTGGCAAGATTAACATAGTAAAAATGGCCATCTTACCAAAAGCAATCTACAGATTCAATGCAATTCCTATCAAATTACCAACACAATTCTTTACAGATCTGGAAAGAAAAATTCTCAAATTCATATGGAATAACAAGAAACCCAGAATTGCTAAAACAGTCCTCTACAATAAACGATCTTCTGGAGGTATCTCCATCCCTGATCTTAAGTTTTACTATAGAGCAACAGTTTTAAAACCTGCATGGTACTGGCATAGAAACAGAATGGTGGATCAATGGAACCAACGTGCATTCTTAACTCTTGTATAATAATGGTGAGAATGTAAGTTAGTATCATCACTATAGAACTTATAGGAATTTCTCAAACTCGAAACAGTGCTATGCTTCAGCTGTTCTACTCCTGGGTGCATACCAACGGAATCCCAGTCACATCTAAGCGTGCCACAAGGACACCTGAACATTCGTGTTTACTGCAGTACTACTTGTAATTGTCGATGTGTACAGCCTGCTTCGATAGCCATCGACAGATAAATGGTGAGGCCACATGTGTAAATACACAATGAGATTTTATCCACTTGTGGATAAGTGAAATAATGCTGCCTGCAGGAAAACGGAATGAACTGGAAATCACTCTGTTAAGTGATATAAGCCAGAAAGCAAATGCCACATGTTTATTTCTACATGGATTATGCATCTGTGTTTCAGTGTTTACCTGTGTGTGTTTCTATGCATGTATGCATCTGTCTGTCTGTCTGTCTGTCTATCATCCATACACATGGGCAGAAGGGAACTGTTCAGTGGGAGAGAGGGGAGTAAAGTGAGGGAGGAGGGTAATGGCAGGGTGAGCAAA